>NC_138121.1:19542500-20742500 GCF_964146895.1 Miniopterus schreibersii | reverse complement strand
GATGTTCTTGTAAGAAGAGGAGAAGAGACACATGGGTAGACACACAGATGATACGCGTGGATAGACACAGGAAGGCCATGTGGAGACACAGACACCCCGGGCAGACAACCCTGTGATGATGGGGGCCGAGGAATGCCGAGGAGCTCCAGTCGTCCATCCCCTGAAGGTGGAAGAGAGAGCATGGTTCTGCCAATTCCTTCATTTCAGACTTCTGGCCTCCAGAACTGCGAAAGAATAAATTTCTGTTGTTTTAAGCTACATAGTTTGTAGTATATTACAGCCCTAGGAAACTAATACAGTCACTCATTATTTGCAATGATTCTTACAACAGATCATGGTCTATTAAACGGAGAACCCAGGCTCATGCCACGTCTGACATGTTAAGGGGCTTCTCCCGGGCCGCTCAGCTGGTGACAGAGAGATCCCACCTTTTTGACCACAGTACCTGAACGCTCTCCAGTCTTCCAGGAGGGCTCCGTGTCAGAAGGCAGGATACCTGGAAGAACGGCAGTGTCACCGACCTAGAAGCTGTAAGCCGTGGCCAGACCCCTCTCTGCAGCCTGGCCTCAATCCTGGCTGTAGCGTGAACTGAGGAGCTGGTTATGTCTCTTGGCCCAGCAAAAGGCATTCTCCCTGCCTCAGCTTTTGGCATCATGTCTTCTTCCAAAAGAGTCACTCCCAGGTCCTCACATGTCCTGCAATTGGAAAAAGGGGGAGAAATGGGGTTATTCAGACTGCATCCTCTCTGTGGGGAGGTTTGGATTACCCTAACATGGACTTCAGATAATTAAGGGGGAAAAAAATAAAGTTTCATTTGCCCCACAGTGCTGCTTTGCTTGAACAAGTGTTCCTTATTAACTAAATAAGGGTTTTTTTCACCCTGAATAGCAATTGCCTCTTCTTACTAGCACACAGTTCTTTGTTTAAAGAATAGTTTTAAAGAATTGAAAGGGAATATGTTTTAAGAATAGTCATGAATTCACTGTTGGCAGGGGAGACTTCCAGGATGCTAATGGCAGGCATGGGTCCAGATAGACTGTGTGATCTGCACGAGTTAGTCACCTTTCTGAGGGCAATCATTCCTAATTCGTTGAGTTACTGTCCAGATTCAGTGAAATAATGTATCTGTGGCTCGCAGAAGTGTCTGCCAATCTGAAGCACTTAGTCAAGTACCCTCACCGTGTTATAGATCCACGGCGGCTTAGGTGTTCATTCAGGACCTGGGACCTGGCGAGAAGGGCTTGTTAGCATCCAGGATGTTTCCTAGAGTATCTTGTGTGAGGATGCACAAGGTGCGTGAATGCTTTGCGGTGAGCCCCTTGAGGGCATCTAGATTTTGTTTTGGTGGCAGAAGACAGTTACGAGGATATTCATCTGGATTTACTCCGCAATTCCCTGCTTTCCCAGGAAGCTGCCAGTGTGGTGGAATCTGAGGTGTTTCCCTACTTACAAGTTAACAGGTCACTGTGCCAAGTTAACAAGTCAGTGTGCCAAAGTTTCATGGATGTTGGCAAAAGACACAACAGTCCCGGATCAGTGACAAAGGACTTCATTGCTCCTGGCGCAGGAACCAGCATAAGCTTCAGGTTTGTGTCGGATACCTTTACCCTGGTTCCCACGGGGCACTGCAGAGAGGGCCAGGTGACATGCACAAGTCGTATGGTGTGGCACAGAAGAGGAATCATGAGCTCGAGGAAGCGGAATCTTTCATGCCGGACAGTAAGCCTATTGCTCCAGAGGGAGATACTATATCTTCCAGGCCCGTTTGCTATAATCCGTGAAAAGATGGTGCATAACAAAGGTAGTTGGTCAGTGCCTGTGCTCACAAGATATGCAGGAATGTGTGAGACTCACGGAAAATGACCTATTCCTGTTTTGTGTTAAAATGGTAAGGTCCTAGTAGTAGTTTAGAAATTGCCCCATCCACTCACTTTTCTCCCCTCTGTCGGCCCCTTTCCTGTTTTTAGTGCAGAGACAGGAATATGATGGGAAGACACAATCCTTGGAAATTGGTTTAGCCGAGGTTGCTGGTGTTAAAATCTCGATCTGCTTTGAACTTTGGGCAAGTGACTCACTGTCCCTGAGCCTCAGTCTTTTCAGCTGTGAAATGGGAATAAGAGTGTCCACCTCACACGGAGAAAATCAGTTTGGCTCGTAATTGCTGTGGCCCTACTGTGATGTTAGCATCCACCCGCAGCAGAAACTCTGGCTTTGTGGAACTTGGGCAAGAAGCTTCTCCTAGACAGAGTCAATGCATCCAAGTCTTGACTCGAGCTCTCACGGTCCCTAACAGGAACATCCTGTGGACTCTTCTGGGATCACACTGAAATGGAAGCACCTACTCATATTTCAGCCAATATCACGGAGAGCAACTGCTATCAACACAACCTAGGGAGTTGAAGCAAGGCCTTGGCAAGCCAGACACAAGGAGAAGTTTAAGAATAATATTATAGAGCTCATTCAGAAAACCTGTTTTTCATTCAGTGTTTCCTTGGGTCTGAAAGAATGGGAAGATAAATGCTGCAAATAGCAGTTGTCTTTTCCCCTTTCTGTTCTGCTCTGTCTCTGAAGTCCAGCTGAAGGAATCGCTCATGACTCCACTCGTTACATCATTGAACTTTAAAGAAAACCAAAAACCTCGTGAATGCCAAGGATTTCTTCTTGATTCTCCCTTAATGCACTTGTGAACTTGCCTAAAACATTGAGATTATTTTCCCAGTCATGTGTAGTTGATACTTTAACATTTTATTTAGAATTTTAGTGTTTGAATTTTGCTCCAGGTGAAGTGTTTGGATCTGAAGGTATGCTTTAAGGGATAATTACTGCAAATGTTGAGGAAGTTTCCTCCAAGCTGCACATACTTAATTGCTTTTATCTCCTCTATATATTAGGGTCCTAGGGAAGATTACATTTTAAAAATACAAAAGGGGGTCTAGTGAGAAAATAATTAAAAAAAAATTTGAACTGTCCCCAAAACCACTAATTTTGAATGTCTGCAAAAGATGCTGGCCATCTACACCATGACAGATTATATTTATTTTAAAATTTAAAAAATATTTATTCATATAATATATTAAGAAATTACCTTATGCCAGGTGGCTGGGTGAATTTATTTCAAACATCAACATGTCATTCAATCAATGTAAACATATTCTTAGACCCTAGCAGAGAATAAAACAGGCTCTTAAGAAAGACCACCAAGCCCAGCCAGCATGGCTCAGCGGTTGAGCATCGACCTAGGATCCAGGAGATCGTGGTTCGATTCCTGGTCAGGGGACATGCCTGGGTTTCGGGCTCAATCCCCAGCAGGAGGTGTGCAGGAGGCAGCCGATCAATGACTCATCATTGTTATTTCTGTCTCTCTCCCTCTCCCTTCCTCTCTCTGAAATCAATAAAGACATATTGAAAGAAGAAAAAAAAAGATCACCAAGACCTCTCAATCCCTGCTCTTCAGGACCTAGTGATGAGGCAGGTGACACGGTAATCAGTATGACACACCATAAGGCTCACAGCAGTCTCCGGTTTGCCAGGGACTGCTCCTGTTGACTGGAATAATTAAAAGCCCCCTTTTTACTCTTAAAAAAAGATCCTAGTTTTGAAGATAAATTATATAGTTCGCCCTTCTTAAGGCTGATTTGCCAACTGTCATATGGGTATAAAAAGAAGTGCCTTTTGGTAAAATCAACCACAATTTCTGCTTTCACTTTAATGTAAATAAAAGTTGATCATTCAATGTATGTTCAATGTATATATTGTTAGTTAGGTTCCATCCTAGGGATTTACTATGCCATAAGTTGTTGGCAGTTTTCTAATTCTCTTGACCAATATCTAAGATTAGTCTTCCCGGGGTCAGGGGAAAATGATCTCTAGTTGACTCACTTCTTCCAGCCCTGACCGTTTCCCAGTTGCCATGGGTAAATATCTATTTTCCTATATGGAGATGATGACTATTGTGAATTTCTGAGGCGGGAACCTACCACCCACACTGTACTTTCTTTTACTTTTCTCTCCTTGGAGGAATAACTGTGAATCAGAGAATAGCTATATGGAAATCAGAGCTGAAATAGCCTATAAATCACACTTGTCATCGTTTCCCCAAACTGTGGGTGATTTATGATACACCCTAATGCCTCACTGCTAGGGCCACACCATTCTCGTGATATGAAATCACATACACACACCATCAGGGACTACTTACAGACTATAAAAAGGGAGAAATAAAAACAAAACAGAATCAAAGTTGGAGAGCACTGAGTCACGTATGGGATACAAGCACATCGGTGGAAAATCTGGGGGATGCTGGAAATAAGTGTTCACACTGTAAAGAACAAGGGCGAACAATCAGTTGGTAAACACCTCGTTATCTTGGCTAATGAGGAATGGAGAGGCCTGCAAATGCTGAAATAATTGAATGCTTGTCTCTAGGTGCAAAGATGCTCCCATGACTTCATCTTTGGACACTCTGAATTGGTTATTTCTTAGTAGAGGAAGGTAAAGATTAGCTCCCGATTAAAGCTGGGTGAAGGTTTCCCTGTCATGTCAGTAGCAGAATGTGTTGGGGAAAGGCTAAGAGCATGGCTGGGGAAAGGAAGCAGGCTAGAAGTGGGGCTGACTATGGTCCTTCCATTCTTATTGAAGCTAGACATTAGAGATCTGGGGAGAATCTTAGGGAACTGCCCCATATCCATGTCCACAAGATTAAAATTGCAGAGCTAGGATTCAGCTTCCAGGATCCATCGGCAATACCCCGAGAACATATTTCCTCTGATGAGTCAATATTTAGGCTTGCTCTCTGTGGAATGTCCTTCATGAAAAAAAATATATATATCCAAGTCCCGTGTATTCCAGAAATCTGTCTGGGATAATTTTCTAAAATATTTTAACAAAGAGCAACAGTCAATGATGAAGTCATGGGAGAAGCTAATGTGAAACCTAATTGTCCTGCTTTTGGGCTGCCATGAACTTTCTCTCCCTCCAGGGCACATCCAGAATCAGCTAAAACCCATCAAAGCAGTGTGGGGAATGGGCAGAGACCGAGGGAGAGAGGGATCTGGGTTGCGCTTGCCTTTGCCAGGGCAGCTCTGTGCCTTCCAGCAGCCTGTCTTTTCCAATTGTAAATGATTTCACTGGTGCTGTTTATTGGGAGATGATTCCACACTTGCGGGTCTTCTCCCTTCACATGTTCTGCCACCTAATTCATTTCATTTTGCCTAGTTACTTGTCATCGCTTTGGGAATTGAGCACAATCTCTTGGTCAGATGGACTGGAGTTCAAATGCTAGTTCTCTCTGCCTCTTGTAAACTCTGAGACCTTGATCAAATTATCTAATCTCTGAGTCTCAATTCTCTAGCTTGTAAAACGGAGATAATACTAGCTAGATTGTTAAGTAAGCACTCAGTATGACTCTGCACATGTGTGTGCATGTATGTGTATTAGTCAGGGTTCTCCAGAGAAACAGAACCAACAGGGTATCCCCTTTCTTTCTTTCTTTCTTTCTTTCTTTCTTTCTTTCTTTCTTTCTTTCTTTCTTTCTTTCTTTCTTTCTTTCTTTCTTTCTTCCTTTCCCTTCCTTCCTTCCTTCCTTCCTTCCTTCCTTCCTTCCTTCCTTCCTTCCTTCCTTCCTTCCTTCCTTCCTTCCTTCCTTCCTTCCTTCCTCTTCTACCCCCCCTCCTCTCCCCTCCCCTCCCCTCCCCTTCTATTGATCTTATCCATCAACAAGGAGATTTATTTTAAGGAATTGGCCCATGCAATTATAGAGGCTTGGTAAATCCAAAAATCTGCAGAGTCCATACTGCTGGCAGGCTAAAGACCCAGGAAGGGTTGCCCTTCCAGTCCAAAGGCAGCCTGCTGGCAGAATTCCTTTTTTGCTTAGGCCTTCAACAGGTTGGGTGAGGCCCACCCACATCATGAAGAGGAATCTGCTTTACTCAAAGTCCACCAACTTAAATTGTTAATCTCATCCAATAAATGCCTTCACAGAAACATCCAGAATAATGTTTGACTAAATATTTGGGCATATGGTCCAGCCAAGTTGACACATAAAGTTAACCATCACAGTTTGTACATACCTAAAATTGGGAGCTGTGTAGCTTCTTATATGCATCAATTATATGTATTAAATAATTATAGGCAGTATAGACTGCTTAATACCTTTAGAGTAGTCACTGAGTTTGTGTGGAAAAAATGTTCACCAATTTTTGCTGGTCATTCCAGACCCCACATTTTGGATCTTTCAAAATTTATTCCACTCTGGTTGTCTGTGCCAAATATTGAGTAAAGAAAAAACTCCTCTCTCCGGCTGACCTGAAGCAAATCTTTTTTTTTGGGGGGGGGGGGGAATGAAGCATGTCTAGGCAAGATAAATGCTGAAGAGAAAGCAAATCCAGTCACTCTCTCCTCAAAGAGACATGTGACCTCTTCTGGAACTGTGAACTGCTCATTGTGGCTTCAGTGGCATCGTGCCACAGCTCTGATGGAGAGACCATTTAGCTTTGTCAGTTCCTTGAGGTCTATGGGCCTTCTCAGCGTGGGCAGTGAGCCACTCATTCTGTTACCACCCTAACCACATGGAGCATAGTTTGCACTCATGGCAGTCTTTAGAGCCCCTTGAAATGAGCCTCTTACATATGCAAAGATGGGCTCCATCAAAAGGACTCTTGGATATTCAGACGGAACCACTAGCATTGCAAACCCATGGTACAAGCAATGCTGGTTCATGAGGCTTGCTCTCCACAGCTTCCTCTTGGCCTGTGAGATACTAGCCTTGGCTTCCCCACCTATGTCTCTCAGATTATGATGTCTCTTGGTGTCACTAAGCTATATATGGCTTTGACCACACCCATAACCTGCCTCCACAGAAGAATATGTTTGAGAAAATGCTATGCTCCCCCTGGTCCTCTCCCTGCCTATGACTTTTCACTTTCTTCTTGATGCCAACAACCATCTTAGAAGAAAAAGCTGATGTGATATGAGATAGGATAAGTTAGATCAGTCCTTGGACATTATAGGTCGTTTTAAGGCAATTTTTCCAGATTGAATACATTTCCATGGATTCCTCTGTGTAGGAGGTTTCGTGAAGAAGCCCATATCCCAATGTTTTCTTGAGGTGGCCAGTGTTTCTACTTTTTCAGCTTTCCCTCCTCTGTTTTTAGCATATGTGTGAGGTAAAGGCTTTCTCTCTCATCTCCACATAGCCTCTCACATATCTGTGCTGTTTTCCTAAATTGCCTCTCTCTCCCCTGCTGAGTCACCTAACAAACTCTTACTCATCCCACGATGCTGAGTTCAACTGTAACTCCTTCTAGCATGCGCTCCCTGGAAGTGTAGCCTCTTACCTTCTCTGCGCTTCCATAGAATCTGTCGTCTCTATTACAGTTCTTAATCAAGTTAGTGTAATTGTTAGATACTTGTTTCTCTCCCTGCTCCACTGTAAGCTCCCAAAACAGGGAATGGGAGGCCATCCTCTAGCACAGAAAACAGAAAAGAAAACCCTTAATAGAAGTTTGTCAGATGGCTGGATAGATGGATGAAAGGCTTCTTCAGGAAGATCTGGGGTGTCTCAGTCAGTTTTAGTGCCACCTGTGCCACCAACTTGCTGTGGGACACACAGCAATGTGCTTGCTCTCTCTGGTTTTTCTCATAGGTCAAAATGAAGGCGCGTTTTAATTGATAACCAAACACTTTCCTGTTTAAATCATCGGCCCTTTCAGCATGCTGCTGGGGCTGTGTGTGGCAGGCAGCTTCCAAGCACAGATTCATCACCGTTGTATGGTCACAGCATCCCATAGTAAGCCCAGGTCATGCTGTCAGCTGGGACTCGAGCAAAAGCCTTGCTCTTCTGATGCTGTTGATGGATTGATTCACTAGAATGAGAAAAAGAAACATTAAACGCTGAGAAATCCTTCTTTCCAGAATTCACATGTCCTGAGAAGGCAGCTCAGCAGTATGGTCAGGCCCAGGCATACCTTGGTGAGACCAGCACAGTCTGAGGGATATAAGGGAAAAAAACAAAATTAGCAGATCAAAAGCCCAGAGGCAAGGCATGGAAAGCGAGTCATAAGAATCATAGACACCCAGTACTGGAAAACATCAACTGCCATTCGTAGGATCCTCTCTTCAGCGGAGAGAAGTTTAGGACAGACACCAAAAGATTAGGATAGCCACCAAATGCAGGGCCATCACGAAAAGGGCATTGAGTTGGGAATCGGAGTGTCTGGTTTCAGGCCTCAGATCTGCCACTTCCACTAGCTGGGTTGTGTTTTGTAAGTGACTCTGGGCATCAGTGTACCTGTCTGTAAATGAGAAGTGGTTACTAGGTCAACACTACTCCCTTTTTAATAAATATAAACAGCTCAATCCTTTGAAAATTCCAAGTAGATTACATTGTTTGAATACCATTGAATCTAAGCAGTGCAATAATTTTAAAATCTTTTAAAGTGTATGCATGTATTTTCCCCTGGGAAAACCTGATATATACCTTCCCATTTTCCATTCTCCCCACATGGTTCATGCACACCAAGTTGCATGAACCTCTGTCCTACAGGTTTCTAAGTTTTCTCTTCCAGCCTAGAAATGTTTGCCCATTATGTGCATAAAAAACAACCAATGGAAGCTATTACTCAAAAAACCCATAGACATTTGTTCATCTGTCAAAAACACACACAATATTGTATTGAGGGGCACAGTGGTATAATATTTCATAAGCTCCTTCAGTGGCATACTTAAAAATAAGTGAAAGATATTGTGCAGTGGCATAAAAGTACTTGTGCACATAGGGGACTATAGTATAGTCATAGAGTCTACCCTCCAAAGAATTGAAAAATTGTTAAGCCCACAAAAGTTCCCTTTGTCCATAGTGTCTGCACTTTAGTTTTTCTCCACGCACTCATCAGTGGCTCTCTTCCTCTCTGGCTCTATGTCACACCACTGCCCATCTCAGACCGGATGAAACAGAGATTTGCAAAGACCTGAACAACAGGCTTCACTGGCTAGATGACTTCTGCCTCCATGCCCTGCAGGCAGCATCTTCGCCCCACATTTCCTTGGCTCCCACCCTCAAAGGCAGCAAAGGAAACAATAGTTGTCAGGCCCCCCCCCCCCCAGGAGCTATGAAATAGATACTTGGTACATTTCAGTGGCTCTCTAGATCCAAACTGTGAGGACCTTCTAAGAGAAACCAGAACCCTGAATGCCCTTGTGTTTCCATGTACCCAGAACCCACACAGTCAGAGGGTGTCTGCACTCCTGGTTGTCTGAAGTTTACTGTAAGAAAAGTCAGAATATCAAGTGATTCAACAGAGGCATCTTGTCAACTGGGAGAGCAAGCTGGGAAACAGTTTAAGGAGCAGAAAAATTCTTGTCTGTGAAGATGTCCAGTTTTTCTGAGTGTCGGTGTGGATATTTATGTCGTTTGGGGGAAATGATGGCACAGGCAGAAGGCCTGATAGGAGGGTGGTTGGCAGGGAGGTCAGACAGCAGATTGTAATGGTGCAGTCTAAAAACAAATATTGTTTCTATAACAGGTTGCACACCCAGGCCAGAACCAGTCCTATTAGGACAACATTTTCTAAGAGGTACAACTTATATCTTTTGCATTTTTTGCTTGGCTAAAGCTGAGGACTCAGACAGATCTGTGTTAAGCAAGTGGGTGAATAATTCTCAAAATAAGCCAGCTAGTGAGGGAGAGCCAGACTCGTGTGTTCTCATCTGTAAAATGGGAACTACAGGGATTCCTTTTACAGATGTCTGTGGAGGGGATAAAATGAGATAGTTACCAGCTGCCAGACCATGGTGTTTTATTTGTTTATTTGGGGTTTTTTTTCTGGGCACCAAGATAAAATGATAAGGTCCACTAAGTAGCAATACGTGCTTTGACAAATCTTGGGAGGGACTCTTTAACTTAAAAATGCGCAATAATAGCAAAACGACTTTAAGTAAGTCCAATACGTATTTATTGAGTGCGCTGGAGATTAAGGTTCATTGTTTCTTCACCCATTTAAAACACAGAAAGTCGATGGCTTGTTGCTTGGGGTTGAAACAGTGGAGAGGATAATGGGGAGTGGCTGCGAATGGATGGGAGATCTCTTTTGAGGTGGCAAAAATCTAAAATTAGATAGTGGTCATGGTTGCAGAATTTTGCAAATATATTTAAATACATTGACTTGTACAGTTTAAATGGGTGAATTGTATGTGAATTATATCTCATTAAGATTGTTGAAAGAAAAACAATGTACAGAAACAGTATAAGACTAAAAAACAACAACACTAAGAAACAAGAACAAAACAAAACAAAACAAAAACAGGTCTTGGACAGGAATATGCCAGATTGACTTGGTTCCTGTCCTCATGGAGCGTAAGGTCTTGCAGGGTAGTGCCACCTTTGCTAATTGGCCAGATAAAGGGGGGGTTGGATAAAGAACAGGTGCGAACAGTGCAGTGTGGCAGATACGGGGCATCACCCCGCACTCTCCTGCACATGTTCTGTTTTCCCCGTAAGCAGTAATCCTCCCTGAGGTCGGAGACATGCTTGTAGGCATCCTCACAGCCAGGGTTGGTTCTGGGACTAAGTTCTGGCCAATGGGTATGAACAGAGGGAACGTGTGCACTCTTCAAGCTCTGTTTCCTTTTCTGTTCTCCCCACAAACCGGGAAGACAGATTCCGTCTTCGGAATGGGTTGGCCCTCTGAACGGCCTCGCTGTCTTCTTGCTGGCACCGTCTCCAAGGAGAAATCTGCTTTCATCCTTACCAGAGCTTTTCTATACATAACATGTCTCTTTCCCCCGGGCCGCTTTTGTGATTTTCTATTTATCACTGGTTTTAAGCAGATTTTAATGTTGATTTTGATGATTTTGAGCAGGTGTTGATTGTGACGTGTCTTTGTACAGTCCTGTTCATGTCTCCTGTGCTCAGGGAGACACTGAGTTTCTTGGATCTGTAGGCATATAGTTTCCATTAAGTTTGGGAAAAAGAACAATTGGACATCATTTCTTCAAATATTCTTTCTGCCCCCACCTATCTTCTCCCTCACAGGAGACAATTACACATACATGAAGCAGCCTGAAGTTGTCCTAAAGTTCACTGATACTTTTAGTGGCTCAATATTTTCATATATTGCTCAATGATCAATACAGTAAGTCTAGTTAACATTCATCGCCATATATAATTATGCAAATTTTTGTGTGATGAGGACTTTTGAGGTCTACTTAGCAACTTTCAAATATACAAAGCAATATTGTTTTCTTTTTTTCTCTCTGAGTTTTCTTTTGAATAATTTCTATTGCTATAATTCCCAGTTCACTAATCTTTTCTTCTATAATGTCTAATCCGGAATCAGTCTCATCTAGTGTATTTCTCATCTTACACATAGATTTCATCTCCAGAAGTTCAATGTGGGTCTTTTTAAAATATCGTTTTCAAATCTTCTGTCTTTTTAAGTCAAAGTCATCTTCAGTTAAAATGTGACTTTTGAACATCTGGAATACAGTTATAATTGTTTCAATGTCATCATCTGCTAATTTTAACATCTGTGTCAGTTCTGGGTCAGTTTCAATTTACTGATAATTCTCAATTTGGGTTGGGTCATATTTTCTGGCTTTATTCCATGCCTGGTTATGTTTGGATGTTAGCCTTCATGAACTTTACCTTGTTGGGTGATGGATGTTTTTATATTCCCATAAATATTTTTGAGATATTTCTGGGATGCAGTGAAGTCAGTTGGAAACACTTGGATCATTTCGGGTCTTTGCAGTTGTGATTCCCTAGGCAGGTCTGGAGCAGAGCTCAGTCTAGAGCTTATTATTTCCCTACTACTGAGGCAAGACCAGCCTGAGTCCTCTCCCCCACACCCCATGAAATGCGAGTTCCAGCTGAGATAAAAGGCATTATTCCTGGTCTTGTATGCATACCAGACAATGTTTCCTTCTGCCCTTTTAGATGGTTCTTTCACTTATTTTGAGTGGTTTCCTCACTGTATGTGCTGATTAGTACTCCGCTGAATATTCAGGGAAGACCATCTGCTGGTCTTCGGGGTCCCCTCTAAGTACAGCTCTTTCTAAAATTCTGCCCTGTACACAGTGGTCTACATATTCTAGCTGCCTTGCTCTCCGTAACTCTCAGCTCAGTCCCTGAACTCAAAGTCTTCCAGATTTCACTGGGCTCCCCCCTCATCACACCACAGACTACAAACCTTTTCAAAGAAGCAAGTAGGGCAACCATAGTGCTAACTTGCTCTCTTTTCCGTCTCTCAGGGTCACTGTCTTTTATGGCTTGATGTACAATGCCTTGAAAATAGTTTTCCATATATTTTATCTCTTTTTGTTTGTTGGTTTATTTCAGGTGGGAAAGTAAATCTTGTCCATCTATCTTGTCTAGAAGCAGAAGATATGCTTCTCAGTATCTGTTTTAATCTTATCAATGAGACTTTGACATAGTTAACCCCACCCCCACTTACAGGGAAGGAAGGTGAGGTTCAGACATGTAATATGACATGTCTAAGCTCTCACAGCTTGTAAGTGGTGCAGCCCAGATTTCATCCTAAATTTGTCTCTTGGAAATAGTTGTTTATACTATATTTCCTGTGCTCCTCATTCCATTCACTTAAAATGCTCTGGGGCGGGAGGAGGGAATGGAAGAAGAGAGATTAGGCTTGAAATAGGACCACAGGCTGCTCTTTGGAACACTGTAGGCCAGCTCCCTGCTCCTTCAGGGTGTGAAAATTAAGTCAGGGTGGAAATTTGAACATGTGGTCCAGACACAGGGACCACACCAGTAGCACTCATTTTTTTCCTTCCTCATAGCCAAGGATCTTCTAGCTCAGTGGGTCTCAAAGTTGAAAATAAACAAATGAACTTGACTAGGGAGTTATTGAGAACAATAAAATTAAGAAAATAAAGACAGGATTGAAAATTAATATACTTAATTTTTCTCCTTGAGATTTTGGCATGTGGCCCTAATGAGAACCATTAATACCTAGATATAGTTCTTCAGCAGGGAGAATTTCATACTAGTGAAAGTGTACAATTATTATTTTTTTCTTTTCACACCCTTCTTTCTTCTGTGGATATGCTCCACTTATCCAGCGTGGGTCAGCTGAGACTTGGCTGGGCATATAATGCAGACCCAGTCAATCACTAGAACCACATTCCAAGTTCTTCCCCAGGACTTTGTTCATCTAGGGCCGAAAGAAGAGGGGTTTTGTCTTTTGGGATACAGAACTGGAAGGCATGAATCAGGGTGATTGGGGAGCCATCTACCAGAACATGGAAAGAAAACCTGTGTGCACTAGGAGAGGCTAAGACAAGACACAAGAGAAACAGCTAAGAATTAGAGTACATTGGGGAGGGTGGTAATACATCAAAAAAAGGAGCTCATCAGAGCTTCGCCATTCATCATTTCCAAGTGCCTGAAGCCAGTACTTGGACTTCCCAGTTGTATGATCCTGTAAATCCTATTTTATGTTTTAATTGGTTTGTTTGAGTTGGGTTTCTGTCACTTACAACCAAAAAAGCCCTGGTAAATAGAGAGAGGGAATAATTGACCCAACAGAAGATCCTGAATAAGTAGGGGGCCTGGGATGAGAATTCTTCTCATTCTGTTTCAAATATAGAATTTAGGGCCCTGGGCTAAGCAAAGGCTGCCCCTTGAACAAAAACTATGAAAATGTTTTATTGTTGTTGGCACGTGTATGTCAAAACTAGAAAAGCTTAGAGCCAGACACGTTCTAAGGGTATAATGTGACCTTTCCACAACCCATGAGGGGAATCTTGTTATAGTCTCCCCCTTGAAGATCAGAGAATGGAGGCTGGAAGAGGGTAGGTGCCCCAAGTCCAGAACTGGTTCGTGTCGGCTCCAGGATTCTCGCCTGAAGGCAGCCTGACTTCCCAGCCATGCTCTTGACGGCTGTCCTGTCTCGCCCCTGTGCTTGTCCCCAGAAAATGACCTTTCACCCGTCACTGACAGCCAAGTATGAATGTTCGTCCTGTATCGGGCACTTTGACCTGAATTTCTCACTGAAGAATGAGGAATGAAAGAGCAGGTGGAAGCTGCATTTTAGAGCAGAAGAGAGGAGCAGGATATCTCCTCTTCTGGTAAAGCTGTCTTCTCAGCTCTTTGCCCTAAGGATTCCTCACCTGATTGTGTGTGTTTTTTAAATTATTGTTGATTTTAGAGAGGGAGGAAGGGGAGGAAGGGGGTAGAAAGAGAGAGAGAGAGAGAGAGAAAAGGATTGGTTGCCTCCTGTATGTGCAGACTGGGAATTGAATCCGAAACCTAGCTATGTGCCCTGACCAGGAATCGAACCCACGACCTTCCACGGCACGGGACAGTGCTCCAACCAACTGAGCCACACCAGCCAGGGCCCTCATTTGATGTCTGCTATACCTAAGAGGGTGCCCTCGGGATGGCAGAGAGTGAGTCTGGTGCCCAAGGAACATCCTTTACATAGGTTTCCAAAGAGATTCGCTGTTTTACCTCAGGTGTCATCCTAGCAGAACTGAGAAGCAAGTCCTGCTGAACCAGCAAATCTGAAACAAGTCGATGTGCTTCTCCGTCAGTGACACCAAAGCACTCGATTTTATAGAATTCAAAGTTGCTCTGATTACAAAATAACAAAAGAAAATCCCAAAGGGGGAAAAGATTGGGCCAGTGCCATCTTCGCAAGTTTTGGTATCTGAGTGTATGCACCATCCGTGATTCAATAACATGCCTGTCACTCTAAGGGGACAGATGCCTGTTTGGACAAGTGAGGCCAGGAAGCAGTTTTCCTTACAGTGAATTTGTTGTTGTTGTTAAAAAGTAAGTGGGCCATTAAAAAAAAAAAAATGGGAAAGAAAAAAAAAAGTAAGTGGGCTTTCAACTATCAGTGGATCCAAACCTAATAAGCAAAATGACACAGGCACCCCTGGCATTGGCTACATTGGCTACATTGGCTTTTGGCTTTCTCAGCAGTGGGCTGTAGCGAAGATGTGCTGGGTCAAATGAAGGGAACTCAGTGGGGGCTGCATGTTTAGACAGGGAGGGGCTGGGAAGCAATCACAAAGGGCCCACCCTGGGCCTGGGCTGTGGGAACAATAAACACAGGGTAGACTCCCATGTCATAGGAAGGAAGAGCCCATCAGTAAGCTCTTAGGAGGAACGGAACTGCCAGGTCTCCAGTGGCTTTGGGGCTGGTGTCATCTCATCCCTGAGGTCATCATCACACATGTCTTTCTCACACCCCAGATGGTCTCTGCCTCAGCATTGGCAAGCTGAGGCTCCTCTTGTCCCAGTTGGCCTATAGCTACAGGCAAGAGTTCGCAGGAAGAAAGTACACTTGGAACTGAGAAAGTGGAATATTGCCCCAAACCTTCTTGGGCAGCTTCGCTCGGCAGATGGCAGACAGCGAGCCAGGAGCCTAGTGCTGGCTCTGCCCCTCACTAGCCCTGTGAATCTGGGCTAATTCCACTACCTCTCTGAGCCCTAGCGGTCTCATCTGAAAAGAGAGCAGTTACAGACTGAAGAAACCTTAGAGGCTACCTAATTAAAATGAACTATGGTTCTAAAAGGAAAGAAAATAGCCTAGAGACCATGTTCTGTTGCAGGCAGAATTTTCAGGAGATTCGGGATTCCCCATGTCCCGTAGCCTCAGGTTGGAAGTAAAGGGGCAAGAAGTAGGTTAGAGTGAAACGTCAGAATTCCTCAGGACATATTCAGAGGACCAGTATTTCTTTTAATAATTGTCTTTCAGCCAACTCACTGTCTTTCTCCAAATAGAAATACTTAAAAAGGAATCCTTCTATCATTTACCACAATAAGAATTTTTAAACATTGTGTTATTTTTCATTGTATTTTTTTTTTCAATTATCTTCTAATTAGAAACTTTTGCCTGCCAAAGGTTCTGGCCTCGGGCTTGTTCTCTCCGCAATGCTTGCTAATCTTTCTTTTTAACAGGGAGGTATTAAAGAACTACTGATTCTGAGCCAAAACACTTCCCCTTGATGTAATCAGCAAGTGAGAAGTGAGTCCCTTTCAATTATGTTCCGTCCCTGAGATTGCATCCTTATTTTGTTTATGCACTTCTGAAAACCGTCTCCAGGACTATCAGGGGTGCCTGGTTCCCATTTTCTGCACCCCCGGGATGGGGAACACAGACTGTCCCATGCCTAACCAGAAGTCCAATTAAACAGTTTCATCCTTGGTAGGCTGAGCTCGGCCCTGGCCATTAGAGAGATTTCCTTGCAAAGGGCAGGACCCTGTCCTTTACATCACTCTTTGTTTCGGTGCAAGCTTTATGCCGGTTTTCCATAAAAATAAACTATTCTCAAACAATGCGGATTCTGCCCAATGCTTCCTGGACAGTGACAAACAGAAGCCTCGGCAAGTAGCACCAAGCGTTGCATAAGCCACCCTGGAAAAGCAAGCTTCTTGAGAGCTGGCAAAGTATATATTCGTACATAGCTACTGACGTCAGGCTCTTCCTAGCCACACATGACAGCTGTGAGCAAGGCCACACAGGTCAAAAACTGTGCACGGACAGAGATTTAGTAGGAAAATCCCTGCTTTTCCTTTTACATAGCCCATTTTAATATCCCAGCGTGCTGGTGGGCACTTGAGATACTGTTAACTGCCTTGATATGAGAGGAAATGCTGCTGATAGTTAATGAGCTTCATATAAACAGTGACTCTCAGGAACCGGGTCTCCAGGAATGTGGCTGCCACTCCCAGCCCAGGCTCTGTCCAGCAGATCAAAGATCTTAAGTCCCATGATGAGGCCTGAAGGTCCTGGTTATGGGGAGCTGTAGTCCTCTGTGTGTAACACAGATTTTTCATTTACTTTATCAGGGAGGAAATGGTGTGTGGTGGTGGTGGTGGTGGTAAGATTAGCTTCATTAACTACCTGCATTCAGGAGCTATTTTACTCATCTCATTTAACCCTTGCCATGATCAATTATATAAGTCTAATGATTCCACTTTTGCAAAGAAGACTCTAAAACTCAAAGAGGTTAAGATGCCCACAGTTCCAGAGGAAGAGCTCCTTGGAGTCTTCTTGAGGAGGGAGCTTAATCTTCAGTCAGGCTCGCTTCAGTGTGTTCCCTGAAATCTTCAGCTCCTATTATTCCTCAGGATGCTTTTGCTGTCCCTGTCTCTCTGAATGCCCTTCATTCTCTGCCACATAGGCTTTGGTCCTGTGGAAGCTCTAAACAGAGCATTCTGAATGCAGAAATGTTATGTTTTGAAGACATTTATATCCCCCTTAAATGCATACACACGCGCACACACACACACACACACACACAAACAATCCTGAGACTATATATGTTTGGAGGAAAAGAGTTTACTAGAGTTCCTTAATGGAACTTTGAATAAATTATATGGGGCATTTTTCTACTTACAGTAACACAAATAAATACATGGTATTTGGAAGAAGATTTGGAGCTTAAAAAAGTGACAGAGGTATCTTTGGTGGAGAATGCCCATTGGAGGTAAAAAAAGAAAGCTCACCCTAACTTGAAGATTTAATGAGGGAGTGGGATGTTATATATGAAATTAAATTGGTATAATTTGTCATGATGCCCTGGAAGAGTTAGGATGCTCCAGTTACATCTATACTACTTCCACCCTTTATGAAGTTTCTATTGAGCACCTACTATGTGCCACATACTGTACTGGGGACACCGGTGTGAATGAATGAGCAGTAGGGGAAAATCCAAGCTTTCCACAGGAAGCCTAACCTAGTTTGCAGTTATAGAGAGGTTTCCCCAAAACACTTGTTTTGTAAGCTCGCTTCTGAGGAAGAATATTTGCAGGGTCAGAAGTCCCCAACTCACAAAAAGTATACTGATATACCTCCAAACTCATATTAAAAATAAAATCCCAGTAGGAAAAAAAAAAGCATCTTAAATAGAGCATTAGTTATAACCGCTGATAATCAAAGTCTAATCTGAGAGAAGATAGAAAGTGGTGTTATAACTCATTTATCCACTTAATTTGTCCCCATTTTGCGGTAACATGTTATAACAAAATTTGCCATTTTACCTATTTTTAAGTGTGCAATTCAGTGGCATCAATTGCATTAACAGTGTTGTGCAACCATGACCACTGTTTCTAAAATTTTTTCATCACCCAAAGAGAAACTGTAAACCATTAAGCAATAACTCGCCATTCTCCCTTTCCCCATCTCCTGGTAACCTCTAATCTATTTTCTGTCTCTGTGGATTTGCCTATTGTGGATATTTCATACAATGGAATCATACAATACCTGGCTTATTTCACTTGGCATGATGTCTTCAAGGTTCATTTACATTGTAGCATGTATCTTAATCGTGTTCCTTTTTATGGCTGCATAATATTCCACTGTATGGACATACCACTTTTGTTCATCTATTAATCTGTTAATGGACAATTGGGTTGTTTTCACCTTTTGATTGTTGAAGAATTATGCAATGAACATTGGTGTACAAGTAGTAAATGTTTGAGTGTTTTCAATTCTTTTGGATATGTGACTAATAGTGGAATTGCTGGAACTTAATTCTATGTTTAGCTTTTTGAGGAACTATTACACTGTTTTCCACAGCAGCTGCAGAATTTTACATTCCCATAGCAATGTATGCAGGTTCCAATTTCTCTACACCCTAACAACACTTGTTATGTTTTCATTTTTTGATTATATTTATTCTAGTAGACATGAAGCGATACCTATTTGTTTTTGAATTGCATTCCCCTAAAGATTATCTTGAGCATCTCTCCATGTACTTTTTGGCCATCTGTTTATCTTCTTCTGAGAAATGCTTATTCGAGTATTTTGCCCATTTTTTCAATTGGCAAGTGGATATTAAACCTTTATGAGATACATGACTTGCAAATGTCCCCCATTTTGCAGACTATCTTCTCACTTTCTCAATAATGTTCTTTGGTGTACAGAAGTTTTTGATTTTGTTGGAGTCCAATTTATCTATTTGTGGTTGGTGTTGCATGGGCTTTTGGAGTCTGGATTAGTTTGCTAGGGCTGCCATAACAAAAATACCTTTGGTTTCCTCTGAGGCCTCTCTTATTGGCTTGCAGATGGCTTGCCTCCTGCTGTCTCTTCACATGCTCTTTTCTCTGCTCACCACATCCCTGGTGTCTCTTTGTGTGTCCAAGTTTTCTCTTTTTATAAGGATGCCAGTCATATTGATTTCTGACCCAGCTTTGCAACCTCATGTAGCCTTAATTACCTTAATTACTTCCTTAAAGATCTTGTCTCCAAATATAGTCACATTTTGAGGTACAGGAAGTTAGGGCATCAGCATAGGAATGTTTGGGGGGGGGGCACAGTTCATCCCACAACAGTGTCATATCTAAGAATTCATCGCCAAATCCCATTTATTTCATTTTGCTTTTAACAAATATTTAACTGACTGCATACAATAGGGCAGCCAATGTGCCAGGCACTAAATGAGTAAGACAGAAGAGGCTCCTGCCCGCACGAAGCTTACTTTCTTGTTAAAGGAGACAGAAGATAAATCAACAAATTCGATAATATTTGATAGTAACAAGTCCTGTGATGAAAAATAAAAGAAATGTAAAATTTTAAAAATTAAATGCCAGAATAGAATAGTACAGAGAGTGACTTGGCGGGAGAGAGGCTACTTCAATGGAATGATCAGGGATGCCCTCTCTGAGGAGCTGATACTTTAGTTGACACCTGAATCATTAGAAAGGACCAGTTATTTAAAGATCTAGGAGGAAATTCAATCTTATTGCACAGGAAACCACACACTTGAATTCAGCCCACTTGCTCATAGCGGCAGAGTCAAGATTTACACCCAGGTCTCCCAACTTCCTTATGACACAAGCTGTATTATAGATTTCAAGATTAATGGGGCAACTTCACCTACTCAATAGTTCATTACTAGTGGGAGAAAAGGGAGAGTGAAAAAGGGGGTGTGATTTATATTTATTTATGTATCAAATTTGTGGAATCTTTGGCAGCCATGAGGGGGTAATCAAATGACATATTCATTTGACCAGTATTTTGATAAGCTGCCCTGGAATGCAGGTTCCCAGAATCGCTTAAGATCAATAAACAGCATTCCCTGCTGGGTAAGGTGGCAGGCACCCTGATCCGCGATCCCGGGTAGGAGTGCGATGCGTACATTCCAGTCTCCAGTCCTAGGGCTGGCCACAGTGGGGTTTCTGGGTGGACAACTAAAAACAAGAAGACACAAATGCTTGGGCCTTGGTGGACATGCCGGAGGAGTATCGAAATGACAAATGGGCTTCCACAGTCCCCAGAGCTGGATGGCACAGAGCGGCGGTGGCTCAGTGCACAAGTCACATTCCACTCTTGCAGGACTGCGCGGAGCCATGCCAAGGTCCCAGGTCCTTCTGGACCCCAGACCAAACTCTCCTCCTTGGGAAAGCATCACCAAGAAGCAAACACCCCCCCAAACACACTGCGTGCTCCCCCCCACAACTCCTGAAGCATTGCATGTCTTAGAACAGCCTCAGCTTTGAGAAAATCAAACCAGAAGACCCTTCTCTGGGGAGAGAGTTTATGTCCCATTCCCTGGAAACCAGCTCGTCTGTCAGTCTTTTCTAACTTGAGCAGCAGAGAAAATATCTCTTTGGGGCTTTGATAGGCCTTCATCATCATAAACTCCACTACCCCTTTAGGCCCCAAAGAGGGAGTTTTAAATCCCGAATTCACTTCTCCAGCCTTTGCCCACCACATTTTGTGCACTTGGGGCATTTTCCATAGTCTGCTCCCTATGGCTGTGTTTTCTGTCTTCTCCCCTTTATTACACCTCAGCAGTTACATGCCTCTGAACATAAAAGGCATGTCTCACTCCTCTTCGCTGGTACCACAGCAGCTATCATGCTTAGAACCGACGTGTTCTCAGTATTTTTTTAATGTCAGATAAACTCAGTGACTTTTGAAAGCTGTTGCATATTTAGCACGTGCTTCTCGAAGGTAGAGCTGCTGTTGTTGGTTTCATAGCTGAACTGCAGTCAGCATTGCAGGCAACTCTGGTAAATGCACTAGGTGCATATGATACAAGTAGTGATGTAAAGTAAGTTGCCATAGCACAAAATATAGCTGTAGTATTTTAAAAGGAGAGGAATAAAACTGCTCAGTGCAACTTTCTTTTTAATTTACCACAAGGGGAATGGATATAACCAATGTCGCCATTTGTATACTGTCTAAATAGCCACAAGCCAAGAATGTAAGACCTGGTGGGACAGATACAAAGGAGAAAAGTGTCTATTGGAACAAAACACTTGAAAAATTAACAGTAGATATAACACAAGTATAGTTTTGAAGAACATAGTCGTGTATGAGTGGTAGCACTATAAATTATTTTAGGCGTAAATGGTAATACGCATTGAGAGGAATGAAAGTATGCATTTACTTTGACCCAGTTCTCTGTCTCAGGGGAATTTATATCAAGGAATTAATGCAAATAGATAAAAAGCAATACTTTACTAGTAGAGACAAATTGTTTTTCTATATTTATACAAAATTAAATTGAAAAAATTAGACTTTCAGTGTTTTAAGATGTACATTATAGTTCAGGCGGTTGATACATGAAACTTCGCTTCAGTGTTACCACTAAAATAGGTAACAACACAAACAAGAATATATTTTGATACTAGTTTAAAAATACAAATGCAAAAAGTATAACAATGATTATGAATAGGTCCAAAGGAGCTGTGCATGCATATAAACATAAGCTAATTTGTTTCAGTTATTGGACTGAAGTAACTCTATTAATGTAACGATTCACAGAAAAGCTTTGTAAACTAATTTTCTCAATTCAAAAGATAACAAATAAATGAGAAATGGCACAGGAAGAAGAGCTGAGACCGGTCTGATAAGAGAAGAGGTCTTGTCCACATAATGTCTATCCCTCCCCTCCGCTGGTCTGAACCAAGGCTGCGTGACACTGTCTTCTCACCGCAAAGAAAAGAGCAAATATATATTTTTGACCAGCGGAAACTTTCCTGGATAGGACAGGAGATAGCGATCACAGGCATAAAAGCTGTTACCTTCCTCCAGGGCTTGTGAAGACAATTCTAAGGCCTGAAGATTCGTTAGCATACTTTTCTGTAGCTGTTGAATTTTATTAGAGAATCGCAGAGATCAGAAATACCCACAGGTTCTAAAAAGGAAGCTGTCTATTGAAGTCACGACTATAAACCAAAGAAGTGACTTCATCTATTTAAAGAGAAATAATCTTCCCTTAAAGAGCCTCATGAGGATTGCTAAGCAGATGAGCATCTACCAATGCCTGTTGATATGAATGTGCTTTGTGTTTTTGTGCCAAAATAACTCCACACACTGTAGTTAGTGATGGCTTTACTATGAGGCTGGTGGACCAGGGGACAAATGCATCCTGGTTTAAGGGAAGCATTTGCTCAGGTTTCCCTGAGAGTCACGTCTGCGGGATTGTGACGAGGGGACGTCTTAGACGGGGGAACCGCTGAGCACAGTCCTAGCTGACTGTGGGGGCTGATTGATGACTTCTTGTCCGCTTGGTGGGAGGTCTGCGGCAGAGTGACGTGGGCATCACTCCCCGGCCCCGGCCTGCGGGTCATTTTTTATCGGCTACTTGGGTTGAAAGGATGCTTATCACATTTTCAGCTGCCACCCAGTGGGGTGGGATGGCTAATAGCACAGATGACAGGACCGAGAGACACAATGAAGTGGACAGGCAGGAACAGTGGGCTTGAACACTCGAAAATGGGACGTGACCGGGAGGCTAGGGAGTCGTAACCTCCTGGGGCCAGCCGTGAAGTCAGCAAGGTTACCGTGGGAGACGCGAGACGCGGTCAGACAGCAGGGAAAAGCGGTCTGAGTGTTTTCACCCATTTCCGAGGCAAATATGGTCCTTTCGGATGGTGAGGACATTTACATTGAAAAAATCAGAGTGTTTGTGTCTTGGGGTCTGACAGTCCTACCTTCCTTCGCATGGGAGTACTTCTGGAGGATTGTGTCTAGATGGGAGCCTGGGTTCATGGAAAAAACACACCACACAAAACAACCAAGCAACTATAGAGAAATCAGAGGAAGGTCAGCAAAACAGTGACAGGGGAAAGAAAACCAACAGAGATTCTTCGTCTCTGCTGGCACTATGAATGCTGGGAACTTTATTTTTTCCCAAAAGCCCTGTGCCAAGGGTAGTGTGTTCCCCAATTTATCGATGGGCAGATTGAGACTCAGAGTTTAAGGAAGTTGCTTGATGATGAATGACTAGCAAAGGGCCAAGCTGAGATTTGAGTGTAGGACTCAGTTGTCCAAACCTAACCTACTTTCTCCTTCAGAGACACGTGTTGAGGACACAGGCACTGTCTTCTTATATTTCAAGCATTGGCGTACGGGAGAGGGAACAGGTTTAATCATGTGGATTTCCAGAGACAAGAGCTAAGGCATTTGCTGCAATTTCACAGAGCAACCGATTTCTGCTTAAATTAGAAGTTGTAAGTAGGATTATTCAACAGGACACAGATCTATCCACATAAATCTCAAATTTCCTTTTGCTGAAGCGATGAAAGCAGAGAATCCGTCGTCTATCATAGATATGTGAAAAATATTCCTTACTTTTTTCTTAAAATCCTCACCTGAGGATATTTTTTCCATTGCTTTTCAGAGAGAGTGGAAGGGAGAAAGAGAGAGAGAGAGAAACATCGATGTGAGAGAAACACATTGACTAGTTGTCTCCCACACAAGCCCTTCAGTCCGCAGGCCGACGCTCTAACCACTGAGCAAAACCTGCCAGGGCTCCTTACACTTTTTATGAGAAAGAGGCGGAGCTCAAAGACCTGCACCATCTCTTCCAACACTAAAATTTCTGAATCTAAAAGCCAAGCGCACAAGAAATTCAAGCACATTCAGAAAGGACCAATTGGCCAACTTCTCTGCTTTGGTACTTTTGAGTTCCTGCCGTTTAATCCCATGCGCATCCGAGATTCTTGGGGTTTAGTTTCCAGCTCTACGAAGTGTGAGCCCTGCGACCATAGACAAGGTACCTCACCTGTCTAGCATCATTTTTCCCATGTGCAAAATGGGAGTGATAATCATGCCTTCTTCAAACGGATGTGCAAACGTTGAATGAGACATTTGCTTTAAAAAAAATACTAGGCACCGTTCCCAGATCATAGCAAAATATCAGTAAATATTAACGATTGATAGCAAGAACATGCTGACCATAGTTACGGTAAACAGAGTGACTTACTTTTTTTTTTTTAATGCTTCAAGCTGACCGAGGCATTGGCGGCTTGACCAGACCCGAATATCTGCGCTTCCTTTCCTATTGCTCCACTGCCCAGCTACCGGAGGACAAGCCGGCCCTTGGCCGAGTGCCAGCCATTCGGGGCAAGGCTCAGGATGCAGGCCAAGGCCCGAGAACCCCATCTCTGGGCCCCTTTAGTCTCCCTACATGTGATGGCTCCAAAGATGAGAGCGAGAGGGGCCGGTCCTCCTGCAGGTAGTAAGGAGCCGTCGGGGTTGGCAGTCTGCTCTACAGCGGGTGGTGCCCATCCCAGCGCCAGCTGCCTCGAGGTGGCTCAACCAGCCTCCCGGCGTATGGCACGAAGAATCGTGAGCAAGATTGTGAAATCAAAATCGAATTCATTAGCATTTGCTTTGAAGCTTTTGCATTGAAGAGGAAACCAGCTTATAAAACTCTGTAAAGAAACAGATAACCGAAACCTGTACCGTCCAAGAATGTGTCATAACCATGTTCTCTACAATGTAAGACAGAGCAGCAACACTTAAACTTTTAAGAGGCAGTTTAGACACTTTGATATTTTATGTTTGGAATAAAATATTTCGATAGAGCCTCAATTTCTAGCTAGTTTAGTCTTTTCCTACCACCGGCTCGGGAGAGGAGTTCACAGTGCTGCCACTCGGGGGGAGAAAATGTTTGTCTTTCTCTGTAGCGCTTCCCTTTTTGGGAGTTGTTTACTTAATAATCAGAATCAGACATTTTTTTTTTTTTGCAGGCTTGGCAAGTGGCTACCAGTTTTGAATCCATTCTGATTTGATTAATTGGACCACAGAGAAGACATTGGAGCAGAGCTGACTAGATGTTTCCCGTTTTTTTGAAGCTAAACATTTGGGCTTTGCTGCATTTTTTTTTTTTTTTTTTTTTTGCCCGTATACATGAGACCACAGTGTTCTATGTTCTTAAATCCAGCTGAATTTAGAGTTTTTCACATTTTATTTTGTGATACCTTCTCTTCCTGATGGGTAACTTTTTTGAACCTTAAATTCAGAGCTCGTTGTACATAAAATATTCCGACGTGGGGTGACATGTCTATGACAGATCCTCGGTGTGACTGGGGAGCCCTTCCATATGTCGCAGGATGACATGTGGTCAGGTTATGCAGACCGGAGTTTCCCAGGCAACCGAGTCATGCCCTATGGGGACTCCTTGGGAAGTCAGGAAAAGATGTTGGAGATGAGAGGCCTGGAGCCACCGTGTCTCCAAGCCATTGTCTGTGTTTTTCTGTCTCCCCCGCATCCCCAGCATCCGAGCCGGAGTCGCCGGTGCAGGGAATGCGTCCCAGGGCTGGCCCTCCAGAAGGCTCTTGGGGGCACATGGAATCTAAAAAATTATAGCCCAGTGTGTTAAACTATTAATATATTCACATTAGATAACATCATTTTAAAGTTCGTAAACTGCATCAAGTGACATAAAAATAAGTAAATAGTTCAGGTGGGACACAGGTTTGACAAAAGGAAGGAAGGAGGGAGGGGGGAAGGAGGGAGGGGAAGGAAGGAAGATTAGAAGGATGGCACAGAAAAAATTGGACTTGATTTCTAAAATTCCTACCGTTCTAGTTTTTCTATTTTTATAATTTTTAAATTTCCTTAGCAACAGTGGTAATGATAGCTAACACTGTATTGTCCTTCAAGTTCACAAACTTTTCCTATCTATCTACATGCCTATATAATCTTTCTTGACTTTTTTCCCCCCAGCAAGGAGGAGGAATTATTGTTTGTTGGCTGGAGGGAGAAAGACTTACCAAACTGCCTCCTGGTTCGTGATAAGAGAGCTTAGTCTGGGGTCAGATAAGCCTTTTGTACATAGTAGTAGTTCAATAAATATTTGATCAAATACACTGTGATGAAGCACGATAGGATTATTACATAGTTAAACAAACTGACGCGTATTCTAGTTATTGGTGAAAAACAATCTCCACAGGGCAGGGGTTCTCCAACTTTAGTGAGGATCACAGTCGCCTGGAGGGCTTGTTAAAACAGAGTGCTGGGGCCCTGCCTCCAGAGTTTCTGAATCAGTAGGTGTGGGTGTGTCCAAAATGTGCATTTCTCATGCGTTTCCTGGTGCTGCTGCTGCTGGTGGGGACCAGGCTTTGAGAACCCCTGAGCTGGCCCATACATATTTTTGGAAAAGTGTCCTTACATCCGTGTGTTCCAAACATTTTTGAGAAGTCGCCCCTTCTCTACTTACTGCACTAGGAACGGCCTCCGATGCTGCGGGAGATGGACGAGTTTGTGCTTTTCTAGACCCGGGAGAAGCTTCCAAATTTTAACAGCTGTGCCAGGCATCGCCCAGGGATGCAATTTCCAGGGGGGATTTGCTCACTAGCAGGACTCTCCTGATCTTCAGCAGGAACAAGTGCCTGCAACTGAAAGGAAAGTGGGGAGGGAGGGCGGGGAGGCTTAGGTTTCAAACGTCTTTCACTGAGGAATTAGTTTTAAAGAGACACACAACAGTAAAGCATGAACTCAGTCCAGACACCGTCACTCACAGCGAGCTCACCCTCCGAAGCTGGCTCCACGCCAGCCTGGAGCCAGGTGCCTCTCTTGGATGTGAGTCAAGTGCCCTGCGGCCACCTACGGAGCACTCAGGTAGGCTCCTGAAAGCCTCTCACCTCCGTCTGTCCTGCTTGATGACTATGTCAGGGCCCACGAAGGACTCCCAGCTGGCTGGCCAGGGCCCGGTAGCACAGGCTGGCCCCTCACACCATCCTCACTGCCCTGGGAAAGACAGGCAGGACTCTGCGGAGAAGAATGCCTATTGAGCTGCCTCCTTGGCTTAGAGCTCACCTCAGAGAGGTATTGTTGACACATGATTACAGTGTTTATAGTTTATTATCCCAGGCACAGTGGCTGCAGAAAGAAACAGGAGGGCCAGACAATCAAAGCTGAGATACAGGTTTTAATACGAAACAAAGCAAAACAATAGGACTTTGGAGGCGAGGGAAGGGTGGATTGGGAGCAGGTCAACTGTACCCAAAGAAGGGTGTGTATAACATGTCCCGCAAGCAGGTGAGCTCACTGCTTTTAAGCTAGTCCCACAAACTGATGCTCAAGTGCAATCAGAGGGCAGGCGGATGACAGCTGTTTGCCCAAAGTGGCGTGTGTTTGGGTACATGCGTGTCTAGCTGAATTGAAGGCAGAGGATTTGTACATGTTTTATTAAACATTAAAAAGTGCCTAGTGTGTTGGTCATGAGAAAGTGCCTCACAGGCTTTCAGCTGCAGGGAGGGTAACCAAGTGCCCAGTTGCCGTGCGCTGAATTCCACTGCTGCATTGGTGCCAAGGCCACGCTTTCTGTGGGCTGCTCCCAGCCAGTGAGTGAGCATAGCAGCCATACCGAGGCAGGCCCATTCCTAGGAGACATGGGACCCCTAAAGACCTCTTCAGTGGCCTTCCGGAACATTCCTTATCCTACATGAAAGCCTCAGATGCTTCCACTCAACCATCTCCTTTACTTGGGGTCAGACTCACATCATGGTTTGATGGGTTTCCCAGCCTTGGCTCCTCTCCACTTCTCGCAGACAGACCCCTCAGATCCTTGCATATTTACTCTCCCTCATTGGATCCTGGTAAAGTGAGAGAGCACAGAGGAAGGTCATCAACCCATTTTGGAGGGGTTGGGATAGTTTGAAAACTTCCCATGGAGAAATCCAAGCTCAGGCCAATTATGGCCTGTTGGGTTGACCTTTGTAAATGGACCCATTATGTCAACCTGAAATGGTGATGAGAAGATACACTTTTATATTTTAGAAATTGACAAAAACAGTGTTTTTTATTAAGCCTAAACGGATGATTAATGTTTTTGCTTTCTGAGGGCAGGCACTCCTTCCAGTCACGAGGAAATCAGTCTCTTTCCAGCTTCCTCTCACCTGTGGAGACCGAGTATGCAGAAAGGAGCCTGAAACATCAGCCCTTCTGCTAGTTGTTCTCCTGAAGAGTCAGGCAGGAGTAAAGAGCACATTAATGAGTTGTTTGATATGCTGAGGTAGGCCTGGAACAGGACAGGGTGTCAAGGCTAAACTGTTGTGCACAAAGGCAGGAGAAGAGAGGAAGGGAGAGTCTTTGGGTTTCTGAAGACCTCGAGCAACATGGCGGGTGGGCAAATGGCTTGTAAGAAAAAGCTGTCTGATAACTTTAATCAGTCTGGACCTCTGAGCTGTAAACCCATTTGATGGTGGGGGTGGCTGCAAAACACTGTGGATGCACTTGATGCCACTGAAATGGTTCAGCTGGTAAATTTTATGTTACATGTACTTGTGATGGTTAATCTTAGGTGTCAACTTGACTGGGCTAAGGGATGCCCAGTTAGCTGGCAAAGCATTATTTCTGGGTGTCTACAAGAGTGTTTATGAAAGAGATTAGCATTTGAATAGGTAGACTGAGTAAAGATCACCCCCACCAATGCCTGTGGGCATCATCCAATCCAGAGGGCCTGGATAGAACAAAACGTTAGAGGAAGGGTGAATTCCTGCTCTCTGCTGAGCTGGAACATCTCATCTTCTCCTGAATTGGACATTACGGCTTCTGCTTCTTGGGCCTTTGGGCTCAGACTAGGACTTAGACCATTGGCTCTGCTGGTTTTCAGGCCTTTGGGTATGGACTGAGCTAAACCACTACTTCTCCTGGGCCTCCAGCTTGCAGATGGCAGATAGTGGGATTTGTGGATTTGCCAACATCCATTATATATATACAGGTTTCTGACTAATACAGTGTTTTATCACTATTAAAAACCCCCAGAACATTTGAATCCCCAAAGTTTAGTGACAACTGCTATATACAAAAATGCCTTTCTCAAATGGTTTGGGGCAAACAAAAGAGATTGTCCTCTATGTCTGGATTGATGAAGGACAGAGGAGATGCTGGGAACCAGGAGGAATGTGAGAAAGCAGATGTCTAGGAAGTCACTCAAATTCCGGCAAGGCCACTGGACTTGCAATACTATAAGGGATCTAAGGATCACACTGACTGTGTCCACATTTAAGGGACAGGGTGAACTGAGCTTATATAAAGATGGGAGTAAAAAGGTTCCAAAGGACTGTAATCTGTGCCCTGGCTTAGAGTTTATTAATTGCTGTTTATACTACCTATGTTTAGGGCTGTTGTGTCAAAGCAGTTAAACGGTTATACAAATGGAATACATACCAATTTTTATTATCTGATGCTACTTTTTCATAGACTATTCCCTTTTTGCACCTGTTAAATGTTTATATTATGTTCCATTCATTTGATAGTCATTGCCATTGGTCTTTTTCTCTAAGCTTTTGGCCGTCTAAATTTCCACCTCTCTCCAGTACATGACCTGGTTTTTGCTTCTCTGATTTCCCCCCTATAACTTAAGCATATAAATGCCATTTGGGTCAGGCCTGTGACTGGCCTGGGTGAGTTTTCTGATAGCCAGGCATAACCCGTGTGAATTACGGAGGTCCTTTCTGAAAGTCAGGATGAATTCCAAACATTGCCCATTCCCAGCTGAGGTCTTGTTCTAGTCAAGCCTTCAGGGATGGCTACACAGACCTCGGCTGGTGACTCCAAGGGTACAAGGGTTTTTTCCTTCCTATATTAAGACTCCTTGGAAACCTGAAACTACTGCTGGCATGACTAGGGCTGGGTTGTACCCCCGGCCTCATGCATCCTGGTACCCAGCGAAGGATGTATTTCTGGAAAACAGCAGACTCAGTTCAAATTCTCCTCCTGCCTCTCATCCCAATTATGTCAGCTGGTAATTAGTTAACGTTTCTTTATGTGTTAGACATTCTTACTTTCATTTTTCAGATTAGGAAACTATTTTTGCAGAGTACTTTGATGCTTTTTCTCTAAATGTTCACAGTGCTTGGCCCAGTACCAAGCCAGCAATTAATTAGTGGGAGTAACTCCTCTCTTTGTTATTATTGTTACTGCTGTCCCTTTCTCAACCCAACTGGAGTCTCTCTCTCCTGCAGCAGAACTTTCTGAGACACATGCTTTGTGCTTCTGCATTATTAACTAAACCTATGATATTCTGCACATGAAAACTTGAATTCAAAATAGTAGCTCTTGGGAAAAGGCACAGCCTTGCACATCTAATGTTTTGTGGGTGCAACCACCAGGTCTGTGAGTGATAGCACCCATGCAATTTAAAGAAGAAAAGGTATTTATGCAACATGTATTCATTGGGCACTTACTGTTTGCATGGTATGAGACAAACACTTGGACTCCAAATTCGTGCTCTTTGGACTGCCCTGCTATGTGTCTACAAATGGCTGGGGAGTAAGAATGGAGATCTGGGTCTTCACCCTGGCCCTGCCTCACTAACTCTGTGACCCTGGCCAGTGACCTCACCTATCAGTGGACCCCAATTTCCTTACCTGTTAAAGGGGCTTACTAATAACTCCCTCCCAGAGTTGTTGGAGGATTGAATGAGGCACCCTACCGAATGTCCCCTGGCACAGCGTTTGGCCCAGAGTAGCTCAGGGAGTATTAGCCCCCACCTCCCTTCCTCATTGTAGGCGAAGGTGCATATGTCCCTGCTGCTGCTGTTACGTTACAGCTCAGCTGTCCACCCAAGGGAGCTTCCAGAGAGTGTTATGTTACACTCCTTTGGTGGATTATGTCCCAGCCGTTAACAATGATGGCACCAGAAAGTTTAATACCTGCAACATATTCCATGTCATAATACTAAACGAAGCAGCACATGTAGGTATATACAGTGCAATCTCCACTACGTCAAATAGTGCTTACAGATGGAAGATGCCATGTTATCTGTGGTCATCTCTGATGGGTGGATGGTGAATTACTCTTATTCTCTCATTACACTTTTTTTGCAGTGTTTTCAAAAAGAGCTTTATTGGTTTTGTCATCATAAATACCTATTACTATTTTAAAATTACATAATATCTGCAAACCTCCATGTTAAACCTACTTGTCAGCTCTATAGTACATGTGGCCATTTATCTGCCTTTTTGGAAGAGGTGGGTTTGCTTTTGTTTGGTTTGGTTTTCTATTTATTGATTGATTTTTAGAGAGAGGAACATTGACTTGTTGTTCCACTGTGCGTTCATTGCATGTGCCCTGACCAGGGATCAAACCTGCAACCTTAGTGCATCGGGACGATGCTCTAATCAACTGAGCTACCCAGCCAGGGCCTTGTTTTGGTTTGGTTTTGATTGCACTCTCCTTGCATGCTTTTAAAGCAAACACGTGTTTAATAATTAAATCACGGTGTTCAAAGCTGTGTCTTTGTGAGAGATCTTTCACTTACTGTACGGTGAATGCGTTGGACAAAGCAATATTTAGGCAATTCTGCAGAAGTAGATGGTTTTTCAACGCGAGAGAGCGGGGGGGGGGGGGCAGTTTCAATTGTAATGATTTTCCTCGGTGTCACTTAGCAGTTTTCCAGGGCTTTTTCATTATGGCAGCGCGGGGCCATTTGAGGTACCTGCTCCCTAAGCAGCCTGGCTGCCGTCCAGTCAGCCTCGGCGGAAACTCGCTAGGCACAGGGTTTAATTGGGGCCACCCACCATGGAAGCGCTTCCCCCCTTTGTCCGGAGAGATGGAAGCTCTTAATGTAATGCACATAAAAACGTCCAGCACTGCAGGGCAGGCACAGGCGCTCTGATGTCCCGAGGCTGTTATTATCCCAGCTCCACGTTAGCTTTTCAGAGACTCTGTCCAATCACCGGGGAGCTAGGACTCTACAGAAAGAGAGCAATACAGAGTATTAGGTTGCAGTCTGGACACAACCCCTGATGTTTGGAACCTCTCTAAATAGATCCCAGACTGCTTCAAAAATAAGAAATACTCCCCTCCCAGCCCTTTTACTAGTATCCCTCTGGCACCTCGGATTCCTTAAATTAATTCCTTGCAAAAGCCGCTGGAGTTCCAATAATTGTTTTTAAATGATCTGCCTCTTGAAACTGGGCCTCGCAGCCTCGTGGAAACGCCAGCCTCCAGCGCGGTGGGGCCAAGTCGCTATGCAGCTTCTGGAAACAAGCTGCCTGCGTAGCGGGGTGCAGGGGTGCAGGCTCTGTGCAGCACTCTCAGGAGGGCGGTGGTCGTGTAACCGGGAGACAGGGTGTCTAGAAGGCCAGATCTCCGTGGCGCTTCAGGGGCTTCAGATACATCAGGGGAGCCGCTGCCCCTCTGCATGCTTAAAATCGGGTGTTGAATTTGGACGTGAGAGGTGGCATCTGCAAGCTTCCTATTGTCTGTGCTTTCCAGGATGACACAGTCAGCATCCTGGGGATCACGAGTATACTTGCTCTGCCCGCCGCGACCATAGTGGGCAGGGGGGTGAAGAGAGAGGATAGGCAGATAATGAGGCCCCCACTTATCAAGTGCTTAGTCTAGCACTTAACCGGCTGACCACGATGAGCTCCTTTAGTCCTCCCTGCACCCCTGTGAGACTGTTCTGTTATTAGCACCATCTGAGATGGGTAAACTGAGGGCAGGAGACTAACTATCTAAGTTCACCCAGTTAGTGTCCAAGTCCTGTCTGTTTGACTCCACTGCAGCACGTCTGAAAAGTTAATTGCTGGCAGTCACCTGATCTGATGCAGGTCCTGATTCAGCAGGTCGGGCAGGGCCTGAGACTCTGCATGTCTTATGAGCTCCCAGGGGAGAGGGGTGGATGCTGCTGGTCTGGGGACTGCACTGGTAAGGAGACTCTAGACGATGGTATGGTCCAACTGGCTGCACATTAGAGTCACCTGGAGCCACGGAGCTTTAGAAATATTCCCAGTGGGTGGGCACACCCATCAACTCAGAATCTTGGGAGAGGGGAGTGAAACTTGGCCACTCTGCACCCAGGTAGAGAACACGTGCTGAGGCGGGGAATTGCACAGCTAAAATGGCCAGGCAAGCCTTGAGGTGCTTAGACTTATTTTAACAACAAAAACAATGGTTTAATTAGGAAGGGAAGGAGAAAAAGACCACTGTGTGTGAGGGGGTGTGGGAAGGAATGGAAATAAGGGCAAGCTGGGGGATGCAAGAAAGTAAAAACAAATACAAACAGCTGGAGCTGGCTCACGGCAGGTGTGGAACCTGTTTGGCTGTGGAATTTGTTCCTTACAGGAGGCAGTAGTAATAAGGTTCCATAGGTGGGGCTGGCCACATCCCCCGGGAGCTCATAAGACATCCAAAGTGCCCGTCTCGGCGTCTGGATCTGGTTCCTCCTGGGCCGTGAGGTTTCCATTCAACATCTTTCCAAAGGTGAGTGCGATAACCCTGTTCTTGGTACTGGAAACAAAGATGACAGTGGCACCCTCTGCTCGAGGCAGCTGAGGAGCCCAGTGGTTGGGTGGGGCCACGGTCTCTACTATACTTGCCTCCTAACAGAGGCTGGAGGAAACGGCAGGTTGTTGTGGGAACCCAGGCAGGGTGATGAGAGGTTTGTCCAGGGTGAGATGTTCCCTTTTCTAGTCCTAAATGGTGATAATGCCAAGAGCTTGAATCAAGGCATGAATTAAGGCAATGAGATGGGGAGGAGAGGGACTGACCCCAAGGCATTTTAAAAGTAGATTTGATGACCAAATGACCCCTCTGTGCTCCCCTTCACTTCCCATATGCAGGGGGGAGGCTCCAAAGCTTCCCAGCTTTGGATTCGGGGCAGATGGGGGCAGATGAGATGCAGATACATTATGGTTGGCTTATGCTTTCTTGAGTTTAAGGTGTCTCTGACACATCCAGTTAAAAATGCCCTGTAAGTGGTTGGAATATGTGTCTAGAGCTTGGGACACAGATCCACATGCTGGGACAGCAGATCTGAGAGTCGTCAGCCGATCAGATGGGATCTGAATGCGCAGGGATGGAGGTCCTTTTTATGAGAAAAGATAACACACAAGGACGGCAGCCTGGGAAGCACTAGCGTTTAAGGGATATAAAAACGGACTGGGAAATAACTGATAACTAAAAAGTAAACACAGAAGAGTAAAAAAAGCAGGACAATGCAACCACCGGGCAGCTGAGGAGGTGAGAGGGTTTTGAGGAGGAATAAGTGGTGGTTAGTTTCAAAGGCTACAGCTGTTTAAAGAAGGTAAACACTGCTGAGCACTCTGCCTCTCTCTCAGACATTCGTAATGGTTTTCTCCGAGCGAAAGGAGCAGTGTCTGCATCGTTGTAATTCTCTGTATTTATTGTTAAATAGCTTTATTGTCCTTTCATGATTATGAAATTATTTTTTGCAGTCTGGCCTTGGTGGGGACGGTTTCAGGGAATTGGGGGTGGTAGGGAAGGGTGAGTGACTAAGGACATCGTGCGTTTACCTTCCCCTGCACAGCCCCACCCTTGGAAAGAGGGTCCCGAGATAGTGGGAACCCATGGGAAGGATGCCAAGTGAAAGGGGGGAAACGATGCAATTGGTCCTTTAGAAATACTAACGCAGCGCTTCGCAGTAGGTGGGGCGCATCTTTGCTCCTGGTCAGTTGTCTGGTCCAATAAGAAAAAGCCTAAGAGGAGGTTGCCGCCCAAGCCAGACTCACTGAATGTGCCCATTCTGGGCATGAGTTCTAAATCCTGTCCCCCAGAGGTGTCATCAGCCCAAAGCAGGCACTCCCTCTTGTCCTAATTAGCATCGCCTCTGACCTTTGGCCACTTTCTTGTGCCTGGGCGGAAGGGAGCCCCATTTTCTAATGCGCACGTAGGTGCTGCGTCTGGGAGTTGCAGCCCCGAAATCACATGGGAAATTATCAGGGCCCAGCCTGGCGTTGGGGTGAAAGAACTTACAGATAGAGTCCGTCTTTAAGCAAGAGCTCACAGCCTCGGGAAGTGGAACCGCTTTAAGAATACTGGTCAAGGAAGGTCATACAAGGGGAGGACCGTGACCATTTATTGAGCACCCTTGGCTCTGGGTTGTGCATCAGACGTTTTACAGACGTTGCTTCAGTCAACCCTCATGAAAATAAAAATGCATGAAGTAAGGATTATCCTCCCTGTGTGAGAGATGAGCACCCTAAGACTTTGTGTTCAAGGTCACTTAGGAAAAAAAATACTGGGATTGCTTTGGTGAAAGTGATGGCAACCCAGTACAGACCAGCTTAAAGGGGCAGCGAGTTGGAGAGGTTTCTTGTCTTCAGTGGTACCGATTTCAAGGATTACAGGAGACGGTATAAAAATCGTGGCTTCAGACAGAAACCTGTGGGTTTTCCTCCTCCTTTCGTACTTTTCGGGCATATTTCTTTTTGCAGCCCGGGAGGATGGCTGCTGACAAGTCCAGGTCTTAGTCATGCATTATGACGACCTCAGCTGAAAGATGGGCTCATTCCCCCGGCTTTTGCAGATCAACACCAGTGAATGATTCTAACAGGCCACACTTGAGTCCAGGTCCAGGTCTCACCGCTTGGCCAATAATTTTTGCCAAAAAGAAAGTGTTATTATGTGTCTGGGCAAGTCTCTATCGTGGATTAAACCAGAAAAAGAGGGAGATGGAAGAGAGATAGAAACACTTAGAAGGCAAACTACCCTCTGCTACCCAAAAACCTAAGCAACAAGTACTTACAGCTCATCACTGTAGCAAGGATTCAATCCCAGGCCTGTCCTTTATTCTTTCTATTATACATTGCTTTCTCCATGAATAAAAAAATGAGTCGAAGGCATCTCAGAAGCTTTAAATCCTACTGACTAGGAAGTAGTTCTGGCATTCAAGTGGAGGCATAAGTACAGAGGGCCACAATTACTGGGTGGTAATATATTTAGTTACATCAAAAACACCCAGGTGTTAGTTAAAAGACAGATGTCTGGGTCTCATCCCAGACCCACTTAGTTGGAATATTCATAGGGATGCCCAAGAACATAGTTCTAACAATCCCCCAGCTGGCTTCGATTAGCAGCAGGCGTTCCCAGTCCTGGCTGTCCCAGGTGTTAGGACGGGAGCTGGGGAATCACTGGGGCAGGTGTCTAAGCTTGCGTTCGATGACATCACGATGGGGCGGGAGGAGGAGACCTCATGTGAACGAAGGTCATTTCCCTTCCTTGGTCATTTCCAGAGCTCTTGCAAGGTCCGTGTTCCACTCTTCCGCCGTGCAGAGAGCTCAGAACTTGGCCTTGGGTTCCTTTGTGGAAATAAGCAGTCTAGTTCTAATAGTGCCTCTTGCCTCAGGCAAATAAACTACTCCTAACAGAAGCACTAAAAATAGAACAGGGCAGCAGTTGGTGGCCAGAGCATGAGCCACAGAGGGAAGCTGAGATGAGCGGAGGGAGGAGCCCCGGCCTACAGGTAAGTCAGAAGAGGGAGCCTCCTCCTACAGACCAGTCGGACAAGCGCAGGTTGCAAAAGGAAGGAATAAATGCATTGTAAGCAAGCGCAGTGAGAGACCGAGGACAGTTCCCGGAGGGAGAGCAGTTGATAATTCCTGAATTGTGTTTGATGACACTATTTCCAAAGCTCGTTGGTAAGAGGTCCTGCTTCCTATATTGTCCCTGACAAATAAAAAACCAAAAAGGTGCTGCATGTGAACTTGTTTGAATTTTGCTCTGTTTTGTGTGATAAAGCGAACAGCTTATCTTTCTGAATGGTTATCTCTAAAGAAGACAGAAAACGTTGGGACCTGCGGCTCCGTCACCTGCCCCGTCCCTGTCCCCCCCCCCCCCCCCCCCCCCCGATGTGGAGGGCTCTGTGGCTAACTGCACCTGTTTCCGAGACGTTGGCCACGAGGCAGCCCTTGCTTCTCAGGGCTTCAAGGATGTTGGTGCAGTTCCATCTCTTTATTGGCTCCTGTGCTGAAATAAGTTCAGCCTTGTGTGCTGTTTCTGTTTTACCCTGTGCTAGGTCTGGATGCGCATGGCTTTGGATAGCTTTCTCACTGGACATGAGAATACTTTATACAGGAAACTGTTAGAAGCCTGTAAATAAAACCTGACAAACCAGTCAATCAATGCAGCTTTAAAACACCCGAGGAAGGGCAGTGTCCCCTGCTCTCTGCGTGGAAAGGAGAGAATAGAGGTTGGTTATCAGAGGAAAGAACGTCAGCCGTGGCGGGAGAGGGGCTCAGTGTTTCTTCCTTTCCACGGAAGGGACACCTGATCTTCGTGGAGCAGAGATTAAGGGAAAAGGGAATAAATAACGGGGATTGCCATTTACTTCTTGCTGTGGCCAGGAGGAGGAACTTGAGGCATATTATTTCGGAGGGGAAAACGGTTAAACTGTAAAAAGAAGAATAGCCAATGTACCATCGATTTTAGAGGGGAAAAGAGGAAAATTTTTTACATAGTGAAGAGGGAATGGTGTGATCTCTCCATCTCAAAATTTCCAATTTCCTTCCTTCTTTTCTTTCTCCCTCCCTCCCTCCCTTCCTTCTAACAAATATTTACTGAATGCCTGCTGTGTGCCAGACTCTGGGCTCTGTTTGACAGAATACAGCACAACAGGGACTCCCCCCCCCTTCTTCTGTCTCCCCATTTGCTTTATGCAATGGACTGAATAGTTGTGCCCCTTCCCCCCCCTCATATGTTGAAACATAATCCCCAATGTGATGGTATTTGGGGCTGAGCCCCCTCATGATTGGGACCTTATAAAAGAGACCTCAGAGAGTGCCCTTGCCCCTTCCACCTTGTGAGGACAGAGTGGAAAGGAGGTTCTCTAAGAGCATGAGAGCGTGCTCTCCCCAGGCAGCTATCTCCAGGAGCCTTGATCTAGGACTTCCCAGCCTCCAGAGCTGTGAAAAATAAATTTCTGTTCTTTACATGCCACTCAGTCCATGGTATTTTGTTATAGCACCCCAGACGGACTGAGACAGATTACTGTGATATTCATGATAGTGTCTTAGATGTATAGTTTTAAAATCACCTAAGATTTGTATTTCCAAGTAACTTAGAAGCGGGTGCTGCTTTGCAACTCATAACTGCAAGGCTGGACTGTTGGCTCATGACTCTCTGTCACCATCTAGAGACAATTTATACATATTGCAGGGCCAGTCCCAGGAATATTGAAGGTAGGAAATCATTCAGGAAGTTACAGCTACCCAGTGTTTGTGCATCAGCCCAAAAGGAGAAATTGGACCTGGTTATCTGCAATGAATGGAATTGGAAGTTTCAATCTCTGAATTTACTAGTATGTGAGAAATAGGTCTTGGTTTCTATACCAAATCATGGAGGACTGGGGTCTACCAAGTGCAAAGGTTTACTGGGGTGTGGGAGAAGACCTGCAAAATTAGTGGGGGATGGGGCTCTTACATTATTAGGTTCAGGAGGAGGCCTCTAGTCCCTCAAAGGGTGAACACAACAAATATCTGTTCAGCTGAATGAGAGGCTATGAGGCTCCAGGCTGATGGAGAAAAAGACCACAGAATAGGATTGGTATCCACACCATTCGCCCAGGTCCTCACCAGGGGTGATTTTGCTCCTCAAGGACATCTGGCAATGTCACAACATTCTGTCACAATTGTGGGGGGTGCCACTGGCATCTAGTGGGGAGAGGCAAGAGATGCCCCTAAACCCCCTACAAGGCACAGGACAAAGAATGACCCAGCCCCAAATGTCAGTGGTGCTGAGGTTGAAAAACACCCCAGTACAGCACAGAGCATGGTAAGAGTGGGTCTCTGAGACTCTGGACCTGACCGTTGTAAGCAAGCTCTATTACTGGCTGCAAAAAAGGGAGACCCAAGGGGTATCAATGACTTCATGCAAATGTATCTCAATGGAGAGATGCAAATGAGGGACAGGGCTGCTTTAAGTGGACCCTGAACAAGCCGTTTACCCCGCCAGTTTCCTTCAGTGTTTAGCTGGTGATATAATACAGTGCTGCCTACCCCAGTCTCCTTTTCTGTCTAGTCTGTTGCTTGGTGCCATGGCTTCAAGCACTTTTTACTGCATGTCCTTCATGTCCAGTTTCCCTTAGTGTTCAGTTATTTACTGAAATCACATAAAGCGCTGAAGTCACCTGTGTCAGAATCACCCACACAGGTGCTTGCTACAAATGCATATTTGGGGCCTACACCAAATCTACCGAGTCAGAATTTCCATGGTTCATGGTTCAGGAATCTGCGTTTTAAGCCAGCAGCACAGGTGAATTTTGTGCATATTAAAGTTTGACAGAGGATCTATAAAGTAACAGAATTTCGGGATGTCCTCTCTTCTGACTTTAATAGCCCGTTGATAAAGCTCAGAAAAATATATTCGCTTAATCCTTGGGATATTCTTTTAATGTGTTCCTTTTATTCTTATTTTACATATTATAGAGGCCACAGAGCTTAAATAGATTATGTAGGGAAAGCTAAGTGTTTTGTTCAATCTGGATTTTTCTCACTGTGAGGTCACTCCAAAAAGCGTTTCCCTGGGAAGTCGTGCCACTTTCCCTGCCTCTACAGCCCAGGGTTACCTCTCCAGCGCTGGATTCCACGAAACAGACTATGCCTGTTGAGCTGTCGCTTGTTCTAAGCTGGGACCTGGACCTCAACTTAACCACCTCAGTACCCTGAGGACTGGAGCACTTCACTGCCACTGCCTATTGTTCATCCCGATTCCAGCAACAGCTTCCTTCCTGTTCCCCTCTGCTCAGCACTTCCAACCGATATCCACACATGATCCATGTATTGCCTCCTACACATTTTCTCTCTCTCTCCTCTCTCTCTCACACACACACACTTTAAATCTAACTGATTCCTACATGCTTCACCCGAGCCTTCAAAGTCCTGTTGACCTGGCCATCTGTCTCTGCTCTTGCTCTGGCCCGCACCTTTTCTGTCACGGCAGCCTGTGAGAATATATTTTGTTCATCACTGCAAACAGTAGGGATGAAATAAGTGTATTGAGTAAATGAGCAGGCACACCGCAAATGGGATGCACATCCCTGGTGATGGCGGCACTGTTTGTTACCGTCGATTTCTGCACATTGGTGTGTTTGGGGCCAGGATTATATCTTGAGTTGGAAGCATGGTCTCTTGGAGAAGAGAGAAAGATCCAGAAGAGGTGAGGCCACTGCCAGCTGGCTGTGTGTGTGTGTGTTAATTTATTGGGATAACATTAGTTAATAAGACTATATAATGTCATTATATTTCAGGCGTACAACTTTGCAATACGACATCCGTGCAGGCCACCGTGTGCTCACCACCCTGGTCTCCTGCAGTCACGCTGCAGGCAGTGACCAGGCTCAGGGCTCCAGCCCTCTAGGTTGCCTGGGTTTGTGAAGTTCGAAACTAACGTTCGCCTACCTTGAGCCCAGCTGAGCCCAGTTTCTTCATCTTTATCCAGGAGTTAATAATTCCCACCTTTGCGAGGATAGGGCCCAGGGTAAATGAGGCAAGGCAGGGGACAGCACCTGGCACTTGGGAGGTGTTGAGGGTGCTCACCACCTTGTCTCTCCCACCACCCAGGAAACTTGCAGGAGAGAAGTCGGCGCAGGCAGCGAAGCCGCGCCGCGTACCTGAGCCGCCCCCTTTCTCGGCTCATCTCTCCGTGCGCTTAAATGACGTTTTCCAAGCCTGACCCAGGGCGCGCAGCGCGCTCTCTCTCGGCGGTGGGTCCCTCCCTCCCCCTCGCCCCCACCCAGCCTCCCCTCCCCCCGCCCCCTCCCTCGGAGCCGGAGCCGGGAATCCCACGCCCTTGCACCAGCCCGGGGGCTCGGACGAGCCCGGGAGCCGCTGGTCGCCAATCACCGTGCGGTGGAGAGGCGGGCGCTCGGCTCGGCGCGCTGGGGGAGCCAGCTGGCGCTGCTTTCCCCCGGAGCCTCAGACGCTCGCACAGCCCCAGACAGACGCACAGACTGGCGGGCAAGCGCGCGGGCAGGCACCGACAGAGTCCCCAGGCCGTTTGCGCTCGGAGGCGCGCGCCAGCCCCGGCCCGGGGAGCCCCCCGTTGCCCGCGGACAGCCGCAGGCGGCAGCGCCGCAGCCCGGCGCCGGCAGGAGGGAGGGCGCGCGGGCGGGCGGAGGCGGGGAGGCCCCGGCGCGCCCGGCCCGGGATGTGAGCGGCGGCAACAGCGGCGGCGGCTCCCACCTGGCGCCGCACCTGGAGCGCCGCGCTCCGGGGGCGGCGGGGAGAATGCGCGCCACCCGCAGCCGCCGCGCCCGCACCTGACCATGGAGTGCGCCCTCCTGCTCGCGTGCACCCTCCCCGCCGCCGGCTCTGGCCCGAAGTGGGCTCCGGCGGGCCTGGGGCGCGTGGCCAAGGCAGGTGCCCGCCGAGGGGCGCGCTGAGAGCGGGGGGCAGGGGGCGCCAGGTGCAAAGCCCGCCGCGCCCCTCACGCGCGGCGTCCCCTTTTCTCTTGCAGGCGCTCCAGCTGTGCTGCCTCTGCTGCGCGTCGGTCGCTGCAGCCTTAGCCACTGACAGCAACAGCGGCGGCAGCGGATTAAACGACGGTTCGTATTTGACCCCCACCCCCACCCCAGCAGCCTGTCCAGGCGCTCGGCCCCTTCTTCCCCCCCAAAAGAGGGAGAAGGTAGAAAGGCTCACACACTCACACTCACCCTCCCGCCCCCCAGCGCGGCAGGTGTGCGCGCGTCTCGGGAATGGTTCCTGTTTGGAAAGGGAGGGGGATGTGGCAAGGACGCTGCACTTATCGAGAGAATCAGTGCCTCAAGCTCCAAGTCACATAGGTGAGAAAACAATACTTCCCCTTGTTCACAGATGGCTTAAGAAATAAAACCGTACCGCGGTGAGGAATGAGAAAGGAAGTGGGTCTGGGCCAGGCGGTTGATGTCTAAGGCACCTTCCTCCGCTCCTTCCTCTTCTGGGAAAGCCGGCGGGGACTCAGTCTTGCTGGGGATGAAAGAGCATGAACCCATTTCCTTCCCCGCACCTTTCCTCTCCACTTCACTTCCTTGTTTCCCCTTTCCTCTCCTCTCTCCATTTCTTTGCCAGTGTGTCCTGGGTTCCCAAAGGCCACTTAGAGGGAAGATGAAAGCTTGAGGTCTCCGGGGTCTTTCTCTCTGCCGAGGTTCCCCAGCCGAAAACCTCCAGAACACCCTTCACTTCTGTCATTTATTAACTTCTGGTGGCGCCCAGAAGGAAAATCCTTGTTTCTGTGTTGCCACCAGCCCGAGAGCAGCTGATCCCCGATCCAAGGTGTCTAGCAGGACCTTGATGTCCGGCGAGATTCTCTAATTTTTTAGCCTTGCAGGGTCCTCTCTCTCTCCTGTCAGGGGAGGAGGGATCCTGGCAGAGTTCACGGAGAGGGGCTGTGCCAGGGGGTGGGTGAGGGAACAGGACAGCGTCAGGAATGAGCTCTTCAGTTCATCTTTGGTCCAACCAGATAGGCCAGCTGCAGCGTCTAGAACAACCTGCCGGCGTCCCATCTGGTCAAATGGCCGCAGGTCCGCTCTGTCCCGGCGACCACCTGTAAGGACCTCATCTCGGGTCAGCCCTGAAGCTGGCTGATCAGATCGGTCTCCGCAGGGGACTCACTGCCCCTCTTCCATCCAGGACTGTGTTACCATCAGCCCGCTGACTCTCCCCTTGGAAACAAACTAGTAGCAGGTGTTGGTGTCTGAGCGGGTGGGGTTGGGGGGGCAGCTTTGGGGGCTGATTCCGTTCAAGGCTGGCTGGATAAGGCTCCTACGTGGCCTCCCAGCTAGGAGCAGGCAGGGTGTCAGATGGTTCTGGACAAGGGAGGTAAGACACAGCTTATTGCGGAGAACTCCTTTGCATGTGCCAGGGATGGTTTTCACAGTTAGGTTTTAGTGAGGGAGGAAGTGGATTTTCACTAAGAAAAAGCTGCAGTTCATTGAAAACCACACACCTGTAAAGCATCATAATAGAGATTTTTTAAAAGAAGAGAAATCGTGTACACCTGCTCTGTTTCTTAAGAGAGGAGAAAAACATGTTTTTCCCAATCATTTTTTTAAAATATATATGTCAATTCAATAGTATTTCTACTTAGAGTCAAGAGAGAGTGAGAGAGGCAGGACCTCAAGAATAGTGTAGGAATGAGAGTTGCTCAAGCAATAAGAGTCACAGATGGTCATACAGAGAAAACATTTTTAAATTGTCATATGGGTGGGTGTGTTTTTCCAAACATAATAATACTTAATGATTCCTGTTAGCTACAGGGCTTCTTTATCTTTTTTTAAAAATGTTTTAGGTTGTTGACTATTTTGGGAAAAGGGAAATTCCTCTTTTCCTCCTATAACCAAGGGCCCAAGTGACTCAAACATGCCTCTTAGTTACTCAGAATCTTTCTAAACACTTTCCAAATTAGTTTCCCATTCTGCGCCCAGGACGTGGAAGTGCAAAGCGCTTTGTAATGCTCAGGGGGCATATTCCACATCATTTTTGCGGGATGCTACTTTTCAGTTTCAATGTTTTGTGATAGAAAGCAGTGTGCTGGCTTCATGTTTTTTTCAAGCAGCAAATTGTTTTCTTAGCTCCTCCTCTCTGGAACAAGCAGCAATTAGTGCTGCTCTGGGGAGCAGTGGGGAAGGTATTTCTAAACATGCCTCTCCAGGTGTCCCTGATCTGACAACATGTCTGAGCAGTTTTAAACATCAGGCTGTGTAGGAAAAGTTCTGACAATGCTGAGGCATTTTAATGCATCCACTGTATTGGGTGCTTACAGTGAAATAGGATTGTCCCTGTGAAAGCTCATAGTAAAACGTTAAAAGGGCTACAAGTTCTGGAATTTTATTGCCACATATAATTAATGTTGGAAGTAGGAAACTGTGGTTACTTGTACGTTTTTGAGGTATCCTCTCAAGTTACTCCTGCGCTGTGAGTTATCATTTGAAATTTAAATTCTGCCCCCCACCCCCCATCCCCAGTATGCTCCCAATTCTGGTTAAACACAAAGATAGTAATCTCCTTGAAAAAAATTTTCCTTTCCTTACTTTAGTAGTTTTATATTTATTCATTTTTGTCTCCAAAACCATCATTTTTTATGAATGAACGGCTCTGTGACGAATATATAAAAAGCCCATCTCTCTCTCTCCCCAGACCAGGAGAGTTTGTGGCCTTTTCCACAAACATTCTTGACCTTCATCAAGGTCATGCTTGGTGTTTAGTGTTTATAGGAACTGCTGAGGCAGAGCTAAGCTTCAAGACCACAGGGCCCTCCTCCGAATGATAGTCCATGTAGACGCATGGCCATAGGAACAAAGGTATCTTTGAGCTGTGCGGCGCTCTGCCAGCTTGCTGAGAAGTGATGGATCGGCAGTGCGGGCCCTGGGTGCTGACAGCTAACCCCTTCCCCTTGCAGATTACGTCTTTGTCACACCGGTAGAAGTGGACGCGGGCGGGTCATATATTTCACACGACATTTTGCACAGCGGCAGGAGGAAGCGATCTGCGCAGAGTGCCAGCAGCTCCCTGCATTACCGATTTTCAGCATTTGGACAGGAACTCCATTTAGAACTTAAGCCCTCGGCGATTTTGAGCAGTCACTTTATAGTCCAGGTACTTGGAAAAGATGGTGCTTCAGAGACTCGGGGACCCAGGGTGCAGCGATGTTTCTATCAGGGATTTATCAGGAATGACAGCTCCTCCTCCGTGGCCGTGTCTACTTGCGCCGGCCTGGTAAGTACCCCACACTTGGCATCCGCTCCCTGTGTCGCGTGCATTTTGTATAACTTGAATGAACAGATGTCTGCAATATTAAGTGCTCTTCCCGCCAGCTCGACCCATCCACACTGTCAGCTTTGATACTTATAATATTCTCAATTGGATTACTCTAATCTGCTCCCAGAAAGAGAAAATATAATAGAACTTTAATTACCATTTAGAGCTTTTCTTTTGATGTTTAATGGTCTTCATGCTCCATGGTTGAGACAGTCCCCAAGGAAATTAATTTGATGGATGCTGTTCGCATTGGGAAGTCTTGAGAGACCAGGCTTTATATAAATCTAACAAGCCGCACGCCTCCACGTTGCTTTGAAATGGGAAGACTAGTTCCGTGCAGAATTGCGTTCAGCAGCCCTGCTAAGCCCGACCTCCACGTAGAAGGGAGGCCTTTGGTCCTCTTTGATCTTTTCTTGTTGTCCTGCTCGTGTAAAATGTCCTCTTAGAGTGTGGTGTGTTCGAGGGCTGGCAGGGCTTCGAGGGTGCCGTCCAGGGCCGCAGAGAGCTTAGAAGTGTTTGGGACAAGCTTCCCCCTCCGCGTGATCTTCATCTGCTGAGCTCCGGGCCTAGAATCTTCGTGTAAATGTACTTGTCTCGGAATCCAATCAAATATATGAGGCGGTAAATGGCCTTTGGGGTTGATTTCATTCTGTCTTGCAATTGAGAAGTGCCTTGAACTGACAGAACTGGGGGGGGGGGGGTGGAGACACATGCTGGACATGCTCTGGGATGGCTAGAAGGAGGGGAATGTGAGAAAGCCCAGCTGCATGTGTGCTTGGTAATAATGCACACGGTACATGATGACACAAAGCAAGGGTCACTTGGGTGCCGGTGAATGGGAACCCCCATGTTCCTGGCTAGTTGAAACTTTGCTATTTAACAACCACCACCAGCCCCGTATTGTGCTTTGAAATTTAGCTAAAATCATCACCATCAGAGCTATGCTATTCCTTCGTATAGCCTTGAAGGCATAGAGTGAAACAAAGACTTACCAGTTCCCAACTAAGCTTGATCCATTTAAATGATCAAGGTGGCTCTCTAATAACCTGTATATTATAACATGGCTATATACATGTACATGTGTGTGCACAAACACAAATACCTTTTTTGTTTTGTCATGAGTTTCCTGCTCTTTGGGGGGGGCATCCTCCCACATTTCCCTCTCTCCTGTCTATTCCAGTGTCCTGATGTCTCAGTGGAGTGTAGGCACCCCACTATAGTGGTTTAGATGACCCCATTCCATAAAACAGTGGTTAAGAGCAGCCTGTCCAGGGTCATTCTCACACCAGCACTTACTAGTAGGACCTTGGGCAAGTTACTGGTCTCTGTGTCTTAGTTTCTTCATCTCTAAAATGGGATGGCAGGAGTTTAGGTGATAGTGCTGTGGGGATGAAGCGACTTCTTACATGGGGAGAAGCTGCGACTTCTTACAGCTGTTCCTAGAAAGGAATCATTGCTCTATGTGTGTTCTGGTTCCTGTAGAACGTAGGTGCCTCACATTTAGTGCTCTCAGGATTCCACTCTCTGTGAGTGATAGGAAATCTGATCAGTTGTCTCATATGAATAGATGTTGGGTTATATGTCCTAAGGAGGAGATTTTCTTTGGAACAGGGAGCAAATGCTCACTTAACACATAAGAATGAAGCGAGTTAATGTGATGGTTGTGAAAGAGGTAGTGGGTAATCACATCTGCATCTGTATAATCATGAAATTCAGATTCTATCCCACCGTTGTCCAACACATTCTTAATTATATTTATTTCTGTAGACCTCAGTTTACTCTCCTGAAACATGTAAGATGATTTCTATAACCACTGCCATTTCTAGGCATCTGCCTCTGATTATCCAATTCATTGGTCCTGGCAGGACCCATTTGGCATGCGGTAGGGAGAGAATCAAGCTTATCTCATTTGCATTACCCACCTCCCCATGACCCTACAAAAAACATACACCCAGACTCTATTCAACAATAAGAAAATAAAACAAGAAAGGGCACAGAGCCACCACGGAGAAGCTGAGACACCACGCTGTATTAATTTGTGTAACCTTGTATTGAAATATAATGTATATGTAGAAAAATCATAGAGTACAGCTTAATGAATTTTGGAAAGGTTCACACCCATGTAACTACCAACCAGATCAAACAAGACATTACCAGTGCCCCAGCAGATACGTCATGTCCCCTTCCCAGTCACTACCCGTCATAGGTAACCACTGTTTCAACTTCTAACATTGCTTAATTTTGCCTATTTTAATATTTTACATAAATAGAACCATACAGTATTCCTCTGTATGAACATTTCACAATGCTTCCATTTAATTATTAGTGGACATTCAGATTGTTTTCAGTTTTCAGTACTGCTGACCATTCTTGTGTATGCCGTTTGGTGAACTTATAGAGACATTCTAAGAATGAAGTTTCTGGGTGACAGGTTATGTGTATATTCAGCTTTAACAGATTCTACCAAACAGCTTTCCAAAGTGATTGCACGTATTTACACTCCCATCAGCAGTGTGTGAAAGTTCCAGTTGCTCCACATCCTCACCAACACTTGCTATTGTCTATCTTTTCCATTTTAGCCACTCTCATGGCTGTAAAGTAGTTATGGGTTTAGTTTGTATTGTCCTGATGGGTGTTGAAGTTGAGTATAATTTTTTATGCTTTTTGGCCATTTGTATATTCTCTTTGGTGATCTATCTATATCATACATGGACAAGAAATAGTATAACTATTTTCAGCCTAAACTGTAGTGGTTTTTCCTTTCTCAGTGAATGGAAACAGGAATTCTGAGCAAAAACACCTTTGTCAGCTTAACATCATTGTTATTATGTCTTTGAGTCTCCAACGATGAGTTGACCTGCATATGAAATCCTATCAAATAGGAGCAGTGACCCCTGTGAGATCACATGAGGCACCACATTGAGGGGACTGTTCACTAGGGACTTTGAGAAATGAGGATGGAGGGACATAATTATGTTGGGAGAAGGAATTTGTTCATCCTTTCTGCTACTTGGAAACCATAGACATTGCCCAACTTCTTTGGCCAAACAAGAGGTTAATACTTTCTCTAAAGTTAATTAGCAACTACTGTAATAGACTCAGAATAGTGAATGATTTGAGAGTTCAGGAGAAAGACAACATACCTCTAACATGCTTGTTGGAGAGTCTCATCAAAGTCCACATGCTAGAAGAGAAGAGCAACTCTTCTTAATACAGAAACTGACATGAGATGAATGAGACCAAGAGATGAAGCTTCTTCCACTTGATGTCTCTACACTAGTGTATCTGTAAGAGTGGGGCTGGGTGACTTGGCATTGGAATGCCTTTAGGGATCAGAGCAATCTCCTAGTGTGCGTGCAGTGTGCAGTAGGAAAGTCATAAGTCACCTTTGGATGACAAAGTACCAGTAGGGAAGCTAACCATTATCCTGACTGCCAGGGAAACCCCAGGAGAGAGTGAGAATGGCTGGAAGGGTTACAATAGTGAAATATAAGCACTTACATGGTTATGTGCCTACTCCAGCTAGGGTTTCTCTGGCAGGGAATTTCCCTCAATAATTCAGAATTAAACTCTACTTAGAATATTATCTGAAAAGGCACTCCCCTAAACTGACAGGTCTCACTTTATTCAGGAGATGCGTAGGCAGTTATTGACTTGGAATAATTCATAAAACAGGAGTTGCGAACTTCCCTGAGTGAATTTTGCCTCCCTTTATGTCTGGGGTGATTGTTTTTTTAAATTTCAAATGCCTTCATCGAGGAGCAAGTCCTCTCCAGCTCACCACTGCCCCCTACACCTGGCTGCCTTGCACTCTGTGAAGGTATTTGGGTTTGCAGCGTTGTCCCAGAATCTCCGAGTTGCAGATTAATTTCATCCATGTCACCATCTGCCGTGCATGTCCTTCCTACCATCTCCAGCCTCTTCTTGACTATCACAGTGATGCGAAGGCCATTAGATCCAGGAAGTCCGTGCTGTTGTTGAGACTCTTAATCTTGCTGTTGAACTTCCACCTACCTTTTTATAACTTTCACTAATATTTCTTAATTTTGTTTTCTGGTATGATAGGAAAAACCCTGTATCTTTCTTCTTGCACACTGGGAGATCCAAAAGACCTTTCTTCCCAGAAATGTTCCCCCTTAGTGATCCTTTTTATCAGGACAGCGATTTTCAGTACAATCCGATGCATTACCTTTACCTGAGGTGTTAAAAATTTGGATTTCTTTACCCCCAACAGAATGTCAGGGAAGCTGGGCCCAGGAAGGATATTTTTAATTCTCCAAGTGATTTGAATGCACACTAACAGTAGAGAACCATTGGATTAAGACTTTGGACATATAGGAAGATTGTTTCAATCTGATTTGTTGTTTTGACAGATCGATCCCACTTTAGAAACTTAGTGCAAGTGTATTTTGAGAAGCGGCCAGAAAGACACATTGAAGGATTATTCTTTTTTCCAACAACTATTGATGAGCTTCTGTTATGTCAGGCACTGTTCAGAGCACAGTGAGTAAAACTAGGAATTTCACTCTATGGTAATTTTAGACCTAGAAATTGATATTTTATTTTGAACCAAGCAATGATTCAACAGAACCCTGGAACAAAGAGTTCATGGGATCTAGTTTTAGAAAAGGGGGCAACACTGTCAAATTAGTGCCAGTGCTACCTTTTGGAGTTTGACCACGCGCGTTAGCATATAGTAACCAGAAATGTCCTACATTAAAGACATTGGTTTAACTCTGTTTAAACCTAGAGTTTCCCTAATTTATTTGGTCATGAAAATTTTTTTCAAGGAGCTTCTCTTTGCAGTCTTGTTGTAGTAAGAAAACCATCAAATCAATGATTCCCCAAAGAGATATTATAATATTATGTATTGATTTCCAACTGTTAAGTGATGCTTCAGGGGGGAAAAAGGGTTTCATGACCATATAAGTGGTTTCTTGGCTATATATTCCCATGTAGTTGGGGAAACATTAAATATAAATATAATTAGGCAAATGTGTTTTGTGTAATACATTTCATACCTTTTAATATGCCAGTGTGCATTGTGAAGCTCCAAAAGGTGGAATTTTGATACAAATTTAACTACCTCCTCCCTTTTTAAGCCATGCTTCCATCAACAATTTGTCCAGGGTTCTGTGGTCTAGTATAAAGGAACAACATCTAGGTCTAAGATTATTTGCACTTTACTGGTACCTGATAAATCAAATATCCATGTGTTCCAGTTGGGCAAATGCACCCTTTGCTTAAGAAACTCTTAACACCAAACACCATTCACAACATGAGGACCAAGTGAAAAGACACGCAAAAACTGTCACCCCTATTGCATTTGTGCCCAGATCTGTAATAAATCAGAACTTTACCTGTGATTCATGACCTCACTTGGGGAGAGGGGTAGGCTGCTGTGCTGCTCCTCTTGGCATTTTCGGTCCAGTCTCTGATTCGGTCCAGCCTGAGCACGGCATCAGGAGCTCAGTGTGAAATGTGTGCTGGGATCAAGACTGCCACCGGATCCCTCCAGCCTCGACTCGGATGCACTGTCCAATTTTGTCACTTGGCTTTCCTTCCTTTCTCTTTCCTTTGTCCCCAACAATTAAACTGTAAGTGGCATTTCTCCTCCATGGCTGGCTGCCCTAATGTCCTCATTGTATCTTTCTTAGTGGTGGCCTTTGTAGCCTGACGGCAGGGACCCATTCTCCAGAGAGCCTGGGTCCCTGCGAGGAACTTTGGAAGCAGTTAGGTTTCAGTGGGTGGCAGGGCCTTTTGATCTCCCCTTTTCAGAAGTATTTTATGACTCAGAAGGCTCAGCCATTGAGTTGTCTTTTGCTGGTCACTGCCTGCCCAGTAGTCTTTAGAAAGCCGATTTCCATTCATAAAAGGGCTGAAGTTAAATGACCTTGGTCCAGACAGGCAGCTCTGCTGCTTTGTGAGGCCTTGTTAGCTAGCAGGGGTTTGCGGAATTACATAGACCCCTTTGGAACTTTCCAGTCACTTGAGAGGATCATGTGAAATTAAGGATTAGCCTGGGTTGTATTTACAAGTTTTTGGGTGCAGGCTGACCCAAATCAGAGAGATTTTCTTGGGTTTATTACTTGATTCATCAAGGGTAAAAAAAAAAAAAATTTTTTTTTTTTTTTGCCTCTCTTTTGTGTGCCTTCTTTTGACATGGTTTGTGAAGACAGTTGTTTGCCCATAGCAACATTTTTAGCAAAATTCCACCCAATCTCTTTTTTAAAAAAATAGCCAAAGTTTTAGCCTGAGAGCTGGACCCCAAGGCTGAGTTGAGGGGTGCTCACATGGGAGGGAGGCAGCAGGACTGATCCTTTCCCCCCGGCTATCTTCCTGTTTATGAGGCCACCAAAGCTTCAGACTCCCCAAGCTGCCTTCACAGCTCCCAGAGCTCCATGCCTTGGTTTTCACATCTGTGAAGTGGCCATGGTAACGCTGTCTGTCGCATGAGACTGTGACACTTCACGATGTGCACTGAGCCTGGGTCGCTCTTGATTGATCTTGACTTTGGACGAGGAGAGCGTCCGGGAAGCAAATGACAGTGGAGGCTCCCATCCTGGATTCTCTCCCAGCCGGTTCAGACAGGAAGAGAGCACTTGGGCGTTAGCCACCATCCCACTGAGAACGTTTGGGGTTTTGTTGGGGGGGCGGGGAAACTAACCCTTTTATTTAATCAACTCTAAAGAAATAAAATGGGAGAAAGATAAAGAATCAAAGAGGAAGGATCCACAAGTAGATAAAGATACAGCTGCACGCATGTGCGCTAGAGCAGGTCAGTGTAACGGCTTTGAGGGCCGACTCCCAGGTCCCAGCTCTGGCCTTTCTTAACTGCATGACCCATGTCCAGTCACTTACCCTCTCTGGGCTTGATTTCCTCATTGGTAAGATGAGGATCATAGTAGTACCTCTCCCATGGGGTTTATGGATGCTTAACTGAAAGAAAAATACTCCATGTACAATGCTTAAACTAGTACCTGGCACCTAGTAGTAATATTGGTCATGGTAATGGGAGAGTAATGTCCTGATTGCAAACCTTCTTCCATAAAGGAGTTTTCAAAACTGGCTAATGTCAGTCCTCCTTACCACCCACAGGCAGGGAAGTTTTAGCCCAGACAATAAGAATCATTTCTATTTATGAGCACTTACTGGGCTAATAAAATTGGAGCCGTGGAGAGAAGAATCAGCTGAGACCCAGACCTTGGCCTTTATAATATTTTCCCTCCACTCAGCATATGGGTATTCAAGGTCTGCAGTAACATATTTTTTTCTTTTCTCTGTACACTTCAAAAAGAACTGGACACTTTGGAAAAAACAAAAAACAACATACAGTTGGCCCCCACCCCTGCAAATTCAGGAGGCCCTGGGTAGGGCCTGATGTCCATTTGAGTAAAGGAGAGAAAAGCCTCAAGTAGTCCCAGCAGCCACTGGGGACTGTGAATCAGTGTCCTACAGGCGTCTGCAAAGGACCATCTCATGGCAGTGGAGCACTACTGGAACCTCTTCTGGAAGATTGCTTTTCTTGGTGGAAGGCATCACACTGTGTAAGTGTGGCTACCGATGCTCTGACTAGCGTTAGCCAGTATATATGCTAAGGTGGGCAGGTTGGGTGGCCAGGGTAAATCGAAATGTAGAGATTATTCTTATTTATATATTATAGGACTTTTCATTTGCAAGTAGACCAGTTCCATCTGCAACTAGGCTCAGCATTTTTAAAAATGGGGCTTTTTTGGCTCTGAAGTAATCCTTCAAACTCATCCCTCCCTGGGCTAGGATGGCTGGCTGTTAGCAAGGTTGGATCCAAGGTACCCAATGATGTTATCACTGTTTGGGTGTTTTGTTTTGTTTTGTTTTGGGGCCTCTCAGCAATTGGCCGTTGCTAGACTTCCTTTAGCATACAGGACATCCTGAGCTCCAGAGATCATTCAAACATTTCCTCAAGTGGCTGGTATCTCATGAGACTTATTCAGCAATAATGCCACAGCTGTCACCTATATTGTACCTGACAACAAGAATGTGGGACTTGGGGCTTTCTTTGATCTCTCACCTGTCTGTAAACCCCAGAGAGTCACACTCAATTCATCTGTGTATCTGACTAAGGCTACCTTATATTTTAATTTATGTGTGGCTGTGTGAATTAATACACAGAAGGATGTCTGGCCTGTTGCACAGCAAGCCAGGAGCTCCACAGTTATCTGTCAGCTTGAGCTCTTTTTGAAACCAGAGTTTCTTATTTCTGTTGTGTGTGTGCACCCATGCATTTGAAATGCACATAAATTGCATTAGTCAATACTTTTCCTGAAGCATTTTGGGGAAGGAGGAGTGCTTTAGAATAATATGTCCCTTGGAGTTCCTTCCTCATTGCTACATATGCACCTATCTTGTTCTTTTAACTGCTGCATTTTTAATCATTACCTTCTGATTCACGTTTGTTTTTTGTTTTTTTGCTGTTGCTGAAAAGAGCATGCATGTATATGGGTTGAATGCAGTTCTGTATTTTATGGGGGGGAGGGAAGAGAGAGAGAAGAGACTGAGAGACCTCCTTTGTGAGAAGCTGAGGTGCCAAACACATATGGGACATGAGCTGTGGCCAGAAATTTGCTTGCTGATACTGATGTTAGTCACCCAGTATGGCTGTAGCTATCATCTTGGTTGTATAACATGCAACGTTACTGAGAGCTCATTTCATCTTTGTTTTCCCTGAGCCTACGACGGAGTCAATTCGAAGAGTAGTTCTGTCCCACGGAGCATACGTGTCGGTAAAACCGCATGCTGTTCCACCATCGGAAATAAACAACTTAAGAGAAAAATCATACTGAAGTCCAACTATTTACAGGCCCAGTGATAGCCATGCACATTAAATCTTTCATAACCCAAAATATTTGCCTGGGCTTCCCGCAGCTCTCAGCCCGCGAGCCCAGGAGTTCTTCCTCCGTTACATCGAGTTATTCCCGTCGCAGCCGGTTCCCACGGTTTTCTCTCCAGTTACAGGGCGGGCCACGCTCAGATACCACCCGGCGAGTCTGGCGAGAGGGGTCTGTTTGGACGGCAGGCTCACCTCTCCTGAAGGGCTGCCTTTGATGTATCTAAGGATTTCATTTTCAGCTGAATTCTTTTCATTGCTTATTCATGCTTAGCTGGGGAATGTTTTATCTGCCCCTGTTCCCACTACACGTCAAGGGGGATGCCTTCTAATATAAATTATCTAGTGCACATCACTAATTTACTAGACGTCGGCTGTGTGCACAGCCCTTCTTGGAGAGGCAGCCCTTGAAAGGGTTTGAGATAAGCTAGTCAAGGGAGGTTATCTTTCCGACGATTTACTGAGCTCTCCTCCAGCCGAGGGCCGGCTGGTGTCTGTGGGTTCATTCTGTGACTTTACAGCTCCTCATCCCTCTTTTATATTTTACTTGGCCATTTCCAGGGCAGCAGAGAGTTACCCAACAGGAATTTCTCTGTGAATAAATAACAAACTCAATTTTTTGTTCCACCGTAATAGTTGAGTTTAGGTCTATTTTATGCAGCACAGAGATGGGGGAAAGAAAATATTAGCGAAATGCATTCTCTCAATTTGTGAGTGTGTTTTCCTACTTCTTAGTTTTACCATCTCTGGCTTTTGCAGTCCTTGCTTTCCAGTAAAATGCATTGAAGTAAGATGAATTTCATTCTTTCAAAAGGATTCCTTTGGTGTGTAAAGTAAATACTAATTTCTGTTTAACAGACATATTTAACACTGTCATTTATAGTGTCTAGATCAGTGATTTGTAACATACATGGCTTTAAAAAATAGAGGCCCAGATCCCACTCCTGACCAATGAAAGCAAGGGTCCAAGGGCAGGGCCCAGGCATCTGTGTTCTTTAAAGGGTCCCCAGTTGGTTCTAATGCAGAGAAAAGATTGAGAACCCCTGGGCTAGATAAATGTCAGGAACTTTAGAGACACTATCACTTTAGAAATGCAATAATTTCAGAAGGCAGGATGTTATAATGCATGGGATTTTAGAAGCCTCTCTCTTTCACTTACTAGTTACATGATCCTGATGAAATTACTCTTTTTGAGGCATTTTATTTTGAAATAATTTTAGAGTCACAAGAAGTTGTGAAGATAATACAGAGGGTTCCCATGTACCCTTCGCCCAGCGTTGGGACATTATCAAATTATCTGAGAATCTAGTTTCTTCTTCCATAAAGTGGAGATGGAAGGACAACTTCAGAGGGCTGCTGTGAGAATTCAATGAGATGACGATACCGTATACACATTGTGGTAGGTAGAATTCTAAGTTGGCCCCAAGCTTCTGGGCCCCTGGTATACACTATGCTCTCTTAAGGATTCAGTCAATCACTAACTCAGGTCCTGCCGGGGAGGGCTTTTACAGGTAGAATCAAGGCTTCAAATCAGTTGACCTTAAGAAAGGGGGATTTTCCAGGTAGGTTTGACCTAATCATAGAGAGTCAGGAAGAGTCAGAGAGGTTCATAGCTGGAGGGATTTACATGTGAGAAAGTCTCTGTTTCTCAGAGCTTGAGGGGGCCACGTGGCAAGGCATGCAGGTGGCCTCTCGGAGCCGAGTGGCCTCTAGCCGACAGCCAGCAAGGAAACAGGGCCTTAGCCCGACAACTGAAAGGAACCGAATTCTGCCAACAGTCTGAATGAACTCGAGGGTGGATTCTTTCCCAGAGCTTCCAGAGAGGAATGCAGCCTGGCGATCATCCTGATTTTAGCCTTAGAAAACCCTGAGCAGAGAACCCAGTCACACTGTGCCCAGACTTCTGACTTGCAGAACTGTGAGCTCATAAATGAGTGTTGTTTTAAGCTGCTGTATACATGTGGTAATTTGTTACACAGCAATAAAAAAAAGCTAATATAGAAAATTTCTATAGTGCTTACTCTGTAGCAGGTATGAACACCTAATGAGTCTCTTCTCTTTCTGGAATCGGTCATCTTAAATCATCCATCAGCTACTCATACTAAATAGCAGGTAACTTTAGGGCTTATATTACTCGCTGTCAGCAGCTAATTACTTGACATTTCTTCTTTGTTTTCCCTTTATTCCTTCCTCTTTCCTACCCACCCATGCTTTCACCCTCCCATTCATTCACCCACACATCCACCCACCCACCTATTCACCTCCTCACCCATCCACCCATCCTTCTAACCCAAAACATTTATTCCCAGGTCACTATGCACCTTAGTACTATGATAGACTATGGGAATTCAAAATTGATAATGTGGTTCCTAAATTCTAGGATATTCCAGTGGGAGAGTGGGGAGTAATAGTGATCGGAATATAAACACATAAAGACAGTGTGACAAAATCAATATTATGGTTAAGGTATGTTTAAAGCACCATGAGAGCACAACTGAGGGAGTGATGAGACCAATTTTTAACACGATGGGCAGGCAATTTCAATGATTGCATCAGCCTGTGAAGATATGTAGATGCCTGGCGATCTTACGCACACATCTGTGTCGATTTCAGTGCTTATAGGTCAACTCAAAATACCCCCGATTCTGACCACTTCTTATCACCTCCACCGCGACCGCTGTGACCTAAGCCACCGTCCCCCTCTCACCTGATTCCTGCCATAGCCTCCTGTCTGATGATTCTCTCTCACCTCCTGTGTCCCCATAATCTATCCTTCCCACAGTAAATTTCACTTTCTTCTCGACCATCTAATGGCTTTTCCATTATCCGTAGCCTGTAATCCAAGTTTCTTACCATGGACTGCAAGGCCCTGTGTGATCCAGCCCCTTTGGCCTAGTTTCTACCCTTTTTACCATCACACACTACACCCCGGCCCTTCTGACCTCCGCTGCCTTTCAGTGTCCCCAGGTGCCCCTCCTCTAGTGACTTTGCCCATTGAAGGCTCTTCCCCAAGATACTCAACCGGTTCCTTCCTTCACTTCCTGTGCTCTTCAGTTCTCTGTGCAAATGTCACCATTGCAAAAAGTTCCTCTCTGACACCTGTCACTCCCCATCCCGTTGCCCTGTTATATTTTTCTTCATACTATTTACTTGTTTATATTTTCTTGTACATGCCACCTTCCCCTCTTGAATATCTGCTCCAGGAGGGCCTTTTTTGGTTAACCCAGTTTAACTTTAGTTTCTGTCATTTTGAAATGAAAGTCCTCACTGTGAGAGAGATGAGCAAGTTAGGGACACTTTCTGCAAAGTGCTCATAGTCTCACAGAGGACACGGGCAAGCATAATGCGGTAAGGGCCCTTGGCACAGAGTGGCCGACAGGTCAACGCAGTGGCGGTTGGCCTGCACGCGTCGCGAAGCAGCGTTTATTGGGTGCGGTGCCCCACTGTGAGGGCTCACTGAAGCTAGCCTTGTCAATATTTGTCCCTACCAGCGCATCTTGGATGCATTGTCTGTCTGGTTGGTTCACTGCTCTGTCAGTCGTCTGTCTTGCTGTTACACACCTCACTATGTCTGCCAACAATAACTGCAGATGACTTTAAAGCAGCAAATACAAGCGAGCGCATTTTATGCCTGTCAGTGCGCAGTTGGAGGGAGATGGAGACGCGGTGGTTGGCTTAGAGGATGACTTCACACGCTGTATCCACTTTTAATTGACTTCTTTGATTTGTTTGGACAGTGACATGTGGGGCAGTGTTGTAAACCAAGAATGCTTATTGATGGGTTACATTGCTCAACATTCATATGCAGTTCATTTGTGTCTTTGAAGATGTTTATTTTAATGGATCTAATTTTAGTGTGCAGTAGATTTTTATTTTTAAGTAATGACAACATTTAAAAAATGTACCCCTCCCCCATACAATCCTCTATTTTCTTTTTATGATGCATGGAATTCCATCTCCTCTTTGCTCTGGCACAGTGCTTTCTGGTAGAATGTAATGCAAGCTAGCATATGTAATTTTAAATTTTCTAGTGGTCATTTTAAAAGGTGAGGAAAAAGACAGGTGAAATTCATGCTGGTATTACATAGCTGCACATGGATTTTAGACTGAGCGGTGGGTTGGCCCCTCTAACCCCTGCTTTGTTCAAGAGTCAACTGTATGTTTTATTTAATCCAATATATCGAAAATATTATTTCAAGATATAACCTATACAAAATTATTAACGAGCTACTTTTATCTTATGTAATCCAGTGTGAGTATTACAATTACAGTTATTGGCCAGTACAAGTCTAGTCATCTTCTATCCTGAAGTTCCCTAACATGTACAGTGAAAGCAAACAGGCAGAAAAGATTCATTTTTTAAAAAATATATATGTTTTTATTGATTTCAGAGAGAGGAAGGGAGAGGGGGAGAGAGAGAGAGAGAAACATGAATGATGAGAGAGAATCATTGATCGGCTGCCTCCTGCATGCCCCTGACTGGGGATCGAGCCCGAAACCCGGGCATGTGCCCCGACAGAGAATCAAGCCATGACCTCCTGGTTCATGGGTTGACGGTTAACCACTGAGCCACGCCAACCAGGCGAAAAGATTCAACTTTTGATTGACTAGCTTGTTAAAACTGCCTGTTTTCCAAACAGAACTTTAACAGCATCTTCAGGTTTCTTTTTTAATACTCTCTGCTATGGACATTCTGATGTTTTTGTCTGGAGGCATCACATTTATACAGTTACAAAGATAATTGTACAATTTTGATAATGCTAAATTGAATATTTCCCTTGCAAATAAATGAAAGAGCTGTCTTGGAAATTTTCAGAATATGCACATGGATTTTCTTCTAATTATATATTTGATCATATCTTGCCAGTTTAACTTTCACTTTTCTAAAAAAATGGAAACTTTAGTAAGTCTCATCTTTCTGGTTTGTTTTAATAGTTATGCTAATTGACAGATTGCAGAAGCAAAGCAAAGTATAGTTTTTAAAATATCCAGGTTCAGGACATTAAAAGCTAAAGGTACAGTATTTCAAAATTCTCTCTCTAACAGGGATTCAGTGGCAAAAATAATTGAAATCAGTGAGCATTTAAAAATATATGGTATCTGATTTAGGATTACATTTAATGTATCAGAATATTTAGTTAACTCATTGTATTTCTGCCCCAATGGATATCCGAGCAAATTTCCCTGGCTGGTAGCAATGCTAACTGAGGCTGGCAGGAGAAGTCAGCGGATAGGAGGTTTTCTCTGTGCCAACCCTGAAGTGGTGTCTGCCCCAGCTGGAGAGTTCAAGCGCCTGGCTTTGATTCTAATGTTATAATCCTTTGCCGAGTCTGACTTTCTTAGGCCAGAAAAGAAAAGGGTTTTCTCAGAAAGATTTGAAGTGAGGAGCAGGTGGCCTTTATTCTACAGAAAGAAAGGAGACATTCTTGGTCCAGGGAAATGGCAGTGGCTGCTTTTCAGGTGCACCCCCTTTCTCTTTCTATTTGTGGTGGTGGGCTCAGTGTGGGTGGGGCTGTATTAGGGTTCTCCAGAGAAATGCATGTGTATTATATATTAACATGTAATTATTATATAATACATTATTCATATATAATACATCAATATAATATATAACATTACATATATAAATATAAGGAATTGACTCGTGTATTATGGAGGCTGAGAAGTCCCAAGATCTGCAGTTAGCAGTGGGAGACTCAGGAGAGCCCTTGGTGTAAGGTCCAGTCATAGTCTGAACGCAGTAGATGACCAAGGTCCCAGCTCAAAGACAGAGAGAGCAAATGCAACCTTACTCAGCCTTTTTGTTCTCTTCAGGCCTTCAACATTTGGATGAGGTCCACTCTTACTGGGGAGGGCAATCTGCTTTACTCTGTCTACTGATTCAAATGTTCATCTCATCCAGAAACACTCTCACAGGACACACCCTGAATATTTAACCAGCTATCTGGGCACCCCTTGTGGTTGATTTAACAAAACAGCCATTGCAGGGTATTTTTACCATCCTTTGATAAAGTTAATGTGGAGTCTTTTCTTCTCATAACATACTCCAGTTGTGCTTTTATAGTTAGTAATGTGGTTATTTTAATAATGCCTGTCTCCCGAGCTAGACGGCAAGAGTCATTGTAGCTCAAGGACCTGTCACAGTGCCTGACACTTGTTTACTTAGTCTTCAAATATATATATTCAAATATAAATATATACACATATGTAATTCCATATGTGCATTAGTCAGTTATGATGACCATTAGTAACGGGAAATATTATAGGTAGCATTAAGTACACTAGACTAGACAACGCTGGATTATTGTCTAGGAAGAGCATTGAATGAAGTTTTTCAATGTGGGTATGTGTGTGTGTGTTCACTAAGCCATGTTATAAAGTGTGGGGAGGCATGTATGCTAATATTTTAGACATGGCTTTTAGCCAAAACTGTTTAAGGGACACTATTATAGAGCATCTGTGTTTAACAGCTATGCAGTGTGGTTTGTGTAATTGTCCCTCAAGAAAGGGGTATTGTATGGGCCACTCAGACCCGACCCAGACAAACACTGAGGGTTGTACTGTGGTAACATTAGCAGGAGCTATGGAGTCATTGAATAAATGTCTTCACTATCACTGGTAGGTCTTAAAGATTATGTATATCTCTGTACATTTGTGCCATTACTTTTTTCTTTACCCCCAAAACACCAGAAAGGTTTCCATTAAGTATTTGAACAGAAACGGAGCATTTCCCCTCCCATGTTAGCAAATGCTTGCCTTTGATAGCCCAGCTTTTAGCTGAGCTCAGATTCAAGACAAGGCTTGTTTGACGAAGCAGACCTGTCAGAGTGCTTCGCCGTAAATGCCATAAACCTGTTGATTTAAGGGTTTCAGTGTACACTGTAGGTCATCAAGCCCCAAACAGAGCACATGGTTTTTGATCTGAGGATTCAGTTCTCCATTGTAAATCTGTCAGCCTCGGCTGTTGAGTCAGCTACTGAGAGCAGAATGTCTGTGATACTATTTATCCTGTCATATCAGCTTAGGTGAACAGTTTTTTGTTGCTCTCCCTGTTAAATGCTACTTTTGACTCTAATGCAGTCTCTTATCTCTACTTTCTGCACCGTCTGTTTCAGTGGGACAGGGCTTCAGGCAATGTAGCTTTAGTCTAGCTCTTGACTAAAATGTGGCCACTCAATTTACAAGGTGCTTCTGAAATCGTGCATACCACTTCGCTCCTTTAAAGACTGTTTCGATTTCTTGCTCTAAAAAGTTAATTGAAATAGCATAAATATTAAAAGATGCACAAATAATAAGTATAAAGCTCAATTAATTTTTACAAAGTAGCCACACTCGTGTAACTGCCACTGGATCAGAATATAGAACGTCACCAGCCCCCCAGAAGCCCTTCTGTGCCTTCTCTCAGTTCCTGTGCCACCTCTACTCCTCAGACATAACCATTACAATGACTTCTATCACTGGTAGATGTGCCTAGGTATGTTCTTTTTTATTGAAACTTCTTGGGGGTTTTAATGCTTCCTGGATATGTGGCTTAAAGTCATTATTAGTTTTGGAAAATTCTTGGACATTATATTTTCCGATATTTTGTCTGCTTTGTGTTATTTCATCTCCTCTTCTGAGACTTCAATTGCACATGTATCACACATATATCTTCAAATTACCCAGAGCATGTATATTATACATTTTCTACTGACCTGTTTTCCAAAACATTAATTCTCCCTTCAACAGAGTCTACATTTTTGCGAAATCTTCTTGAGTTCTTCATTTCAATTATTATAACTTCCATTCTAAAACCTGACTTTTAAAATAAATTTTGGTTTTTGAGTGAAATTTTTCTCATCTCCTTATTTTCCTGAGCGTGTTAACCACAAGTACTTTAAAGTGGCTAGTAACATCAATATTAGCTTCACCTGAGGCTCTCTTCATAGTTTCTGGGGTTCACCCCCACTTTGGTCCTGTTTATTGTTATGCCTTGTGATTTTAATTACATGGTGAACTTTATGTATGAAAAATGATAGGGATTCCAGATGGGCTTTTAGCTTCTGAGGCAGGTAAGGGTAGAATCTATCAGGTAGATCGATTTAATACAATCAGCTGTTTCGAGGATGAACTTCAGTTTTTGTAGAGTCTAGCCTACTTTCCATTTTCTGTTATACCTAGGCTGCACTCCTTCAGGTGGGCTCAGCTGAAGACTGGAGGTGTTTACCAATTTTCTTCTTCCTCGGTAGTTACTGAACTCCATTTTCTTTTTGTCTCCCCATGAAACTGCCAATATCTTGGTTTAGCCCCCTCACATGTTGGGTTGGTTGTCACTTGCTGCTCAGCTTCTCTGAATTGGCACCATTTATTAAGTGGAAAATTCCTCCAAGAGATAAGTGTTTCAGACTATTGGGTTCATTTCTTTGTACTTCTCTCTAGGATGTCGGCTCTTCCAAGTCCTGGATAGTTTGGTAGTCTGAAATACAATTTTCTGTCTTCCTAGTTTCTTGACTCAGCAGAAAATTATGCTGAGGTTTCTGTCTCTGCATTTGCTTTAAATCAGTCTTTTTGGCTTCTTCAATGAATGCCTCGAGGGGAAAATGCTGTGGAACATGCAGATGACCTAATTGTGTTTCCCTTCCCTCTGAGATATTGACCCTTAGGGTCCTGAATGTTTTAATAGTTATTTAATGTCTTCAAATAGATGTGTTTGGGCTATGGGGGTGGAAATCTTATAAAGCTTATGTAGTTGTTATCAAGGATAATCTATAAGATAGTCTCAACTTATATGTCTTTATTAAGGACATATAGAAAAGAAAGAAAAGTAAAATTTGAGAATGATGGGAACGGCCAACATAAACTTCCATTGCACACCTGTTTTGTGGTTGGCACTGTGAGGAACTGAGAGACCAGCCACAAAGGTATTGACAAAGAGGAGTCATCATTTTGCATGTAATGCCACTTTATTTATTTACTTACTTATTTATTATAAGCCCTACTAACACTGTGAGCTCTTCCTAAGCAGGGTCATGTTTCTCTTTGTCCTATTTCTTTCCTTTCTTTTTTAATTTATCTTTATTGCTGAAAGTATTACCACAGACCATAGTGCACTTTATTTTTTATGAAGAGTTGTACTTAAGAAGGTAATGGAATAATTCATTCCCTTATTAGGATTCCTTCCACATATAGTAAGTCTTAATATTTTTTTTTTGTCCAGGGCCTAATATTTTGAGCACTATGCTGTACTACCTTTCAATTGATAATAACAGTGTTTTCTTATTTTTTCAAATATGTTCTGAGTGCTTCACTTTGTAATTCAGCTATGTCTTATAATAATCACACGATAGAGGTTCATTATTATCACCATTTTACAGAAGAAGAAACTAAGTACTAGAGAGGCATTATGAACTGAATGAATTGGACATTGCAAGATATTCTCCCATGTGGGTTGGAAAGGTGCTCAAGATATTGAAAAGAATTCCATTGTTTCAGTTTTTCATCCATGGTTTAACTTTGGGATACATTTGACCAAGAGCTGCTTATCTGGACCTGAACGGGTTCACTTAGCTGTCAACATACCACTGAGGCATCTAGATTTTCTCTCCCTGTACCTGCACAGGGGTGGCCAAATGTTGCTTCAAGACAAAGTCTTAAGTTGAGTCTCTCCTTTGCATTCCCCTTGCCTTCTAGTCAGAGCTGACCTGCCTAAGATCACTTGGAATTTTTTTCCTCACCAGTGGCTAAGGTGGTTAACAGCAGCGCTAAACACATTTTTCTGGAGGCTCCTGCCTTGTTCTTAAGATTTTGTTCAAACATCCTTTCACCAGGGAAATCTTCCCCTGATGCTCCCACGCTGAGTTAAGGACTCGTGCTTTGTGCCCTCGGGGCTTACCTTTATCCTCTTGCTGCGTTGCAGTGACCCATTTACTTAGCTGTCATCCCCACGAGATAGGTAACTCCTTGAGGAAAGAGACCAGATTATAATCTTCGCCAGTCTCAGAAGCTGGCATCGAATCAGTCACACTAGATGCAAAGGACCACCGGGTGGCCTGGGTCAGAAACACAATACAAATCTACATGGACAAAATGACCTGGACTGGGCTTTGAGAATTTATAGCCTTTCATTATACAAACAGAACAAGCAAACAGAGAACTAGAGCATTATTAACTACCCTGTCTGCCATGTGTTTGAGAGTTGCCATGTTCGCTGTTGTTTCCCATGTTGATTTAAAAAAAACAGAAACCACTAGCCATGGTGTTTACAGTCAGTTTTCAATGATTTTATTTCTTTTTAAAGATTTTTAAAATTTGATTTTTAGAAAGAGAGGGAGGGAGCAGGAGGAAGAATCGAGAGAAAAGTCGATGTGATCAGCTGCCTCCTGCATGCCCCCTACCAAGGATCGAGCCTGCAACCAACAGGCATGTGCCCGGACCGGGAATTGAACCAGCGACCTTTCGGTGCACAGGACTGTGCTTACCAACTGAGCCAGACCAGCCAGGGCAATGATTTTATTTCTTATTTTTTTGTTTTATTACTCTCATTGGTTTGGTTATCAACTTGTAAAGAAGCTTTGGATCCATGTGGTAATATAGTAGAGTGGAATTGAGGTTCACACTCAAAATCCATTTTCTCTCAAGCCTATTATTTTGTAACCCTGAGACGTTATCCTCAAAATCTACTTTCTTACCTCTCTGAGAAACACCCTCTTCTCTGGTCACAGGTGTCCATTGCCTCGTGGAGTTTTATGATGTTACACCAGGAATGCAGAACTCAGTTCAAGCTCTCGATTCGTTCATTCATAGCTTTTTCTTTTCTGCTTCCTCCTCTGCAAGCAGACAGAGGATTCTTAAAGGCCAAGGCTTTTGATTTATAAAAATCAGCATCTGAAAACTTTTCAGAGGTCATGCCCTGAAGAAAGCTTGCCCCGTGTAACTCCAGTTGTCCTCAGGTCTCTGTTCCACCCTTAGGAAAACCCTCCCCCCAAAGTGGATCTATTCAAGTCCTTTTGGTTCACATGGTTCACAGCACCATGTCCCTTCTTTTCAGAGTGCACGTCTCTATTTGTAGTTGTACACTTAATTGCGTGGTTCTTTTGGGTATTGTTTATCTCTCCCACTAGACCATAAGATCTGTGAGGCAGGACTCTGTCTGATTTCGCTCACAATATCTGACATATACAAGTACTCCACATATAAATATTTTGGATGACATGAATGACTCTGTCTCCCCTAATAGTTAAGCTGGCTGAGACGGGAAGATCATTTAGATGGATGTTCAAAGGACCTAACTCAGCAACAGGCTGTATTCCAGGCAGAGGGACTTGGATGTTCAGAAGCAAGGAGACTGTTGACTTTTAACCATATGGGTCCCAGAGACCTCCCACTGCTCTTTCCCAGCCTCATATGTCATACTGTAGTGGGATGAAAGCACAGGCTCTAAACATAGACAATCCTAAGTTCAAACCCTGTCTCCGACACTTAATAGCATGTAACATTGCTAAAATTGCTTAAACCTTCATTTCTTTACACCGTCTTCCAAATATGGATAAAATATTCCCCACATTCAAAAATCATTATGTGGATTAAATGAGGTGACTCAAAGAAAGCATTCTCAATGTATTCATGCATTATTATTTCCAGTAATACCAAATCTTAGCCCCAGGATAAAGTCTCTCTTCACTTATATCATTCCACCTCTTAACAGATACCAACATCCTCTTATGATAAATTCCTGTATTTTCCTCTTATCTATATGATATTGGGCAACCTACTTAACCTCTTTGTCCATCAGTTGTCTTAACTATAAAGTTGACATTGTTAATATGGGCCTCATAGTTACAATGAGCATGAAATTGGGTTAATGCATGCAGAGAGGTTTAAACAGTACTTGGCACATCATAAGAAGTTAACATATTAGCTTTCTTTGTTATGATTTATAGTGATGATTATAAAAGTAGTAATTATTAATGCTGTACCACCATGTGATTGCCCAGTAATTGCTTCATGTGTATTTGATAAAGACTGTATTTTTATGACATTGTGGGGCATTTCCCACAGGGAAGCCAGATGCAGAGGTAAAGAATTCAGGGCATTCAACCATGGCCAGAGTTCTTGGTCTTGAGCCAGGCATCTCCTAAGTTAGGATACTTTTGTAAAAATAAGAACTGGAAAGGAAAAGCTTTGTGTTGTTTTTTTTTGGGGGGGGGGCAACAAATGCTAATCCAGTCTTCTTTGTTTTGTAAAAATGTATTTTCCACTGTTAGTTTTTAGATTAATTATCCATGTTGATCAAATGCAAGTTCATATATCCAAAGGAAGAGAAGGCATATAAACATTCTCCAACTTAAGGTTGATTTTTAAAGTTGTTTATATTCTATTTAAATCTGGAGCTTAAAAATTGACTCTCTGAGTTTAAGGTCCCATTAGTAATCTCAGCCAGCACTCAGAAGTGGACTCCTTCTCACTTCTCATGCACGAATCTCCCGGGCCACACTCTGGGATTTTCAGGAGCCTGGAAGAGCCCCCTCTGTGTTAGAATCTCTGCTTAGAAGGATGTCCCGGGACTGTCAGCATAATGAACACTGCTGGCCCCTGGGGTTGCCTCCATGGAGAGGACAACAGTGATGAGACGTAGGGGACTGGGCACCTCTCAACAGAATGGCCCACTCTTTGGTGGTTCATATTTTGTGCTGAAACTTAGGAACTTTAATATATCATTATATAACTAAAGTTCTTCTATAGTTATGCTTTCTCCACTGTTCTAGAAGGGGACGGAGCTTGCGAATTCTAGTGTCTGAGGAGGACAGGACAACAGTGATTAAGGCTCTGTCTGGAGCCAGACCAGGTTCGAATCCTGCTTCCGCCATTTAGTGGAAAGTTCCTTAAGTGCTCTGTACCTCAGTTTCCATGTATCTAAAGCAGGGTCAGTAATATGACTTACGCCCAAGGACTGATGAATTAATTTAAATAAAGCTCCGGAAATGGCACCTGGTATGCGGTAAACGTGTTTGCTGTGACTTCTTGGACTATGTGCCTTAACTCTGTCTTCATTTGGTTTCTCCCAAAGTAAAACCTGAGGCGAGGATTTGGGTGCTTTCTATTTTGGGTAGTTTATTTGGGAGATGATCCCAGAAGTGGGAAGGCAGGGAGAAGGTGATAAGCAAAGAAAAACAACAGTATTGGGGTGCTTTCTAGAGGATTCTTCTGGGGGCCCAGTGAGCTGTATTCTGCCAGGATATCTTGAGAAGCGCAAATGTGCCCCCTGATCTCTCCCTGAGGGTGACTTTCCCTGAGTCCCATCCTTCACTGGTGGAGGGTTGTCCCAGGGCCCTTCACGCACTCCATGCTCAGTGCGGGGCCGGAGCTGAGTGCGCGGTGACAGAAGGCCATGAGGCAGCATGCAGCGTGTGAGCGCTGGCGCTGGCTTGGGAGGGCCGTGGCCCGCTGCACGTAGCCGGAGCTCACTCTCAACTGGCCACGGTGGTTGGGGCTAAAGCCACAGGGGGCTGCGGGGGCTGCGATGCAAGCACCGCAGAGGGCTGCTGTGAGGTCCTGGATCGGGGGGGGGGGGGGCTTTCCACTGTGCAGGGTCAAAGGGTCCGCTTTCCACTTTATTAGCTTATTCGAGAGACCTGGCTGCAAGCACTGGGTCACTCTAACCAGTGCCGCCCTGTGCTTCTTGGTACCAGAAAGTCTTTGTAGTTATTATAAAGAGACAGGTGCCTGGGCAGGTGTTCACATAAGCCACTATCTTCTTAAAGACAGACCCATGGAAGATGCTAGGTCGTAGGTAGCCAAGCTATCTGTACATCTCCAGAACAGTCACTCTATGGCCTTTCCTCATCAAACCTAAACTTCTAGATCCCACATATTTTAAATCCTTCCTGTATTTGTTCAGTTTTTGAATTTTTTACTTCTTAGCCCATCTCTATCTGTTTTCTACCTAGAACAACAGTTCTCAACCATAGGTGATGGGACATTGGGCAGTGTTGAGAGACATTTTTGGTTGTCACATCTAGGAGTGGGGAACCAGCTGCTGGCATCTCGTGGGTCGAGGCCAGGGATGCTACTAAATATCCAGTAACACACAGGACAGCCCAACACCACAAAGTCTTACTTGGGCCAAGGTATCAATAGTGCAGGCCCTAAGAAGCCAAGGTCTAGATCCATGCCTTAGAACTGCTGTGACCGAAATTACCATGCCCTCCTTTCGACCGAAGCTGGCACGTTGCTGATAGCCCTTAGGCAACCTGGCCTGTTAGAAGCATTTGACAGTTTTGATCATGGCCTTCTGGAAACCCTGCATTTCCTTGGAATGTGTGATTGTTACACCCCTGGTTTTCTGCTGTCCTTTTGACTGCTGCTTCCTGGTATCCTACGCTAACCATTCTTTTTATCAGGTGTCCCAAGTTCAAGTCCTGCGGCCAGGCAGGATACATGAGGAAATAAAGCAATCTTGATGCACGTGGGGTGAGGGAGGGGCACAGAGGGGTCGGTGTCATGCAGGGGCAGGGTCCTCCTCGAACCAGGGAAGCTGCTTGTCACCTCCGATTTCTCAGGAATGAGACACAGTGTCAACAGCGTCTCTGAGTTTCCCAGACAAGCCATATACCTGGACAGCCTGTGAAGTTTAATGTGAGCGACTGATTCAACATTTTCGGAAGAAGCTCTAGGTGGACAAAACAAGCACATCTCTGTGTTAGCAGTGTGTAGCCATGTCTGCCTTAACTATCAGAATTTCCTGGGCATCTTTTTTAATGAACCCAGTTTTCTTCCCATGCTCTGTATAGTGGCAGGTTTACTCAGTTCCTTGGAATAAATATCAATATGCTAATGACTAAATTCTACAAGGTCTACGTATCTAGTCAAGAGGGTCTATTAAGCTTGTTCACAGAAGGGCACTCATTGGAATGGAGTTAATTATGCATTTTTTAATGTAATATCTGCTGGATGATGGTGGTGATGAAACCGATCACAGAGAGGAAAAGTTAACGTGTTGCCACAGCAGTTGGGAAGTCTGACATCCTCTTACCTTTGTACCTAGGTAAATTTGGAAAAATGCGTGTCCTGCCCCTTTTTTCTATATATTTCACTTACATAGGAATCAATAAATCAGAAAAGAGTTCCTCTTTTCTATATGGTTGACTTTTCTTCAATCCCACATCTAAACAGATTCTAAAACTATTTTTTATTCTTTGTTCTACTTGTGGTAACAGTAGTATTAGATTTGGGATAATATGAGTGTATTGAAAAGCAATGCAGATTGGCACATGTTTAATGGACAAAACTGGGATATTGTTTAATGCAAACTCTCTGAAAACAATAATGTTTTTGGAATTCACCTGGTCTGTGACTTTGGTTTACAAAATAAACCAATCCCTGTTTCTCATATGCTTTCTTGGAATCTAGATTTCCTCTGTATGCTGGTATTTAGATCTTACTCTTTGCAGGTTTTCTCTTGACCAGTCATCCTACCTTCAACATTTGTTTTTCCATTAAGGTTTTTACCTTTGAATATTTCCTGCGGTTTTGGTCTAAAATGATTTTTCAACCTTGTGGTTCTGATAACAACTTCCTTCAAAAATTATACTAATCATGTGAAACTGGTACATAACCCATATGGTATCTGGAAATAGTTATTTTTAAATGACTTTATGCTGAAATGTAGTCATATTTTTGTAAAAAGGCTGTGATCTGTTTTTAATTTGCAGCAGTTTGAAGCCATATTGATTTTTTTTTTTCTGCTGATATTTCAAATTTCCCTTTATGGCAAACACAGTAAGTCGATTAACCTCTTGACTTCCCTTGCAGTCAAGTGGCAATAGCTTTATTTACCCAATTGGAATGTCTAGAGATTAAAAATCCTTTGACCCAATGGAAGACTCGGGCGGAGTGTGGCGGGGAGCTATGTACAGAAGGCTGTGGTCTAGAGCTCCAGCTTGGTAGCCAAATGGTTAGTGAACATCCTGGCTTTCCCGGTTTCCCACACCAGCTGGGTGGCCCTGGGCAAGTTGCTTCACTTCTGCTGAGTCTCGGTTTCCTCATCTACAAAATATTAATAGCATTTTTCCTACTCTAGAGTAGGAAAACCGTTATGAGAACGAAATGAGATGAAGCAGCTTGGCACCCAGCCCTGCTCATAGTGGGAAATGCTTCGTAAGCGATGGAAAGCGCTCCTCCTGACGCTGGTACTTGAGTCACTAGGGCAGCAGCAATAGTAGCCACCGTCAGTCACATTTCTCTAGAGTGGATCTAAAGTAGCCTAAAGGCTGGTTTCAATTCGGGTTTCTCCAGAGTCCTGTTTGAGATTGTCCATTCCACCCTTTTATTGATTTTTTTAAACTCCCACTGGATATCAGAGCCTTTGGTAGGTGCTAGAGATGGAGTGATTGCCTTTTTAAAAGGAATGCGCCTGCCCTTGTGGAGTGTGTAGCTTAGCACCTTGTGGGGGCAGATGTGTCCTTCAACGAACCGTAGAAACAGGCAACTAGAACTTTGGTGAGGCTGCAGCGGTGGGCAGGGCCCGGACCCCGGGGACCTCGGTGGGCTTTCAGAGCGCTGTGGCCTCCTGTCTACCAAGCACTCTCCCGACCCACCTCACCCACCTTCTAAGCCCATCTCTAAGCACACGCACTAACTGATAATCGAGTCGGAAAGAAGATGTGGGTATGGTTTCTAGTTTCTCCAGAGGTAGGTTGCACCAGCCCAGCCGGCCTGAGGTCTCCTTTGGTACTTACTGTAGCTTACTCTCTCTCCCCTCACACCTACTGGGACCAGTAGTGAGATTGGTGGGCAGCTGGGCTGAGAAGGAAAGATTATCCATCGGTAGTTAAGCTTTTCTTTCTTGTGATGAGGACTTTTAAGATTTACTCTTACCGGCTTTCAAATATGCAATATAGTCACCATGCTGTACATTATACCCCCATGGATTATTTCTTTTATAACTGGAAGTTTATACCTTTTGACTCCTGTCACCCTTTCATCTGTCCCCCACCCCCCTACCCCCTACCCCCTTACCCCTTACCCACTACCCCACCACCCCACCCCAGCCTCTGGTAACCACCAATCTGTTCTCTGTATCTATGAGTTGGCTTTTGGGGTTTTTTTTCTTCTTAGATACCACTTATAAATGAAATTATACGATATTTGTCTTTGTCTGGCTCATTTCACTTAGTATAAGGCCCTCATGGTCCATCCATGACTTTGCAAATGGCGAGATTTCCTTCTTTTTATGGCCGAATACTATTCCATTGTGTAAATGTACCACATTCTTCTTTATTCATCCACCGAGGGACACGGAGGCTGCTTCCATATCTCTGCTAATGTAAATAATGCTGTGGCGAACGTGGAAGACCATGCATCTTTTCAGATTAGTGTTTTCGTTTTCTTAGAATAAATACCCAGAAGTGAATGTTTATGCTGGATTACATGGTAGTTCGATTGTAATTTTTTTGAGGAACTTTCCTACTATCTTCCATAGCGGCTGCACCAGTTTACATTCCCACCAGTTCTGCGCGAGGGTTCCCTTTTCTTCACGGCCTTGCCAACGTTTTTTATTTCTTGTCTTTTGTAGGAAGGGGAAGTTTTTTTATTCTTATTCATGAGGTAAATCAAATTCACTTTATCTTACTCTCTGGTGGATCTTTTTTCCTTTCTGTTTATTAGGATATTATAAAATACCATTCAGTTCCCTTTGACTCAAATTTCTAATGCCTATGTCACATTTGCTTTCTTCCAAACCTTTCTTCTCAAAATAACACTAATTAACGTTTGTCTGTGTACCAGGTATTGGATAAATACCTAATTCTCACGTCAGCCCCCCCAAAGAAAGCTTTTGTTTTCTAATTTTTTTAAATGAGACTACTGAATTTCAGAGAGGTTAAACAACCCGAGAAAGGCCACCTGTGACCAGGATTTGAAACTAGGCTAACTAAGCCCTTGCCTGTCCTGCGACCGTGGGCTGTCCCCACATACAAAGCAATGCATAGTTTGTAAACAGACACTTAAGCGCAGGAACCTATTTGTGAAGTTAGGTTCAAAAATCTCTTGGAAGTGAGACCAGTATCCTCCCCACCCCCTACTCCACCCAAGTGGCTTCGAGGGTTGTATATTAATGGACAGTGATATCAAGTTTAATGGATTCTAGGGGATAAATCTTTATAACAAAGTTGATGGTCTTGAAAAAAACAAACAAAATTATCATTAATCATGTGAAGCCCTGTTAACGTGAATCAAATATCTCAGCAGCAGTAATCCCATTGGGCTACATGCAGGGTTCATAGCCAGGACATTTGTCAGTGTCAGAAGTTATTGGAAGAAAGAATGGACCTGGAGTGAGAGTCACATTAGAGGCCACTGGACCATAACGGGCCCGGCCCATTGGAGGTGTTTTTTCAGGCTGGTTTTTATGGCAGCTTGGGGTTTAGAAGACTGTCCATTGGGCTATGCATGATGTCAGTGAAAACTGCTGAGCCCATGCTGGCTCAAACCTGCCTGGCTCCCTGTTTGGGGTGAACTGCACACCCCCAGGGAGCCTTTCATGTTGAGACCCCTGCATTAAGCCCACGGTGCAGTAGAGGCTGTGCTGAACTGGTGACTAACTTGGGAGGGCTGCTCATTGGGTTGTACGCAGACCTTAGCCACTCTATGACCTCATACAAGCTACACCAGCCTCTGGACAACTATTTTCACCTCAAGGGTGACCAGATGGCCATTGGGAGCCCTTTTAGTTTTATATATTTTTAAATTACAATTGACATATAATATTATATTAGTTCACGTGTACAACATAGTAATTACACATTCATACATCTCACAAAGTGATCATCCCCATAGGTCTAGTGCCCATCTGTCACCATATATAGATATTACAATATTACTAACTATATTCTCTATACTATACTTTACATCCTTGAGACTGTTTTTATAACTGGCAATTTATACTCCTTAATTCATTCACCTTTCTTATCTATCCCTTGAACCACTTCACATCTGGAAACCATTAATTAGTTCTCTGTATCTATGAGTTTGTTCCTGTTTTGTTTGTTCATTTATTTCCGTTTTTAGATTCCACATATAAGTGAGATCACATATGGTATTTCTCTTTCTCTGTATGATTTATTAAGCTTACCATAATACCCTCTAAGTCCATACATGTTGTCACAAATGACAAGATTTCATTCTTTGTTATGGCTGAGTAATATTCCATTGTATAAATGTACCATAGCATTATCCAGTTGTCTATCAATGGACGCTTAGGTTGCTTCCATATCTTGGCTGTTGTAAATAATGCTGGTAATGAACATAGGGATGCATATATGTTTTCAATTTAATGTTTTGGATTTCTTTCGATAAATACCCAGAAGTGGAGTTGCTGGGTCATATGGTAGTAGTAGTATTAATTTTTTGAGGACCCTCCCTACTGGCTGCACCATTTACTGTCCTACTAATAGTATGTAAGGGTTATTTTTCTCCAAATCCTCACCAGCACTCATGGTTGATTTATTGATGATAGCCATTCTGACAGGTTTGAGGTGGCTTTATATTGTGGTCTTAATTTGCATTTCCCTAATGATTGGTGATGTTTGACATCTTTTCATGCGTATATATTGGCCATCTGTATGTATTCTTTGGAGAAATGTCTGTTCAGGTCCTCGGCCCGTTTTTCAATCTGATTGTTTTGTTGGTGTTAAGTTGTATGAATTCTTTTGTAATTAGGATACTGACCCCTTACTGGATGTATCATTGGTGAATAACTTCTCCCATTCATTATGTTGTATTTTCATTTTATTGATGGCTTCCTTCAGAATGAAAGAACTTTTTAGTTTGGTGTAGACCCATTTATTTATTTATTTACTCATTTATTTCTTTTGTTTCCCTTGCCCAAGGAGACATATCCAAAAAAATATTGCTACAAGCAATGTCCAAGAGTTTACTGCCTATGTTTTCTTCTATGAGTTTTATGGTTTGGCATCTTACTTTTAAGTCTTTAATCCATTTTTAGTTTCTTTATATAAAGTATAAGAAAGTGATCCAGTTTCATTTGTTTATGTACCTGTTCAGTTCTCCCAACATCATTTATTGAAGAGACTGCCTTTACCCCATTGTATATTCCTGCCTCCTTTGTCATAGATTGACCATTAGGTGTGGGTTTTTCTCCAGACTCTGTTTGGCTGCAGTGATCTATGTGTCTGTTTGTATGCCAAAACCATGCTATTTTGATTTCAATAGCCTTGTAGTATAGTTTGATATCAGGCAGTGTGATAACTCCAACTTTGTTCTTTCTCAATATTGCTTTGGCTATTCTGGGTATTTTGTGGTTATGTATAAACTTCAGAATTCTTTGTTCTACTTCTATGAAAAATGCCATTGGTATTTAATAGGGATTACACTGAATCTGTAGATTTCTTTGAGTAGTATGGACATTTTAACAATGCTAATTTTTTCTATCATGAGCATGGCTTATTGTTCCATTTATTTGTATCTTTTTCAGTTATTTTCTTCAGTGTCTTATCGTTTTCTGTGTATAGGTCTTTTACCTCCTTGGTTAAATTTATTACTAGGGATTTTATTGTTTTCGGTGCAATTGTGAATGGGATTGTTTTCTTAATTTTTTCTTTCTGAGAGTTTGTTATTGGTGTATAAAAATGCAACTGAATTCTGAATATTTAGTTTGTATACTACTTTGCTGAATTCATTTATTAGCTCTTATAGTTTTTTTGTGTGTGAAATCTTTAGGGTTCTCTCTCTGTAGTATCATGTCATCTGCAAATAATAGTAGTTTTACTTCCTCTTTTGCAATTTGGATACCTCTCATTTTTTTTCTTGTCTGATTGCTGTGGCTAGGACTTCCAATACTATGTTGAATAAAAGTTGTGAAAGTAGACATCCTTGTATTGTTAATGATCTCAAATAAAAAGCTTTTAGCTTTCACCGAGTATGATGTTACTTATGGGTTTATGATATACGGCCTTTATTATGTTGAGGTATGTTCCCTCTATTGCCTCTGATGAGAGTTTTTATCGTAAATAACTGTTGGATTTTGTGGAATGCTTTTTCTGTAAGTACTGATAGGATCATGTGATTTTTATCCTTTATTTTGTTATGTGGTGTATCGTGTTAATTGATTTGTGGATGTCAAACCAACCTTGTGTCCTAGGAATAAATCCCATTTGATCATGGGGTATGGCCTTTTTTAGTGTATTGCTGAATTTGGTTTGCTAATGGTTTGAGGATTTTTGTGTCTATGTTCATCAGGTATATTGGCCTATAATTTTCTTTTTTTGTAGTAATCCCGGCCATGTAAAAACAGTTTGGGAGCTTTCTTCCTCCTCAATTATTTGGAATAGTTTAAGGAGAATAGGAATTAATTCTTCTTTGAATGTTTGGTAAACTTCACCTGTGAAGTCATCTCATCCAGAACTTTTGTTTGTTGGGAGTTTTTTTGATTACTGATTGGATTTAGTTTGCAGTTATCAAGCTGTTTAGATTTTTCTCTTCCTGATTCAGTTTTTGTTTCTAGGAAGTTATCCATTTTTCTAGGTTGTCCAATCTGTTAGCATATAATTGTTTGTCATATTTTCTTAGAATCCTTTTTATTCAGCTGTCACTACTTCCCTTTCATTTCTGATTTTATTTGGAAACTTTTTTTTTTTTTTGAGGGATCTGAATAAAGATTATCCCTGTCTTTAGAAATAGTTTGACATCTTTTAGTTTAAAAAGGAGAACAAAATATAAATGTATGGGGTAATGGACAATTTATTAAAGTTGATGGGAGGCTGGTGGCGTGGTTCAGCCAGTGCAACTTTCTGTTCTGTCTGGTGCGGTAGCCGCTAGCAGCATGTGACTAATGAGCACTTGGAATGTGGCTAGTGTAGCTAAGGAACTGCACTTTTTATTTTATTTTAACTTGATTTAATTTAAGCATAAATAGCCTCATGTAGCTGCTAGCTACTGTATCAGACAGTAAAATTCTGGCTATTTGGACATCAGCTGAATGTAAGTTTTATGAAAGATGCTTTAATTTGGAATTACATGCGGGTACACAGTATCTTACTAGTATTTAGGGCTTTTAAAAACCTGCCCCTTTCCACTCTCCAAAGAAGCATGTGCGTGCCAGTGCACATAACCATCCTGTGCTCAGCAAATCAAGTAGCTGCAGGCAACTGCGCGGCTCCTTCTCTTTCACCTTTGCTCCCTCACCTGGATACCTACCCCCGCCCCTTCGCCCGGCTGACACCAGCCTCATCAAAGACTGAGTTTAGATATTCCCTCTTCTAAGGAGCCTTTCTAAGAATTTGTTAGGTGCCCCTTCATGATCTCCCAAGCTCCTTGGGAGGCTGCCTTGTGATGTCTGCTTGGTCTCCGTGGTCAGAATCTCGGCACCCTGAGGTGCAGGGGCCAGAACTGTTTCATTCCCCATCCCCAGGGCTCAGGTCTGTGCCTAGTCCATTATAAAGGCTCAATATTTATTGAATGAGTTAATCTAACAGTCACATGCTATCATGTGGGGAGTTTTCCAGAACCCCCACCCCAAAGTAACAAATTAAAACCAAGCTTTTTATATATAGGTTGTCATTTTGTGTACTTTTTGTGGAACTAGATGATGCAAAGTTTGGGATATTCTTGTTTTTATTTGTATTGACTCACATCCCTGGATCTGCACCTAATGACTTCTTTACTTAGCCGACTGCCACCAACATCATTAGTAGCTGCTATCTTGTCACAAAAGCATCATCAGACACTACTCCTGGTTCCGAGAACTTAGGGACACACAAAAAGGGACAAGGTTCCTCCTCTCTGCTACCCCACTTGCTACTAGGAAAAAATAATCAGTCAGCCGAGAAACATAATACTTTCAGGTGGTGAAACAGCAAATGAAACAGACCGTTCAGACACTCACTGTATGTCAGAGACCGTTCTAAGTGGTTTACATGTATTAATGTCTTCACAAGCCTATGTCTTTCATTTATCCTCAGGAAACAGGCACAAGGGGTCAAGTAACTCAATCAAGGTCACAAGGAGTGGAGCCAGAACTTGAACCCCGATATTTGGTTCCAGTCTGTGGCATGACAACAATGTTGCCCACAGTCGTGGTGTCAGGAGGGGTGTTTTTAATTAGATGCTCGGGGAAGACTTTTCTGAGAAGGTGAATTCAGCCTTACAGAGAGCTTGGGCTTTACAGCATTCCTACTAGAGAAAGTCCCAAACAGGTTTGGCAAGTTTAAAGAACAGCAGCCAGGCCTGCCTGCTTAGGACGTATTAAAGGGGGGCTGGGGCTGGGTGCAGTGGTGAGAGATGGACTCAGGGCCATCAGAGCAGGCACTGTCTTCCCTACTGGAGCTGTGTAGGTGGGTCCACAGCACCCAAATGAGGGCCGCAGTCAGCAGGTAAATAAAGCAACTATTGCGTAGCAAAGGTACAGTTCTGCTCACAGTCTCGGTTGTTGACGGATAAGTGTAAGATATTAGCTGTAATCTCAGCACATGCGTTATCTTAGCTATGGTTGTAGAAACAAACAAAACTCTTCTTGGCAGAAGCTAAAGAACTCAGCATCCTGCTGCTGATTTTCTTACTGTGATCATGGTAAACCACTGATACGCAGCCTGTAATCTCTGATTAAAGGGGAGACATGACAGCAAAAGCAGTTCGCTTTAAAATGCTTTACACTCCGAGAGAAGAACGGGCTGGGAGTAAACTGCAGCCGGTGTGTGAAGCACAAGCGCCGAGCCGTGAGAGCCGCCTTCGCGCCCGGTGCACTTCGAGATCGCGGCCAAGCACCTCGTCGCCTGTTTTCCTCGGTCATCAGGAAGCCTGCACATACTTGGTTGGAAGCACAACTCACCCGAGGACAAGAGTGGCCAGAGCCGTCTGACATTCTGAGTAACTTTGTAAACTGATCTGTGACCCATGACAGACTAATATGTGACTATTGACATGGGATGGAAGTGACCCAACATTTGGCGAGGGAGCCCCTTCTCGCCTTCCTGCCACACGGTGCTTGCAACAGGAAGCGAGCTTGCACGACAGTTGGATAAGCCAAGGAAACTATGAGAGCCGAGGAAAAACTTGGAAATCACCGCACATATTTAATTAATCCCTCTGTTAGATGTTAACGAGTTAACAGCGAATGCATTTGCCTGACATCCTATCTTATTTGTGTCATTCTGAAGCTGAATCTGGATGGAGGGCCTTGCTCTAATTTAACACAAATGGTCCTTTGCTATTTTTGCCCCCAGGCTCCCCTCCTCCACCCCCAGCATCTGTTTGGAGTAGTAACTTGGATGCTACAGAAGGCAAGTTTGGTTCACAGAACAGAAATGTTTACCCATTTGCAGGCTTCTGTAGTTTGTTTCTGCATGAAGGCACCAAATATTTGCAAACTCAGACTTTACAAGGTAAATAAACTATGCTGCTGTTGCAGCCTTCTAAGAAAGCCGTGTTTATCTGCCCGCCTCATGCAAACAGTGATCATTTATTGATCTCTTAATGAATGCCTGTCACCAAGCAGTGTGATTTACCTGATATAATCCCAAGCAATGCTAAAAAGTAGACTTCTAGGTCATTCTCATTTTACTGGTGAAGAAACTAAGGCTAAGGGGGGAAGGAAGGGAATGCAAATGGTTCAAGGTTGCAAAGATTTTAAGGTGTGGAGTCAGACTCCAAATTCCAGCTCTTTTTCCCTTTGCTCCACATAGACTCTTCATTCATAACCAGATACTTTTGAGTCAGTAATTACACTTGTAGAGTTAGCACTGTGCTCGGTGATCCTGCAGATAAAAATGGAAGGAAAAAGAAATGTCTCTGATAATAAGACATCGCTCTTATATAACCAATACATCAAATACAGGGTTGAATTAGGGCAGAGGTCACAAACCCAAATGTCCACAGCCACTAGACTAACAATGTAATGAGGGACGTGGACAGTAGGGAAGGGTGGGCACTGCGATGAACTAAAGAGCATATACCATACCTGTTGCCTATAGGGAGGGATCCTCATCTCCACCTGTTGCTAGTGGGGGTGCATTTCTTGCAGTATCCCAAGAAAAAGAATTTTCTGAGACTTGCACAGGAGAACAAGAGGTTTTTATTTGCATGGAATCAAACCCTTGAGTTTCCAAGGTCTCATTTCCCTTTGTCCTGCCAAGAAAGAAGTCCCATTTTGCCTTTAGCAGGGCTAACATCAGAGCCAGTGTCTAGAGTTTCCTTTCCATGTTAGGGCATAGTCCAATCCAGCATCAGGCTAGCTTAGTTTGTGTTTCCCACTGCAGCCCATCAGTCCATTGCGTGTAGGGACCACATGGCCATGGGCCATATGGGCAAATGCAACAGAGCCAAGAGAGAGTCCAGAGCCAAGAGCCAGAAGAGAGAATTCCTTTATTTAGGGGATTTATATATATTCCCAACTTTTCGAGGGCTTGCAGTGGCCCCACCCATTCTGGCCAATGATCTCTGTTCCCAGTTTTGACTGACAGGTACCTTTCCTGCATCACCCTGACTTCACTGCACATGAGTCCATCTCCTGTTTGTCCAGTTCCTTCCCCCGCTGCTCTACAGATAATGGGCCAGTGGTTTCCTGGGGAGTGTGAAGTTGCAGCTTCCTGGTGAAGCTGCCCAGATGACACACCTATAATGTTTGGCTTTCCCCTTTGCTTCTTTCCTATTATTAACTAATTACAGTGCTATCATATCCTCAGGGGGCAGCCATAGCTGGTGACCAATAGTTGTATAAACAAAACAATTTCCGACTTCTTTTGAAAAATGGAATGAAATGACAAAATTGGGTTCAAATTCCTACAGGGAAAAAAAGTGTTAACAGAGTTGTACAACAAAACCTGCTGATAGGAAAGTTTTCAGCAAGATGGTGGAGTAGAAGTTTCCAGTGCTTGTCCCCTCGTAGAAACATCAATTCGAACCACCATTCATGCATGAATAAACCTTCACAACAGCTAAGCTAAGTGAACTAAAGACTTAAATGTAATAGTGGACATTGTAAAAATATAAGAAGAGACTATAGGGGAAATGCTGCTTGACATTGGTCTGAGCAATGAATTTCTGGATATGACCCCAAAAGCACAGGCAACAAAATCAAAAATAGACAAATGGAATTGCATCTAACTAAAAAGCATCTACACAGCAAAGGAAAGAATGAACAAAATGAAAAGACAACGTACAGAATGAAAGAACATATTTGCACACTGTACATCTGATAAGTGGTTAATATCCAAAATATAGAAGGAATTCAATAGCAAGAAAACAAATACCCTGATTTTAAAATGTCCAAAGGACCTGATTAGGCATTTCTCGAAAGAAGGCATGCAAATGGCCAACAAGGATATGAAAAAATGCTCACCATCACTAATCATCAAGGAAATGCACGGCAAAACCACAATGAGGTATCACCTGACACCTGTTAGAACAGATATAAAAGAGATGGGGAGATAAGTATTGGGAAGGACGCTTGTACACTTGGTGAGAATGTACAGTCATTACTCAAAACAATGTGGAGGTTTCTCAAAAAAAAAAAAAAAAAAAAATAGAACTGCCATCTAACCCAACAATTTCCCTTCTGGGTATATATCCAAAGGAAAGGAAATCAGGGTCTCACAAAGATAGCTGCACACTCCCATGTTCATTGCAGCATCATTCACAACAGCCAAGCTATGGAAACAACTGAAGTGCCCATCAGCGGATGAGTGGATAAAGAAAATGTGGTATACACATACAGTGGAATATTATTCAGCCATTAAAAAGGAGGGGATCCTGTCCTTTGCAACAGCAAGGATGAGCATTTTGCTAAGTGAAATAAGCTAGGCACAGAAGGACAGATAATGCATGATTTCACTTATATGTGGAAAAAAAATCATACTCATAAGAATCAGAGAGTAGAATAGTAATTGCCAGGGACTAAAGGGTGGGGGAAATGGAGAGATGTTGGTTAAAGGGTACAAACTTTCAGTTATGCGGGATGAATAAGTTCTGGAGGTCTCAGGTGCAGCATGGTGACTATAGTTAATAGTACTGTATTGTATACTTGAAATTTGCCAGGAGACTAGGTCTTAAATGTCCTCACTACATATGCAAAATATATGGCAACTATGTGAAATGATAGATATATTAATTAGCTTGGTTTTGGTAATCATTTCACAGTGTGAACATATATCAAAATAAATATATACAATTTTTAATTGTTAATTATACCTCAATAAAAGGTGGGGAGGGAAACCCTATCAAAGGCCAGGTTGTGCCTACAGGCACCAGTTTGTAGTCTATTCTAGAAGACTGGTTGTCAAACTCTATAAATTGAGACTGAAGGTCTGAGTTTGGTACAGGTGTCTACACCTTTAAGCCTGATACTCAGCCAGGTTGAAGATGGGCTCCAAGGCGCCTAACTGGGTTCCGATGCTGTGCAGCACCGTCAAGAAACATGTTTATTGCTACGTATGTACCAGGCTCTTACACAAGCTTGCTGTCTTTCTACACAAGAAATTGTATTCTGCATCACAATAAATAACCTGTATGTCATCCCAACTCATAAAAAGAATAGAATTACAGAAGTAGAAGGGCCCTTAAATGATCAAGTCCAATCTCTTAATAAGTAGGTGAGAAAACAAAATGCTAGGCAAGAATGATTGGCTGCTAAGCAGTTGTGAGACTTTGGGCAATTTCTTTGTTCTTTCTGGATCCTATTTCCTTTCTCTGTAAAATCAGGGGGATGAAGTACATAATTGCTAACATCCCATAATCCTGTGATTATTTTCCTTGGTTTTACCTTAAGGCAGGGAGTGAGGAGGGGCAGGAGAAGATAAATAACAGAGGAAAATTGGGAACAGCAGTTTCCAACATGGTGTTCATCTCTGGCTCTTCCACACCACCCCTGGGAGACCTTGGAAGGTCCAGTCAGTCACCCAGCCCTCGGTGCAGCTACCCAATGGGTTGACGCCACGTGGTGTGTACTTCATCACCTCTGTAACAGCTGGTTACTGGCATGGCTTCCAGCTCCAGCTGTCTTTTTAAAAAATGAATGCTGTTAGTTCCAAGGTGGGCAGGGCAAGGTAGGGTGGAGGGCTTGACATAACCCATCAGCACTACAGTAACAAGTATAAACATATGTCTTCCTGATGCTCTGCATCAGCAGGCAGCCGCCTTGGGAATGCAGGAGCACCATTTATTTCCAAGCTGATGGCTCCAGTATCTTGCAAGTAGAACAGACACTATTCATGCAGCGCCAGCTGAGTTACAGGACCCGTGTCAGCTGTTCCTCCTAGGAAAATCACTATTTTCAGCAAGTGTATATTAAGCATCAACTACGTAAATTCCTTCCTGTCCAAACTTAGGAACCAAATAAATTTGGATAGTGAGAAAATTTAAATAGCAAGGGACAACAATAATGTAGTGATTATTGATTTTCAGATGGCAAGGAGTTAGAGTTTTGATAGCAAGGGGTACTAATCTTGAAAATATTCACTGTAATTGATTTGATACTGAGAGTTAATTTTTTCTTTTAATTTTATTTTTCAATTATAGTTTACATTCAGTATTATTTTGTATTAGTTTCAAGCATACAGCATAGTAGTTACACTTTAAAAGTGTTTCCCCCAATGTTTCCAGAACCCATCTGGCACCATACATAGTTATTAGAGTATTATTGACTATATTCCCTATGCTATACTTTATATCCCCATGACTGTTTTGTAGCTACCAATTTGTACTTCTTAATCCCGTCACCTTTTTCACCCAGTCCCCAACCTCCCTCCCCTCTGGCAACCATCAGTCTGTTCTCTGTGTCTGAATCTGTTTCAATTTTGTTTATTTTGTTCTTTAGATTTCACATGTAAGTGAAATCATATGGCTTTTGTCTTTCTCTGACTGATTTATTTCACTTAACATAATACCCCATGCTGTCACAAATGATAAGATTTTATTCTTTTTTGTGGCTGAGTAATATTCCATTGTATAGATGTACCACAGCATTTTTTATCCACTCGTCTTTTGATGGGCACTTGGGTTGCTTTTATATCTTGGCTATTGTAAATAATACTGCAGTGAACATAGGGGTGCATGTATTTTTTCGAATTAGTGACTAGGGTTTCTTTGGATATATACTCAGAAGTGGAATCACTCTGTTATAAGGCAGTTTCATTTTCTGAGGGCCCTCCATACTGTTTTCCATAGTGGCTGCACCAATCTGCATTCCCATCAGTAGTGCACGAGGGCTCCCCTTTCTCCACACCCTCACCAGCATTTGTTGTTTGTTGTTTTATTGATGGTAGTTATTCTGACAGGTATGAGGTGTTCTCATTGTGGTTTTAATTTGCATCTCCCTGATGATGAATAACATTGAGCATCTTTTCATGGTTCTCTTGGCCATCTGTATGTCTTCTTTGGAGAAGTGTTTATTCAGGTCCTGTCCATTTGGTAATTGGATTGTTTGGTTTTTTCAGTGTTCATTTATATGAATTCTTTAAAAATTTTAGATATTAACCCCTTATCTAATGTATCATTGGCAAATATCTTCTCCCATTTGGTAGGTTGTCCTTTGGTTTTGTTGATGGTTCCCTTTGCTGTGCAAAACCTTTTTAGTTTGATGTAGTCACATTTTTTTTTGTTTGTTTCCCTTGCCTGATGAGATATATCAGAAAAAAATATTGCTAAGAGAAATGTCAGAGTTTACTGCCTATGTTTTTTCCTAGGAGTTTTATGGTTTTGAGTCTTACATTGAAGACTTTAACCCATTTTGAGTTTACCGTTGTATATGGTGTAGGAAGGTGGTCTAGTTTCATCTTTTGCTTGTATCTCTCCAATTTTCCCAGCACCATTTATTGAAGAGACTGTATTTACCTCATTGTATGTTCTTGCCTCCTTTGTTAAATATTAATTGATCATATAGGTGTGGGTTTATTTCTGGGCTCTCTGTCCTGTTCCATTGATCTATTTATCTGTTTTTATGCCAATGCCATGCTATTTGGATTACTATGGCCTTGTAGTATAGTTTGATATCAAATAGTGTGATACCCCCAACATGTTCTTTTTCTCAGGCTTACTAAGGCTGTTTGGGGTCTTTTGTGGTTCTATATAAAATTTTGGATTATTTGTTCTAGTTCTGTGAAATACGCCATTGGTATTTTGACAGGAATTGTATTGAATCTATAGATTGTTTTGGGTAGTATGGACATTTTAGTGATGCTAATTCTTCCTATCCATTAGCACAACGTATGCTTTCATTTATTTGTATATTGAGAGTTTAGATTTCCATACTTGAATACCTATATCTGTAATACTTAGGCTCTTTAAAAAAGAAATTTGAAGCAAAGACGGCCTAGTAAGAGTTGACAAACTGGATGTTAGCTAATGTGTGCTCATTATATAATTTTCGAGTCTTGTCTAAATTTTTTGACATATTTCACGATAATACCAGGCATAATATAACGTATCAAAATAGTTTATCCTTCACTGTTACAGGAGACAGAGAGTCCCTACAACTTGGGTTCAGCTAGTTTTCTATAACAGATTGGCTCTTACAGCTTTTCCCTTCAAAACCTTCTGTGTTCCTCACTATACAAGAGCTTTGAATATTATCCTCAGAGGTGGTCTGCCATAGTAGAAGTGTCCTTAAGTGCAGGCACCAATGTGTTGCTTGCTCTATGTCTTCCTTAATTCCAAACATGTTGCCTTCTCTCTAGCTCATTCATTAATTCCACAAAGATTTACAGAACACCTACCATGTGCCAAACACTGGGTATACAAAAACGAGCAACATAGACACAAGCCCCAGGTTTACGGAGTGAATAGGAGCCATGGGCAGTAAGCAGACAGCTACACAATATACCATCAAGTAATGATGAAGGCTCTACAGAAAAGTAAAGCTGACTGACATGGAGAATGACCAGGTTTGCTTTGTTCATAGGGTGGTTTGAAGAGGTGGCCGTTGGGCAAAAACCTAAATGCAGTGAGGTATCTGGAGAAAGGACATTCTAGACCAGCAGTTTTCAATCTTTTTCACCTCACGGCACACATAAACTAATTACTAAAATTCTGCGGCACACCACAAAATATGTTTTTTGTCGATCTGGCAAAAAAATAGATATAATTCTGATTTATTCACACTGAATGGCTATTGTTCTGTTGGCTGTTGCCATTTTTAAATTTGACAATCTAAGGGAAAAAAGAGGTCAGTGCCCCTGGCTGAATTAGTCAGGTATTGCATGTTTTCAACATTCTTTTGGCACACCGGTTGAAAATCGCTGTTCTAGACACAAGAAACAGCAATCACAAAAGTCCTGAGGTGGGAGCTTGGCTGTCCTGTTGATGGAACAGCAATGGAGCCAGTGTACCCTTCAGTCAAAAGGGGTAGAAGATGGGTAGAGAGGCGACCAGGGGCTGGATTTAGATTGAACTGGACTGCAAAGTTGTTTGAAATCCATATTTCTTGTTCTGTTATTACTCATCTTGTAATAATATGGCGTGAATGTGGCCTGTTCAAAGCGATGCTTTAGAAAAATGACTTTGGAGCAAGAGAGGGTAGGCACTGCCCACAGGGAGATGGGAGAGGAAGCCACTGCTTTATTCTAGGCTTGGGATGATACATGACAAAACTGGAATCAGAACACAGGGAAGGACAGAGTTAGGAGCTCCAGAGATCAGTTGGATGTTGAAATTTGTCAACGTTGTTAACCGCATAATACTGCATTTGGTAGGATGTTATTTAGAGAAAATGGAAATTTGAGGTTGGGAGCACAAATTTGAATACTGAAATTGACATTAAAAACACACAACTCTGATGGGTATGAGTTATGACTGTCTCCTTCCAGACCTCTAGCATGCACCCCCTCTTCCAGAGGACGTTGACGTGACATGTGGAGGAGGCCTGTTATTAGCAGACACAGCACTAAAACCTGGAAAGATCTAGGGGGGAAGGCTGGCTGCGTGGTCCCATGTGAAGTTGGTGGAAAGTCTGGTTTCTGTTAAATCCAGACATACTAGCTCTCTCAACTTGGTCCCTCACAATTAACCAACAGCCATGATGGTCGTCATGTGTTTTCCAAATGGAATCCTTCCTTTGAAATGATTCTCAAGGAAAGACTGGAGCAAAGAGGATTGTGTGACACAAGACTGTCAGAGACCTCCTTCCTTAGTCTTCCCTCGATGAGAAAGTCTTCATGACCAAGCTGCTGGTACGACCATGCAGCTTTAACACGTGGCCTTTTTGGTTGTCAGGGCATGTTTAGCTATTGGAGCGACAGAGAAGATGGGATGTCACTTATCACCCTCCCAAAGGTATGTGGTGTACCTCTGGCATACAGGATATGCCATGGCTGTTGCAAAGCAGAGCAGCCCAGCTGTGCCCTGCAAGTACTTGCAATACAGTAGAAGGGGGAACACAAGAGCATTGTAGGGTGAACCTGAACTAGCTTAGTAATGTCCAGAAAGGCCACATTCCAGAGAGGAGGCGAGCCAGTCATCTCCAGATCCGTGGAGCTTTCTCAGTGACACCATTGGTGTGAAAATCGAGAGGGGAAGCCAGAAGGATGACTCTGGTTTTAGCATCACTTAACCCCAGCCTTCATTTCTAGAAGATCTGGGTTTATGGGTGTCTCTCAGTGTCCTATTCCATATGAAGTGGCAGTAAAGGGTAGTTGGCAGGAGGTTAGCACTTATGTTAAGCCAGCCCAGAAGTGTTTTGTTCTTAAGAGTCAGACCTTATGAGTCAGTTATTTGGGCTGCTAGCCTACTCTCTGGAACCCTTCTTTTCTTTTTGAGCTTTATTGGGGTATAACTGATAAAATTGTAAGATATTTAAGGCCTATAACGTGATGATTTGACTACATCTACATAATGAAAAGAGTTTCCTATTGAGCTAATGAACATGTTCTTCATCTCATAGATTTACCCTTTTTTTTATTTTTTATTTTTACAAATGCATTCAAGTTCTCTCTTAGTACATTTTAGTTATACAATGCAGTATTTCTGGAACTTTTCCTGCATCCTAATGGGATGTGCGTTGAAGGGCGAGGGAAGGCTGTGTGATACAGAAAGTTTACTAAAAGTGTCCATCGAATAGGACTGCTGTGAGAGGCAGATGCGATTTTGCAGATAGGATGTTGCGCACAGTGTCCAGGACGTAGGAAACAGTGAACAACTGTTCCTCCAGGTGGGGCCGGTAAAGGTAGGTGGGGAGAAAAGGAGAGAGACATCTATTGGTCAGGCTCAAACTGCTTGGATTAGTTGACAGATGTTCAAATATAGATTTTGGCTGCTCATTAAAACTGTGTGTATTTATGAGCATTTGTGGATTTACCCTTTTTTTTTAAATTAATACTAAAATTTATACAATAAGCTATGGTAAACATGCCAGCCATTTTTCTATTAATACATTGTTTAAAAAATAAAAGCTTTTTAGATGTATATGCCCTTCTGAGAATAGGCATAGCCATGTGTTGGACAGAATCAGCTCACAAGTCTCAACCCAATGTTGAATTGTAAGCCACTGTATTCTGGCCTCATGAGATTTGGGCTGTTGAAGTCATCAAGTAGTTATTTCAATAGAAATATTGTTAATTAGCCAAATAAGTAATTTTCATCACTATGTTATTAATATCTCTTTAAGAGCCACTAGAATGGCATAATCTATACCAGTAGAGACAGTTTATAGTTTAAGTGCTTTGAAGAAGGGACTGAGACAATTTATCTTTGTGTCAGTAGCATAAACCATTGCATATGGTCAAAACAATGTTGGCTGATACTATTTTGGAGCCAAAATTCATTAGTATAAGTGAAAGAAAGGGATAATTTGTTTTGAGCCTACTGGAGTATTTGAAGGAGCTGAACATCCCAAGCTAGGAAAGAGCAAAGAGGCAAGCATTTCTGAGAACTTCTGAAAAGCAAGAATTTTGGACTTTTTCCCCCCTAGTCCATCACTATCAGTGTGACTCAGAAAGCCATGGAGACGGAGAGTGCACGGAGACTCTACCTGCCCAGCTGAGGTCAGGGGTCACCTGCATCAACACCTCGGCCAGTGATGTAGCTGCTTGTACCACGGGCAGGGTGCTCGGTGAGCACCTGTGGAGCAGCCTTGGAGCGATCTGCCCACGTGTTCACTGGGAGGAGGTGGGCCTTCGCCTGTCCCATCTAAACTGATGGCCAGCATGTGGCTCAGGAGCTCTAGTCCACAGTCGTGGGGTGTTCTGCCATATGCCCCAGAAAGTCCACTTTCTGTCTCCCAGCAGTAACCATCCATTTATTCCTGGAAGGCCGATCAAAAGTACTGTTTGCCCCGCGCTCCTGCCTCTTTTCAGTGGAGTGCAGGTGGATAAGAGATCTGGTGTTCAGAGTGGACCAAAGTGGGATTTAAACATTTTGACCCGTGAACATTATGGATCCAAATAGGGTCCTTGAAGAGGAGCAGTCTAGCAACTTCCTTCCAACGTGCCATCTCACTCTTATATTGAGCATTTTCCTTCATTCGTTGTCTTTCTGCTGTTCCATTTATCTTAATTTTGGTTGCTTCTTCCCAAAATCCTAAAATATCATCATGCGATGGTTTTTCTCAAACATTTCCTCGGCCTGCCTTTTCACTTCGTGGATGCTTTCTTCCCCCGCCCCCAAACCCGGGACCGCAGACTTGTTTCATAGCAGCTACACTTTCTTAAGCTTCCGTTGAGTCTGAATTGAGGTTTCTCCTCTGGGTGGCCTCATACATGTTGGACAACAAATCAGTTATTCTTTAGTGCTGCTGTTTGGACAGGATAATCGTGTTTTGTTTTTTTCAAAAAATGTGATCTCTTGACCAGAGTCACAGTATTTTTTGGTGCTGCTGATTGGAGATAGGTTAAAAATTACAAAGTGAAACTTAATTGACATTATTTGATTATAGCACTTTAAATTTATTGATAACCACAAATATATGTCTTTGCCAGTATTTCCCCGGCCAGCTTCATGGGGGCTACTTTGTTATTCTGTCAGTTAACCCTTACTAAAATTAGAAATAGAATATTGATACTGGCCGCGGGGATCCTTTTCAGTATTAGTTCAAGGTATTTCTCTGAGATATATTATCTCGCTTGAAGCTCTGGTTCACTTTCAGCAAACAACATTAATCCATTAAGTCTTTTAGTTCTTGATTATTTAACAGGTATAAGTGCTGGGATACAAGTCACCTAAGACATGGACCCTGCCTTCGGAGAGCTTGTCGCCTCCTAATTTTCATTGATCTTAAAGGCTGTTCACTCTAAACTTAGAAAAAAATTGTGCGTTCATACCACCACTGAATTAATCTGTTTCTGGAATCTGCACTCTCCCTTTTTCTGTTAATTCTAAAGCCTTTGATAGAGTTTAAATATGACCTATGGGGGGGGGGGGGTGTTTAAAAGGGAAACTGAGGGAATTTCTTGAAGCGTGCTTTACACCTGACACGAGTCCTTTGGGAATTATCCTGTCCACTGAAATCTAAAAGAAGAAACAACTGCTAATAAATAAAACATTTTATCTTATAGTATCTCCTTTTCAAAAGTATAAATGGTAAAATATAATCTGAATAGAATACTGACTCTTGGTCAATATCCATTTAATTTTTAAACTTAGCAGTTAAATTATATGACTGAGTTTCTAGCTAGGTCTTTCAAACAAGAAAAGATTGAACACATAAGAAGTGAACAGTATTATGAGCAGACCTTTTGGTCCAGAGGGGACACAGCCAGTTCTTTATCTCTGGCTCCCTTGGTCTTCTGAGGAAAGGAGTCCCCTTGGGTGGGGAGTTGGGGTCGGCTCTCAGCTAACGTCACCCATGGACTTGGGGCCTTTCCTGTCCTTCTCTCGCCTAGGGGAAACCTAAGTGTGTCCTCATGCTCATTCCCCTCCTCAGCAGGTCACTGGGTCTCTGATTCCCTCCTCTCCCTCACCAACCTCTTCCCTCCTGAGTTCTGAGTTGCCCATCTCTTAATTCCATCAAGGCTTCCCCTGCACCCACCAGGAAAGGGCTTCTTCTCGGGGACAGTGCCCATCCTCAGCAAAGCCGCCCATCACCTCCCGCTCTCGAATTAGTTTCCCCATTCTCCTAACCCTTTCCGTTACTTTCTCTCATAGAACCCTGCTTTTTTTTCTTTATACTTTACACCAAAGAGTATTTCATACCCATTCATGATCTTCATTTAATTCCTGCTTCACCCATTTAATCAGAAGCCACAGGAGAGCACCAATCCGTCAGAACATCACCTGTGCTCAGTAACTCCAAATGCTTCACACGTCCTACAAATACACAGACGACTCCTTTTTGGATGTACTGGGTTTATATTTTTAAACCATACAATGTGTTTATTTGGTTACACTCCATGGTTTTCAATCAAGCTAAACCCCTCCCCCCAAAGAATATTTTTTTCTTTAATATCCAGCACTGTAAAATCCTAGTTTTGTTACAAAGAATTGTTCTATTGTTCTAGATTTTTGTCCATGTCACTCTGAACTGAAAAACAGAGGGCCGCGTGGGTCCCGTGTGTGTCCCAACATAGGCTGAGAATGATTTTTTTGTATTGCTTTCTCAGAACAGAAGTTTTCGCTCTGTATTTGAGTTGCCTGCAATTCTCTTGAAATGGAAGAAAAAAGAAAGCTTCCAAACTGGTTAGTCCAGTTAAGGCACTTAAGTGGTTTAAGCCTTTGATATGAGTTTAACCAAGTTAGGAAGTTACTAAGGCTGGAGGGCTTTCAAGAATAATTCACTTTTTTTTTTTTTTTTCCAAACAGTTAAATCTGTCCACTGTGTTGGGGACTGTAAATGGTGTCCCTTGGAGTGGTGCAGCTGGGGAGAGGCGAGGGCCCTGTTCAGGGGACAGGGGCCTGAGTCCCACCCGTGCCCCCAGTGGAGCTTGGCTCACAGTGGCTGAGGGGTCTGGAGGGTCGCAGGACGCATGCAGCGCTCTTCCCAGCCGCAGGGTGGGAGGGCTCCTGGTGTCTATGGACGTGAACATGTCACATCCCAGTGGTGGTGGCATGTCCTCAGCATCCCCGCCACTCCGCGTTCCTTCAACTCACTTATTCAACACACGTTTGTCGGCTAATAGCTATTGATCGGCTGCTGCTGTGTGGCACACACCAGGGACACCAGCGCAGCTCCCGCAGTGGCAGAGCGTCCCTTGAAATTGCACATCAGAGGTGGCCTGGGAAAGGCTGCAAAATAGACTGAAGCAAGTAGCCTGTGGCACGAGGTGATTTGAAGTGGGGGAGGGTAGTGTGAAACGGGGTCCTGGGTGCAGCCGCCCTGAGGACCATGGTGTTTAAGCTGGGGCGCAGGCGATGGGCCCCAGGAAGCCAAGCCAGTTTGAGGGGGAAGAAGGTGGCGGGGAAGGAGGTGTGTGCAACCTCTCTTAAGCGTGTGTGGGGGAGGAAACGTCACTTTGTCTTGACCCCCTATTAACCTAAACATGCAAAGCAAAGTGAGAGGCCACGAGCATTTATTTAAGATCCTAAAATTGCAGTCCCGGGGCCCAGAGTCGTGCAGAAGCCCAAGTTGTGTCCTGATTACAGGGTGAAGAGAGGGGCATTTGTGAGCCGTGCAAGGGAAACGGCTGCCTGAATCAAGGGAAGGCATTTCTGTCGGCGCTAACAAGTTGTTAATCTTTAGCTGTACACGCTGATTACTGATTCTATCTTCAGAGAGTCCACGATCACAGTCCTTGCGGCCAGGATGTCTGCTTTCCTGTTGGTTTTGCAAACAATTATATAGTATAAGACGACGTTGCTTTGGCTCAGTCCAAAGGTTATGTCGTCTAGTTCAAACTTTCCAAAGATTCAGGGAGCAAGACACTCGAGCGTTTCCTCTGGAATGGCTCCACTGTGCCAACCTTTCACACCTCCTAGGATCTTGGCTGAGATACGCCTGTAATAGAACAGATTTAAGGTGATGGCTTGGCCCATTTCCAGGACTTGCTCAGCTTTCCTGAGCATCTCCCATGCATACAGGAGGTATCCATGTTATTAAGCATCTGTTTGTTTTTCCCCTGTTAATTTCGTTTTTCTTTTTTTATTGCAGGGGGTTCTCAGCCAAGAACCTAGAAGGATAGAGGGGAAATTATTTTTTCCTTCCCCCTAGCGCCAGTATTCGCTTTCCCACTTACTGTCTTAGCCCCGGTTTCCTCATCCGCAAGCTGGGGGTGACAGGAGCTGCAGCTGCCGATGGTGCAGGTAAAATGAGGTGCTCCGTGCGGAGTGAGCGCAGGGCCTGCACACGGCAAGCAGCCGCTGAACAGCTGCGGGAAGCAGCACCCCTGGCGCCGTTAACGGTCTCTTTGTGTTTGGCTTTTTAGTCAGGTCTCATAAGGACACGAAAAAATGAATTCCTCATCTCGCCATTACCTCAGCTGCTGGCCCGGGAGCACAACTACAGGCCACCTGCAGGCCACCACCCTCACGTACTGTACAAGAGGACCGCCGAGGGGACCGTCCAGCGCTACCGTGGCTCCCCGGGCTCCAGCCGCAGCCACCCTGGCCGACCCCCAGGTCAGGCGCCCCCCACGGAGCGGAGTCAAGAAAGAGCGCAGCCCCGTCCAAGGGGGCAAAAGCAGCATTTTTGTGGACGACGCAAGAAATGTATGTAAGGAAACTTTTTCTCGTTCTGTTCTTACGTGGGCCCTCGATAGCTTTCCTTGGTTGCCAGCGGGTATGCTGACTTTGCAGGTTAAGTTGGGGCTACACGGAGCACCCCCAGATTTTAGCCTTGGAGATGAGACAGACATCAGCAAACACTAGGTGATCAGTTCTCAGTTTTTCTTGGGTAAACTAGAGAAGATTTTAATGGTTTTTTTTGTTGTTGTTCTTTTAGCATCTCCTACATTTTAGGCACAGATTCCAATGTTATCTCTGGGCTCATGAGAGAAGTTCCCAGTCTCCCAATAACTAAAGAAGTCAGAGGTGAACCCTCAGGGGTGGCTGGGTGTTCCTTTTAAGGATTTGAAGGAGACACTTCCCAGGAAACAAGAACATTGGCACCTGAGTGGAGGTGGCAGTGAATTAGCTGGACCCATGGGCATGGTTTGCTGAACCAGGCACAGCCTTCTGCATTTTCTAGACCAGCAGTGTTCAGTAGAAATATAATGCCAGCCTCAACTGTAATTTTAAAATGTCCTAATATCCTCATTTTTAAAAAATTAAAAATAGTTAATTTTAGTAATATAGAGTTAATAAGATATTTTGTTTAACCCAGTATATACATAAAATATCATGTTGACATGTCATCAATGTAATAACTTATTATTTTTATATTAGGTTTTGGAAATCTAGTATTTATTTTGCACTTAGAAGACAGTTTTAACTGAGATGATAAACTGTCATCAGAAATGCTTAATCTGTAAGATTTCATAAAATTTAAGGTTGAAAAAGTAGATTTACATATTCAAGTTGTTCCAAATATACTTACATTTTTAATAACTGAATCAAGTGTTGTTTTTTTAAATATAAATGTGAATTAAATTTAAAATTAACGTCCTCCGTTGTCACCAACCACATTTCAAAGGCTCAGTGGCCACAAGTGGCAAGTGAGTTGGACAGGCAACCAAGTGATGGTTCCACCCCCGAGCAGGGAAGCTTCTGTCACTGAGATGTTGACCGGGAGCAATAACGAAAGACAGTGTTTTACCATTTTAATTGGTTTTTGCATTTGAAGTGTTATTGAAACATTCTCTTTTAGAGACACCCATTTGGCATGGATCTATAGTAATAGTAGTAGTAATAATTTTAATGATAATCATAGTGGCAATGAGATATGAAAACTGAACTCAAGGTCACTCACCAACATGGCCAACCTGAGGTTTTAAGTCCACCTCTAAATGGCTTGCTCTTTTAATTTCACTCTGTAGAGAGTGGACGTCACTATTTTAAATATACCAGTTGTTAAATACTAAAATAATTCTATATTAGTCTACATAGTCATTGTCCTGAGCTTTCCAGATGCCCTTTACCTTCCCAGCCACCCTTGGACTGTCACTGTCCATTCACTAAAGGGATCGTGCCTGGCCCAACGGGCACGTTCAGGGCTCTGCTCAAAGGCTATGGCCAGTAACCATTCTGTTAAGGTGGTGTCCACACCTTACCTGTTAGGAAGTATTTATACTTTTAAATATCCACCTGACTTTGCTGTTTCCCCATAACTAAATCAGTATCAGGCCAAAGACCTGATTGACCGCTTATTTTGTGCTACATCAAAGTTTGTGTTGACGAAACAAGAGTATAAGACTTAAGCAATGTTCTACAGGATATATATTTCTAAATTTTATTTAGGAAGTAATACATAAAGGGTTATCATGAATTCACATGCAAAGAATGATGTCTTTCTGCAGGGGTTTTTTAGCAATAAAATGAGCATTTTCTGTTTTTAAAGACTATTCTCACAAAATTAATTTTTCTTGACCCATTAGAATTGTAGCTTTTCTTTTACTCATTAGAGCATTTTGAGTTATTGAACCCAGCCAGCCACCCACCCATTCTTCTATTCATCCATCCAATCTCCTATTGAATGAATCTTTCTTGACCACAACCTAGGTGCCAAGCCCCAGGACAGGCAATGACAGTCACCGATCAGTAGATGAGTGAAGTGTTGGTTACATAGTCCTGCTCCCCTCATTTAGATTTCTGTCTCACCCAAATGTTCTGTACTGATATCCCTTCCAAATGCTCTTGTGTTCATTGTAGATGCCCCCAAGCCTCCTGCAGAGGACACCTATCTCAGGTTTGATGAATACGGGAGCACGGGGCGGCCCAGAAGATCAGCTGGGAAGTTACAAAGGGGCCTCAACGTGGAAACCCTTGTGGTAGCAGACAGGAAAATGGTGGAAAAGCATGGCAAGGCAAACGTCACCACTTACATTCTCACAGTCATGAACATGGTAAGGGAGGCTGTCAGGGCTCCAACCCTCTGACTCTCCAAAACAGCTCGAAAGCCTAGAATTCTCTTGGGTGGGTTGATTAGTAGACGCAGCCATGTGTTTTTATTGAAAAAGATTGAGTTTTGAGGAAATTGGCTTCATCGTACATATATTTGGTAAAATTAAAGCCTTTATACGTACAAATATTTCTCATTGGTTTCCCCCTTCCCCAGTTTTGGAAATTTTCAGATTCTGTTTATTTTTTACTTCAATTGTTCCAACAGGTTTCCAGCCTATTTAAAGATGGAACCATTGGAAGTGATATAAACATTGTAGTAGTGAGCCTCATCCTCCTGGAACAGGACCCTGTAAGTGAAAAACTGAATCTATTTCTTCGTTCGGATACGCTTATTAAACACCTACTATGTACCAATCATGTACTTTCTGGTCAATAAAAATTCCCATTTGAAAATATGCTGACCCTAACCTCTAGAAAAGTACATTCTAATAGGATTGTGTATTCAAATAACTGAAACATTATAAAATAATTATCTATTACATGTGTATAATATATATGCATATATACACAATGACACATAAAATAAGATTGAATATGCATGTATAATATAAATGCAACTGTAAAATATAAATTTTACATTATATCCAAAAATATAAATATTATATAGATTTAAGGGTTAATTGGATTCTGAAAGTTGGATAGGCTGGGTAATAGCAAGTATATGCAAACGGATAATTTGAAAATAAGCCATCAGAAAATTCTTGTAGGAAACCTCCTGTCTCCCCAGCAGCATCTTGGGTACTTACAGAGAATAAACGAGGAATATTTAACTGCTCTGAATTAATTACAGTGAGGTGCAAGACAAAGACACAGGGTAAATTATAAAATCAGAACATATAATAAAATGTTAAAGTGCACGACACTCACTGCTTTGTGCTGTTTTGATGTTAAAGCTGTATTTTTCTGAGTTGGGGATTACCAATTAAAGAGACTATTTTTAAAGTCCGCTGTGGCTTTTTATCTTTATCTCTAGCTCAATAATGAATGTATAAAGCAGGGAGGCAGAGACAAGGCAAAAAGAACCTAATTGCCCAGCTGTGTAGAGCTGCAGAGGTTAACAACTTGTCCAGTGATTCTTGGAATTTTAGAAAGGTAGAAAGGGGGGGAGGGTGCTGTTTGGGAGACGCTTTTGTCTTAACCTACCCCTTACACTTTGCTCAAGGACATTGAAGCCAGCGGCATCCTAACCCACTCATAACTGAAGATCTTCTCCAAAAACCCTCAACCTGACCCAACTCAATAATTGTAAGGAAACGTTTTGATAAATAATTATTTTAAGGGTAGGTTCTACCTTACCCTTTCGAATCTTGTAACCGTGTTCCTTCATCCATTCAGTGAGCTTTCATTTGATTGCTCGGTTGGTTGGTCGGTTGATTGATTGATTGATTGATTGACTGTAACCTATGATATACCAAGCCCTTTGCTGGAAATTTTGACATAGGGGTAGCTAAGGTACTCACTACCTTTCCCATGCTCTATTGAAGAGGCATTGAACTTTATCACCATTAATTTATCATTATGTTCTAACAAAGTACTTTTGTAAAGGTGGTACCAGCAAGAGATGCACAAGGATGTTCCAGTCCAACGTCAGGTTACTTGTAGAAATATAATTGGTCATAAACTACACTACTGAAACTCTATATTCACTTTAAATATTGTGAGCATTTACCCAAAATAGCTTTTAGGTTTTTCTCTCTTTTTTTTCTTTCTTTTTAACCAATTGTCATCAACCTTAGCTCAAGTTTTTTCCTCTACTCACCTTCCTCCCTGGAAACATGCTGCTTCTGTGTTTGCCTGTGGAAATGGACTGACTCCGCATTCTCATCGCTGTGACAAATTCACCCTCTGATTTGTGTGGCTTTCCCGCAGGGAGGATTATCGATCAACCATCATGCGGACCAGTCTCTGAACAGTTTTTGTCAGTGGCAGTCTGCCCTCGTTGGAAAGAATGGCAAGAGGCATGACCATGCCATCTTACTCACGGGATTTGACATTTGTTCCTGGAAGAATGAGCCATGCGACACTTTAGGTACGGCATGAACAGATGCTTTGCGCACACCCCTGTTCACTGAAAACACAGTATGGAATTTTTCTGCTGGGTGGGTGGCCCTTAAGCTCGTTAATAAGGAGACTTAATATTCACATTGTGACGTATCCTCACTGTAGCCTCTTGTGAGTGTCGTTCTATTTAACTGAGCTCAGCTTGCAATGGGGAGCCCCTTTCTGTATTTTTTTGTTTAACTCTATGGATGCTCACTGAGGCACGAGATCAATTGTTTAACTAGACAAGCTGTGGTTTATTTTGTAAGCATCATGGCTGCAGAACTGGGTAGCTGAAGAGAATTTGATTGGTCTCCATGGTTCTTACCTGTACTCCTAGGTAGGAACATCTCCTTTAGAAAGTCACTTGACCTTTGAAGGTCTCAGGTCTTCTATATTTGTACACGATAGTGTGTAGGCACTGAATCTTTTGCATCTCTACTATATGTTCTAGTGTATTTTGCCACAGATAGTAGGAACTCAACAATTTTTTAATGACTTAATGGTCCCCTAGATCAGTATTGGTGGTGGTGGTGGTGGTGGTGGTGGTGGTGGTGGTGGTGATGGTGCCACCCATGATACGTGCATTGGGTTCCCTAGAAGATCTCACACCATGACTGCAAGGTGGGTGCAGTCAGTTCACAAGTGTGCATTTAATACTAACTGGGTCCACAGCCTTGTTCTAGTTACAAGGACTCAAAACTGGGAAGAAAGACATTCACCACTATCATGTAGTTCAAGATGCAATCAAGGACTGGCTGGAATGATTTTATAACTGCTCTCGGAAGGAAGTCATTTTTGGAACAGGAATATTTATCACATTACAGTGAACAGGAGAAAATTGAATTTAATCTACTCACATTGTTCAGGCATTTTCATGTTATATGCTTTAAAAATAGACCAGAATGTGTGTCCTCTTAGAAAACAAACCTTGAGCTTTGATAATATTACTGTTGTGTGAGCATTTTTGCATTGGTTTAGCTATTGTTTCAGCAGCTCCTTTGACCCAAATAATAAACTTAGATAAGGTATATGAATGTTCTGTGATTTACTATCCAACGTGTAAAGCAAGAATTGCAATATTCAGACCAACTTCACAAGGTTGCTAGGAGTTTCAATTGATGATACTATCTTAAGAAGAAAGAAAATATTAAATACTGCATTTATCTATTTGGACACGAGAGAGAACCATATATCTCTAGTGTTTTACTGCCAAAGAAAACCCCAAACCCTTGAGTCCATTAAATTAAAACTGTGCAGAACATTTAGAGGACATAAGAAATGATGAAGTATTTGTGTGTGTTCCCTTTGGACTAACGTTTGAAATTGATCTTTCAATAGGCTTTGCCCCCATCAGTGGAATGTGTAGTAAGTACCGAAGTTGTACCATCAATGAGGACACAGGGCTTGGTCTGGCATTCACCATTGCTCATGAGTCAGGGCACAAGTAAGTGAAAACAGTTGGTTCATTCATTGGCATTCCTGTATTGATTACTATTGATCTAAGTAGAATAATTAGGATAAATCTTGTGTGGAGCTTAGAGTAGTGCCTGACTATAAGAAGGGCTCAATAAAGGTCATTGTTGATGTTGTGCTTTTTAAACAACAACGTTTAGTAGCCACACAGTATTACAGTTGCAACAATGAACTGCAGGTTGTTCAATGGATCCTCTGGTAACTTAGGCATTTGTTTATTTTCTTTCATGTTTTACTGAAGAGACTTTTAGTTTATTATACTAAGGAAATAATCATGGAGACATGTAAATTCCAAGAATGTTAATGACATGTTAATTATTTTAAAACTTTTGATGCATATTGTAGAGATTCTTTTAGTTGGCTTCATTGATGCACTTAATATTATTTTAATTGCTGCCAGCAAATCTTCCTTTTGTGAGAGTATAGTTAGAGATGAGGAATCAGAAGCCTAAGAGAAAGAATATGAATGTACTTTACGAGGCATATAATCTCATATGGATACAATTCTACAGAGAATTTTCAAACACTATTTGAGCAACAGCATCTACATTAAAAAAGCATACCGTTTTGCAAAAATGTCTATTTCAAGGGCAAGCTCTTTAGATGTATGAGTTCAGGATTGTTTATGTGTGTGCCTTATATTCAACATTTATATTGAATGCTCATTTTCAGAGCATCCAATTAACTTCTGACTTAAAAAATAAAAGCAAATGTCACCTATTCCACAACTATAATTTATATTTGATACTTTGGTGTTAGTATCTCATGAGCTAAATTTATTATCTCTAGGAAACTTGAATCTTGACCATTACTGTTATCTAACACTTTTCCAGAATTTTAAGTATGTACACATCTGCTTTCTAAGCAAGGTATGAATGAATCAATTTTACTATGATTGGTGGTGGTGCAAAAATGCCCATTAGGCACAAGACCCCTTTGTACAGAGCAGGAAATAAAATATCTATGAATGTCAAACGTGTGTCTAAATTTGTTTCACCAGCGTGAAATCCAAATTAACAGGTCTCTCACATTTCAAAATACTGGTTATTAAAAACTAATTATTCTTGGTTATGAGTTAAAGTTACCAAAATTGAAATCCAACGTAAGGAAAAACAAAGACATTCTGCAGATGGGGTGAGGAGAGAATGGCCAGAATTAGAAGAAAGAAAAGATATAAAATAAAATATACATACTCACACTCTAAATAACATAGCCTTATAGAGGTAAACTTTGAAACGGACATTTCATGAGATTTTGATATGACTTTTGACATGTGCTAAGGAAAATGTATATTATTTTCTAAAAAGCTGTTGAATCAAAATAAATTAGAAAATGGAACCTTTTTAAGTTCAATTTAGTTCAAACTTGGTTTTATTATGTTCATAAAACTCCAGTGAAATGCTCATTTAATTACCATTTCTTCTTTGAGTAAAGGCTTTAATCTCTCCTCACCCCATCCCCATACGTCTGATTCTTACCCTTTCCTCTGGTACTTCACATATAAATTTCCTTCTGTTTTTGACTTTCACAAATATACTTAGAAGGGGGCATCTCCCAGACTAACCCCCTTAGCTTCTTGGTTCGGTATAAAGAAGAATTGAATTAGGCAAAGCTGAGGAAGAGAAGATGCTTTCCCTGAGTATATGTTGCAAGTTACTAAATACCTATTTGTGAATCTGTCGCCTCTAAATAGCTGGGGCATTCACTGATACTATCACAGGATACAGTCATCTGGTATTACCTGCTTGATACATCGAGAGGAATGTTAGAAACCTGGCTAGTTCTAGGCACGAGTCGCAATAGAATCCCATCCGTGGTTATCACATAATTATGAATTTATATTATATTGTAATATATTATTTGGTGTAGGCTACCTTCAAGGGCTAACCGTGTTAACAAGGTTATATCAGAATGACACGTTTATTTCCGCAGGAATCCTATCTGCCTCATAAAAATATGTTCTTCAGAGGCAAATTATGCTCCTTCTCCTAAGTAGGTTAAGAATAATCTAAATTAATGGTAAAATTGATATCTGTCTACCCTCTGCCTCCTTAGAAAAACCACAAACAGCTCTTTTGTGTACTGAACTTTCTAGAGATGATTAAGCTAGCTCTTCTCCTCTTCACCACTGGAACATAGCGCGTCTTTCCGGCGAGGGTGTCGCATGTGGTGTACCCGCTACTTACTCTGCCAGTCAGGACATTTGGGAACCATCTAGGGGTCATGCACATGATCTCTAGAGAGTAAAGCACCTAAAATTAGTTTTACTCTGTGATTGCTAGGACCTTCTGTGGTGAAATGGGACAAATCAAAGCTTTCTCATAAAGTGCATTCCAAAAAAGTCCTTTATATGCCTTCAATAGGGGGGTTCCACCACTAATCTTTAAAGATGTTTGTGACTTAAGGGAGTTTCATTATGATCAGCGTTGGCGATTTCAGCTCATAAATGGCTCACGGTTAGAAGTGTGTATGTTGCGCTCGCTTTACGCGTGAACAGACCACAAACAACTTAAAATTGGCTCCTCTCCGTCCCTACCTCCTCCTCGCTCTGAACTTCCTTACCACACTTCTGTGATTGGTGGCAAGAAAGAAAAAATTTTGCTATTTGAAAAAAAAAGAATTTGACTCTCTCATCACTTCAGTTTAGCTTCAAATTCTTGACCTAAATTTTCTCTCTTAAAATAGCTAGCAGATATGCCATCCTCTTATTTCTGCAGCCAAGACATACTGTAACAAAGCCCCGGGCAGCCTTTAAAATGTTCTCCATGGGCTGCACAGCGCTGTAAGCAGTCGTCCGTTTGTGCCTTTCCCTTTCCTTGCACCCTTGGTCAGCTCCCATCCTTGGGCCCGTCCCTCCTTAGCGCGTCCCCCCCCCCCCCCCCCCCCGGCCGCGGTCAGGGAAACGGGGTGCTCAGCGCAGGCTCTGTCGCTTTGCCTTGTGCTTCAGCTTCGGCATGATCCACGACGGCGAAGGCAACCCCTGCAGGAAGGCCGAAGGCAACATCATGTCCCCCACGCTGACCGGCAATAACGGGGTGTTTTCCTGGTCTTCGTGCAGCCGGCAGTATCTCAAGAAATTCCTCAGGTGAGACAGGCCGCGAACAGTGCTCCAGAGGCGCGAACACCCGCCGGGGAGCCCCCGCCCCCGACGGGGACGCGGATGGGGGACGGTGTCACTGTTGAAAAGCCAGAGGGAAGGCCTGGTGTGGCGCTCTGCGCGCTCCACACGATGCCGCCTTCGATCCTCGCAGCAACCCTTTTCCCCAGAAAGAGAGGGGGCTGTGTGTGCAAGGTCCCGCAGCTGGTGGACTGCACACATAAGACTCACACTTAGGTCTGCTATGACCCCAGGATGTGTGACTATAACTATTACTCTGTAATCTCCAGAGATTGCGAGATATGTTGCATTTTTACTGTGACTAGTTATTTTTAACCTGATTGATCGATCGGGCGGTAAGAGGAGTAAAAAATGCTAACGTGATGTGCTGGATTTTAATGAATGGAGATGGTCTTGATTGGCTATTTTGTTTGGAATGGCGGGGAGCTAGCTGTATGTCCAAAAGCTATCCAAAGGGGTGATAGCGATGTAAAATTTTATTTTACTAATGAACTCTTAGGTTACATTAGTAAAGTGTGAATTAGAAAGGTAGTGCTACTTGATTCATCTTAACTGATGAACCCAAAGTTGAAACTCTTTGAAGTTTCCTTTAATTTTATTTAGCTATGATCTGTATTTGACTATTTGACCGTTGTAACAGCACTATAGCTGTTACATATATAAATATATGTAATTTTACATGCATGTAGCTCTAGCTCATTAATCTGTGTTGACTCATAAGAACTGTCAGGTTCTAATCCCATCTCCCTTTGACCAGATGTTAGGGGAACTAACAAAGTTTCTCTGGGAATTGATATTGAAGCACTAGTCTCCTTCTCTGAGGTTTCAAAGACGTATGGTCAACCATGGTCCAAAAATAGTAAGTGGAAAAATTCAGAAATAAACAATTCAGAAGTTTTAAATTGCTCATCACTGTGAGTAGCGTGATGAAATCCACTCCATCCTGCTCGGGGTGCGAACCTTCCCTCTGTCCAGTGTATTCACACCATACACGCTACCCACCCGTCAGTTATTTAGCAGCTGCCTGAGTCATCAGGTCAGTTATCAGAGCGAGCGAGAAACCACGTTCACATAACTTATTGTAGTGTATTGTTGTTATTATTTTATTTTATTACTAGTTACTGTTGTTCATCTCTTATGGTGCCTAATTTATAAACTTTACCAGGGGTATGTATGCATAGGAAAAAGCATAGTATATAAAGGGTTCAGTGCTAACCACGGTTTTAGGCATCCACTGGGGGTCTTGGGATGTACCTCCTGCAGATAAGGGGTGTCTACTTTTTTTTTTTTTTTTACCTCTACCACTGCATATTACTTACAAATATTTACAGAATTATCAATATTCACAGCACAGGCAAGGCTGATTCAATGTTAAGGTGTCTGACAAATGATGTCCCAAAAGGCAGTGAAAAACTGACAAACCTTTTGCTAATAATAAGCTTTGTCACATGGAAAATTTTCTTTTTAGTTTTAAGTCCATGACTTGGGGCCTGGAATTACCTTTTCTATCTCATGTGAGAATAAATATTATATATCAAGGTCAACTGAATATACAGAGTGGGGCAAAAGTAAGTTTACAGTTCATATGGAAAATAATACAATAATTAATAAATAATAATACAAGAATACAAGAATAAGCTCTGTTTCGGGTACTCACAACTGTTAGCCTACTTTTGCCCCACCCTGTAGATTGAATTTCCATCATTTATATGATACAGTTACATGCTTTTAGATGATATTAATAGCAGCAGCAGCTAACTTTGAATGCTTACTATGCTGTGTTGAGTGCTTTCCATTTTCTTGTTTTATCTCTATAACAGATTTTATGGGCGTCATTGTCAGAAATGAGATGTATAAGAGTTGCATGGTTGACTTAGGACCCTGTCTGTCTGACTCCAAAGTCACACTTAGCCACCATGCCATTTTACCTCTCATTGGTAAATAGTTTAAGTAAGTCAATGGACATAAGGCTCTTTCTAAGACTATCCATGCCATCAAGACTGATTTTTTTTTTAATCTCAGCTCATCCCAGTTAAACATGCCTTAGGAAACTCTTCTGCCTTATGCTCCCATGTGTCCTTTCTCCTGATTCCTTTCAAAAAACCGATTCATTTTTTTTACTTCTAAAGATCCTTTGAGGTAAAGTACATCTTCGACTACTGCCCCATTATCTGTGAAAAAAGGTAGCATGACTTTCAACTCCATGAAGACAGGCACTCTCTCTGTGTTTGGTTTACTCTGTACCTTTAGGACTTAGCCTAATGCTGTCCACATAGTAGGCACTCAATAAAAATTCGTTGAATATTGTTGAACCAGACCGTTGGGGAGAGTTTTCAAATATGTAGACCTTTCCCATCTCTTAGTGGGCCAACCAGGTCACTCGGATGGCTATAACTTCAGTACCAGGTGAATTTATGACTGTATAAATTTCATCTTCTTAGACAAGGGCAAAACTCACTATTTGGAATAAATATGCATTTTAACTTTAAGCATATTCCTGTTTTTTTTATCCATGTTATATTTTTCTCTGCATGAATGCATTCAGAGGTGTCTGATTTTAAGTGGCAGATCACAGATAAACAAGGTCATTAATAAAGATTTGTTATCACTGCAGTACACCTCAGGCTGGGTGTCTGGTGGATGAGCCCAAGCAAACAGGACAGTATAAATATCCGGACAAACTACCAGGACAGATTTATGATGCTGACACACAGTGCAAGTGGCAATTTGGAGCAAAAGCCAAGTTATGCAGCCTTGGTTTTGTGAAGGTATGTTTGCTTGTGATTCGAAACTTACATTAAGATCCTGCAATGTGTCTGTGTACCTAACCGAAGTATAAACATTTAGTTTGCTAAGGCCAAGGGTTAGAGTCTGGGTTATCTCCAAACTGTCAGTTGTTTGGCATGATAATTAAGTGGCAATTTTGCCGTCAATGAATTATCCAGTCTTATCCCCCATAGACCATGCCTGGTTTTCATACCATCTGACTGCATCCTTGAAAGAACATTCCTCTGCAGTAGACCAAGATTTTTATCACAAATAGTAAATCTGGGTACAATAGCTTTTACCTACTGCTCATCTCTGCTTTTGAATGTGTTCACATTCCCTTTCAATATGATCTATTTGAAACAGTCACCACCCAAAATACATACATGTGCCTCTTATATTACACAAAAACTCTTGACGATAGCCAACTTTTTTTGATACGTAAAAATTCAAGGTGTATCTTGAGCCGTCTTAAGATATTTGTGTCAAGTCTTTCATTCAGCATTGTGAGAAAAATAGATGGGCAAAAGCAAGCTGAGGATGTAGAAATGGTAGGTGGACCCTGAATGTGGAATATTCCCCCCAATCCACAGCCGACCTTTCGGTATTGTTCCCAAACCTGTTTATAACTTGAGCCATGACTGCCTCTCTGAGGATCATAAATAGGTGCCTGCCAGGCCCTGAGGAGGAGGGGTTTTCAAAATAGCCGTCTCCTGTTCCTCCTGCTGGCTGCAGTGGGTCGGACCAGCTCCAACAACACAAGAAAAGGGTGCGTTTCTGTTCAGGTTCTTCATCGTCTTACCATTATGGTCCCTTTCTGACCTTTTCTCCTTGCAGCCTATTTTTTCCTCTGTGCCTCCTAGAAAGGCAGTTTTGCATAGTGTTTAGAAGCAACAAGAGGGAAAAAATAAGAGGGTGTTTTCAAAGTGTCCTGTCAAACCAGCAGGTGCAGTGTATCAGCATCACCTGGAACTTGGTAGAAATGCGGACGCTCAGGTCTCATCCAGGCCTAGAGAGTGAGAACCTTTGGGGTGGGGCCTGGCGATCTGTGTTTGAACAGGGACTCTTAGTTGAGTCTGATGCATGCTCAAGCTCAGGAGCTACTGAATTGGACAGTTTTAAACTTTACACACACACATACACACACACACACGCACACTCAAGCTGGGGAGCTACTGAATTGGACAGTCTTAAACTTTACACACACACACACACACACACACACACACACACACACACCACCACCTCCCCACCCCCCACCCCGGCTTTTGCAGTGAGATAGACCTGAGTTTACAATCTTATTCCACCACTTCCTAGAACCCTGGGCAAGTGACTTGACTTCTCGGCTTTCATGTCCACATTTGTAAGGCGAGGATAACAGCTCTATCCTGGTCATTGTGAGGATTAATCTTTTAGTACATTTTCAGCACTCCATAAATAATAAGGGCTTTCCTCTTGCGCTCCTCCCAGATCTCCAGTAGCATCATCACCATCACATCTGGTTGTTCCCTCACAGTGGCTTCCTTGTCAAAGGGCCTGGGGCTGGCTATTTTTATCACTTATCTTGTCTCCCCGCCTCTCCCAGCCTCATATTAAGCTGGATATCTGTTCCCTTTCAAAGTGTTCAGGAAAATGAGTGAATCTGGCGAATGGTTGCACATTTTTTGGACAGGCCTGAAGGAGGGAGCACTTGCATTGGATTATTATGTACATATTAAATGCTTACTGACTCAGTGAATGAGTCAGTGCTTCCTGCCAGAGTGCCCCAGCCTCTCAAAAGACTGATCCATGCTTCCATGCTGGTTATTTTACTGTGTTAGAAATGCTCAGCTCATACTCTGTGCCTCAGTAACCAGCAGTTACTGTCACATGGCAGGAGCTCAGTAAATGATCATTTATAGTAAATGATCACTTATAGACACACCAAGAGGATTTGAAGAAGACTAGGAATTATGGGAAAAGTATTTGAATTATCCTAAATAGTTTCAGGCTCGTCACTTTAGAGAGCATTCTCTTCGAAGGCAAAGGCATGCCAAATAAAATAGGATGGGCATGTTTTTCTTCTTTCGAGAATTTGACTTTGGCATCAAAGAATGGAGAGTCAAGAGGAACTTCCTAGTATCTAAATCACACCTACTTTGTAATCTGCTAAATTTACTACATCATATTTCAAGTTCCATTATCTTTCCCCATGGACTTATGTTCCAACTGTATTGATGTCCTGGTATGTTTTTCAAACATTTCCTGCTCTCATATCTACAAGCCTTTGCATATTTACTTCCCATCCTTGAAAGCTGCACAGTCATCCACGTGACAAATATCTAATCGTTTGTTGTCGTCGTTAAAGATTCAGCTCAAGTGTTACCTCTTCTCCCCCCGCCCCCCAAAGGAGACTTAAACACTCCTTTCTCTGGGCTCCATCTCCACCCTGTATGTCACCGTGGGAACCTTGTGATACTGTATTATACCCGTCTGTGCAGACCCCTTGCCCCAGTAGGTGGACAGTCCCTGCAATGCCTAGCATGCACCTGACGGATTAGCAAATGCTCAGTAGTTATTCATTGGATTCTCAGTGATAACCAAAGAAAACGTTTTCTAGCACTCCCATTTTCATGAAGTGGAGGGGTTTTGCCCCTGTCCCTGTCTCATCTCAAGGAGACAGGAGTGACTTATCTGGGAGAAAGAAGAAAGTCAAAGACGAGGCTGGGATTTATCAATTGAGCACCTAGCAGTGTGGAGGTGTCATAAAGTGAGCTGGGAGGGGCTGAACCTGGAGGAGGTTTGGGGGGACCGACGGGGAATCCCGTTTTAAAGGTGTTAAGTTTGAGATGCTTTATGAACTTTGATTTGCAAGGACCGTGAACATTTTTTAGCATGTCGGGACTTATTGGGAGGGACATCTGTCCTTTGGAATACAGCTGGAGAAGTGGCCCCTGAGTGACGCGACAGAAGGCATTGGGACTCTTCTCAAAAGTCACATCCAGGCAACAGGAGTCCTGGAAGTCTCTGGTTCTTTCTTTTTCCCTTAAATTATGACTTAAGCCTAGGGAATTACAGATAAGGAAAAGTTAGTCGAATATGCCGGGGGAATGAATTAAAAAAAAGTGCAAGCTCCCCTTTCTGCTCGCTTTGAAGGGAGCGTTCTCAGAGGCGCATGGTGGCCGAGGCGTGCGGCTGGCTGTAATTACGCTGGCCTTCTGGACTTCACCACGAGAGAAATAACATGTTCGCGCGGCCTGCCTTCCTTCAGTCTGGAATCCCTGTGTTTTGGAGTGTTTGCTTTATTTCCCTGGCTTCTCCAGCTGCCCCTTCCCCTTAGCCCTGTGGCTTGGCATTGGCCGTGGAGACTGGGCCTCTCTGCTTTGGTCTGCCCCGGGGTCACTTCGGTGGCTGCCACATAGGTGATGGGTGTGCGTTAGGGCTTTCCCCTGGCTGTAAGAAGGAAAACAGTTTAATTCTGAAAGGCTTTCTCACTGTGGCTTTTATTGTTTCGATGGTTCCATCCCATTCTTTCGTTTTGATGTCATCTCCCCTTTTCCCACATTATCTGGGCCGCCTCAGGCCCAGGGTGACACAGTAAGGCGGCTGGCAGGCAGGAACCTCATTCACGTCCCTGGAAGGCTGCCTTCCACTGTCTGCTAATGTCAGCGGCAGGTCCATCTCCGTGGGAAACATTTGCATGTTGTGTCTTCTGAGCTGTTGGGAGGTTTGGAAATGGTGTACGTGGCACCTGTCTGGGCCTGTTGGTGGCAGGGCCGTTTCCAAGCAGTGTCCTGAACATCCTTCCAGTCTCTTCGGGGGAAGGGGAGACGGGATTTTATGGTTTATGAGAGCAGACTCACTACATGTATCTCTGGTCCCCTGTGTTTTCTTTTCTCAGTCCTGTGAAGATAAAAATAATAAAAGGCTTCTATAACACATCCATAGGACATGCAACCTGGAGTTCCAGGACAAAGCTTTGAATCAGGCCTTATTCCAGTCTTGGCCTCTTCTGCCTCACTGCTTGTTATATTGTTGTTGTTTCTGTTGTTACTAGAAAACAGACCTCATAGCTTCAAGCCGAATGGTCTCTAAATTAACTATTGTTATGCCCCAGTCACTCCTAAACATACATGAATATGTGGGTAGTGTAGAAATTTCATTGGGTGGAACATAGCACTGGTTACCTTGCTACAACCAACTTCTCTTGCCTCTACTTTCTGAATAATGTCTCATTTCAGCCACCTCAGAATATAATATGTGTACAAAAGCTTTGACTATTTTTGTTTTTATTGTATCATCACCCTGACCACTTCCCCCTTTCCTTTCAGGACATTTGCAAGTCACTTTGGTGCCATCGGGTGGGTCACAGGTGTGAGACCAAGTTCATGCCTGCAGCGGAAGGGACCGCGTGTGGCTTGAGTATGGTAAACTGCGTACTTGTTAGTTTTTAGTTCTAGAAACTTGATGAAGTATAGAACCCAAACTCTTTGTGCTGTGTGACCTCAGGATGCATGTATTTTCTGACTTCTCTGTAAATTAACCAGCATTATCTAGCAGCTATTATGAAACTCAGCACTAACATAAGCCAGTTGGCTCAGTTGTTTATGAAGATGATTTTTACTTTGCATTTTATGTTTATTTTTAATTTTAAATGGAGGTTTGGGTCAAAATATTTCTCTTTCAATGAGCCGGTACGTATCATTGTATGCTGTTTGTCTTTTAAACTTGATTTGGCATAGAAAGGCCTCAGGGAGCAGCCGGCCCTTTGAGTAACAAAGACAAGACTGTCCCTCCCTACAAGGCCTCTACTAATCCCTCACAGGACCCGTCACAGAGCTTGTGTTAGGCCCAGTAGACTCCCATCACATATAGCGACTCCTGCTGAAGGGTAAGCCACGTCTCCATCTACGTTGTATCAGAAAACCCTTTTGCTAGCCAGTGTCTTCAACCCTAAGAACCACTTCCATTGTGGAAGATTATGGGAGATTTTTGCGTTTTGAATGAAGAACTCTCACATATTCGTTTCTCCTTTTCTTCACCTTTCCCAGTAGAATCTGGAGGGAAAGGTACACTTGAAGTACAGGAAATCATCCAGATTTGGGGTGTTCCTTTGAAAGACCGAGAGAGGGGAGTGCAGAACAATGAAAGAGCATATGATGTTACAGGATTTTTTATCTCCGCTTTTGGCTCTCCCGAGACAGCACCAGGCTTCGTAGAAGAATTAGTCATTGAAAGTGAATTCAGTTCCACAATAATTTCCTGACTGTGTACTAAACATCAGAGACAGAAAGCTCTGGGGATGCCCAGATGGATAAAACTTACAGATGGATATCTCTTCAAGAACTTACCATCTAGTGGGGAAACCAGTAACTCTAACTTTCTTTATAAACACACCTTCTTGAAGCACGGAATTGCTTTCGAGGCCCAAATGAATGAGAAATGAATCTTGCTGGGGATCAGGTGTGCACTTAGAATAAACTACAATGAGTGGGTGCACCAAGGTGGATGCTGGAATTTGAATTGAAGCTCTTCGGTCGGATGAGAGACCTACAGTGACAGAGTAACAATAAAGGCAAGGACAGAAACATGAAAATAAATGTTCAGAAAATGCTTTCCGACATTTGTTAAGTCATTCAGCATCTCTTCAAAGATTTGCAATTTTTAACTATTTTTTTTTTTTAATGTTTTTATTGATTTTAGAGAGAGAGAGGAAGGGAAAGGAAGAGAAACATTGATGAGAGAGAAACATCGATCCACTGCCTCCTGCACACCTCCTGCTGGGGATCATGCCTGCAACCCAGGAATCAAACCTGCAACCTCTCAGTGCATGGGACGGTGCTCAACCAACTGAGCCATACCTGCCAGGGCTTAGCTCCTTTTATTTTAAAGAAAATAAATGTTTTAAAAGTTGAGGTGTGAGGAGGGGACCACGCCTTCCCAGTGAAACAACACGTCTAATGGCAGCAGCCGGGACAGGAGTCTTTGACCCCAGGTGACCACAGGAAAGGCTGTCCCACAGTGTGTGGCTTCCAGATATAAAGGGGCCAGAGGGCTGCGCTGAGCAGCCACCTACAGGGACCCCCTGCTTTCCTGCGGGCACTGTGTAGAACCCCAGAAAGCATTTGAGCTGTGTGGCGAGTGGAAGGGGAAGAGAGCCCTCCCGCCGCTAGAGAGGGACCAGGGCCGCCAGCGGGGTGACCCCGGAGCTGCTGGTGGGGTGAATCTGAGATTTCTGACCCTGTCTGAGGGGAGCCGGGATAGCGGGCATGGGGCTGCCCCAGCTTTATTGAGGTCGGGAGTGCGGGGAGCTGCGGGGAGCTGACTTTGGGTCCCCTCCCGCTGGGGGCCTTGGCAGGAGGGCGGGGGGCCTTGCTGGGCCGACTCTCTGCCTGTGTGTTGCTTTGTGCGGTTTTGAGTTTCTGATCCCTGAACTGGCCCCCACCTTCCTGCCTTGCACTGGGCAGGCAGACCAGCGGAGGCTGGGATTTGTGCGCAGAGCAGAGAGTTTGAAATATGCGTCCAGAGCAACCAGCCAACCAGAGCTGAGCAGGGAGGGGTGGAGCCGCCGGCCGCTCCCGCAGCCGGGAGCACCGCCCCCAACAGGACAGGGGCAGGTCCTGCTCACTGAGGCCCCAGACACCCCGCAGGGCACAGTCCTGAGGGGGAGGGGAGAGCAGCTCACAGGAGGACATCATAGGACTAAGACTCTCGGGGACTGTTGTTTGGGAACTGGAGGAAACGCTGAACACCCCTGCTGGGGGCTGGGCAGGCAGAGGGCTCACTGGAATGTTCTTTAATCAAACCCACTGAGCCCAGGCTGCTGAAACGGCCCAGACAGAAAAGACAACAGGCTGAAATCAATCTGAAGCTGCAGCAGGCCAGAGCCTGGGGAACTAGAATCAGAGGACAGGGGAGGGACTGAGGAGCTGGCGGTGGAGCAGAGACTAACTCCTGCACAGTGAGTGCCTGACAGCGACACCTCTACGGGGAGTGACACCCTGAGCTACACTAGCCACCCTGCACCCTAAAGAGTCTACAGAAGACTCTGGAGCAAGACCAGGCAACCACAAGGGAGAGGCAAAATAGCTGACAAGAGGAGGTGGCCCACGGAGAGCCTCAGATCAACCATCTACCTAAGGACACCAGAGCCAAACCTAGACTGCTCCTCACATTGGCTGACACACAGGTACCTCCCTGGAGACCTGAAATCAGCCCACAAAACAGTGAGCCACAGACAACATAAGCTGCCCAGACAAAACTCACCTGATGGACTTTTTATAAAAAAAAAAAAAAAAAAGGGGAAACATTTCTTTTTTTAATTTTTTGTCTTTAATTTTTTAATTAATTTTTTAAAATTTTGTTTTGCTTTGCTTGTTTTGTTTTTTGTTCTATTATCAAGATTTTCTTCCTAGTCCCCGCTTAATTGCTGGGATATTATCATGATAACCAATACGTTTACTGCTTTTCTCTATTGTTTCCCCCATATCTCCTATTGGCCTCCCTCCCTGCCCCTGCTTTACCCCGTCCCTCTTTCTCTCTCTTTTGATCCATTGGCATAACTTTTTTTTTTTCCTTTTTCTACCCTTTTATTCTCTGTCTTCCTGCCTTTTTGTTTGGTTGGTTGTTTCTGTTTGTCTCTATTGTATTTTTATTTTTTATTTTTCAACTATTTTTCTATCCTTCTCTCTACCCTTAATTTTTTGCTTGCCCTTCTTTCAGAATCTTTCCTCTGCCCCTTTTATTTCCCAGCAGCATCTCTATTTTTTACTTTTTATTTTATTTTTTTATTTTTTATTTTTCTTTACTATTAGCAATAATATCCTTTTTTCTCTCTCTCTTTTTTTTTTTTTTTGCCTTTTAGTATTTGTGTTCTCACTTCGCTCTCCCAATTCTGTTTTCTCTTGGGATGTTTTCATTGTGGTTGGAAGGATGTTTTATAAGATACTACTTGTTTCCTGGCAGTCTGGTTGTGTATTGTCCAGCTTTGCCAGCACCCGTACAACAGCTCACACGACATGGTTGGGGCTGAACCCCACAGTTAGCCAACTTGAGAGGAGAGTGCGCCCAAGGATGCGTCGATAATACTCTAGACCCGATCACAACAGGAGAGTACAAAGAACCCACAAAAGGGACACCCACAAAACGGACATACCTACAGCAGAGAGCTCAGAAGTATAAGGAAAACACACCTCTGGGTTCCACTGGACACACACTACAAAATCCCACCCCACAAGACTGGGAGACAGCAAATATATCTAATACACAGATACAAACACTAAGAGAAACTAAAATAGGGAGACAAAGAAATACCCCCCCCCCCAAACTAAAGAAAAGGAAAAATCTCCAGAAAAAGACCTTGATGAGAAGGAGTTATCAGAAACAGAGTTCAGAGTAGTGGTTATAAACATGTGCAAGGAAATTAATGAGAACCACAAGACACTTAATGGAAAGGTCCAGGAACTTGCTGAAAATATGAAAAAAGAGCTAGATATCATAAATAAGAACCAGGCAGAAGTGAAGAGTACTATATCTGATATCAAGAACACGCTGGAAGGAATTAAAAGCAGGCTCAATGAAGCAGAGAGTAGAATAAGTGACTTAGAAGATAAGGTAGAGGAGAACATATGTGCCAAGGATGCATCTGATAAGGGGCTAATTTCCAAAGTGTACAAAGAACTCATACAACTCAGCACGAGGAAAACAAAACAATCCAATTAAAAAATGGGCAAAGGACCTGAATAGACTCTTCTCCAAAGAGGACATACAGATGGCCAAGAGACATATGAAAAAATGCTCAACATCACTAATCATCAGAGAGATGCAAATTAAAACCGCAAAGAGGTATCACTTCGCACCTGTCAGAATGGCTACCATCAAGAAACCAACAAATGACTCCTGCTGGCGAGGGTGTGGAGAAAAGGGAACCCTAGTACACTGCTGGTGGGAATGCAGACTGGTGCAGCCACTATGGAAAATGGTGTGGAGGTTCCTCAAAAAATTAAAAATGGAGCTGCCGTTTGACCCAGTGATTCCACTCCTAGGAATATATCCTCAGAATCCTGAAACACTAATCAGAAAGAACTTATGCACCCCTATGTTCATAGCAGCACAATTTACAATAGCTAAGATCTGGAAACAGCCCAAGTGCCCATCAGTAGATGAGTGGATAAAAAAGCTGTGGGACATATATACCATGGAATACTACTCAGGCATAAAAAAGGACCTCTTACCCTTTGGGACAGCATGGATGGACCTGGAGAGCATTATGCTAAGCAAAATAAGCCAGGCAGAGAAAGACAAACATCACATGATCTCACTAATATATGGAATCTAAGGAACAAAATAAATTGACAAACAAGATAGGACCACAGACATGGAAGCATGAAACAGACTGACAGATCTTAGAGGGAAGGGAAGGTGTGGGTGGGTGGGGAGAGATTAACCAAAGAATTTATATGCATAACCCAAGGACACAGACAATAGTGTGGTGAGGGACCCGGGAGGAGTGTGGGTGCAGGGTGCAAGGGGTCAATGGGGAGAAGAGAGGACATCTGTAATATTTTGAACAGTAAAAATAAGTTGAGGCATTACATTCAATTTTTAGTCAGATGCACCTGTCTTAGGAAATCCCAATAAGGATTCTTATGAAAGCATGACCAGGATTGTTCTAGTTGTGATGGCACAAAACAATGAATGAATTAAATGATTGACAATATAGAGACTTCTCAAGTCATTTGTATTGTTAAAGCATCAAAGCTTAGAACTTGCAACTTGAGGATTCATAGATATTTTTGTCATTAAGAAAGCAACAGTATTAGACATAAGAGGCATGTACAAGAAAAGATTTATATAATAAATGAGGAAAATACGTGCAGCATGGCATAGGTCTAAGGTTTAGTACATAAATACACCCTGGAGCTAGTTCCAGGGGGGCAAAAATGCCCCTGGGCTATACTTCAACCAATATAACATGTGACACATGAAACCAGCAGCTAGAAAACACCTCATTATTTTGAAAGACCACACTGTGGATGTATATACTGGGGGAAAGCCCTTAATTGTAAAGCCACCCTCAGTAGGAAATATTCTGGTAAGTTTCTTCCATCGTCACTCCAGTATAATTATTATTCATTCATGTAGATGGTTCTCTGAGTCTCCCTCCTCAGGGTGGGATGCAATGGGCTATTTATTAGACTGTAAACTCCGTGAGGCCAGGGCCATTCTCACTCATGCTTTATCTCGAGGGTCTTGTGGGGAGTAGCAGTTGCTCCACATTTTATTTCTCTATAACTGGAACCCAGCTGAATCCTTCCCCATCGTTCAGTCCCTCCCTTGTCATTCAGTGAGAGCTGTGCCATGAATGTTCAGTAAATGTGCGAGGGTGTGAAAGCCCCATTGTTTTATCTAAGAGTACATGTGCAAGGAAAGAAAGGTCTGTGCTCGCTGTCTATCATTAAAGACATTTGCCCAGTTGGCCATTCCATTTGAAATTAGAAAGCAGTGCTAGAAATGCATCCGTGTGACTAGATACAGTTCTGTGTGTGTCTATTTAATATTTACATGTTATATGTGGAATTTTATATACACACATGGATTGTGCATGTATGGGCGTATATTCCTGTATGTTCCTGATTCCTATACTCATAGAAAAAACCGAGGAGACTGTCAGTCCTAGGATGAATACTGGCATTAAAGGAAGTCAAAATAATTGAAGGGTTGGAACAGATCTAAAAACCACATTCCTAAAAAAGAATTTAGATCAGAGGTTCAGGAGTTGTGGCTGCTGAGTTTAAATCCAGCCCCAGCTAGTTGTGTAGCTACTTGGGCAAGTTAGTACCTCTTTGCTCGAGTTATTGGCCCCTAAGCACTTTGTGACGGTTACGTTAGACACTGCGTGTGAAGCCCTCCCTTCCTCCCGTCTGCACCATTGGGGCACATAGATGGAACTTAATAAGCTGTAGCTGTAGCTGTTGTTGCTGTTGTGGCTGCCGCCGTTGCTGTTTTGTCTCAGCCACTGAGCTCTGTCCCGGAGCGTTGCGGGGACTCCTGCTAGGGAAGAGCCAGAGATTCCTGCTTATGGTAGACGAACTCCTCAAATGACGGACTGCTCCCCGCCCCCTAAGTCCTCAACTGTGTTTTATGATTTCGTGCAAACTCTGAAATGGCAGTTAGTCCAAGGGAAAGAAAAATTATAAACAGAAGAGTTAATCAGTTCATGGCAAAAAAATTGAAGACAGGAAGCAGTATCCTGACCTAGACAAAGTGCACTCGCAACACAGTAAATAGCCACAAGCCAAATGCTTCACGGGGGAAGAGTGAAGATTTGAAAGTCAGACCTCCCCGTAATTCTGTAAGCGAACCCCACTCCCCGGCTGAACCTGGCGCAGTGCAGGCCCCAGCCCTCTGGATCTGATCTCAGAGGCTTTCGGAGAAGTGTGCACTGATCTAAGTCGGGCAGAGCTTGCTCATCAGAAGAGCACCCCAGGAAAGACACCACTACCAGAGGCTCACGCAGCCCCCCGGGACAGAGATGACCGGCAGCGCCTGGACTGTGTTCCAGAGGAAAACTGAGACGAAAAGGTTAGCGCAGAAAACCCTTCTCCCCCCGGCTTGGACAGTCATTGGCAAGCGGAAGACCAAAAGCTAATCACAGAAGACCCTCAGTTCCAAGTCGTCCGAGGGACTTAAGTCGGGGCCTTTTGTACGCAGAGAGGTGTTACTTAAAAGCACTGTGTGTGTCAACGGAAAGCTATTCAGTTTTATATAAGACATGCAGTATAGGTGGGATACACAGCAATGCATGCATAGTTGTCTCTGTTTTTATGAGATAACCATCTGGAATAATGAATTTTGTTTCTTAACAACTGGTTCTTGGTGAGTGCGTGATCCAAATGCTCTCCACACTGTGCTGTTTCTGTACGTCCGGGGAGGCCCTGCTGTCACTTTTCTGCTCTGACTCCCTTGGCTGTTGGATGGGATCTCGTCTGCACAGTTCACCTCCACAGCTCAGAAAGCATCTGTGGGTGACAGATGCCTCTTCTCTCCAGACCTCAGCTTTTCAAAACGCAGACTAAACCCCCTGTTTGCACAGCACCGCCAGCGAAGGAATCCCGTCGGGGTGTCCCGCGCTCTCCCCTTTGCCAGCAGACTCGCTTTTCCTGTTCCTGTGCAGGTGTTTGCATCTCCTTGCCCTTTCCCAGGTGGCTTCTTACAGGGAACATGTCCCGTATTCTCTCCACAGTGGTGTCGTCAAGGCCAGTGTGTCAAGTTCGGGGAGCACGGGCCCCGGCCCATCCACGGCCAGTGGTCGGCCTGGTCCAAGTGGTCGGAGTGTTCCCGCACCTGTGGCGGAGGAGTCAGGTACCAGGAGAGACACTGCAACAGCCCCAGGTAAGGCTCCAGCAGGAGGTTGGGGTTTGTAAGGCGCTGACCTTCAGCGGGGAACCTACCTGTTTGGCTATGTTTTTAAGGGCAGTTTTCTTCTCTCGGGTTCATAGCAATCAGCGAGGGTCTGGCTATTGCGCGTAAAGGTTGTGCGCCCTGCGGGGAGGCACTGTGAGCAGATGCAGAAACGGCAAAGGCGTTATTCCACCTGGGAGCGTGATGATCACGGCTCCAGTCACGGTGGTCATGGTCCGAGCCACTTTCTGAATCGAAGTTAGGGCTACACAGTCACACACCCGAGGGCCTGTGCGACTGGAGCAGGGAGGCTTGCCTGGGGGGACACGTGTCTCTCTCAGACTGATGACCTGGGGAAAGCAGTGCGCTGATTTTTGCCTCTCAGGAATGTACGTCAGCTCGTGTTGCCAGATCTGCCTGACTTTTCAAGAGAAACCAGAAATCTAAAAGAATGTTGCATGTGACATTTTCCTAATTTCTAAAATATTGATAACAAATTCAATTTTCTTTAAAAAAAAAACAAAACAAAACACAACCAAACATTATGAGGATTAGTCAGAGTATCTGTGGATTGAACTTGGCGGTGATCACCTGTGCGGTCCTCTGGTCTAGGACTGGGATTCTGAACCATAGGTGGTGCCGTGCGGAGAAGGTGGTTTAATGTTACTTTTATCAGCTCTAATTCCCGCAAGAAGCACGTGTGTGTTTCCTGATTGGCATGGTTATGTGGAAAGAGCCCAGGTTCAGGAGACAGAAAGATATGACTCCACTCCAAGTGTTTGGCCTGCACTTACTCACTGCGTGGCTTTGGGAAGGTCGTGTGAACTTCGAGCTTGGGTTTATGCATATAGGATGGAGATAATGATACTCGCCTCTGGAGGTTTGGGGAAGATTAAAAATTGCATCTGTAGAATGTCTGACCCATGGAGGTGCATCCAATGGGCATTCAACAAAGGTTCGGGGGTCCATGTGGTTTTCGTCATTTCATCTTAGGAACACAGGGTAACAGAGGGCCAGCCCTCAGAAGCAGTGGGGAGGGGCCTTACTAATGAAATTGGACTTTGGAGGATGCTATGGAGTGAGGACGTGATGGGACTCTGGAAAATAGTGGAGTTGATTTTACATGATTTGAGTGGTGGCATAGCATGGGGTGTGAGGATACAGATTTAATCCCAATAATCCGGGTCTGCCTCAGGGCCCACCAAGCAAAATTTTAAAGAAACAAATGATACTTCATGTGAGTGAGCAGGCTGAGCTGGACCAAAAGGCCAATTTGTTCCAAAACACAAGGAAGGATTGGGAGATTCATTAACCATGGTTTGTTAGGTATTCTTAGGATATCTCAGGCTAATGTAGGATTTCTCATCTTTGGCACTATTGATATTTAATTTTAATTTTTTTTTATTGATTGATTTTAGAGAGAGGAAGAGAGAGCGATTGAGATTTGTTGTTCCACTTATTTATACATTCATTGGTTGATTCTTGTATGTGCCCTGACCAGGGATCGAACCCACAACCTTGGCGTATCGAGACAAAGGTCTAACCAGCTGAGCTAGGGCACTATTGACATTTTAAGCCTGAAAATTATTTTGGTGTGGGGGTTGGTCCTGTCCGTGGCAGGCTGTTTAGCAGTATCCCTAGCCTCTACCCGCTAGAAGCCGGTAGAATGACTCTCCCTCCCTCTGCCCCCTCCCACGCCCCCCAGCCTCCAAGCTGTGACAACCCAAAATCTCTCCCGACCTTGCCAAATGTCCTGCAGGGGCAAAGTCATCTCCAGTTGAGACTAACTACTCTAATCAGACCCAGTCACTATGTACAATGGTAGGGAGGTTTATGATACATGTACAATTTATATCAGATTATTAAAACCACTCTTGTCTACTTTGAACATGGCCCGTGTCTTGGATAGAATTTTCAAGTTCATCATATTACTTTTCATTTTTTGCAACAGATTTCATGGATCTGGTTTTCATACATCGCAACATTTTACAATCTTGATATTTTCCCAAGGAAAAAAATCGATCGCCTAATTTAATAGCCCTGCTGGTAAAGTGTATGAATGACGCCCCTGAGATTTAAACGAGAACCTCTCCCATATCTGTGGGATTGAGAGCTCTCGTTATAATAGGGCATTGTTCATGGAAATATCATATTGTAATGTTAGAGGTGCCTAATAGAAGAATTAATCACTAAAGTAGTTCCACTTGGTGCAGTTTTAATTTTAAACGAGATTAAGTCTAATCAGGGTACTGTTTGCTTTAATTAAGTTTGAAGTCATAAATAAAACAAGCAAGTGACCGGCTATCCCAAGGCAATTGAATTAGTTGTTCTCTGTTCCTATTTCACTTGGTTGTGGTACAGCTGTTTTTCCTTCCCTATTTCGGGTTCCCGATTTCTTTCTTCCTTCAGCTTAAACATTTGGTCTGTTCCCATCACTCAGCCTGACCATTTTTATTTTTTCATGTGAATGCAGTGTGAGCTTTTTATTTCACATGATGATGGTTTTCCCAGAACATATTTTTGTTTCATAAAAAATGAATGATTCCTGGCTGATTCAGGGATGTATATTAAGCTTTTTCAGCTTCATAAGGCTTTACAGGATATCTGGTCCTGGAATGGCCAGTGCCAGGGACATAGGACCGTTTTTATTTCTCCCATATCTGTGGCAGACATTTGTAATTGATCGGAGCCCTATGTTCTACTCGGAGCCCTTGGGAACCTTCTCCAAACACTTCTCTGGGCATTTGCTCCTAATCAGGTTAGAACAGATACATGAGTTGCAACCCATTGTCTAATCCGGTTATTTTACAAGGAGGTAACAGGGGTGGCAGCAATTCTCACTCAGGTCACCAAGCTGGTCATGTTAGAGTCAGACCAAGAGGCCACAGTCTTAGTCCTTTGACATTTTTCCTGGGTCCCTGACTATTAAATCATAACACCTAACAGCCTGGTAAAATTCCTATAAACTCTGTTTAAGAAAACAGTGAAATTAAAAACAGTGAAAATTAAACCTGCTAAGGTATCCTAGAACTTTCCTAAAATGCTAGTCTAGTTGAGAAATAATAACAGGCCACTAGGGTCATAGCTCCAGATTAATAATTGAATCAACTCTCTGGCTCTTTTCCCAGCCAGTAATTTCCAGGCTCAGCTGAGGATCAGAGTCCCCAGCGTGCTTTACAGAAACTGATGTCTGGGTCTTCCCCATCACGTATGCTTATGGAGTGTCTGGGGAGGGGCCCGGGAATGTGTGTGTGTATTTAGCAAAGCTCCCCAATTGGTTCTAGTATCAGCCAGCCAGCCAATATGATAGCCATTTATAGGGAGGACCTGATAAATTATGCAGAAGCAAATTACGGGTATACTTCGTAATAGTCCAGTATAAACACAGAATCATGTGCCTGGACATTTGTTTTCTGACTGTTTATATTTTTGTTTTTAGTCTTAAAGAACTTATTATATACCAAGGGATGCCATAGTAGAATTTTCTGTTAATTTACCCTAACATGCATGTTCATAGCTGCAGAAAAAAAAAAAATGTACCTGTATTTGAAGATTTGATGTAAAAATCCAAATTCTTGCCTGTCATTAAAAGTAGAAAGCATTTAAAAATAGTTACAATTGATTTGCGCTTACTGGGCCCTAGACTCTGCCCTAAAATTTCTTTCCAAATGCTATCTCAGTTCATTGTCACAGTTGCCCCCACTTTGCAGATTAGGAAGTTAAATAAGATTGCCTGAAGATAAGCTGGGAGGAAGCAGAGCGTATTGAAATCCAGATCTGCCTCATTGGAGACTCTCTCCCCCTTCCACGCACGGTCCCGGTGCCTAACCCAGCGAAGTGCGGGCGGAGTGGAGCTGAGCCCGCGACGGGGGGCTGGCCCTGCTCTCTTGCGGCCCTGTGACCTCTCTGCAAGTTTTGTGAGCTCTCCCAGCCACTTGTCTCTTCATCTGTCAAGGGAGCAGATGGCTACAAGAGTTCTGAAGTCTTTTCCACGTTCCTCTTTCCTGAATTGAAAAAGTAACACGCACGGTCCTCTTTGACTTTATTGCATTTAACTCGCCTAAATGAAGGTTATTTGTAAAATCTCAGACAGAGCGTCTCACGCTGAGAAAGTTTGGCATGTGCTTCGTAAAGATGACCAGCAACAGGAAGGCTGTCAGATGGCACTTTCAAGTTTTCCTGAATGCTTTTTAGATAATGATTTAAGAAGTCCTCGGGGATTTGATGTAGCACAGTGACTGCTGGATGTTTAAGTAGTTACTCCAGAATGTTTTGAAATAGCAGAAAAATCTCATTCTGGCAGCATGACACTTCCCGTTTCTGTTGAATCCATTTTAGCATGCAGTTAGAGGAGGACTTGGTAAAATATGCTGAAGCAAACCCAGGGGTGTTTTATAGCATTCTTGTGCTTCCTAAAGAGACAAGGAATTTTAATCACATAAATTTATTAACCTGGAGCCTTCTTTCATGTTACATGTTTGCATTGAGCTTTGGTGTGAGACGATCCATCGTTGGGTTTTAGCCTTTGTAGAAAACTACCAAAAAAAAAAGTGGGAATGAAAAGAGGCGATCGCTTCATGCCCGGACTAGGCGGGATAAGATGCTAGCGGTGATTTTTCAGTGTGGTTTGTGCTCCTTTTACTCTCTCCTTTGCTTTCTGGGTTTTGCCGCCTGCCTACCCAGATCTTAGTTTGCCATTAGATCCTAATTATTTATGTTCTAATGGGATCCCCTACTCTCGAAATCCATTTCCCATCACGCTTGGCAGGAAAAGAGTAGGCCACCTGCAAAGTTAAAAAGTGATTGTGCAGATGAAAAAGAGGGAGTGTTTTGCCTTGGAGTTTAGGAGCAATTAGAGTAAAACGCACGAGAGTCAGTAATCAAAGCATCAGCTCAATGACTGACAAAGCTGGAACGGAAAACATGGCAGATGGGGCTTCCTGCTCTTTCTCCCCAGTGTCCCCAATTTCTGCATAGCAGCAGGGGCAGGGCGAACTGTGGAAAGATGGTGAGTGTTTAGAAATGGGAGAGAGGCTGGGGAGTTGGTTGGGTTTGCATTTGAAGAGCTTCGATGCCAACATAGAGTGTATGTATGCGGGGGGCACACATCTATATTAATAAAACATTGAGGTGTACTTATAGATTTCCTAATATATAAGGTGATAAGGCGAGTGTCAAGGCTATGCCTTCATCCGTCTTTAAGGAAATTTTCAGAATGTAAAAATTGGATCAGAGATGGCAAATAAGTTTGATCTAACCGGTCAGTTCCAATTGATGAGCAGTGGTAGGGGCTACCTGGGGGCTATGTTGAGAGGGAGTTTAAGGACATATCAGTTTCTGCTTAAAAAAAAAAAAAAAAAAAATCTGATTGATTAGTTATGTCTGCCATGGATACAAGAAGGGCTGGGACACATTGTATGCTACATGCTTCCATTCTCATAACAGGCTGTATACACTGCTACAACGCCCATCTGGGTTATTCCTCCATATACTACTCTCTGTGACATAGTGGGCCCTTTGACTGCTAGCATTAAAGTTCTTTAATTTTATTTTTAGGCCTCAGTATGGTGGCAAGTTCTGTCCAGGTTCTAGCCGCATTTATCAGCTGTGCAACATTAACCCTTGTAATGAAAATAGCTTGGATTTTCGAGCCCAGCAGTGTGCAGAATATAACAGCAAACCTTTCCGTGGATGGTTCTACCAGTGGAAACCCTATACGAAAGTGGAAGGTAATTTGGTCCCCGTGCCCCTCAAATAAATGTGTCTCTATGTGGATGGTAATGTGAATGAACACCCCAGAAGAAATTGCTGCCTATATGAAAGAGTTTCAATTTTTATCTTTTGTTCCCCAGACCCATCCTGGCTCATATTTTTTATTCAATTCCAAAGATTTTGTTTATTTTTCCACACTTTTTTTCCCCCACAAGACACCCCTTGTGTCCCACATCTGTAAGCCAAAGTATTCATGTGTTTGGAATGCACTTATATTTCTAAACTTACCTTTGCCTTTTCAGCAAATAAGTCTCCCAGGGATGTTAATTGAAATTGGTATGAATTATCCAGACCAAAAACTCATGAAACCATATATACCCCATAGAGACACCATACTCAGTAACTGACATGTTAGATGATTACAAGCATGGGAAGGTCTATCTGCAGAGTATGTCCACACACACACACACACACACACACACACACACACACTCAAATAAAAAATGTCTCCATACTAGGTTCTTAGTACTTATTGTAACTTAAAGTAATGGCTTGTATTTTACTTTTAAATAAATTTGTTTTTATTTTGGTTAAGCATCAAAACATTTCTTTTAGTTGTAATATCCAATTTTGATGTGCTTCCTATTACCTGTGCAGAATAAGCTGTCACTGTTCCAGTTGCTTCCGTTTCATTTTTTTCGTTCACTGAATTAATCTGAACTCATCCATGCTCCCTTGAGAAACGATAAATGGGAGTCCGAAACACACATGTGTAAAATGGAAAGAGACTACTCATGGGGAATCAGAACGAGGGTTATTCCTGTACAAAAGTTGAGAAGGAACCTAGATTACCAATTCCCACAGAGCAGCTAATGTACTTAGAGGCATCATTGTAACAGGGAACACCTCCCCTCAGAGATGTGGTGCCACTTTGCTCAGCCGTTGCCGAAGCATTGGCCTGTCTCCGGGTCATAAGTATCCAAAGCACAGATAAAGACAGGCATGAAAAGCCTGAAATCTGTGTCTTGGAGGAAGCAATGAGGAATCTATGTAGATATTTCCTATAGAACAGAAATTAGTTACCTTCAGAAATTCAAAGGGTGATTGAGTAGAAGGGGATTTAGATTAATTTGCAGTTGCTTTCAGCAAATAGCATTAACTCAAGGTCTGAGAACTTTCTAGCCATATCACCTCCTCAGAGAGACTCTGCTTGCCAGGCTACGCAAAATGTCCTCCTCTCTTTATCATTCTTGGAACCCTTCATCTGCTTTATTCTTCATAGTTCTTACCAGTGCATGAGTTTATATTAGCCATTTATTACCTGTTTCGATGGAGCCACTGTCCATTTAGAGCACGCTTGCATCTCCAGCATCTTAGAACAGCACTCAGCACATACTGTAACTTTTGCAGTGAGTTGTAAGCTCTCCATCGCTAGAGGCATTCTATGGAGAAAGAAGTAATTACCTGCAAAGGATACTGTCCAACAGTTTCAGTGGACAGTTAAGTAGAACAGCTGCAGTTGCTTTCAGTTCTGACATTTGAAGGGTTATTTTCTCTTGGTCGTACTCTCCCGTAATTCCGTGTTTCTTATCCACGGTTCTTTCTCCAAGACTCTGTCGTCCTTCCTTTCGTTTCCCCTTCTGCTCTTGGCTTTGTCTCCTTGGATATCCCTTGGCCTTTCCCACATTACATCTTTCATTCAAATATAGTGTTTATGGGATCTGTTAATGGATCTTTAAATAGGCCCCATCTTGAATACATAAGGAAGAACTTAAGCAAATAAGTTTTGCAACTTGGAAGATTTGGGGGGGTTTCAAAGTCCTTCCACTAATTTTGCTGGAGTTTTTACTAAGTAAGGAGCATGCCATTTCATTCATTCACTTGACAGACGTTTACAGAGCATGGCAGACGCCCTGCCCGATGCAGAGGAAACTGCACTGAGTAAAACAGAGACCCCAGCCTTAGGATCTCAAATCCAATGGAGGGAGACAAAAAGTGAAGGCTGCCTTGTCCTTCCCTCTTCTTTTTTATTTATTTTTTAAAATAGATTTTTATTTATTTCAGAGAGAGGAAGGGAGAGAGAGAGAGGGGGAAACATCAATGATGAGAGTCATTCATCGGCTGCCTCCTGCACGGCCCCGACTGGGGATCGAGCCCACAACCCGGGCACGTGCCCTGACCGGGAATCAAACCTCGGCTCCTGGGTTCATGGGTCAGCACACAACCACTGCTCCACGCTGGCCGGGCCCCTCTTCTTCCAATACTTAGAATCAGAAAGGGCTGACCATGATTTGAAGATCTTGTGACTTTCCTTCTGTTTGCGAAAAACAAGCAGTGGCTTACGCATAAACGTAGACCACCTTTGTCTTACAGTAGTGAGCTTTTCTTCTGTGTTTCTAATCGACTAATTCTTAACTTGCTCAGGAACCTGTGCTGGGAAAACTTACTTGTTAATTCCAGCTCCCTAATCTCATATGCAAAAATCAGCCGGTGTTAAAGCTGATTAAAAAAAAAAACAAAAACCCTAGGTGGGAGAAAAAAAAATCCATGCACACATCTGCATATTTGGGACATAATAACTGAACTTCTCTCTCATTTTTGGCTTAGTCCTGTATTGAGAGGTTTTATGAAGCACAACTGTTTGCAAACTGTTTACATATTTGTTGTAAGGCTGTTGTCAGGGATATCACGCAGCGTTGCCCACTTCAGGCCTCGTGAGAAATGTCGTCTGGAGTTCCTGGCCTAGAACTCTTTCTATTGGAGAAATTAGTATAATAACTTCTTTCCGATAATAAGAGCTCTATAAGTATAATACTTTTTCTTTTTGCCTTTGATACCAGAAACTTCTCAGAAACTTAATGGTCAATGAAAGTTACATTGTTTTAGCCTTTAGGTTCAGTTTATTGGCTTCCTTTTCATGGTATGATTCTTCTCTGTATGTTTTACAAACATCATTCACCATATGCCTTTTTTTCAGACACGCCTAAATTTTTTTTTCCTAATTGATTGAATAAATATCTAAAGTAAGCCATGTCCTAAATCATAGGTCAGCACACTATGGCCCGTGGGCCAAATCTGACCTGCTTTAAAAAAAAAACAACAAAAAAAACATAAAGTTTTATTAGTAAAGGACAGATACCATATCATTTCACTTATATGTGGAATCTAAAGAACAAAATAAGTGAGCAAACAAAACGGAAACAGACTCACAGATACAGAACAGACTGATGGTTGCCAGAGGTGGGGGGCCCTGGGAGGCTGGGTGAAAAAGGTGAAGGGATTAGGAGGTACAGATTGATAGTTACAAAATAGCCACAGGGATGTAAAGTTCAGCATATGGAACATAATCAATAATATTGTGATAACTATGTATGTTGCCAGGTGGATACCTGAATTATCGGGGGGGGGGATCACTTTGTAAATTATATAATTGTTTAAGCACTATTCAGCATACCTGAAACTGATATAAAATAACATTGAATGTCAACTGCAGTTGAAAAATGAAATTTAAAAATAAATAGAAAGTGTTATTGGAACTTTAAACACTCCTTTATTTACATATTGTCAGTTGTCAGACCACAGGGCCTGCGAAGCCTCAGATATTTACTATCCAAGGGGAGTAGCTACAACAGCCCATGTGTGTATCATGGCTATTACTAAGGATTAGAAAAATAAAATTGTTATATATTAATTTTAAAGCAGCTTTATATGGATTAATAAATGGTATTTATATTTTTAAAAGCCACATGCATAAGCACACATGCGCCAACATGCACACACACACGTACACACAAAACTGTGTAAATAACGTTTTGCATTTTGACCACGCTAGCGTTCTGAGTCCATCCCACCCATCCTCGCGGGCATGCCATTTACCTACGATTTCCTCGTGACCGTGTCCTATCTTGCTCTCTTTGCCTCTAGAGGAAGACCGATGTAGGCTGTACTGCAAGGCCGAGAACTTTGACTTTTTTTTCGCAATGTCCAGCAAGGTGAAAGACGGAACTCCTTGCTCCCCAAACAAAAATGATGTTTGTATTGATGGGATTTGTGAAGTAAGAGAACCTTTCTGCTTTGGGATGTCTGGTCATGTGTGTGTTTCCTCATATCAAATGCAAATGTGAGAAGTGTGGCAAGAGATTCTGTCTGCAGACGAGCAGGTGGCGCAGGGTTAAAGGGCAACAGTCTCACATTGGATGTGAGCACCGTCTCCAAATTCCCCAAATTCCCCACTTACTTGCTGCGTGGCCCCCATCTGATTTCTCAGTTTCCTGTCCCCTCCATTTTTACGTATATAGAATAGAGATGATGATATCGCCCACTTTACCTAGCAGCGATAAAAATGACAAAAGAGCGTGTGTAATAGTAAACTTAGTGTATTCACTGAGTACACTCACCATGTGATTAGGATCTCACAAATGTGTTTGAAATAGTGCTACTATTTATTTCTGTTAGTTGTCCTTTCTTCTTGGGTATCTACTTTCTTTCTTAAGTTGACTGTGAGATCTTTGATCTCTTGGGTGGGGAGGGTGGTGTTGTCCAGCATTTTCAGGTTTCAGTAGCAGAGCTGGCCCAAATAAGCTCCCCTGCCGTTGGTAACAATGGTGAATTTTTATTTTGGTTTTATAGATGAAAAGTCTAAGCCTAGATGAGTTAAACAGCTGCCTGGGTGTGCATTCTGGTAACGGCAGAGGAAGGATCTGAACCCCGAGTCAGTCAAAGCTTGACCCTGTGTTTTTAATCATAAAGCGAGCCTCCTCCCTAATGTCCTGGAAACAGAGAAAACCATAAACCTCTGGGTTGTTCGTAGGCACCGGCTTCTCTGACCTGTGATCTTTCTCACCCCCCCCCCCCTTTTTGTCACAGCCAGTGGGATGCGATCATGAACTCGGCTCTAAAGCCGTTTCTGATGCATGCGGTGTTTGCAAAGGTGATAATTCCACTTGCAAGTTTTACAAAGGCCTGTACCTCAACCAGCATAAAGCAAATGGTAAGACTTGCTGCTGTTTCATTGCTGTCACTGGTGGGACATGTCTTTTGTCACTGAATAAGTTCAAGTGATGCTAAATGTGGCTGAGCCTTTAGCTGGCTCACCTGACACACAGCAAATGATGGCTTTCGACACGTCTGCAAGAGCTGGGGAGGAAAGATGGGTTTTTTAACGTGAAGACTTTTATCAATACACACATCTCAGAGCTGTGTTAAACAAGTGTCCTTCTGCCCGGCGGATGTGGCTCAGTGGTTGAGCATCGACCTATGAACCAGGAGGTCACGGTTCCATTCCCGGTCAGGGCACAGGCCCGGGTTGTGGGCTCGATCCCCAGTAGGGGGTGTGCAGATTGATGACTTTCTCTCATCATTGATGTTTCTGCCTCTCTTTCCCTCTCCCTTCCTCTCTCTGAAATCAATAAAAACATATTTTTAAAAAAACAAAACCAAATGCCCTTCTACTTGGCAGTTTTAATATGCTGACCAGGCTGCTATACGCCCCACATTCACTTGTTAAACAGAGAACTTACTGTGAAACTTAGACAATACCTCCTCACCATGCTTGACGAATATTTGAAGCAATTATCTGAATGTCATGAGTAAGATTAAACTTGGGGCCCTGTGTTTTGAATATCACCGTGAGAATACATGACTCTCGCTTTCTTGTAGGGAGATGAAAAATAAAAAAGCATTCTTGAGTTCCTTGGCCTTGAAGACTGACTTCTGCCCACACGCGGCCGTTTGGGAAAGCCACACATATACCTTCTCTCTCGTGTTCCTACCACTTGGAAAATGAAATCATTGATCATTTACTTCATAAGAGTAGAAGTGAATGTCAGCTAATGATTTCAAAACCTCACTCTGTAAAAATGGCCACGACATGTCTCTGCATCTCTCTGGTCACTTTCAGTGGAAACAGGACTGTTCTGTTCTCTCCACTTAGAGTACTATCCAGTGGTCGTCATTCCGGCAGGGGCCTGGAGCATCGAGGTCCAGGAGCTGCAGATGTCCTCCAGTTACCTCGCCGTCCGAAGCCTCCACCAGCAGTATTACCTAACGGGGGGCTGGAGCATCGACTGGCCCGGGGACTTCCTCTTCGGGGGGACGGTGTTTGAGTACCAGCGCCCCTTCAACCACCCCGAACGTCTGTACGCGCCAGGACCCACCAATGAGACACTGGTCTTCGAAGTAAGCCCCTTCTGGTCCTTCCCTTCTCAGTGCCTCTTGCCAAATTTATAATCATGACCCCACTTTGAGCTGGCTTAAAGAACCCCAGTCCTTCTGGTGCATGTTTCCAGCAGGCTAAATGTCAGGGTGCAAAGGGGAGGAGGCTGCAGCTCCATGTGTGGGGAAAGGGCAAGGATCCAGTGGGTCCCCAAGGGAATGTGTGAGCTTCACCTGTAGGTGCCGGCCTTTTGCTCTTGCACTCGGCTGTCCCGAATGCTAAGGGGTCCACAGAGTAGGAATACGTTCTACATTGTTCCAGCGTGTCTGTGTCATTTGGATAGTCCATGGTGGCGTTCACCACCTGGGCCCACTGGCCCAGCGGGCACAGGGTAGAGCAGAAAGAACCCTTGCTTGAGCGACAAGAAAGTTTTAATCATAGCACACCACCTTACCTCTGGAGGCTGTCGCTTTCTTAGAGGTAAGAAAAGAAAACGAATTAATGGGCAATGATGATCATGAAAACAGCCGACACATCTGCAAGTGGCTCTGAGGACTGTTCTCACAGGTACATTTTCTTTGGTCCACGTGTTTACTTTTCAAGACCGGGCTGCTCACTGGCTTTCCGAGGCAAGTGACTTGCCTGAGGTTGTGAGGAAGTCACACCGGCTCCCACGTCCTGAGGGCGGACACAGCCAGGCACTTGTGTTAGTCATTTTGAGCTTCAGTTTCTCACCCATAAAATTGGGATAGGAAACCTACCTCACCGACTTGCCAGAAAAACAAGCAATGAAGTGTGAAGAAAGCTTAAAAGATTTGCGTAACTCACGCAGCGAGGAAAGAAGCAGAGCAGAACCGTAGCCCAAATGTTTTCCAGCTCGGTCCAAGCATACTGCTCTTCTCAGTTAAAGGAAATGGTAGCTTAATTCAGTAATAATAATTATAATAATTATAATAATACTACTAATAATTATTATTAAAGGCACTAGCCTTAAGCATTTACTAAGGAAAGTGAGCAGAAGACAGCTTTAAAAAATGACCACCTGTAACGTTGGATTCTGAGTCTTAACTAGCTATAAACTTGGGTAAGTTTCTTAACCTCTGTGTCACTTAATACCCACATTTAAAAAATGGGCAGACAATACTAGCTAATTATTAGGGCTGTTGTGAGGATTATTTCAGATAAATTCAATGCTTACAGAGTACTTGGCACATGTTTGTAACCATGATCATCATTTCGCCTTCTGAGCATATCACATATATGTTTTTAAAACCTAAACCTCAGACTGTGGTTAGCAATCTGCTGACCACAAGCCAGCTTCAGCTCCCAGATATGCATATTAAAACAAAATGGGTCAATGCTTTAATATAAGGTGATTTCTTTTTTTTTTTTTAAATATAGATTTTTGACATCTCTTAAGAAAAAAGAACTTATAGCCCCAGTGGGTACAGCATTTGAGTTTGCAACACAGGCCCTAGATCCTGACCATGCGTTCACTTCCCATTATCTTATGAACTTGGGGTACTGGGTCCTGTCACTTCTGATAGAAGGTCCCTCAAAGATTTCACAACACTAACTCTGAGAGAAGCCATCCATACAAAACATTCTTGCTGCCCTGTCAGGGCTTTCAGAGGATGAGCCTAGGAACCCCTAGTCAGATTGGGTTAAAGTTAGGGTGGGTGGAACTCCACAGAGAGGCCAGCCCCTGAAATTATACATTCATTAGACCTATGGGACAAGAATCAAACACTCTGATTAAGGATTTCTGGACTTTTTTTTCAAACTGTTTTTCAGATGTGTGTGTTTGTTCTATATCTTCTCTATTCAGCATCTAGGCCACAAACATCTTTCACTTTTCTCTAGAAAAGGTATATTTTCTTTAGGGGGGTATACTGAGCTTGCAAGGTTGAAGTTTGAGAGCAACGTGGCTCCATTTGTTTTGCTAGGAGGCCTTTGATCCATCTCTAAGCAAATGCTCACACAAGTTTCGTGGCTGAAAAATAACATATTAGGAGAAGTGGGGTGAGGTGCCTCTCCTGGCTTCAGCCATGTGCACTCACAACCACGCGTAGATCATGCCTCATGAGAAATGTGTGTTTTGCTCCCTTGTGACCAGCAACCCTTCTTTGTTGTTGTTTCTCCAGTTTTGTTCATAAACACAGAGCCGTGCCAGTGGGTGTGGACAGTGCTGTGGGTAATTTCAGGTTTGCCATTAAACGCATGTCACCCGTAGGGAAACCACAACAAAGGGCAGGACAGGAGTGGTGGAAAGTGCAGAGCAGAGCGGCAGGGTTGCTTGGTGCTTTCATCTTCAGAGCCCAAATATCCCCAGGCGCTGTCTGCGCCCACCAGATTAACCAGGTGATCGACACGTTGTCACTCAGGGTCGTCCCCGCTTCAGGCTGAGAATTTCCCCTTGTGCTTTGTTTAATCTAAGTGTAGCTCCATATCGTATTCAGCTATATTATTCAGCCCTGGCGAAAATTAAATCTTTGGGTTGTTCATTAGATCCAATTTTTTTTTTCTGATGTTTAGTAGCTATTTTTGAGAACTAGAAGAATGACCCCAGTTGATGATGGAGTTCTCCAAAATTCGTCAAGTTCGTCAATCTGCTTGCAAATATAAGCAGCGCCTTAGGGGGAAAAAATTATAAGGGAAAATATTGGGTAGATCTAAATAAAGTTATAAAAACATAAAATCTTCCCCAGTCCCAACTGGATACGTGTAATATATTTTTTTAAATATTTTTTTTACTACTATATGAATAGAAATAAGAACTATAATACTATCTCTATTGATACAAAAATCATAGTTTCACTGCAATGGAGTAAGGTCACAGTTGCTTAGCTATTGCTTTACAAAGCCACAGTTTCTGTACTCACTCCACTTACAGAATCAATGAAAGCTTAAGTTAATGTCCTAGGAATGTGACCTGTCTGAAAGGGAATCTAGAGGGAAACTTATTTGATTAATTGGACATGAATTACTGGTATTTTTAAAGGAGTTATGGTTTCATTCAAAACTTGCGAATATGTTAGGAGCTTTAAAAAAATCAAATCCAGTGACCTAGTATTACATCTATTTTATCTTTTAAAAATATTGGGGTTAATGACTTTAATATTTAAATTACACTTTATTCCTCTCGGGAGAACATCAGATTTCAGGCCAGTTTTTATCATGTGTTCAGACCTCTCCTAAATCGATATAACACAGTGATTTTAAAAAGTTAAAATCACAGTAAGCAATAAATTACATTTTTTCCAAAACTAGACTGTATATCAGTATCCAAGTGATCCGTGGCTGTGTTCTTTAAAAGAGGTTCAAGTTCATACGCCTTCCCATACAACTGTGAACTGAACCAAAATGAATACTTTCAGAGCCAAAAATATGTTCACTCCAATATAAAAATGTTGAATGCATTTTACAATCCTGTGGGATGCTGAAAATCAAAGTGTGGGAACCTACCAAAATAAAAAATGCTGTTCCATCCACAGAAAGTATAAGCCTGTGAAAGAAAGCACTTAAAGTATCTGTGTGTTCACAAAGTTCTCATTATAGTGTGAAATTCAGCAGAAGGGTGTGTTTGCCAAAACACGCGAGGATGGCATTTTACGGACCATGTCCCTATTTTTGTCTCGTTGATATATCTTGGTCAGACCCTCCCAATATCTTCGCTAGTTTCCATCTTCAACCATCTTGGTCTGTATTGATTTAGGTAACTACCTCCAAAGTAATTTTCCTCTGCTTACTTCCTCTCGATGCCTGGGGGAAAAAAAATTGAGCATTTGTTGGATGCCTTGCACTGGACATTGGAAATACACAGTGGCTAAGACATAGATCATGCCTCAGGTCTTTAACGGATGTAAAGAGTGAGTTTTGGAATGTGGATCCCATACGTTTTGGAAGCACATGGTCTAGAGCAGGGAGCATCTGTATAAATAGGTGACAGTTGCCCTAACTGGTTTGGCTCAGTGGTTAGAGCATTGACCCACGGACCAAAGGGTTTTGGGTTCCGTTCCAGCCAAGGGCACATACCTCAGTTGCAGGCTCGATCCCTGGCCCATCAGGGTGCATTCGGGAGGCAACCAATCAATATGTCTCTCATATCGATATTTCCCTTCCTCCCTCGCCCTCTTCCCACCTCCCCTCCTCCCTCTCTCTCCCACCCCCTCTCCTTCCCCCTTCTCTCTCCCTCCCCCTTCTCTCTCCCTCCCCCTTCTCTCTCCCTCCCCCTTCTCTCTCCCTCCCCCTCTCCCTCCCCCTTCTCTCTCCCTCCCCCATCTCTCTCCCCTTCCATCTCTCTCTCTCTCTCCCCTTCCCCCTCTCCCTCCCTCCCTCCCTTCCTTCCTCCCTTCCTTCCATTCTCTCTGAAAAGCAATGGAAAAAATATCCTCTGGTGAGGATTTAAAAATAAATAAATAGTTGGCAATATGGGTTACCGTGCACCTCCTCCCTGTGTCACTTTGCATGAGTCACTTAAACTATTTGGGTCCCAGTTTTCTCATTTGTGAAATGATTTCCCCAAACTCATAGTAAACGAATGTCTTCCACTATATCCTACAGCACTGTCCTTGTGCACTTTAATAGCACCCGAGACCCCAGGTTAGCAAAAAGACTTATCTTTGCAGCTTCCAGGGCTGGCTTAGTACCTGGGACATCGTAGGTGCTCATAAAAATACTTACTGGATGAAGGACATCCAATGATAAAATTCACTTATACATTTTAAAAGTAGAATCTTCTTTCCAAGTTGAAAAATCATACATAGAGGCAATAAATAAGTGACAGGAGTTTCTCTGACCAAAGTCAGGAGCGACAGGCCCAGAGGCCAGCCTCTTCTTACCCCATTTCTTTCCTAGTCCCAAAACCACAGTTAAAATCTGGAGTTCTCTGAAAGGCCCAGACTTCTAAAGGACACATTTTAAAAAACCACTGGATTTCATCATCTCTTAGGACTAGTCTTAGAACTGGGTAGAGTTTAAAGTTAAGTACAGTGAACAGCATTTAAAGTATATGAAATTTGATCTCCTAAATTGCATTTGAGGAATCAATATGGTTGCTAAAATGCTTGCCTTTCCCAAAATGAATAATTTGCACAGAAGTTGCTGACCAGTTGGTTCACAATAGACTCACCCCAGTCTGAGAGAAGAGCAACTTGCCCTCCCAGGGTGGTGGTTTTCCAAGATCCTTTTGCTTATTTCTGATTGTTTTCTAGTACAAGGCAGAGTGATGCAACCCTGGGAATAATTGATGGCTGTCAGTTAACCCCAAGAGAAAAGCACATGGCCTGACACCAAATACAAGGGTCTTCTGCTTCTGGTTATGTTTATATGTCAAAGCTGTGCAGAACGTCTTCATAGGGAAGCTCAGTCTAAATGGAAAACAGACCATTACTTTTATCCCTGAGTCATGCGCCCGCCCAGTTTTAAAATGTAGCCTCCCTTACAAGCATCCGTTCTTCTCGGAACCTTGGCTCTACGTGTTTCCACATTTGCAAGAGGTGCATGTCAATTGAAACAGTGCTGGCCCCGTTGGTTTCCTCGGTTGCCAGGGGAAATTCGTAAGGATCATCAGGGATTTATATGATTATCTTAGATCTTAAAATGTTTGTGCATTTAAGTCCATCAATCAAATTCTCATTTGGAAATACACATATATATGTAAATGAGTTGAAGGAAAAGAGCTAATTTTAAAGAACCTGTATTATATTTCTTCATTGCCCAGGCACGTGCACACCCCAGCACCAAAAGAAGTCAATATTGACCTGGCAATCATACACATTCTGAGGTCACTGCAGATACATTGTTATAAACTAGATAATTTCCACATTTTTAAAATTAATTCAGGGAGAGGAAGGGAGAGAGAAACATCAGTGAGAGAGAACCATCCATGGGCTGCCTCCTGCACGCCCCCTACTGGGGATCAAGCCCGAAACTCAGGCATGTGCCCTGGCTGAGAATGGAGCCAGCGACCTTTTGGTGCCTGGGATGAATGCTCAGCCAACTGAGGCACACGGGCCAGGCGCCACATATTTTATTCGACTCATTCCACGCAACATAAGCCTGGATAAAGTCTAAGGAATTTCTCATTGAACTAGTGCACTTGTCAGTCATCTGAAAGATTTCAAAGGCAGTTTGTGTTTCAATTGTCTGTAGGATATCATGTATAGACCAGTGCATTGTTTATTCTATTGGGTTTGGGAAGACCAAGGAAAACTAAATCTATGTTACTTCCACACCCCACACTTAATGTGTGTGTGTGTGTGTGTGTGTGTGTGTGTGTGTGTGTGTGTGTTGGACTTAAATTTTGAAGTGGTAGAAATGTGAAAACTGAAGATCAGAGTTGAAACATACACGTCTTGTTGAAAAATTATTTACTCTGAAGTCGACATATATGTGCTGGGCTTTTGAGTGTGGCTGAAAAGTTAATTTTTTTTCTATTTGGGGATAAGATATAGTCATATAAGGTCACTGGCTCTTTTTTTGTTTAAGCACCATGCAAAAGGCCTGTTTAATATGTACTTTTAGGGGGCCTTGACAATAATAATTAAAAACACATTCTTTTTTTCACAACTAGCAAAGGTGTCCACTTAGAGATGCTGCATTCTTTGGCAGGGACTAGATGGGCCCTTTTGCTAGCTGATCCCCCCTTTCATCCCCATATCCCTGTCCAGCTTCTTTCCCACACGCTCTCTCCTTCCACCGCCTCTCTCTCCCTCTCTCTCCCCCAGCTCCATCTCTCTCTGTTTCTGTCTCTCGCACACCCAAAACCCGGCATGAGTCACCTTCTCTATCCAAGGGCCTCGCAGCGGGAGGGCCGGTGAGGGAATTCATCAGGAGCGTTTCGTTATAAACTAACTTCACCTCTGTGTGATCAGCGGTGATTCAGAGTGACATGGTAACACAGGTTGCTATTCTAAGACTGAAATGTGATCATCTGTTTTTACAGTATTCTTTTAAAAAAAAAAAAAGTCTTAAAAATAAAAGCTCTCCTTTAAGGATTTTTTTTCTCCTCTCTGGTGACAAAAGGGGTGTTTAACTCTTTGAAACTCCCTTCCCAATTAATAGTGTTCCAAGGGAGAATCCTGAGGCTGAAAAGGACAAGCAGCCTTTGTAATGACAGCAAGTGAGAAATAGGTTAACGACAGGCCAGTTTCAAGGCAGAAAAAGACATCTAAAGAAAATTACTATAATAAACAACTTCCTCCGCTCTTCGGCAAACGGGGATGATGGAGTGGCGGGGACCAGGTGGACGGGCACATAGATCAGCCAGATGACAGTGTGTGAGCAGCACTGCCCTCTCATTGAGCTCTTCCCGACCCTGCCGTCTGAATTCCCCCCCGGGGAAGGGAGCTGAAAGGAGTGAAGATGAGCCTTTAGATAAGCCCGGTTGGAAGGGAAAGCAGGTTAGCCAAGCAGCCTGGACTGAGCGCAGACACCGCACAAAAGGGGCAGAGAAACAAGACGGAGGAATAATTCAGAGCAGATGAGCTAAAACTCGGGCTCCGGGGGACACTTCAGAGGCGCTCTGGCGACGCCACGTCACTTGTCGGGAGGGTGCCATTTGCTATTAGAAGGGCAGGCTCCGGTGAATTCAGGCACATACTCCTGTGGCGGGTGGGGGGACCGCCTCGCTCCTCGCTGAACTCTGAGGAATGCTGAGGAGTTGAATCAGGGCCGCCGTCGGGGCTCGGCGTGTCCACCGCACCTTTGAAGCTGCCTGACAGATGCGTTTGCAAGTCCCCGTCTGCGTGTCTGTGTTGCCGTCTCTTGTCAAATCTGGCTCACTCACACCTCATAGCAATGATGACACCCGGCCGTGCTCTTCAAGCCTTGACGCAAACGGGAAGGCTAAGACAGCTGGCTGGCTTGTCGCGTCGCGGGGGCGTCCAACAATGACAGGAACGTGCGCGGCCACGAACCCGCACCACGGACGTGTCCCTTCCGGAGCGTCGGTCCGCATGTAAAGGACGGTGCAGTTCGTGACTTCCCGGGAAGGGCCGATCTATAACGTGTGTTGTGTTTCAGTTGTTCAAACAGTGGTTAAATAACAGATCTAAATAAGCCCAGGGGGAAATGGATTTAGGAGATTAAAAATCCTGGATGCTTGAGTCAGATATTAGCATGTTCAAGAAATAAACTGCTCTGGGTTGAAAGCCAGTAGCACAACGCCCAGGGCACAGTATGCCTTGAATCCTAGAGATAAAATCTTTTCAACAGCGGATACAGGTTTTAGAATTTTAAGTTAGAGCCCTAGACACTGTTTCATAGCTGGGGAGGCAGTGTCCCGGAGTTAAGATGCTGAGTTTTGGAGTCAGGCAGTATTAGAGACTTGAGTCCGGTGCTTCTGTTAACTGGCTTCATGATGCCATGTATTGGTTTATTGGTTTATTGATCTACAGTATTGGAATATTAGTAGCACTGTCCTTTCCTCCTAATGTTATCAACTCTAAATGAGAAAACACATGTGCAGTACTTTGCCTAGCACACAATAAGCACTGCTAGTAGTAGTTTGTAAGCAATCAGATGCATGACTGAAGGGGCAAGCTTCCGAGCATGCATTAAATAAAAAGCCGGCCTTTCCTGCCTGTGCCTAACTCTGATTTCCGTGGGAGGATTGGGATAACCTCTTTTTTGTTTTAAAGGCCTCAATAATGAAACAAGCACAAAGCTGGTCGAAGTCATTTATAGTTTTAACACTAAAAATTAAACATGAGGGCAGAAGAAAGAAGGCTGTCTACCCAAGATTACTCAATGTGTCCTTTGTTTTAGCTCCGTGTGCCCAGAGCAGAAGCTGCACCCCTTCCTTCAGAGGGCAGTTGGTAGAGTCCAGCCCCCCCTCTGTGGTTTTCCAACTTAAGAGGCTGTAAATTTTATAACTCTGCACCCTGTGGTCAAAGCTGCTGAGCGTTGTGTCTGAAGTCAGGTGGTTCGTGTGTTAAAGGTAGACATTAAACAGTTCTACTGAGGACCTGGAAGCATTTAAGGAGGTTGCTTGCCAGCTGTAAATTAGAGACCCAATGCCAGTTGGCTGGAAAATTCTCTGGACTAAGACCAGTTAAGTAGACTGAATCGCTGGCGGTCTTTCCAAGGCTGTGCGTTGAGCAGAGCGGCTTCGGTCTGACATGCAGCGAGGGGTGGCTCGGGAGCAGGGCTCCTGCCACGTGGGGCCGGGACGGAGGTTGGGGAGGGGCGGTGTGGCATTCCCGTGGCCTGCAGGGCATTCGTCTTCTCCCCTAGTACTGAGAAAAGTTATGGACTGCTCCTGACAAGGTCGCTGAAAATGTTTTAAAATCGATATGAGTGATGGGAATTATTTTCAAGTTACGTATTGTCCCAGATGTGTTCCTCGGCATTCACAGAGGCGGTTAGAACCTCAGCTACGCGGTTATCACGCACCGTCCCAAGGTCCTCCCACTTCCCAAATTCTTGGTGGGACCAACTGTCTGTGGTCAAGATGATGGTCATGGTCATTCTGAAGTATAAACACACACAGCAAATTGGGGCCATAGCCTTCCTCTAGGAAGAGCAGGCGAAGCCGTCGTTCGACCACAGGGCCATTTGGCATTTGGAAGCCTTTAAATTGTGTCTGCAAACTGCAGCAGGTGAGGAAACCTCCACCTTAAGGTTGGACAGAGCTGGCTGCACAGATGTGGGACCTGCAAAGTCACACAGGACCTCATGCCCAGAAGGGCCCTGTGCCTGGTTTAATGCTCTGCTGTCACCAACTTGAAATTCTTCATAATTTTTTAAAGTCCAGTCTTTTTGAGAATCTCTGTTCTATTAGCCAAATGGACAGTCTGCTTCCAAAGGAAATAGGAGAAATAGGAAAAAGTAAGAGAAGATTACTGCTGCGTGTCCTGTTCTTTGTCACTTTTTCCCCTCAATACACCTTAATTACCACCAAGAAGCAAATAATATGTTACAATCGGCAAATGCTCATCTTTTATAATTTGGTCTCCGCATCTATTCGTTTCAATAATCGCTACCTTTAAGGGGCTTGTAGGAGGGGCTGCTAAATAAATTCTGAAGTCGGCATTCTGCCGGTTTATACAAATATTGTCTTCTCGCGTACACGATCATCCGTACAGCTCCCGACGTGAATTTACAGCTGCGCAGACGTTAGTCAGGCCTCGAGCCGTTTGAATTTTAAAGTGGAGAGCCTCGCAGCCACTGTGCGTTCACTGCATGCATTGATACGTTCAACAAACAAACGATAAACAACAGATCCTTTATGCCATTGGCTACAAAACTATAGTAGTAATGCAGCGATAGCTCTACGAGTGTTGTGAGTTAGTGATTTAAAGTCGCATGATCCTTTGAACAATTACAGTAAATTGTGTGAGTTATTTCTCTGGCTCTGGCTGGGAAAGTAAACTCCTTATTACCTTCATAGTGCAGAATGGATCCGTTGCCTTCTTGCTATTAAATACTCTGTTTGCTACTATACTTTCTTTTTCATCACCATTTGTCCCCTCTGTGCCCTCTGCCACCTCGGCCCGCGCCCCTCCTACCCATGCCCATGTGCTTTCTCTCTCTCTCCCTCCCTCTCTCTTTCCTTTTTTGCTCAATCCCCACCCCCAACACCCTCTCCCCACCAGAGCTGTCTGCTTACTCTCCATCTATGAGGCTGTCTCTCTTTTTGTTTGCTACTATTCTTGATTTTTGCTCAATAATTTTATTTTTCAGGCCATCTTTACATAGTTTTGTTCAAGCTGTGAGAGAAGGCACATGGGAAATTCATCATAAAAGTTTGTCCTATTGAGGTGACTAGAAATCCTCAAAGAAAACTTAAGCTCTCTTTTGTTGTTTTGTGGGGTTTTTTGTTTGTTTGTTTGTGTGTTTGCCAAAATCACCCACCAGCATGCTTTATTAATTAAATGACAGCTACAAAGCTTCACTCCTGTGATCCCCGCCCCCAATTTCACAGCAACGGTGGGTTTTTCTTGGCAGGAGTGTGGCACTTTGTTTTCGGCCTCGTAAGTAACTGTCACTGTGTCCTTTCTGTGTGTACCTGCCTCATGTCTTCCACTGCAGACGAGGCCTCTCCTATCTAGTGAGTGCCATGACTGTGGAAATCGGAAGAGGTGACAGAACCTTAGATCTGGGCAGCCACAGTAGCCTAGACAAAAGGTGACATGGTCAGACCTGAGGTTTGTTGAAAGTGAAGGTAACACCGTTTCCTGATTGATTCGCTGTGGAGTGTGAGAGGGAGAGAGGAGATCCAGGTGCCTCTGACTTTTAGGTTTGGCCCGAACAATAAGAAGGATTGGGCTGCCATTCTGTGAGATTCGGAAGACGGGGGAGAAATCAAGAATTCAGTGTTGGACGTTGATGTACCTTTTATTTATTTATTTATTTATTTATTTATTTATTTATTTATTTATTTATTTATTTATATGTCTTTATTGATTTCAGAGAGAGGAAAGGAGAGGGAGAGAGATAGATAGAAACATCAGTGATGAGAGAGTCATTGGCTGCCTCCTGCACGCCCCCGACTGGGGATCGAGCCTGCAACCCGGCCACGTGCCCTGCCCGGGAATCGAACCCTGATCTCCTGGATCCTAGGTCGCCACTCAACCGCTGAGCCACGCCTGGCCGGGCTGATGCACCTTTTAAACATTCAGGGACAGATACCAAGTAGGCCTTGAATCTATAAATAGGGAAGTCAGAAAGCGGGTTTCGTCGACAGCTCTACTGTCCAGTACGGTAGCCACTGCCCACACGTGTTAAATTTACATTTTAAATGATTTAAATGTAAAGTTTTGTTCTTCAACGACACTAGCATACTAGTGCCCAATAGCCACATGTGGCTTGTGGCTGCCATAGGGAGCAACGCAGGATTATAGTGTATTATCATCATTGCAGAATGCTCGATTGGAAGGCACTGGTGTGGTGGCACAGATCTGAGAGTGGTCAACGTGTAGATTTTATTTAAAAATCACAGGCCTAGGTGCAGTCACCTAGAGAGGCGAGTATAGGTAAGTAAGAGCAGCGGTCAAGAGGTCGGAGGGCACTTTGATATTGAATAGTTAGGAGGTAAGGAGGATTCAGCAAAGGAGACTAGAAATGCAGGTCAGTGAGTCAGGAAAAAGACTGAGAAAATGGGGTTCTGGGGCCAAAGACAGGAAGCGATCAACTGTGTCCAATGCTGGTAATCGGTTGAGTAAGACGAGGCCTATGGACTCCCAATGTAACAAGGTGTTCTCGAAAGAGCAGTTTCAGCGGTGTGGCGGGGAGGGACACCTGGCAGAAAATCATGGACTAGTGAGGAAAGATGTGGAGACTGAGAGTAAAGGCACCTCTTGGAGGAATTTTTGCTATAAAGGGAAAAAATGGGATAAGAGCCAGAGGGATATATGGAGATCATTTTTTTCTTAAGATGAGAGATGATATATTAGCACATTTGGATGCATTACGGGAATGATCCGATTGACAGGGAAACTTAATTAAGGCTCAAGAAAGAGTGGGCAACTGTAGTAGTGATGTCCTTAAGAAGGTGAAGGCCAACCTGGACTAACCCAGAGTCAGGACTGAGCATCCTGGGCAACAGGAGAGGAGGAGTCTGTGGGTACAGATGCAGAAGCAGGTCCTACAGGGAGAGATTGTCTAAGTTCTCTTGTTAGTAGCAAGATAATTTTTATACTTTTTTTATGGTTGGCTTTCCTGGAGATCTGGGGACACTTGACATCTTGGTTGGTTTTGTTTGTTCAGTAGCAATGACACTTTGATCTTCACAGTCTTGTTTGTTTGTTTGTTTTTCTTAAACTCATCCTGCTGTTCACAGGAACATTTAAAAATGTTTTACAGTAAAACCACATGCCATGTATGGCTTAAGTTCTACAATCTATCTAAAAGATGGAAGTAGAATATATTTTAAATGCCCTTTGAAAATGTGTTAAGCCACTATTAAACCACCAGAATGTAAATCCTTGAAATCCCAAAAGCAAGAACTAATGTTTGATTTTCTTTGCATTTCCATTAGGGGTCACTTTCCCCTATGGCAGTAGAGGTCAGGATCTAGTTTGAATGGGTGAGATGTGTGGTCCTAGGAAGGGGAGATACGTGAGTGGATTTCTTGATCTCACTTACACTTGAATATGCCTACCTTACATGCATGTGCGATGCAACTCCACTGTATTGTAATATCATCCTGCCTCATGAGCCTTAGCTCACTATTACTCTCAGGCAATTCCTGCATTTTACTATGTGTACACGTGGTCCACTGCATTATTTTCTTCCCTACAAGATCTCCGCATTCCTATTGCATAAAGAAAGTAGCAATCCACAGTGTTGCATTTGAGATAACCACTTTAATTGAAGGAGAAACTGAGTTGAGAAATCAGTGAGCATCAAGATTATCTTCTGAAGGTAAAACTTTTCTCAAAATTCCAGTTTGATCGTGAAAAACCCCTCAAGTGTCTATTTACTTAATAGCACACAAAGACATTTACAGAACCACTGCAAAAATCTCAAATAAGGAGAGCATGCTATGTATTCAAAATATATGAAATGCTATAACACAATTAAACACATGGTTCTAAGAACAGTTGTATGATTTAGCTGCAAAAATAAGAAAAGCAGAGACTAAAAAGGTCCTCAGGACTAAAATTCTCCTAGGATCTCGACTTTAAGAAGGCTTTCACTGGTCACTAATGAGAATTTGGCATTTGTCTATTTTAATGGTACTACCTGTTGGTTTTGGTTTTGGTTTCGGATGGGGGTGAGGGGAACAAAGGCCCATTTTGGTTGTTTCTGGGAGGCACCAAGATTTGTTTTGTTGTGTAACAAATTATGTCCACGCCATGGAATCTCTCCAGTAAGCCATTGTATTCCTGGATACACTTAAGCTAATAGCAATGTAGAAACCATGTTGTAGCATCCTAAGGAGTGGTCTGGGTTAATGGAGGTCCTTGAACAGCGGCCACCCACCCAACTTTAAATTGAGGTGGGATCCCACCAGACAGAGATAGAGCCAGAGGTTTCTATTTTTAACTGGAAATCTGCTTTGCTTCTTGGGCATGAATGCCCAGTTCTGGTGGTAAAGCATTTTCCACAAGACTCATGGGGGAGACGAGCAGCTATTTATATTCATGCTTTGAGCTTGAAAGAAGAGACGAGAGGAATAGTTAAGAAAAGAGAATCAGGAAGGGAGGCAAATAATTTTGGTGGTTTTGTCCACACCAAAAACACGGTGATATGTGGCAGTATTTAGATACACCTTGTTGGAGGTCCCAAGTTGTTCTGTTTTAAGCTCATTCACTAGTCACCCATGTGACTTCCACAAGGTTTTGTTGGTGTGTTTTTTCCCCAATGAAAAAATAGGCAGCTACATTATAAAGTGGTTAGAGGGATATTTTGAAATAATGCATATTTTGAAAAAAGTTCAGCAGGGTGCCTGGCACCTAGAATGTGCCAGTAAATGATTGTTCTTATTTTAGTAGTCAGGTCTTATAGGATCAGATTTAGCCAAAGTTCTTGCCCTTTTAAGGTTACATCCATATATATGGGAACTATCACTGGAGAAAGCATATATATATGTGTGTGTGTGTGTGTATGTGTATATATACATACATGTATATATATGTATATATGTATATATATGACCAATCCCTACTTCTCATATTTCTTTTTGTCTTATCTGCTGCTCATTCTGGTACGTAGTTAACAGACACATTCTCTTTGATTAAGACTTCATAATATAGCCTTCTTCAGTATAATGTAAACTTTTTTTGTTTTATTAATGTAATTATTTTTTATTAAATGTTTACGTAGAGTTGAAGGCTGCAGGCTTATGGCAAATGTCAAGTCATGTTTCCCTATGCAGCATTTATCTTAGTCAAAGTTTTGATGATATGGTATACACATTTTTAAGTGTCACGGGGAAACTTTAAATCAACATAAAACATACTTGGGAACCATGATGTGAACCAACTTTAAGGTCCGAATGTCGCACAAACATCTTGAGCATGTTGGGCGAGCTCCCTGGAGTTGCAGGCGCCCTGTCCTGATCTCCGCCTGTCTCTCCCGCCCAGGTCCTGATGCAAGGCCAAAACCCCGGCATCGCCTGGAGGTACGCGCTTCCCAAGGCCGCGAGTGGGCCACCACCAGCCCGGCCCACGCACGCCTGGGGCACGGTGCAGTCCCCGTGCTCCGCCTCCTGCGGGGGAGGTAGGTTGCTCTCTCCCTCCCATCTGCCACGTCCCACCTTAAAGCAGGTTCTTTCACCGCGGGCCTCTTTCAATTGCGTGGTTCGAATAAGCAGCAGAACTGTCTTCTATGGGAACCATCACCGCAGAGAGCAAATGTTACTGTACTACCTGAGGATTTCCCGTGCGGAAAGGAACGGATCTCAGAAATTCAAGTCAGCCGCAACCAGGACTCAAAAGTTATACATCAGACACTTGCAGGGGGAAAGATACAAAATCTGTTTATTTATAAATATAAGAACAGCTATATGTGTTTGTATGTTTTTAAAATTTCTCAGCTTACAGTTTAGTTGCTCCCTGCCATGACTTTTCTGTTGTTACAAACCTCCCCCTGGGACTTACAGAAGGTAGGGTGGTGACAGGCGAGAGCCCACGCGAGGCGGACTCCAGGCAGCTCCGCAGTGCGGGTGCTGTGCCCGTCCATCGCCTCGGCGGGGAGGTCGGCTGTCTCTCGGGAGGGAAGAGAAAACAAGTTATGCCCTCGGCAAGTAGAAGGCTGGCATTTTATCGAGATCCAAAAACGTCACCTGTTTGTTCACTCATTTCCTCATGCTCAGAGCGCCTGGTGACTGGGTCTCCTAACTCTGCCATCCCACTTAGTAAAGTGGGTTCCTGGGAACCCAAGACAGAGCTGAAATGTAGAACGTGAAGAGATTCTTATGTCTGGAAGGCCTGATCTTCAGGTGCTCGTGCTAACAAAATAGGAGGAAATACTTTTTCAAAAAATACTAAAAGATGTTTTTATTAAGAAACATTTTTAAAGGCAATATGTTATAAAGAATAAAAATAATTTCCCATAACCTCTTAGTCATCAACAGCCAATGTTAAATACTTTGGTCTATATTATTCTACTCTATTATACAAACATAAAAAACATGTGTTTGACCTCCTCGGACACGTGCCGTATGTACCTTTCTGTTTGTTATTTTTACAGAACAGAAACCATGCCTCAGACCAGTGATTTTCAACCTTTTTCATCTCACCGCACACATAAACTAATTACTAAAATTCTGCGGCACACCAAAAAATATATCTCATTTTTTTGCCGATCTGACAGAAAAAAAAAGTTATAATCTTGATTCATTCACACCAGACAGCTGTATTGTGTTGGCTGTTGTCATTTTTTTATTTGACAATCTAAGGGAACCGAGGTCAGTGCCCCTGACTGAAGAGTCAGGTAGGGCATGTTTTAGAAATTCTTGCAGCGCAGCAGCTGAACATCACTGCTGTGGACATGCACCTTTGCATTTCTTTTGCTTAGTTTTGGAGCATGAGCGGTTTTTCAGACATCACATGTTCTTTGAGATCATTTGCAGTAACTCCCTGAGGTTCCAGAGAGAGCACAGTTCCTTGGGAAGGAGAGGAATTGGATCCATTTTCCATTTACAGGGAGCAAATCCAGCCGAGGGGAGGGTGCTGGAGAAGTGCACTGTGGGGTCCCACTTGCCTCCATTTAGCAGCCCCTTGCGTGACTCCCAGGCCGTGCGGTGCCTGAGGCACGGAGCAGGAGCCTTCAAATGAATGAGTCCTGGGGAAGTAAGCTCTCAACTTCAGGGGACCCCAGGGTGGTTCTGTCATGTGCCTCCTGAAGGCAGGTCTACTTCAACCTGCTCGGAACAGCAGGAGTGACTTCGCATTGCTTCTCAGATTCATTGTAAGGAAAAGAACCGTGGAAATATTAACAAACAATTCAAAGAGGAGGCAGAATTCCTATTTGGGGAGCTGGCAGAGATAGCTGCTCACAAAATGAACAGCGGTCCTGAAATGAACACGGCAGGCGAGGCGCAGGCTGCCACTAGGACAAACCCAAAGGCCTAGCTGACAGGTACAAATAGGTACATACTCGGTGAGCTCCGCTTTTTTTTTTTTTTTTTTTAAATATGCATCATACTCTATGAAAGTAGAAGATGCTTCATGGAAAAGCAGAATCTTAGTTTCCACGCGTAGCTCACCAATGGTTTTCCTTTGAAGAGCATTTCCATTTGATGTGTGCAGTGCGAGTTACAGTGTGTGGGGTGTTTCCCTTCCAGCTGCCCTGTTTTCAAAGAGTCGTGTGTCTCACTGTGTGGTTCTGGAACCCACAGCAGTCTTGAAAATGAAGAACCTACACATTAAAATTATTAAGATAGGAAAACTATTACCTTGGGGGGAAATGGGATTCAAATTAGTTGCAGATTTTACCCAAAGGAGGCGGTCTTGCACAATATATGGACTCTGTAACTTAGTTAAAATATCAGAACCCTGGCAAATCAGAAGCTAAATTTGGAAGCGAAATTGAGCTGGTTATCTGTGATTTTTACTTTGTAACTTTTTGATGTCTTACTAGGTTACGTAAGTGTAAAGGCCATTTGCTTACGAGATCAAAATACTCAAGTCAATTCCTCATTCTGCAATGCGAGAACCAAGCCAGCAACTGAACCCAAAGTATGCAACGCTTTCTCCTGCCCTGCCTAGTAAGTCATCTGGAAATGTCTTTCTGGTTATATTCTTTATTCTGCCTTTATTGTTGGTACGAGATAATTAAAGCCCACAGCTCAATGCTTCTGATCAAAAGTGATCTTAAGATAGATAGAATGCCCAAAAAAGTAATAGAAGGTAGTTGAGTTTAAAATATAAAACTTGAAAAACAAATTTGCTTTAGACATTCATTTAACTCTGGCTCTGCAAACCTAACCTTAGGATACGGGTGGTGGTGTGTTTTTTATGACTTTACATAGAGACGCCTCTTCTCTGCACTAAGATATTTGACACAGATTTGTATATTAGTTAAAATTTACATGTGGTTGTGTGCTTAACTTTTATATAGTTGTCTAAGAATTTAAAAAGCATAATATTGTGCAGGCCATGAAACCCCAAATGCAAATTACACAGTAGCAAGACACAGTAAAAGGAAAGGGGTAAGAGCCCAAGCGGTCATCCGCTTCTGATGGTGGTAACCGATGGGGAGCCCAGTGGGTTTGTTTCTGGATGGATTTTAGCCACACTATTGTTTGAACAATAATTTTAAGTCATCTTCCCAACCAAATGGAGTCTTTTCTTGTGTGATTTATCTTCTGCCAAATGTATTTATATAGAATCAACAGAGTTTCTTCCAAAGCAAGGTTGTGTTCACCAGTGTTTCGGGTCATCTTAATAAGTAGTGTTTGCTTTGTGGTAATGCAATGATTTTACACAATCTTTTTATACACATAACATGTATTTGTCATCATTGTTTGGGGCTTTAGCTCTCTACCAATCCCATGTGCCCAACAGTCAGCCCAGTTTTTCTCTTAGAATCTGGAACCAGCTGTATCCTAAACACAAAAAAAGAAACAAACTTGGAGCTTTTATGGATTTTTCCCTTTTGCTAAGAAATACCTGGTTCTAAGATGCAATTACCAGACAGTATTATTGACCCCTGTGGAGTCCTCTCTCCTGTGGGTGGGAGGTGTGTGTGTTTATGTACCTGTAGGAATTGTATGCTTGAATACAAGCTGCTGCTTTCTTACTGTAAGGCGCCTTCCCATCATTAGTTAGCTCAGCCAGCCAACGAAAGGGACTCCATGCACATACACATCCAAGAAAAGGGGGAGAGCCTCGGTCCTGTCGAACTCCTAGGACTTCCCCAATGGCTCCATGTAGAAACGATACTCTGTGCAGTAACAGGTTCACTGGCTCTTGAAAAGTAGCCAAGTTGGAGCAGTGACACGGGCAGGATCTCGTTGCCTTCTTTCTTCACCCCATTATTTATTTCTCATTATTTTCTGGTGTAATCATGGAGACTCTCAGGGACTATTCGTCCTTAGGGATATACTAGAAATAAAGTTCAGATTCCGACTGTTAGAGCTAGAAGGAAAAAGAAATTAATCTGCAGTAACTCCACTCTTTCCCCACGTAGCAGTCGTGTCATGTGTGTACTTACTGTACGCCAGCCCCGAGCGAGGACTGGGGTATGGAGACGAATGACTTGTAGTTCTTGCCATCAGTGAACCCCCAGCCAAATGGACGAGATGGGAGTGTAAAGAAGTAATAAGATGCAGTGAGATACATGCTATTACAAAAGTTACATAAGAAAGCAGTAAAGGAAGAATGGACTTCGTGGGGTCTGGGATCTGAGGTCGGGGTTCATAGGGTAGGAGGATAGGTGGGAAGTCAGCCTGGGGTCCAGATGTGGGGAACCACACAGGTCATGCAGAAAGTCTATGTGTGTTATGCTTCTTCTAGCACTTTTATAAAATCATCATCTCTGCCACATAAAGGAAAGAAACTTGAATTTGGTAGACATTAAAATGCCATCTTTATAGACAGATGTTGAAGCTACTAATGTTGTAACATATGTCTTCTTTACATCTTAGTATACGATACAAATAATTGTGCAAAATAAGGAATTTTTATTTGATGCAATCTTCCTTTAATAAGATAATATGGACTATGTAATGTTTTAGAATACATATAATCCTAGACCCCATGTGGTAAACTCTCCAGGCTAAAGGTCTTTCATTTCCCACGTGAGGCTTGTGGGGAAGCTAGAGATAAAATTTATAGGACTAGGAAAGGTGAGAGAAATGCAAGGATGTAACAAGAACGTATTTGTGATGTTATATTTCTTAAAATGATTCTTCGAACACGGGTAGAACAAGCCGAGTTTTAGACATCGCTGCTCTGACTCAAATGTATTAAATGTCCTATCTGATAGATCTTTTTAATGCTAGGCCTTCAAATCATAGACTTTCAATTAATCAAAAGTAGTTGTTGAAAAGGATTAATAGTTTCTGTTGATTACCGTTCAAATATAAACCAAGCCTCAGACGGCTGTGAAAAGGCTGGTCTGGTAATTTTTGAATAAAGACCCATCAGTAAGTTTTAAGACTAAGCAGAAAATAGTTGGGAGAGTTGCCTACTTAGAAATTTCTTCCGTGAGACCTCTGAATGCACCCCTCTCTCCTGCATGTGCACACGGGTACGTACAGACACACACGCACCCCTCTCATTGATCACTTCCATTAATCAGCATTGTAGTTTATATATCAACTAATATTGTGGCAATTATCAGAAAGCATTGTCTTTGTTCCCATATCTGCCTCTTCGCTGTGCTGTAGGCTCCTTAACGGAAAGAACATTGCATCATTCCTTTTTCCAACCCTAATGCCTAGGAGAGTCCCTGGCACAGAGTTAGGATCCCAAGAAATTTGGCCGAATGGCTGGATTGCTCAGATTTCCAAATGGCACACGCTTCTTCCCCTGCAGAGGGCAGGAATGCGTTTTTCCCCGGCACTGTGTGGTGACTAAGTGACTCCCTCTAACTGGACCATACTTATGTGGGCTTCAAAATCTATAGAAGAAGAGTTAGCGTGAATTGCCCTTATTGGTTCTAAAATTGGCCTAAGGCTTTCATCAGGTGGTTAATCCTCTGTGGTAACTGCTTTGGAAGTGATGAGCCAAAGTCTCAGCTTCGTTGGAAGTAATTTTTGCTTTTCACTGGCAGTTGGAAGCCAGGCGAGTGGAGCGTGTGCAGCAGGCCATGTGCAGGGGGCCAACAGAGCCGGAAAATCCAGTGTGTGCAGAAGAAGCCCTTCCAGAAGGAGGCGGCAGTGTTGCACTCCCTCTGCCCAGTGAGCACGCCCACTCAAGTTCAAGTCTGCAACAGCCACGCCTGCCCTCCCGAGTGGAGCCTCGGGCCCTGGTCTCAGGTAACTGGGACAGACGTCGAGTCTTTGGTCTTGTTCCCCATGGAAAACGAAGGTGACAAAAATATAGGTGGTATCTTTGCTTCCCAAGAGGCTCTCAGCTGTTTACACCTTCAAGAGAACCACACTGAGTTAATGCGATGGGCCTTTTAATGAACGTTTTTAGTAATTCTTATGCAACCTGCAGTTTGGGACCCTCAGAAGTCCAGAATTTAGAATGTGGGGGACAGTTAAGCTAGACTAGTGAGCCCAGCTAGACAGGATTCAAGAGTCAGAGGACTGGCAGATGAAACTGGCTACTGAATTCTCCAAAGCAAATGGAAAAAAGAAATACGAAAACTGAGGCCTAAAAAGGTACTTAACTCTTGCCTCCATGACAGAGGCGGGTTAAAGGACTACAGAGAGGAGCTGGGCCTAAAGTTTGCTGTTGTCACAAACTCCCAGTGAAAGGTCCAAGGTTGTAAAGGTGCAAGAAACGTAGAACCACCTGTCATTCACAGCTCAGAGGTTCTCAACTGGGGCGGGGCATTTGGCAATGTCAGGGGACATTTTCCATCGTCACAACGGGGGTACTACTGGTGAGATAAACATCCTACAATGGACTGGACAGCTCCCCCAATTGTGCCCAGGGTGAGAACTCTGCTGCATAATAGCCCAACCTCTGCTAAACCACAGATGGTGAGCCAATTTTAGGCAATAAAAAAAATTCAGGTTTTACCGCCTGAAGTAGGAAGCCAGGTAGCAGCCCCTGAGCACATTTCTGCCATGCTTCCCTTTAGGGCACATTGTATTGTGGAGGGTAAATGCAGCAGTGCACTAGCATGTCCCCAACAGAGGTCAGAAAAAGGTTTTGTGTTCTTAATGATAGGACATTATGGAAAATGTTTTCTGATGTTGGGGGGAGAGAACGTCTTTGAGCATGCTTAGGTGCACTTTTAAAATGAGGGCAAACGTTCATTTATCGCAGAGGGTAAATCTAAGTAGTGCGTGGGGCTGAGTCTGCGCTCTTTCTTCGCGATTAGGAGTTATAACTTACAAAAGGGAGAATTCAAAGGCCTGTTTTAGCCAAGTGTGTGTGCTGTGCATGGATAGAGGAAATGGGGGGGTTCTTCATGAAAAGAAGCCTTCGTTTATGGAGTTTACCCCAGATTTCACACGGAAAGATTTTGAGAGTATTTTATTTTTGTTTCTTGACTACAAAAACCAAGTATATCTGAGAACTTGAAAGCCATTTGAAACTAGCACGCCAATGGCGTTTTGCTTTCATCTCAAGTGTTCCAAGACCTGCGGGCGAGGGGTGAGGAAACGGGCAGTCCTGTGCAAAAGCCCCTCCGCGGCAGAGGGCCTCCCCGAGAGCCTGTGCTCCAGCAGCCCGAGGCCGGACTCGCAGGAGGGCTGCGTCCTGGGACGGTGCCCCAAGAACAGCCGGCTGCAGTGGGTCGTCTCTTCATGGAGCGAGGTAGGAGTTCGAATGCGCTGCTGGGGGCTGGGTCTTGGGTGTGTTTTTAACGCTCAGCTTACCCACCAGCATCCGGATGCTCAAAGCTTCTTCCTGTTCGACACACATATACCAGGTACCTTCTAATTATTTGTTCTTCCCACCTGATTTCATCATCAAATATTGATAAAGCACCCCTCGCGCTGATCAGGCAGCGGAGGTCCCAGACTCCATAGAGCACTGGGATGGAACATGGGTAAGGGACGCAGAGAGCTGGCATGGGGTCTGTCACCCCATGGCTCAGCTTGAGAAGTGCCTAACCCGACGTCAGGAGGGATCCTTGTCAGAAGGGACTTTCCAGGGAGTGAGAGCCTGGAGGACAAGGAGGAATCAGGTGGAGGTGGGCTTGGGGGAAGGTTGCCCCTCACAGGGAGAGACTATCCACACTCCATAAGAAGGGAACCGGGTGTGGGGAGCCAGAAACGACATCGGGGACAGAGCATGAGGGCCTCGGGGAACAGACTAAAAACATATCCTTTAAACATCGGGGAGCCAATTAAGATGTTGACGAAGTGGAACAAGCAGGTTTTCATTTCAGAGAAAAGGGGAATCGATGCAAAATGGGCAGAGGCAGGATAGGCGTTTGCATGGGCATTGGGGTCATTAAGACCAAAGGGGAATGCGTTTCAGCGATGGGGAGAAGGGATACCTCTGAGGGATCCGAGGGAGGCCATTTGGTACCTTCAGGATACGTGGGCAAGGCGAAGATGCCCCCGAGATTGCTGGCGTGGGAAACACGAGGGCAGGAGCGAAGCCAGAAGTGGGCTCCGGCGACCTGTGAGACGAGGTCTCTGCTCTCGGATTCAGTCTGCGGAGGAAGACAGATGCTGAGAAATAAAAGTCAATAGTGGGGCTCAACACAGGAGGGGTTTCTATCTATCTCAACCGGCTCTTTTCTGCCGAGGCCCTTTTACCCTGCCTGAGTGACAAGGATAGGGCAATATATCCATCTCTCTTTCTTTAAGAGGCATTTAAAGTCCTACTGGCTAAATGCTTGGGTTGGAATCAAGCTTACCCCATTGGAAGGCAGCTTTCAGGATTTACTGTGGGCTCGGGCTTAGCACGTACCACGGCTAAGCCTCAGTTTGCTCGTCTGTACAATGGAGCCGACACTTGCCCTGCCTCATAGGGCTGCTGTAAATAGGAGGCTCAGCGCCATCCTTTACTGCTTATGATTGTTACACTGACACCCATTCTTATTGATTCAGTTAATCAAGGCCCTGCCCTTTATCCCAAAATAATGTTTAAAACAGAAACAAGTTTTCTCATACTGATTTCATCAGTCTCCACCCTTCTTTCTCTCTCTTTCCTGCCATAACACGACACCAGGTTCTCTCTCAGCGAGAGCAGCAGGAGAAATAAAATAGAGGCTCCTGAGTGAGAACAGCCCTAAGTCATCTTTGTGTCCTGCCTCCCTGGCACAGACTCCCAGCTTTTTAGGCATCAGGTAGACCTGGACATACAAATAAACGCCTCCCAGAGACCCTGATCCCATCCTCTGCCATCTTGTCTTTGTCTGGACTTTGCCTCACTGACCTCCAAAGGGGCAGGGCCTGGTTTTGTTTTATGGCGCTGATGAGCCCTGTGGCTGCTTTTCTCACCTGTAACACGAGGGACTTGGTGCCATGTCCGTGGGATCCTTGCGTGCGTGTGGCTGACCTGCCGTCACCCAGTCCCCCTAATTCCACGTGGACCGCGCGGCCTTAGCTGGAACACATCTGCTCAGCAGACTCGGCTGGAGCTCTGCACACTGACGCCTGCTTTCTTGGCTCCTAGTGCTCCGTGACCTGTGGTTTGGGTGTGAGGAAGAGGGAAATGAAGTGCAGCGAGAAGGCCTTCCAGGGAAAGCTGATAACTTTCCCAGAGCGAAGGTGCCGCAATATTAAGAAACCAAACCTGGACTTGGAAGAAACCTGCAACCGAGGGGCCTGCCCAGCCCGGCCGGTGTACAATGTGGCAGCTGGATGGTATTCATCGCCATGGCAACAGGTGAGCACGCACACTTACAAGGCTTGCATTTAAGCGCGGTCAAAGTAAGAGGCAAAGTAAGAGGCAGGCCACCACAGGCCGCTGTTCGAGACCTGTCCACACATCAGGAACAAAGGGCTCACGTTCTTGGGCCAGCTTTACCCCCTGTGGGGCCCGGGCTGGTTATGTATAATCTGTGAGCCGCAAATTTTCACATCTCAAAAAATTGAGAGGATAACATCTTGCAAGGTTTGTTGTTGTTTTCATGAGTAAATAAGATATCAAGCACTTAGTACCTGGCTCGTGACATAGTGCTAGTGTTTGCGGTTGCTGTTAAATCCACCGCTAGCATCTTCTACATTCTAGAAATGCTGCACACAGTCTTGACTTGTTTGGTACTTATTTTGTTTCCGAATAATATAAATGGCTAACGTTTGTCAAACCATTGCTATGCACGGTGCTGTAAATACCTTACATGCATTTGCTGTTCTCTCACTGCATCTCTTCAATGGTCTTATTGGTGGGTATTCTTGGCCCTACTTTGTGGATGACGCAGGCAAAGCTCAGAGTCAGGCATTTCAGCCAAGGACCCGCAGCTCTTTCAGCTCAGCAGATGTTAGATGACATTTTGGTCACATTGGTTTGGTTCTCATTGGTAGGAGTACGTGATGCTAAGCCTGAGAGAGCAGCATGTCCTCAGGAACTCGAAGCTCTGTTTGGGCCCCTGCAGCATTCCAACCAACAGGCTGGGCACAGCTCTCCAAAGAACTCACTGGCTCGAGGGGTGCTGCCCACGCCTCACCCTGAAACATAGGGGTGCGTGTGGGTACAAGTATGTCTGCAGTTGACCCTTGAACAACATGGGTTTGAATTGAGCAGGTCCACTTATATGCAGATTTTTTTCAATAAACACTAGGTCTATTTTCTCTTTACGATATTCCTCATAACATTTTTTTTTCTAGCTGACTTTATCATAAGAATACAAATAACACAAAGTATGTGTTAATCTACTATATTATTGGTAAGGCTTCTGGTCAGCAATTGGCTATTACTAGTTAAGTTTTGGAGGAGTCAAAATTATATGGGGATTTCCAACTGCAGAGCACGTCAACACCCCTAACCCATGTTCAAGAGTCAACTGTGTGTGTTTGGGAGGATCTGAGAAGTAAAACATGGAGAAAAGGAAGTTGACATGATTTTGATATCTTTAATTGGCTAGGCACTAGACCTATGTGGTTACCTATGTACTAGGTGCAATACCTATTGCTATGGATTGCTTTTTAAAATTTGTATTATTTTACAGATTTGGAAATTGATTCTTATAAGATTATTTAGGTCAGTAAAGAGCTGCCAGCATGCCAAATCTGCTTCCTTGACCCCTGCCTGTTTGTCCTACAAAGTTGAACCATTGCAACAAATGGCCCATAATGCCTAAAAGTTTGCCAACTCCTGGTTTAGATGATGTGATGACAATCATACATGTTCTTTCCACCCGAACATAGTTTTTCATCCCAAATACCAGTCTATATAGTAATGGTTGTCCAAGATGAAGTCTTCACCTGTCTGCAACAAAATAAAAATGATAATACAGTGAATTATAAAAAACAAAATCAATTTAAAGAGCTGTCTTTTCCCCTGATAACATATTACTTAATAAGAAAATGTTTCTCAGACACATGAAAATTAAAGAACACTAACAGTCCTTGTTAGTCATCTATTTTTAAAAATAATTCCAATTGCACAGCAATAGCACTGACTCCTGGGAAGCACCCTACCCACCATGCTAGCCAGGAACTTGGCTGGCATGACAGGGCTGTCTGAGCACCGTTTCTCCTGCTGTCCTAGTTTTGAACCATCCCCTCCACGACGGCATCTGCAGAGATTACTCAGAATTCTTTAACTGCTGTGATTAATTGCCTAGATGTGTCTGCATTTGTTTCTGCATTCTTACGGCAGCTTCAGTGTTTCTGGAAGCTCTCTTGTTTACGAGTCACTTAACTGGGAGACACACACTCTTGGGTGAGATAGATCATATCAGCCTAAGACCTTTCTAATCGGGTCAGATGGATCCCACATGTTAGAAAGACTGTGGACCGCAAGCACGTGTACCTGGCTCTAGACGATTCATGTTATCAACAGGCACCTTGGAAATGCCATGGAGATTCTTTCTTCGATATCACTGACATTAAACGGATACCGTCCAGCTGAGTGTTTCTGACTCCTCCCTCTTGTCCCTCTTCTGTAGTGCACGGTGACCTGTGGAGGAGGGATCCAGACCCGATCCGTCCACTGTGTTCAGCAGGGCCGGCCTTCCTCAAGTTGTCTGCTCCGGCAGAAACCTCCAGTGATACGAGCCTGTAATACTAACTTTTGCCCAGCTCCTGAAAAGAGAGGTAAAAAGGACCAGACACTCCTGTCAATTTTACTAGTCTTAAGAGATTTCAAAACCCCGTCATATTTGGTTGTGCAGCTTGTATATTCCACACCTCTAGGGGGTGCCATTCGCATCAAAGTCTATGTGAGCAGCACTCCTTGGAGGCACACAGGGGACAAATCAAATCCAGGCAGTTCCCCTTCAACATGATCTCTGTGCAGGGAACATTTTGTTCTATGATGAGGCTTTTTAGTTATTAACTTACTTCGAAAGGGAGAAATGGTAATCTTGTGAGCCCATTTTTCTAAACTAAAGTTTAATTGAACAAACACATGAAAAAGGAAATACGTGTGCCAGAGGCTATAGTAATCAGGGGGCTTGCAAGAGTGAACAAGAATTGCCCTCGAGGAGCTCACATTTTAACTGAGAAGACAGATACATTACAGTCCATTACAGTGACTATGTATTGTCCTAGGACTACAGCTGGAATGCTTTCTTAGTTCAAACGAAGTGCAGTGAGTGCTCATGGGAAATCCTTTCAATGAACTATCCCAACTTATTTCAAACATCACGAAATATTTTTCAGCCTAACCAGATTTCCTTGGGCTAAAGAATCATGTACCTGCTGAGTTTTCATGTAATCACAGCTTTTTCCAAGACTCTCTAGTCTCTTGGCTTAAGCTCATCAGACTGTGGCAAGTCCTCACTTCCCATCTCTGTCTACAGTGTTGTTTATCTACTTCTTAGAGAGCCTTAGCTCCAGGCTCTAGCATCACGTCTCTTCCTCTGCTCTCTCCCCTATCTTATCTGAGGCTTGCACAAGACCAAAATGCTAGTGATATAGCAGTTGCTCAGTCGGGTCACCTCTTGGCAATGCTGGAATTCTACAAACCTGCAGCCTTTCTCAGCAGAAAGCTTATGGGGGGAAACTACACACATTTTGAGCAAATGGTCACATTTTCCCAGACCATCTTTCTTCACTATCAGCGATTTCAAATTTCCACCCTTCAGTCAGATGGCTCCAGACGCAACTACTCATGACTGAGGGAACCAGATCCTGGAGCTCTGTCCCCCAATGCAAGAACTACCTTTTACTCTGAGAGCTGATGGGAGAGTTTGGGGCAGAAGCATTACAGAAACTGGCTTAATTTTTTCCAAGGATCACTGGGGTCACTATTAGGTGGGATGTGTGTATAAAAGGGAATTTTAGGCAGTGCTGAATCATAGAAAGGCTACAAGTTGTGAGCTTTGCATGCTGTGACCAGAGGCAGAGTGGAGAGCCACATGTGTGTGGTTTTAGGTGAGCTGAAGGTAAAGGCAACTTAAGGCTTGCATAGAGGGGGGGGAAACCATCCCGGCCTTGAATGAGAATATCCATGTCGAGGGTAGACCCTAAATATTATTGAAGTCAAAACTCCTTGAGAATCCCATAAAATGACTGGCCCTAACTCCTCAGACATGTATGTATGTTTACATAAATAACATCTTACTTACAGAATCATGTGCATTCTGTATCTCATGAGGCCCTTCTGGGGAGGAAGCCCTGGTGTACAATGTCCTGCTTCTAGTCAATAATCACATCCGTTCTCCTACTTAAACAAAAGTTAGAAAGGACTGGTGTTGACTTAAACCCACTTAGTTGCAGATTGGCTATGGGATTTACTTAAACCTACAGTGTTGCAGCTGGGCCTCCAAACCAGGTGTCCCAACTCCCCATAATTAGGCTCCTTGTTCCCCAAAGTAACTTGCATGGACCAGCAGCAGCATTGCCTGCATGCTTGTTAGAAATATAGAACCCCAGCACGCAGCATAGACCCTCTAAGTCAGAACCAGTGGTTTCACAAGATCCTTAGGCGATTCTGAATGTGCTGTTCTAGGGATTTCCCTTGGGTGCAAAATGCTACCTCCCAGGCTATTTGGGGAGAATCAGATAATCTCTAGCTAGATATGACTTTTTTTCTTAACATCCACTTTTCCCCCACTTGTTTAAATTTTACCAATAGTCCCTTTTAATGTCTCAATCCTGTTCCCCCCACCCTCCTACCAAGCCCTAATGGATAAGAAGAACCACTCAGAAGCACAGCCAGGTCAATCCAAGGCCTTTGAGCTGCAGGCCTTCCCCGTAAGAAAAGAGACTGAGCCTTTCCCTAACATGCTAAATACGTTTTCTCATTTTAGAGGATCCATCCTGTGTAGATTTCTTCAACTGGTGTAATCTAGTCCCTCAACACGGAGTCTGCAACCACAAATTTTACGGCAAACAGTGCTGTAAGGCATGCACAAGGAAGAGCTGACGCCCTCCCCAGCCCCTGAGGGCCAGGGTCTCACCTTTCAGGTCAAAGGCCGAGGACTGCAGCAGCTAACAAGAGGTTTGCAGTGTTGAGGGGCCAGCTCTGAAGAACAGAGGCCTGTTTTTCAGTTCCCCAAAGCACATGGTACTCTGAAGCACTTGAAAATGGGAAGCGACGACAAATCTGACTCACAAACAAAAAATAAAAACCATGTTGATTTGCACTGCTCCATGAAAGAAGTGATGAATCACACTGATAGCGTCTTAATTTTGTCAAAGTGAGAATCTGGTCAACTCTGTCATAGCACCCTTTTAAATTCAAAGGGGGATGTGTCCCAAAGACATCTGGTTAAGAAAGACCTTCAAGACTTCGGGTCACAGACAGAGCTGGAGGAATTGAACACGGATGGAACGTTTACTTGGAGCTCACAGTTCGACTGCAACTGGACACCCCAAACCAGGAGTTACTCAAGAAGCCAAATGGTGCTCATGACAGTGCTTGCTGCTGGACTAGCAAGCTTCGTGCTATGTTTATTTAGTGTGTGTGTGTTGTTTTTATTATTTTGTTTAAAGTATATTCTGCCTATAGTCTCCAAGACTAAAATTCACAACTTGAAAAGTATTCCAAGGAATATTCTAAAAACAGGGCAACATGGGCTATTTAAGATCTCCACTTAATTGAAATGCACGCTCTGAAAAAAAGCTCATAAGAAAGGTAAATAGTGATGCCCTACACATTATATCAACCTCGTAACTTTTTGGTGCTAGACAGGATCCTCGAGTCTGCTCTTTGGGAATCAGAATTGGTGAAATGTTCATTTCTGGTAAAAATGTAGGAGGAGTTAAATAGCGAAATAGCAGTGTTGAAGGAGAGGAGACCATTATTTGTAATGCTCCCTACTTATTACCAGAGCTGCTTGGAAAATTAAAGGCCACTTGTGGGTTTTTTCCCTACCAACTGACATGTTCAAATCTGCCCGAGGATTTAGTTAACAAGAAAAAAGTAATAGTGGCAATAGAGAAATTCATCTGTCTTCCTGCTATGTTAATATTAATAAATCATAATATGACAAAACCAGTCAATGAATAAGAGTATTTTACAGTCTTTCAGATGATATTTTCAGTCTTCAAAAGCCAGCTGTTGGTTGGCACTAATGAGCTTAAAATTGTTCTCAATTGCAAAAACACCATACTATTTTGCCAAAACCAAAGTAACTTACAAGACTGGGTCCTTCTGTAATTTTTTTGAGATGTGGTTATAAAAGACGTATTTATATCATTCTCCTCCATTCCTCAGTTTTTTGATGAATGTAACCCAGTTTTACTGCTTTAAACGGTCGCAGTTCAAACAGGGATTTGCTAGCTCAGCACAACCAACTAGACAGTGGTTTATTAAATTTAGAGCATCCTTTGTTCCCATTCTAATTAAAAACATGCATTCGCAAATCAGAGAAATGATTAGCATATTCTCTCAACTCTCTTGGCCTAGAGTAGTGGTCATTTTATCAGAAAAAAAGAGTTCTACATCACCACCCTCTGAAAATTTACAAGTTATTTGTTTCTTTATATAATTATCATTTTATTTTATGGAAAAATTAATTTATTAATTAATAGCCTATTGTTATTCTCACTTGCTTCTCTGAGTGATATTAATTCTGAGGAAAAGTGTTGAATAGAACCATGGGTTATAGAGAAAAGTCAAAATATATGTGTAATATGTGTAATATTTAATTATTTTATAAGTTTTATAATAAAGTGTTCTGTTTATCTTTGAAGCTTGTTACGTTCTTGAATAAATTAGTGAGAAGTCAGCTATTTTCAAGGTGATTTAACTGTATAAATGTTAATTTTTCAGTGAAAAGTTGAGAAATATTTAGAGATGATTTTTTCTGTGTCTGAGAAAATCAGAAACTATCAAACAATGGGGTGAAATAGATGATATTTGCCACCTTAGGAGGATACTAAATTTTTTTCTACTCTAATGGTCATGTAAATATTTATGGAAATCATCCAAGTTAGTTAGATAAACTTACCACAAACGTAGTTGGTTTTATTTTATTTTTTTCCTAGTTGAAAGTCATTCCGATAAAATTGTTTTGCAAAAAAGAGAGAGAGAAAAAAAACTAAATAAGCCCAAAACTAAACCCATGCCTATATGGTCAATCTGTGACAAAGGGGGCAAGATTATACAATGGAGTAAAGACATTCTCTTCAATAAATAGTGTTGAGAAAACTAGACAGATGTATGGAAAAAAAAAAAAGACCACTCTCTCACACCATATACAAAAGTAAACTCAAAATGGATTACCATGACTTAAATGTAAACCCCAAACCATAAAACTGGAAGAAAATATAGGCAGCAAATTCTTTGGCATCACTCTTAGCAATATTTTTTGGGTATTTCTCATCAGGCAAATAAATAATAAGCAGATGGGACAACATCACACTAAAAAGTTTTTTCATTCTTTTGATGGTTCCCTTCATTGTACAAAGACAACCTACTAAATGGGAGGAGGTGCATCTGATAAGGGGTTAACATCCAAAATATATTTAAAAACAACACCATAAAAAAACCACTTGATCTAAAAATGGACAAAGGACCTAAATAGACACTGCCCCAAGGAGGACATACAGGTGGCCAAGAGACATATGAAAAGATGCCCAACATCATGACTCAGAGCAATGCAAATTGAAACCTCAGTTAGATCTCACCTCACACCTGTCAGAATAGCTATCAATAAGTCATTGAAAAACAAGCATTGACAAGGATGTGGAGAAAAGGGAACCCTCCTGCACTGTTGGTGGGGTTGCAAACTGGTGCAGCCACTCTGGAAAACAGTATGAAGGTTCTCAAAAATTAAAAGTAGAACTATGATCCAGAAATTCCACTTCTAGGTATCGGAAGAAACCCAAAGCACCAACTTGAAAAGATATGTGCACCCCTATATATTCACTGCAGCATTATTTACAATAGCCAAGATATGGAAGCTACCTAAGTGTCCACCGACAGACAAATGGATAAAGCAGCAGTCCAATGGAATATTACTCAGCCATAAAAAAGAATCCTGTTTTACCATTTAGAATAATGGATGAGCCTAGCGGATATTACACTAAGTGAAATAAGTCTCAGAAAGACAAATACCATATGATCTCACTTATATGTGGAATCTAAAAAACTAAATAAATGAACAAACAAAACAGAAACAAGCTCATAGATAGAGAAAAAGTTGATAGTTGCCAGATGGGAGAGGGGGTGGAAGAATGGATGAATAAGGTGAAGGGGTTAAGGAGTGTAAAGTGGCAGTTCAATAGTCACAGAGATTAAAGTTCAGCACAGGGAATGTGGTCAGTAAAACTATAAGAATGACATATGGGGTCAGGTGGGCACTAGACTTACTGGGGTGATCGGTAAGTTACATAAATGTTCATCACTCTGTTGTGCACGTAAAACTAATACAATATTGTATGTCAACTATAATTGAAAAATAAAATATTTTTAAAAGATGAAAGAATAGGAAACCAGAAAGCAGAAAGAAACTGTGCCTGTGTTCCTTTGGCTGGTCTGCCTCAGATCAGAGCTTAATGGAAAGGCAATGGGCGGTAATTGGAGATAAAGCCCAGAGCTGTGACATCATCCTCAAAGGAAACAATCTCAAAAGGAAACAAACAAAATCAAAGACCTAGAGCTTCACTGACAAATTCTAATTCTGAGGGGTGGGCCCTGCCCCCGTTGAGTCGTAGCGAATTTATTTCACCAGAATTGAGTACTCCGTAATCCCCTGCAAAGAAGTTTCTAAAATTTGTACATAATTAGGCCAAGCTTGGGATTGTTCTGGGCCATGATTACAAATTTTATGTGCAGTCCTTTTTATTGAGTACTATACCAAATCCTTGTGTGATCATCAATTTCCTAACCTAACAAACATTCACATTCTTTTTAAAAACTAAAATTAAAGCGCACTTTTTCTCTGGCTTTTCAAATTTTGAATCATCAGACCAGTAGAGAATAAAACTATCTGGGCAAAGTGAATCCAATTGGCCTGAATAAAAAGTATTTTTCCCTGCGCATGTGATTACAGATGTAACATGTGGATCATTTCTACACACGTAACTTGAGAGTATATTCAAGAGGATTTTTATGTGAATTATTGCTAATCGGTAGACATAAAAAAGAAATTCAGTTAAGAATGAAAAATTGTAGATGGCAGAAAAGAGACAGTATCTTTATACCTTCTGGTAATAAAATATGGATAAAAGTAACCGTTAGTGTTTAATGGGCGCCAGGTACCGCGAGAATAAGCCCTTCATATGTGTCATCTCATTTACTCCTCACAACAGCCTAGTCAGGGGGACAGCGCTGTGTTCCCATTGCAGATGGGGACTCTGCGGTCGGAGATTCCGCCCCAGGGCACACAGTCATCCGGTGCCGGGTCAGGGTTTAAACCCAGGCCCATTGGGCCTCAAAGGTTCTCCTCTCGTCACTGTGCTGCACTGCCCTGGGGGAGATGAAACAAAGAGGCAGGCAGGCCTCAGAATCTGTGCGTGCGCAGAGGACCTGGGAACCGGCGACCTAACCCTGAAGAAGGATGGGCAGAGCCGGGATGGTTCCAGACGGGGAACTGGGAATGGGAGGTTTGCTGACAGAGTTAGACATTGAGAATCATGATATGAGTGACTTTTGTTCAACAAATTGTTGTGTATAGAGAAGCCATCAGGAGCAATAGCCAGAGAACATATTTTTCTGAATGTGTCCAGTTATTTGTTAGTTTCTGCAGAGTAATGGCAAATTGCCTTACCCACGCACAACCACCATCCTGTTTGACTGTTGTGAAGAGACACTTGAAGGTGTTTCTAAGTGTTTTCCTGAACTGTGCTTAGTGAGGGTCACAGCTGAGTTCCTAGTCAGGTCATTCAGGAACAAAAAGTCATTTAGATAATTGTTGGTTCATTTAACAAACAGATGAGGTTCAAGGGGTGTTTCCAGCATCCTGACTGGGTTGAGAATGAGGCACCAATGTGCAGAAAAAGGAAACCCTGTAGGTCATTTCTCCGAACCCCCCCCCCCCCCCCCCGTTTCCTCCTCTTCCCTGCATCGCCTTGGCCACCCCACTTGGGCTGCCTCTGCCCACTCAGGTCAGGAGCTCGCCTGACATTACCTAGTGTTGCGTCGCAGTGCCCACACCACGAGCTGGCACACACTCCTCTAGATGAGCACTCGGTACTCCTGAACCCTCTCCCCGTGGCTAGCAGACTTTCTAAAACTGGTGTGCAATACAAAGAGTGGCATTTTTGCTGGAATAAGTTAACAATCAGAGCCCTTGGAGGAGGAGGTCTTTGATGGTGAACCAGGGCCAGGGGCTATTCCTGCTAAAGACAAGGCCCAGACAGGCTTCTCTCCGACTCCCTCCTCTCTTCTTTTATGCGACTGGAGCACAGGAAGGACAGGGCAGCCCCCTCTTGGACGGAGGCCTAGCCAGCTCTACTGTTCTGGCACTCGCATTCCATATGCTATGGGGCTGAGTATCTCCCTTTTCTTGGAAAGAGGGTCCTCTCTCCCCTGCCCCATCCCCTTTGAAAGCAAGTTGGATCTACAGTAAGTCTCAGGACAATGGTTTCTAAATAATTAGGGACATCACAATCACAAGAATATTTCACAAAAACTTCCCAGGCCCCATTTCAGAAATTTAATTAATTAAACCTGGGAGAGGGCCTGGGAATTTATATTTTAAAAGGCATTCAAGTTTCTCAAGGAACAGCTAGTTTTGGAACCATTGGCCTAGAGCAAATAAAGAAGTGCCTGGGTCTGCCTGCCTTGTGTAGGCAAAGGAGTTCCCTTGGCACCACACCCTCTGGTGCAGCTCTGACGAGGTCTGGGCCAAACCCATTTAATGATAAAGGGGCCTTGGCCTATTCTTGTCCTCTGCATGCATGTTTCACCTGCGAAACTTGGGGGGCGGTAAATAACGGGTCAAGAGGAGGACTCACAGCAGGAGCCAGTTTCCCAGACACCTTTCTCTCAGAGCCTTCGCATTCCCAAGCATGTCCGTAGCCTAGAGCAGGGTTTGGTGGGCGGCGGGTTAACAGTATTGAGGGCAATTGACCATTTGTCTCAGTCAAGCACTCACATGCAAGAGCTAGTATATTATGATTTTTTTTTTTAAGGAAAAAGCATGCAATAGAAAAACCAGCAAAATCGCCATCAGAAAGTGTCTTCTGGCAAATTGCTCCCAGGGCCTCTTGTGGGGGTGGGGGTGGGTGTGGGGGTGGGGGGGTGGGTGTGTGGGTGTGTAAACAGTGTGCTTCTGAGATCCAGAGTCAAGGCAGAATGAAGCCTCCTGTTCTAGTTTCTGCCCAGTCATTAGGTGCCAAGAGGTAAATTCATCATTTTTAAGACTAAGGCCAACTGTAACTTCCTTATAAATTACCAGAAATGCACTGGCTGACTCAACTGAAGGAAAACAGTAATTTCAGCTTTTGTACCATGGAAGACAAAAGCAGCAACATCTTCGATACTATAGAGAAGAGATGCTAGACTGATGCTTTTTGGCCACACTAAAGTAAGAAACAAGAAAAAGCTCCATCTAAATTTACACCTAAAGGAACTGGAAAAAGAGAACAAACAAGTGAGAAGGAAGGAAATAATAAAGATCTGAGTGGAAACAGACAAAATAGAGCCTAAAAAACAATAGAGAAGATCAGCGAAACAGAGTTGTATTTTTTGTAAAAGATAAACAAAATTGATGAATCTTTATTCAGATCCCTCAAAAAAGATCTCTCTCAAATCTCCCAAATAAATAAAATCAGAAATGGAAGTAATGACAACTGAACACAAAGGATTTTAAGAAAATACTATGAACAATTATATGCTAACTAATTGGACAACTTGGAAGAGACGGATAAATTCCTAGAAACGTACAAGCTGCCACAAATGAACCAGGATCAGAGAATCTGAACATACCAATAACTACTAACAAAATTGAATCAGTACCAAAAAAAAAGTCTTTAAAGTCCTAGACCAAATGGCTACACAGGCAGATTTTACCAAACATTCCAATTAGAATTAATACTGATCCTCCTCTCAAACTATTCCAAAAAAATTAAAGAGGAAGGAAGGCTCCCAAACTCATTTTAAGAGGCCAGTATTAACCTGATCTTAACACCAAAGACACTACAAAAAAAGAAAATTATAGGCCAATATCCCTGATGAACATGGATAAAAAAAATCCTCAACGAAATATTAGCAAACCTAATTCATCAATATATTAAAAAGATCACACACCACGATCAAGGGGTATTTATCCCCAGGGTGCAAGTTTGGTCCAGTATGAGCAAATGAATTAGCATGATACACCACACAAACAGAATGAAGAATAAAAATCATAGGATCCTATTAATAGATGCAGAGAAATTGTTAGACAAAATCCAACACCCATTCATGATAAAAGCTCTCAGCCAAGTGGGAATAGAGGGACTGTATTCAACATAATAACAGCCACATACAAAAAACCCACAGGTAACACGGCACTCAATGTGGGAAGCTAGAAATGTTTTCCTTAGGATCAGGAGCAAGACAAGCGTGTCCACTTTCACCATTTCTATTCAATGTAGTATTGAAAGTCCTGCCCACAACAATCAGATGAAGAAAAAAATAAGGCATCCAAATTAGAAAAAGAGCAAAACTGTCATTATTTGCTGATGAATGACACCAGTTAGAGAGAACCCTAAGTATTCCACCAAAAAGTTATCACAACTAGTAAATAAATCCAGTAAAGTAGCAGGATACAAAATTCATATTCGGAAATTGATTGGACTTTTATATACCAATAACAAACTATCAAAAAGAAAAATTAAGAAAATAATCACATTTACAATTGCATCAAAAAGAACCAGATACTTGATGTAAACTTTTTGACATCACTCTTAGTAATATATTCATTTTAGACAAGGAAAAGAAAAACAAATAAATGGGACTACATCAAACTAAAAATTTTTGCATAGTGAAGGAAACTGTCAACACAATGAAAAGACAACCTATTGAAAGGGAGAAGGTATTTGCCAATGATACATTAATTAAAGGGTTAGTATCCAAAATATATAAGGAACTCATACAACTTAACATAAGTAAAAACACATACAAAAATCTGATTAAAAAATATGGGCCAGGGTCCTGAATAGACATTTCTCCAAAGAGGGCATGGAGATGGTCAATAGACATATGAAAAGGTGCTCAACATCACTAATCATTAGGGAAAGGCAAATTAAAACCACAATGAGACACTACCTCATGCCTGTGAGAATGGCCACCATCAATAAATCCACAAACAAGCGGTGGTGAGGGTGTGGAGAAATGGGAGCCCTCCTGCACTGTTGGCAGGTTTGTAAATTGGTGCAGCCACTGTGGAAAACAGTATGGAGGCTTCACAACAAATTAAAACTAGAACTACCACATGACCCAGCAATCCCACTTGTGGGTATTTATCTGAAGAGATCCTAAACACTAGTTCAAAAGACATGTGCACTCTTATATTCATTACAGCATTATTTACAATAGCCAAGAGATGGAAGTAACCTAAGTGTCCTTGGATAGACAAACGGATAAAGAACTAGAACATACATACAATGGAATATTACTCGGTCATAAAGAAAATCATACCACTTGTGACAGTATGGATGGACCTAGAGAGTATTATGCTGAGTGAAATAAGTCAGACAGAGAAAGACAAATACCATGATTTCGCTTATATGTGGGATCTAAAAACAAACTAAATAAACAAACAAAACAGAAACAAACTCATAGAGAGAAAAAATTGTTGGTTGCCTGATGGAAGGGAGTTGGGGAATGGGTGAAAAGGGTGAAAGCGATTAAGAAGTACACATTGTCAGTTATAAAAATAGTCACGGAGGTAAGTACAGCATAGGGAATACAGTCAATACGTATGGGGAGAGGTGGGTACTAGACTATGGGAGTGATTGCTCCAGTAAGGAATATAAATGTCAAATAATTATGCTGTACATCTAAAACTAACATAATGTTGTATGTCAACTGTAATTGAAAAAATTCTCATTAAAAATAAAATGAACCTGTCTCCTTATATATCTGCGTAGTCCTAAACCAATACAGGGATAATAACTGTTATTCTATACAACAAATTCATTCCTTTGTTATGGTGTCCAGGGCTTTTATTACTTGCAAATTGGTCTGCTCAGGGTCGAATGCTTCACATATTCTTAGCGGTTAGTATTTGTTTTCATGCTAAAGTCTCTGACCTGCAGAATCACGCTCACCCTTCTGTAGTTTGATCTGCCTAAACTAACTTTTTCTACATTTTTCCTATCTCAAATATGTTCATTCTTTCAGCAAGCATATATTGATCATCAACTGCCAGGTGAAATCCAAGCACAGAAACAGATCTTGTTCCCAACCCAAAGGAACTGATAATTGAAAATATGGATGCTTACCCACACAACAATTAGGCATTGGTCCACGGTCATACAGTCCTAAGATTATTTTAATTCCTCACTTTTACATTCACCCCAATCAACATTCCATAATGCTTGTTTTTAAGTCTTTATTATTGTCAATATCACATAGGCAAATCAGGGTCACGCAGATTGCAGACGTGGTTTTTCTTTCCCTTCTAAAATAAAAAAAATCTAAGGAGAGTGGTCCACTTGCAAATTAATATATAGAAGCTAAGAACTGGAAAAGAAGTTGCTTATTTTATTCTCTCTCTCAAATGTAGGCACTGGGACCCAAACATCCAAGGAGCTTTCCTAAAGTTACCTATTGAATTAATGGTAAATCCAGTTATAAAGTCAGTTTTAATTATTTTCATATAAACATACTTTGCACCGTCTTATAAAATACTTACTAATTTTTTACTTTACAGCCAAAAACATTGACTGAGTTTAAGGACAATTTGAATGAGTAGTGAGTTTGAAATAGAATTCTAATAAGAAACATTACTGAGCCCGCATAATATGTATAATATTAACTTAAGTTCCCCTTCCCTAAAAGAAATGCTCTGGTACCATAAGCAGCATAAAAATGTTCTCGTATTTCCTCTCTGTAGGGCCAAGGCGACCCCATGAAAGTACAGTTTTTAAAACTATCTGACCCATTCCCTTTCCAAAAGTCTGGTATCTTCAGGAGACTGAGCTATTGCTCTGCCCTGAGCCATGAATTAAGAAGGATGCTGAAGGCCACAAAACTCTGTAAATATGCTAAAAATCATTGGATTGGACACTAAATGGGTGGATTTTACGGCATGTAAATTATGTCTCAATAAATCTCTTATGCTTGAAATGAGGACTGTCTACGCACACACCTATGGTCACACAGGAATTTTTCTGTGTAGCTCCAATTCTTCCCATTGGGGATATTTGCTTAGTACAACACAGCCCTAAACAAATCTGGACTATAGAAGAGGCAACTTCATGCATTTGCTGTCTCACTCAATGAGTAACCATAGAACGGTAACTTGGACCTTGTGCTTGGAACTGAAGATGCCATTAGAATTAAGGTCCACGAGGGCAGTGGGATTTTTTGTCTTGTTTTGTACAGAATCACCATTACCTACCGTTTCCTGAATGGATGATATACAGGGGAACAAGACAGACTCAGTCTCTGCCTCTTCATGCCTATAATCTAGTTAGACATTCAGAAAATTAAATCGTGCTTTTAATACAAAATTATCTATGAAAGAGAACTCTGTGGGGCCAGGAAAAGAGCACTGTATGAGATTGCTTCTCAAGTTCCCTTTGTGATCATTTAACTTGATAATTGAGGTGCCAAGGATATATTTAATGTTAGCATTTGTTTTAAAAAAATTTTCTAAGTTAATTCCCTATGCCCTTTCAAAATGGAGAAACATTCGCAGGATCAGTGTTAAGGGCACAGATAGCAAGCATGTTTTGACCCCAATCATACCATGAATCAGTAAGTTTAAAATGGCCATATATGCCTAGTTAAAGGAGTAGTTTGATTTACTGTGCTTGTTGTGTTAAAAAACAAACAAGTAAAAACAGCCATAGGACAACGGAAACAATGACAATTAAGCCCTCCTGCCCCTGACTGGGCCAGAGGAAGAAATAAAGCGGACCGAAAGCAAGCCCTGGACTTTCCCTGCGCTGGCACTGAAGGGTAGGGGCCTGTGGGGAAAGGCGGTTTCCACCGGATAAGAGGAGGGCGGGAAGCGCTGTCAGGGCTCCCGGACTGGGAGCAGAAAACAGGTTAGGGAGTGGGAGCACCACCCCCGCTCCTGCAGCCTGCTGCCAAGGGTGGGCGGGAGCCACCTGCCTCCTCAGAGGGGAAATCCACACACACACACACACACACACACACACACACACACACACACGCGCGCGCGCGCGCGCGCAACAAGGTTGAGGGCAGGGAGGAAGGAGGGAAGGAAAAACTAACTCGATCTCCCTCCCTTTTTTCTACCCCACACATCAAAAAAGAGAAAAAGAGATACACCCGGGGAAGTTATTTGGGCACAATGTTCTTGAATATCTTGTAGAGTCTATCAAACAGGTTTTTTATTTTTAAAAAAAATCTATGTTTTAAGAGTCACCTGATGAAATTTAAATGTTTTGCTTCTTTTCGTAAAATTTTCCTAGGACTTAACTTGGAAAATCAAGAATAATGATGCAGTAAGAGGCTGGAATTCCCAAGACTAGCAACAGGAGTGAGAGGAGCAGGGAGGGGCAACGATGATGTGATGATTGTGTAATAACTAACATTAGCGTACATCTGCCCCTGGCCGGGTTGCTCTGTGGTTAGAGTGTCGGCCCGAGGAGAGAAGGGTCCCTGGGTTCGGTTCTGGCCAACGGCACGTACTTCAGTTGCAGGTTCGATCTCCAGCCCTGGTCAGGGCACATGCTGGAGGCAACCAATCGATGTATCAATGTTTCTCTCTCTCTCTCTCTCTCTCTCTCCCCCTTCCACTCTCTCTGAAAAGCAGTGGAGAAAATATCCTCGGCTGAGGATTTTTTAAAAATGTATATCTGCTATGCACCAGGGGTATACTTTGTATTGCCCATACATTAATCTGAATTTCTGTAGTTATCTGAATCTTAAACAACATGTGAAATTATCATTAACTCCCCTAATTATGCATATGAATCACGGCTCACAGACATCTCATACAATGACACTGTATTCAGGGAGACACTATTATGTTAAGGGCAAGGAATCTGCATCCACAGGAACCTTTTGAGTCTCCCCAAAAGGCTCATCTGGTCAATGACGATGTCATCTCACTTCTTTGAGCCTGAGTTTCTTCACCTAGGAACAGCATCTAAGCATTTATTCAACAAAGGTTACCCCACTTGTGCTGGATCCGACCAGGTGGAGGAGAAACAGGGTTCTGCCCTCACTGGGCTTACGATTCATGGATGAAGACGGCCGTTAACCAAGATATCTCACTGAAAAACCCAAACTAAAGGCTCAGCGGAAAAGGCGGACGTGGTAGCAGGAGCTGCCTGGTCCCTGGCACCCCTGCGGATTTTCTTGCACACCAGCCTTCCGAGTGGATTCACTCACACAGCCAGCACCTGCGTTTCTTTTGGCTGCAAACACAGAAAACCACAAGTGCCTGGAAACGGTGACTACAGAAACGGACAATCAGGAAAAAGACGACAATAGCAAAGAAGGCCACAGATGTTCTTGCAACAGCGCAGGTCTGAAGCGTAAGAGTTTCAGCGTTTTAAAGCTTTTCAGAAAACAATGGGAAGCAAGTGAATTCGTGGCCAAGATTTCTCGAGGCCCTGGACCTGACCCTCGGCCGCCAGCCCCCTGGCTCAGGTACGCGCCTGAGGTCCTCGAGGGACTGAGGCTGGCAGCCCGGGAATGGCCCGCCGCCAGCCCCGCTGCCCAGAGCGGGAGGAAGCTGGTTCCTGTGTGCCTATTAATTAAATCCGAGCTGGGTGGGCACTGCTAACGTCTTTTCCAGCGGCGGCCTCACGAGCGGAGTTCATAACTGAACCGCAGCCAGCGCCCGTCGGGGGGCAGGAAGCAACCTTTGGCGGGGGCCAAGGCACTTGTCTCCCATCCAAATTCACTCACCCAGGTAGAGGTCTGAGCTGGAGGTCAGCCTGGGACTCTGAATGGATCAATTGTTTCCACCCATCTCCCCCCTGCAAGGTCCGGAAGACACGAAATAGGATTTGGGAAGATTAATGGGCTGCTTTACCACATTGTCTATCTGGAAGGCACACTCTGGGTATTGTTTGCGAGCACAAAGGGGCTTTCAGAGTTCCTCTGGAAGGGTTGCTTTTTGGAAGATTATGCTTGGGAGTTAGGTGTCTCAGGATCCCCACTACAAAGTGGCAGGGAGATTTAGCAGCGATCTAGATAATCTTATCAACCTAGATAATTCAGATGTCGGTTTTACTGCCTTCAAACGCTGTAGCCAAAGAATCACCAGCTAGTTCCATTGCTTTCCAAAGCCTTTACCGCTACACAAAAAAAAAAAGTGGGCTGGTGTTTACAAAGCCCCAGGCATGTGCCAGATATTGTTCAAGGCACTTTATCGGCACTCTCTCCTTTAATTCTCACATCGAAGCCCTTATTATAATTTCCTGTCTTTTAAGGGTAAGGAAACTGAGGTTCAATAAAGGTAAATAATTCACGTAAGGTGACACAGTAAAACATGACATTATAGGGCTAAGAATAGAGGTCTGTTTCAGGTTATAAAATCTTTCCACTTAGAAGAGAGAGGAGTCCATTTTTAAAAAAGCCAATAATAAGATTTGTTTAAAAATTGCCCTGTGGCTTCCACTTATAGGATGATGGTATAAGCCTCCTAAAGACCAACTCTCAGACAGACTTTGGACAAAATGTGAAAAACACCTGCCAAAAGTTCAGGCACCTTGTTGAGGGGAGTCAAATGTGGAGAAGCAAGGAGCAAAGGGATAAGTTTCTCTTCCTTTCATTTCCTTTCCATGAGGAAACCCAGATGTTAGACTTAGTAAACAAAGGATTTAAATATGCTACTTCAAAAATGGGGGGAAATTATGTCAAATGAACTAAAGTATGAGTGATGGCAAAGTATGAGAATGTTGTTCCAAACAATGCCAATAAAAAGACTGAAATTATAAGAGAAACAAGGAAAGACTCTGGAGTTTAAAAAGTTCAATAGCTGAAACGAAAAAAAAAAAATTATGAGAGGGGCTAAGTAGCAGATTTGAGCTGGCAAAAGAACGAATCAGAGAACTTCAACAGAGGTCAGTTGAGATTATTACAGCTCTGTAATGTAATTTAAAATCAGTGCAACGGTGCCAGCCAGTGCGGCGCAGTGGTCGAGCATCGACCTATGAACCAGAAGGTCATGGTTCGATTCCCGACCCGGGTTGCGGCTCAGTTCCCAGTAAGGAGCGCGCAGGAGGCAGCCAATCAATGACTCTCTCGTCACTGATGTTTCTATCTCCCTCTCCCTTCCTCTCTCTGAAATCAATAAAAAACATTTTTTAAAAATTATAAAATCAGCGTGATGGCTCCTTTGTTCATTTTCTCAGATTTGTTTGGCTCTTTGGATCTTTTGTGGTTCCATATGAATTTAGGGTTGTTTTTTTTATTTATGTGAAAAATGCCATTGGAGTTTTGATAGGTATTGCATTGAATCTAGAGCTCACTCTGGGTAGTATGGACATTTGAACAATATTAATTCTTTGAACATATAAACACAGGATATCTTTCCATTTGTGTCTTCAATTTCTTTTATCAATGTCTTATAGTTTTCAGTGTATAGATTTCTCACCTCCTTTGTTAAATTTATTCCTAAGTATTTTACTGTTTTGATGCTATTGTGAATGAGATTTTTTAAAATTTATGATTGTTGTCAGGATAGGAACACAACTGATTTTTGTATGTTGTATCTGCAATTTTACTAAACTTGATTAGTTCTGACAGTTTTTGGTGGAATCTTCAGGGCTTTCTGTGTATGAGATCATGTCATATGCAAAGAGAGACAATTTATCTCCTTTCCTCTCTTATTTGGATGCCTTTTCTTTCTTTCTCTTACTTAATTGCTCTGGCTAGGACTTCCAGCACTATGTTAAATAGAAGTGATGAGAGTGGGAGTCCTTGTTTTGTTCTTGGTCTTCGAGCAGGCTTTTTACCATTGAGTACGATGCTAGCTGCTGGGCTTGTCCTATATTACTTGTATACCTAATTTGCTGAGAGTTTTTACTCATGAAAGGACACTGAATTTTGTCAAATGTTTCTCTGTATCTATGGGGACGAGACGATTTTTCGTCTTCATTCCGTTAATGTGTGTTTCACATTTATTGATTTGCATATTTTATGATTTGCAAGGTTTTTTTCATCCATAGTCATCAAGAATATAGCCTGTAATTTTCTTTGGTATGAGGGTAACCCTGGCCTTGTAAAATGAGTTTGGACGTGTTCCCTCCTCTTCAACTTTTGGAAGAGTTTGAGGTGGTTTGGTATTAATTCTTTGCCAAATGTTTGGAAGAATTCATCCGTGAAGCCATCTGTCCCGGGTTTTCTTTGTTGGGAGGTTTTTAATTAATGCTTCAATCTTCTTGCTTGTTACTTTCCTGTTTAGGCTCCCTGTTTTCCATTAGTTAGTCTTAGTAGGTTGTATTCCTAATGGCCAAAAGTTGGAAACGACCCAAATGTCCATCAACTGAAGAATAGTTAACCAAAGAGGAGTATAACCATAATGTGAAATATTATTCAGCTATAAAGAGAGACTTTGTTTGGGGCCATGGGCGCACGATACAGTGTGCGGATTATGTTTTATTGAGTTGTACACTTGAAACCTGTATGATTCTGCAAACCAATGTCACCCCAATAAACTCAATAAAAAATAAGTAAAAAGAGGGGAAAAAGGAATGAAGTACTGATATATGCTACAACATAAATGAATTTTGAAAACACTATGCTAAATGAAAGAAGGAACTCACAAAAGATTACATATGATTACATTCATGTGAAATGTCCAGAGGAGAGAAATCTATAGATTCAGAAAGTACATTAGTGGTTGCCTGGGGCTAGGGGGAAGCTAGGAGTCAGGGAGGTGATAGCTAAAGCATGTGGGGTTTCTTTTGGGGTTTTGAAAATGTTCTAAAATTGGCTATGGTGATGGTTGCACTTATTTGTGAATATATCACAACCATTGCATTGTACATTTTAAATAGATGAACTGAATGGTGTGCAAACTATATCCCAATAAAGCTGTTTGGGGGAGAAAAAAAAAGAACTTAAGCAGTGTAGCATATATCAGAGCCATAGAACTATTTTCACCACAGAATATCAGAACTGAAAAAATGTTCTCTGGGGATCATTAGTCTAGGAATTTTCAACTAGGGATGGACATCAGGATCCCTTGAGGATCTTCTAACATACACATTCCTGAGCCACTGCAGAGATCCTAAATGAAAATAGTTGAGGAGAGTTGGAGATTTTCTATTTTTTAAGCTTACCAGAGGCAGCCTGGATAGAAAACCACCGCCCTAGACTGAATGCATTCAGCATACACGGCATGGCTGGTCTCAGGCTGATACTAGAACCCAGCTTTACCTGACTTGCAGCCCAGCATGCTTTCTACATGCTCTGCTATCTCTAAGAAATAAAATACTCAGCCCAATTATCAATAGGTATCGGAGCCCCATATTCTGGTGACTGAGAATCTTGGATGCCTAAGATTCATTACTTAGAGAGATTTTACGATTAACTGTCTCTGTTCCCTGCACTGATTAAGTAGACATTCCTAAGTGCATTAATTACTAAGTGCGTTACTATGGTGCCTTTGAAAGCAGACAGACAGAAAACCTGGAGTTTCAACTTTAACCCTCTGGATGAGCCTGTTTTATTCTCATAGCCTCCTTGAGCCCAGGATATCATTAGATCTCGAGACACTCAACCCTCACTGTATATTAGAACAAGCCAAAGAGAATGTAAAAAATATTATGCCCATGCCTCACCTCCAGAAATTCCAACCCCGCTGATTTGAAATAGGGCTGCAAGTTCCCCAGGTTCTTATTCAGCGGGGCTGGGAACCATTGGTTCAAGGCCAACCACACTGTAGATGAGTCATTTAGGGCTCTTCCAAGCCCTTGAATCTTCCATAATTTTACGACGGTTTCCATTCTCACTGAAAATCTAAGAATGACTTCAGCCTATTGTGTAAGTGGCCTGAAAGTGTGATTGCTAAAGCAATTTATTTATCTTCCCTGGGTGGGTTCAACAAACAAAAATTGAAAACATTTGTGCTGAGTACTAGTTGCTGCAGCGACATGGGACACAGTGAGAAAGGGGAAAGCGGTTCTCAGGGAGCTTGCTGGAAAACTCTGAGCAAACCCTTTTAATCTAGGTCACTGCTGCTATGGTGCAAGCAGCACCTCCCTGCCTGCACCTTGTTGGGGGCTTTGGTACAGTGGCCATTTCCAGAAGGAGGAATCTGGGCATCATAACTTCTTACATCTTTTTTTAGCTCTGTCAGTTGTGGTTTCCGTTTTAGCTCAACTTTTCCTCGTAGAAGGTTGTTTCTTATTACCATGATATGTACGTTTATGGTTTAAATGAAAAATAACACTCGGTGCCTTTTACTCTATCTTAGGTACTGTTTTGATTTTTACTTCCTTGGTAGTAATTTTGGTTCCTGAAAGTAGGTTAGGGATGATCAGATGAGGGAAGTGATATTAATTCATTGACTTATTCCGTAAGTACCTGTTATTTGCCAAAATTCAACTCAATGCTTGAAACACTAGGTAAGATTCGGCCCTTTCTTTTTATGTCTCTTGGTAGAAAGATCAAACTGTACTTTACAATAAAATGAATCTTTTTATAAGAGATAACCTAATAGAAGGATATGCAAAGTTCTCTGGGGAAACAGAAAAAGAGCATTATTTGTTGTGTTTAATGGATTCAGAGAAAGTAGCATGTGAGATGATTCTAGAAGGATGGCTAGGAGGGTTCTAGGTAAAGGAGAGGCCAGGCAATCCAGGCAAAAGGAACAGCATCTTCAGAGTCATGGTGACTCTGCCTCCTGGATTCATGCCCTCATGTGGTCCCCTCGCACACTGCAAAAAGCTTACCTGTATAACCTATAAATATCGTCAGGATAACTGCGTGTGGCCAGGCCACAAGAAATACTGTGGTGTCTGTCCTGGGCCCTCTAGGATTTCACAGTTGGGGGAAGTCAGTCACCCCATTGTGGCGATGCTCAAGCAGCCCATGGAGAAGCCCCCGAGAAGGAGAACTCGAGCCTCCTGACAAAGCTAGAACCAGGTGAGACCACCTTGGAGTCAGATCCCCCAGCCAAGTGTTCAGAGAGCTGAGAAGCATGACAGGGACTGTTGTCGCGATCTGCCTGACATCTTTCCTACAACCTCAGGAGGGACCTCCAACGAGAGCCACACAGGGAACCGCTTCTGGGTCCCTGAGGCTGTTGTGAGCCACTATGTTTGAGGGCACTCTAGGAGATACCAAATATAGGTGGCATCCATGTCCCTGTTATGCTCTGAGATAAGAAGTGAAATGGTAAGGGATCGGGGTATGGAGGGAAAGGGGGAGATCCGAACAGAAGGGTGAACCACAGAGAAGTATAAAAGGGGACCGTTGTTGATTTTAGCAATGAAGTGATGACACTGGATTTGTGAGTTAGAAAGCAAATGCCTAGACACAAGACCATGATCTGAAGAAAAGTGTGGGTAGATATATTAGGTATGAATTATAGCGAATTTTTTCTTCTACTGGATTGTCTCTGTCTACCTTTTTTAGAGGTTGATTTTCAGAGTTGCAAGAGAATTTATGGATTCCAACCTCCTTCCCTCTTCAAGATTCTTATCCACAGCCTACTTGACAGATGACCTTCCTAACTCTGCTTGAATATCTCCAGGGATGGGAAGCTCACCTCCAATTCAGCCAGACATTGACACGTTGAAAAGCTGTATGACTCCCTGTAATTCTGACAGACTACTGGACTGGGGTTTAGGCTTGTTTCTCCCACTAAAGAAATGGGGACCTTGAGTCTAGAACTTTTAAGATCCGCATGAACTTGGATGGGGTTCAAGATTCTAGTGCCTGCCACCAGTCTGCTCACTCTCTTGAGGTGAACTCACAGAAATCAATGATAAAGTAATGATTGTGTATAACCCTGAATATACTTATTAACTCTAGATTGGGATCTGTAGAAAGAGTGATTGAGACTTTACACTCACTATGGTTTGTAGACCTGGCTTTACCAAACTGAGCAACAGAGTCATCTGAGGGAAAGCTGAACCCATCTCAGCCTCTCTACTTGACATCCTATTCTGCAGCTATTTTAAAGCATTGGATTTAAAATGGCTTTGCATTGATTTGTAGTTTTCTGAATACTTCAGAGAGTTCATACTATAACAGATCCCGTGCCATCCCACTCCGATGGCCCTCGAGTGGCCGTAGATGGAGGTGGTTGAAAGGCCGCAGTCCCAGGATGTCTGTAATGAAGATGAGGTCATGGTTAATCAAGCCTTGGCTCAGACCAAGCTCTGGTGGAGGAAGCATCAGAAGCATTCCAGCTTGCATGAATCCCTTGACTTTCCAGCCCAGGGTTACACCACTTGGCGACCATCAGAGCCCTATTAAAGGATTTGGATGTCCATACAGTTGCTTAATCAGTATGTTCAATCATCTGGGGTTTTAATAACTTTTAATCATTCAGTATATTATATGACCCCTGTAGGTTCTGCCAAGACACAGTTTCCAGTGAGAGGAAACAGAGTAATGGAAGCAAGATTGTGAATGAGGAGGTCACCTTGTATCTGGTTTTTCAGAGGAACTTAAACTCTAGTGTCATATTTATGTTGGGATTGTACTGATCGTGGTCATTCATGTGATCTTTAAAACGATGTCAGCACATGTAAGAGGAGATCCCTTAACTTTGAGAAGTGTAGTACAAAACGGGCTTTAACATTGGATTGACCCACTTTTTCAAATCATGGCTTTGTTGGGACATCTAGATTCCATCTGGCAAGGGGTACAGTTAGCTGAGAACTTCCAGCTGCAGTACCTTCATCACCATTTCTGCTCAACATGCGGCATCTCTAATGGGCAATTTTTGCTCTGGAGTACCCTGTTGAATTGGCTATTCTTTGTCACACCACCCACCCCTCCACTCCCCACACACATACAATGAACCACTTGAACTATTAATTCCATTTCAGCGTCTGCTTCCCAAAGGATCCAACTGACGGAGTAAGTTACTTAAATGCTCTGAGATTCAATTTCTTCCTCCTTCAAATTACACTGCTACCACGTGCATCATCAGAATCTGAAGAGGCGACACGAAGCAGAATACATAACGTACCCTGGCTTGAAGGAGACGATCGCCAAGGTGTTTCGTTCTGTTCTGTTTTGTTTCCTTCACTCAGCTCACTAGTAGGACGTTTCTCTTCACTGGTGTGTAAAAATAAGATGCATCCTTTGCTTTTTTTCACCAGCTATGATATGCCTAGAACAGCATTTAACCACCACAAGGGGGGTGGGATGCTGGAAATACACAATTGTAGAAGAGTGTTGTCACAGCTCTCACAAGCCTGTGAGCATCTTGAGGGTGGCCTTCGGGTTTCCTAAGCGCTCTGACAAGTGTAAATACAGAGAGGAGCACAGAGGAGGAAAACCTAGCCTGGAATGTCATGAAAAGGCTACCTAGGGCGGGAACACTCTATTTGAGTCTGAAAGAAAGAGTACACATTCACCAAGCAAGAGAGGAAGGCTTCTGCCAAAAGAGGGCACTGCCCTCGCCAAGTGTCAAAGACCCTGAGAACGGGGGAAAGTGGGGCAGAGTCAAGATGTTCCACAGACATTATACAGAAAACTGGGGTAGGGGGAAGAGGTGTCCCAGTAGAGCCACCCATGAGGGGTTCATGGCAGGGATTATCTACCCCATAGTACAGACAAGGAAGCTGAGCAGGGCCCAGTGGGGTTAAATACCCGGCCCAGGGTCACAGAGGGGTAGAGTCACTGAGCCCCCGAGAGACACAGCCAGGTCTGTGATGCTTCCCTACCTGCAAATGTACAGAGACTACCCCCTCCCTGGGAGTTACTGAGTGATCCAGACAAGCCCCAAGCGGGTCTTAATTATGGGGCAGGGAGAGGGACACAGGAAACAACCTCAAAATCAACACTTGAGGCTTTTTCTGAGGAGAAGATTCTCTGTGCTCAACAGTTCAGGGAATGTGAGCTCCTTGGAAGCACAATTTTGAAGAAACAGAAGCCAATGTACACATTCACAGCATTCAGTTCCCCCGAATCAATTATGTTTAAGTGATGTTAAGGGCCTGACAGAGCCACAAAAGAAAGAACAATCTTTAACCTCAAAGTTGAGGCTGATCCTCGTGCCTTAATCTAATGCATTGTGTCTGGCCCTACTTGCAAGCTCAGATCTGGTTCTCATTGCTTTTGTGGATTTAAGTGAAATCCTTCCCATAACTTTAAATTAGGTTTTGTGTTGATGATATTTCTTTTGTTAAAATATGAAAAGAAAAAGAAAAAAAAGAAAAACACCCAAATCCCCCAAATCCAGGCCATCGGTCTAGTGGACACAGGCTGTCCCAACAGATGGAGAGAGACTTTTCCCCAAGAATGAGGGTGACATCAGTGTGAGTGTGGCACGTGGGGTGTGAAGTGCAGCCCCTTTTAAAAGAGCCAGATGGGCCGAGCTGTTCCCATCCCCTGCTATTGCTTGTTGCTGCAGAGAGGCTAATGCAAACCACACGGGCTCAGAGGGCGACTACAGGAGGCTGCAGGGACAGACCGCGGGACTGCTGGATCGAAAGCCGGCTTCCGGTGCCAATTATCTAGAAGAAACCACGCCTCGTGCTGGGTGAGAACACAGAGGCCAATCTAGCTCGACGTCTCACCTTCGAGAAGGAGAAATGCAGGATGCGACTGGACAGACCACTTGCTCCAAATCAAGGTCAAGTTCGTGGCACAGGCAGAAGAATCCGACCTTCCTGGTGTCCAGACCATCACTCTGCTTGGGCTCAGCTACTCAGAAAGCAATGAAAGGCTTCTGGTTCCAAGTTTTTCTTTCCATTTGGGTGAGAAAAATGAGATACAATTTTGAAAGAAAAGGCTGCTCAGGGAACAGTGAAAGAAAAAAAAAAAGAAAAAATCCAAATAGTTCTGGCAGCAATAAGAGCGTTGTGAAATGCATTTCTCGATTTGGCGCGTTACCATCTTCTCTGTGCACGCACCGATGGGTATTTTACCCACGTGCCTGTGTGTAAATACAGACGTGGCTCTGTCTAAAGACACACCTGTCGGTTGCCTCTGCCACGTGCTCTGGGACTGACAGGTATGGCCCCTGTCAACAGGGAGACTATCCCCACTTGTACCTGATGTTGAAAGCACAGAAAGAAACATCAAATGTAGGTGTGTTGGTAGAGAGAAAAGATTGTCGAAGTTGAAAAAGCTCTTAGATCACCTAGTTCAGCATGGCCCAAATAATCATCCATGGGAAGGGGATCTGCCATTAGGGAGAGGAAGGGGTCCCGAGGTCCAATAACCTTAGGAAACTTTAATCTCAAACAGGTTTTTTTAACCAGAGGACCTCTCTACTGCCGGGTCGTTACTATGGTAATGTGCACTGAGGATTTCTAGGAAAGGGGTATAAGATCCAAACTCTCCCAGACCTGCATGTCCACTCAACTTCTTTTCATTCTAAGGACAATCTCATGAGATGAATGTTCCTTGGAAAATACCTTTCAAGGTTGACCTTTTCCAATGTCTTAACTTTACAGATGAGAAAAAATAAAAGTCTGAGAGAAAAAGTAAGTTTCCTTAGGTCGTTCTAGTCGTCTGAACCAGGACTCCAGCCTAGACCTTCAGGCAGTAACCAAAGGACCAAGTTCCTTTTTTGCTGCTATATCCCTAATGTGTTTTCAATGGAGTTATCAATAAGTAATAAGGCAATGACTAATAAATAACAGCTAAGTGTTTTACCTGCGTTATTTTGCATCTTGATTAAAATCCTACGGGGTAGATACTCTGATTACCAGTTTTACAGACAAGAAAATAGAAATGTAATGCCAGCCACGGACCTTGGGCAATGGTAGTACATGCAAAATGAGTAAATGAATGAATAACACAGGATAAGATACTTTTTACTACAGATATTAATTACTACCACCCCCCACGAATCTTCCCCCAACAGAGGAAGCTATAAAGGGGATGAATAATAAAATATGGTTTCCCTTTGATCATGACAGATCCTTCTCTCAAATGTGAGCTGAAGATCACACTCCAGATGCAATAGCTCTATAGCTCAGTCCCATGACCAACACAGAGATGCTATGCAGGTCTCGCAACAGAATGTCCTTCTGAGCTTCCTTCATCAAAGCCTGAGAGGTCCCATCCTAGCCATCAGGAAAGCATTAGCCTAGCCCTCCCACACTTCCATTGTCTCTTGAAAGCCGCTCAAGTCTTTTATGCCATCACAGAAATCCCATCTCTTGGGATTTCACATTGTTTCCCATCCTTGCCCTTAATTCTGTGTTCCTTTCTCACAACAGAAAAACCTTATATCTTAAAGTTAGAACTCCTGGGGCTGGGGCTGGGGCTGGGGCTGGAGCCTGGCTCTGGGCCTTACATGTTGTGTGACCCTGGACTAATCATTCGAGGGATAAGAGAATCACCATCACCATCACCACCACCATTATCATCATCAAAGTGCTCATTGGTTGACTCTACCTACCATTAGCAGCTTTAAACTTCACAACAAACCATTGCCGCAGCTGTTATTATTGTCCACACTTTATGAATAAGAAAATGGGACACAGAGAAGCTAAGCTAGGTCTTCAATTCAAAAGCCCTTTGAGGTGCATGGATCGCATGTGTGAGTGTGTAAGTGTGAATGAATTCTCTTTTGTTGTCACAAGCCTAGAAAGTAGGTATTATCATCCCCATTATAAAGATGAGGAGACTGAGTCTCCGAAAGATTTAAAAACCTGCTAAACATCATGCCCAGGGCAAATGAGTGGTGGAGACAGAACTGGAACTAAGAGCTATATGTCTGCAAAACGCGAGCTCCTTTGATTGTATGATTCTGAAGTTTCTGAGCCACAATTTCCTCATTTGCACATGAAGGTCATAAAAGTGCCTCCCTCTTGGTGACTGCTGGGAAGCTCGTGGTATGTGAAAGATGTCATAAGCTGTATGCCCCATGATGGGCGCCTATTCCTCATCTTTGTCTATGCAAACCAACAATGAGGAGCCTCTCTGGCAGGCTGCCATTTGCTGACTCTAGGTTCATGTGTTGGCTGCAAGTTAGATTCACTCACCTAATTTTTTAGGGCCTTTTACAATGTATGAGGTCATTTGTCTTTGTTAGAGAAAGAGATTTAGTGATGAATTCACCCTACAGCATAATTAGCCCCAGGCCTGTCGGTCCCTGAGGGAATCCTTCCTATCTTAGCAAAACATAGGCAACCTGAAGCGCAGGGGCATGTCACTCCATAGAGTCTAGCTAATCTAACACAAAATGCGTTGAATCAACAGGTCTTTCTTTATTCCTGCTACCACCAAGAGACTCCATTTCTCCCCAAAGCAAAACAAAGGAGTCTTTTTTTTTCTTTCTTTTTTTTTTTTTTACCAGCATTAAGGTTGATTGAACAACGTAAACCCCAACTGCCAACTATTAAGAATGGCTGGATTCTTGGTTTGCATTTCTACAGATGTTCCTTGGGGTTTTTAAAGGAACAAAGGCGTATACTTAGGAAGCGGAAGACACTTGTTATGCTTGCTATGGCTTCTAGAACATGCCCCTACTTGATTTTCAAAAGACTTTCTGAACATAAAGGCTAGGTGGTTGCCAGCCCGCCTCAGAATGACAGAAGGATTTACTCAAAAGAGAGAATTTGCACTTTAATTTTCAATCATGCTTTGTTCCTGCCCACAGAGCAACCAAAAAAACGAGAGGAAATGTTTGCTCTCCATCCCCAGTGGCTTAGATCATTTGGCTATCATATGACCTTCGGTGATCTAAGTCACCTCTACCCTGGCTTTGCCAAAAAGTTGATTGCTGTTCAATTCTTCCTCTCCAAGGTCGTTCAGCAATAACATGTCTTCTCCCTACTGATTGAAGACAAATAGGGGGGAAAATCCCGTGGCAATCCAACTGGCGGTGGATGTGTGCTGGCTCAGATGGCTTCTGCCCGCATGTGCTGAGGCCCACGTGCTCTCGTAACAGTCCTCGGAGTCACTGGTTTCGTGTCCACGACGAAGCCAGAAGGAGCATTTGCAGCCAGCTCCAGACCAGAACCTCTCCTCCACTCCCAGGGAGGCAGCAAGGCCAAAACAAGACGCAGGACTCAGAGATGAGCACACCAGGAGACGCAGCGCAGCCGGGACCAACAGGTAACAGACTCCAAAGACATCCCTCTTGGTGTTTTAGAAAGACGGCACACGTGTAGAAAGTCGCAGGAACCTTCACGTTGGAGAAAGCAGATTGTTCCCACGGGAAATCCTCACTCTCTCCCACCCGATCTAGCCAATTCCTATTCACGATTCTGGTCTCAAATCAGACAGCTTCCTCTGGGAATTCTTCTCCAGCTCTCCTGAGAGGAGGGGAGGTGCTTCTCCGATGGGCTCTTTAGCACCCAGTTCTCCCACCCTCGTTACTATACATTTTATACCCCGTGGCTGTAACGCCCATTTTCCCTATCAGCCGAAGGTTCAGCAAGGCCAGGAGAGATGCTTGCCTCGGTCGTTACTGTGCTTCTAGCTTCAGTTCAGCACATGCCCTGTGTGGAAGGACTTTCTGCCTCAGTATCTCATTAGTCCATCAAGTGTTTACTGATCCGCTCACCAGGCCGCCTATTCCTCCTGCCAAAATGAGGCAACGTGGTTTTAGCACCACCAGGATTGACCTGACCAGGCCACAGTAGAGGAAAATCATCACATCCATTAATGAGAACTTGTGTCCTTTTATTACTGCCACTTAGGTGCGTCCAGATTGCCTGGACGGGCTCACTGTGCAGAGCGTAACGCGGCCCTCGCAGCCTGTGTGACAAAGGGCCCCGGGTCGGCGCTCACTCGCAATCACCCCAACCTGAGAACGTGCCGCTGATTCGATTTGATTTACAAACACGTTAGAGGACAAGCACAGCGGCTGTCATTTAGCCTTGTTTTAAAAGGTGTGAGTAACTGGCCTTTCTAGGTGCTGTGGTGATTACAGAGGAGGGGGGAGGAGGCAGCGCTTCCCTGAAGTCTCAGGAAGCCAGGCTCCCACCTTACATCCCGCTCGACCAGAGTTCGCCTTCGGTAGGAACGTTTCTGTTTAGCACTTGGCAAAAGCCTTTGTTTAACTCAACTGTATTCTATTTGGAAAAGGCAAAACAGTTGCACGTGACACTAAATTCCTTTCAGTGAACTGAGTATTTCTTCAGAGATTTAAGTGTTCCCATGTTATAGGGCAAGCAGCACAGAAAGGCTGCAGAAAGAACAGAGTGTTCGGAATCAGGTAAATTTGGGATCGAATCTCTTCTCTGTCACTAGGCAGTTTGTGACAATGGAGAAGCGGCTGAGAAGTAGGCAACTGCTTCTCCGTGTTAAAGTGTGAGAAGGGGCATAGGGTTATTTCTCTCACAAAATTAAACTCTCCGCACGTCTAACATCTCATTGGACATACACTTCCCACAACTGCTGTGCCAGGCACAGAGAAGCCCAGAATCAGTCCTCGTTCTCCGCTTGCTGCTGTTTCCCGCCGGATACAACCTCTGTCCATCTGCTCCCCTGGCTGACCTTGGAGTCTAACAAGCCCTGCCACCGAAACATACATTTAATGAAGAACACGTCCTGTGATCGCCAAAGTGTAAAAAGTAGGTAAAGAGAAATGATAGCTCCCTCTACACCTTGAGATCTGTGGGCTCATTGGCCCTATCTCAGATTGCAGAGAGAGAGAGAGAGAGAGAGAGAGGGAGAGGGGGGGGGGGAGAGAGAGAGAGAGAGAGAGAGTGTGTGTGTGTGAGATAGCCACAGCTTTGTAGACGCCACAGGACCCTCTTTGTGGACAGACGTGGATGGGTGTGTGGGTGGGGAGAGGGTACTATCTACAGGGTGGAGAGACCCCAAGAGGACTGTTTCCTGGAGAGATCCTTTGAACCAGCCCACTCTGTAACCAGCGGTGAGAGCTGAGAGCCCCCTGGCGTTCCTTAACCATGTTCCGTGGGGCTGTGAGGCGATAATGGGGCTGGTTGGAGCATCTCTAGGCAGATGCTGCCATCTCCTGGTTAGAGTCACGCTTAGCAAATCCCAGAACGTTCACTGTTCTAGACTAGAACTGCAAGGACAGCCTCTCTCAGTGGGCTCTTGGAAGGCACGAAAATACTAGGGAAAAACAAGCTGACTGTCAGCAGAGCCCATCATTCCCTTAAGACATAATCTGGGCCCATCATGCACTACACAGAGCTCTGCCACTGCACTTCTCAAACTGGCCTGTGCTGGTAGTTTTCTTTCTGGTCTCCAAAACATCAATGTTACATAAAGATTTTGTTGTCAGGAGCTAAGCAACTTTACCAGAAGGTAATTTTTTAAACTTCTTCCTACCCTGAAGCACATGATCCAAAGTACTGGGAAATAGCCTGTAACATAACAGGTATTTTTCACATAGTAACTCCCTTTCTAGCTGTTTCCCAACACACTACAAACCAACCAAGCTTTTACAGTTCCATCCCAACCATTGCACATATCTGGAGCTGCACACTCATTAGCCGCAGCCTAACCTGCTTGATTACCTCTGCTGACAGAGCTCTCACTACCCAACATGACTGCTGATTCTACTGTTGGACAACGATATTTGTTAGCAAGTCCTCATTTGTCTCACTGGTTCCTTTTTTCGCATATCTGTTCAGATATGCAAAGGGAATTTTAGTATGCAGGTCTCTGTTCATCAGAATAAATATTCTTAGGTTCTTCAGACTTAGCACTCACAACATACATTTCAAAATCTTTAATCACACTTTCCCTGCTTATTTGGATGTGCTTCATTTTGTAATCTCCATCTCGAACTGAATTTATGGGAGTTTTATAAAATGCCCTGAGCAGTGCTACATCAGTAGAACCATGATCTCCCTGTTCTGAACAGTAGAGTTGTATCAATGTGTTTAAGGATGCATAAATGTGGTTTTAAAGGGTTAGTAAACATGTTTGCACAATGTCATCCAGATATTTTGCACAGGGACGTCTGCTAATTTTCTATATACTGACCCTGGTCTTTTAGCATATATAAATCATTCACATTCATACCATGACAAGGTTAGTTCTGGCCTGTTTTCAGACTTCCCATATACTTGTCATCCCTCTGCGATTATGACAGTTTAAGGCTCTGGTTTCTGTTTACCATCCTAGAAGTACGGAAAATACTGACTTACATGCTCCTCCTTGGTCACAAAAGTGACTCATTTTATTTTTATTTTTGTAAATTTTTCATTTATTGATTTTTAAAAATTTTTTTTTTTTTTTAAGAGAGAGAGAGGAAAGAAGAGGGAAGGAGAGAAAGGGAGAGAGAGAAACATCGATTTGTTGATCCACTTATTTATGCATTCACTGGTTGCTTCTTGTATGTGCCCTGACTGGGGATCCAACCTGCAACCTTGGCGTGCTGGACAATGCTCCAGCCAACCAAGACACCCAGCCAGGGCCTTGATTCATTTTATTTTAAATGTTTTTTCAAAATAAACTCATTTTTACTGAAATTTATTTAAAAGATTCTTTTTTATTACTATCATATGTGAAAACCTAGCAACACTTGTCTTTAGAGGAAAATGCAAAAGTAAATAGAAGGGAAACTAGACAAATACATTATGTTCGAGAAAAATATAGTTGTTTGCCAAAGGTTTTATCAAAAAGGGGGCAATTAGAGGTTTTAGGCATTATTTAAAATAAGAGTGTTTTTTCAGGGGAGCCTGGGGGGTTATTGCTTATTGGGCAGAATTTCTATTTGAGGGGATGAGACAGTTTTGAAAATAGAGAGAGGTGATGATTGCACAACATTGTAAATGCACTTACTACCACTGACTGGTACACTTAAAATGGTAAATTTTACATCATGTATATTTACTAATAAAAATGCTTCCAAGAAAGTATGTTTCTTTAATCATATTTAACCATTTTGAAGATTTTGAAAGGAGCATAACATTCACCCCATGTGATTCAATGTTATGAAATGAGCCACCGGGACCACACGGATCGAGAGTGATGTGAGTCCCATATCTTGGAGAAACACGGACCTAAGCCACTGATAAAGAATATTGCTCACATTTGGACACATATATTTAGCATTCAAAGCTGGTTTTGAAGATGGACATATAGATGTGCTTATCATTCCCATTAACGCACAGACTGGGTATTATAAAACCGCGACCCCTTTAATAAGGAAGCCAGGGAACCTGACGCCTCATTTCACCCTTACAGCAGCATTCACGGAGCCATTCTCTCTCATTTCTGTTTACAGGTGAGGCTGAGCCTTGGAGTGGGGAACCAGGAGTGGACACCACAGGGGGATTAAGCAGCTAGGTCCTCTCATCAGAGCTCCCACCTCCACGCACGATCAGAAAGGAACAGTTTAGGACAGGAAGCCCCGGGGGTGGTCGCAGAACTGAACGAGGACAGGGACCGGCTAAAACCAGACCCATCCAAGCCGGAGGGAAAACTGATCACAGACCGACCCCAGCGCTCATTATTACCATCACTGTCATGAAAACTGACTCCGCAGGGAGAAGGGGGGCCCAGCGGGGACAAACTCCGTGACACTTCCAGAACGGACCATATTAGGAACAAGACCCCCCTCCCCCACCAACCAGAAGGCGAAGTCAGAATGTGGGGCCACAGATCTCAGAAACGATCCACCCTGGGAAACACACTAAATCCCAAGGACTGACTGTCCGACTGACTGACCCAGTACGCAACTCACTCGAGGGCCGGCCCACGTCCGCTTGGACCTGTCCTTTCGCTTCTCTCACAGCGGCACCCGTGTGTCCTGGCCCCTTTTTTCTACCTGACTAAACTTGCTTGCTTTCTCACTCAGGCTCCTTCTTGAAACCTTTCCTGAACGAGTCAAGGACCTGGAGGTTGGGGATTGCGCCAGCCCCAGCCCCCCTCACAGAACCGGCCTGGTGACAAGGTAACTGGACATTAGAGAGAAAGAGAATTTCTCCTGGGTCACATTTTTTAGTTGTGAGAATCCCAGGCTTGAGCCTGACATTATCTGCCTTCAAAGGCTAGGTTTTGGGTGTGCGTTTTTGTTTTGTTTTTTTTCAATTCCACCACAAGAATAGGCACGAAAGAGTAGAAGAATCTGGAAGCCCTTCCTTGTGGCAGCTCAGTGGTTCCCAAACTTGGTGGGCACAGCTTGTGGATGCTGATACGGACCCCCCTGCTCTGCCTATGTTCACATGGAGAGAAAGGGGGAGTGGCTTACACAAGGCTGCAAGAGCAAATGCACATTTTAGAAGACAGATTTAATTCTCCTTGTTGAAAATAAAGGCTTTTCCTGCCTTTTCTTAGAGCATTTACTTTAGAAAACATACCAGCTCTTTCTCTGTCTCTTTAAAATGTACATAAATCTTTCTAAAAGCTGTGGGCAAAAAGGGGTCCTACAGAAAGTAACCTCACAGTGTGATCTGATCATAAACTCCTAACTGGGCAGGTCCCAGTGGGCAGTGCAGCCCCGGGCCTGTGACTTCCGTAATGGAGAGTTTTTGAAGCCAGCCCCAAGCATTGTCCTTGTGCATCTAGGTTACCACACCTTTGAAATGCCAGAAGTAACCACCCTCCAGAGAGCACAGTTGGGTTAACTATGCCGTAATCCAATCCCCATCCTGCTTTCTCCCACCTTCGGGTAATCTTAGGTCCCCTCCTTAATTTTAAAGGCATGAAACAAACTGTCCCTCTCCAGATCTCTCCAGAACTTGCTTCCTGGCAACTGTTATCAGTTTTAGTTCAAGCTCATAAAAATTCTCTACAGATTTGGACATTCTTAAGTTGACAAAGCTAAGTAAACCTCTTACCACATTTATGACCCAGGAATTTCTGCCTCAAGAACCTAGGACCCATCTCTTTAAAATGTAATCATTGCCCAGTCTGGCGTGGCTCAGCGGTTGAGCTTCAACCTAGGATCCAGGCGATCGGGGTTCGATTCCCGGTCAGGGCACATGCCTGGGTTACGGGCTCGGTCCCCAGTCGGGGGCGTGCAGGAGGCAGCTGATCAATGACTCTCTCATCATTGATGTTTCTATCCCTCTCTCCCTCTCCCTTTCTCTCTTTGAAATCAATAAAGATATATTTTTTAAAAATAAAAATAAAATGTAATCATCAAGGAAGAGTGTGCCCCTGCCACCCAGTTTCTGTAGGAGGACAGCAGCCTGACGTAGCAGGTGCCTTGCTCCAAAACTACCTCCTGTCACTTAATTTTCCTTCAGATAAAACCAATTAGCTATCACAGAAGGTCACCCCAATTACCAAATGAACTTAGGAAGACGTGTGTGACAAACAGTGCTGTTGGGTCCGCTCGTGGAGGACCAGTTACTGTCTATCAGTGGCTGTATCCGCTTGGCTATGAAAAAAGGTGAGATTTCTTTCTGCCTCTTCTTTAGCGGGTTGCCTGGGACGAGCATTACATTCAGTTTCATGGTTGTTCAATAATAACACTGTCTTCCTTCCTTCTACTTCTTGTGCAGAGGTTTTCTGCACTGGCAGGAGACTTTGTTTTAGCTGTATTTCCCCAACAAGGTCATCACACAGTGAACCGGTGCTGAGTCCAAAAAGGACCCACCTGATTTCTGGCCTGGGACTCTTTCCATTGGCCCCATGGCCTCTTAGGAATAAAGGGGAGCAGATAGGCGACCCCAAAATATTCCCCCATGGTCTATTGATTATTTTGAGATGGTTATTTTTTTATGAAACAGCAGACATGGGAGAAGCTCTGAAAACTGAGTAGAAGGTACCCTTTTGTAAGAGACACATTCATATAATGAAAATGTCCCCCTTGTAAGGGTGCCTGCCTCTCTGTACTGGGAAGAGGGGATGACTAAATCTTTTTATCAATGGAGACGTCTAGGACTTAAATCTGCATAACAACCTTACCCTTGTTTGCTGTGCTTTTCTTGGTAACTACCTTTCACTGGCCTTCCCTTCCCCCAATGTACATATTCTTTCCTCTTTAAGTAGAGATGTTATTGACTGTGGTGGTTTGGGCCACTTGGGGGAGTTCCTCAGTTATCTTGGGTCTGTCCCTTATAGACAGGAGGTGTACATGTCATTAAACCTCGTTTTGTTTTTCTCCTGTTAATCTGTCTTTCAATAAAAAGGTCGGGGAGAGGGTCTCAGCCAAGAACCTAGAAGGGTAGAAAGAAAATTCTTCTTCCTTCCTTACAAAGCATACACTTTTATGTTTGCTATTTTTTACTGTTGAGGGGGTTCAGAACAGGCCACCCCAGGATGTGCCACCTTGTCATATGAATTATGTTGAGCTGAACAAAACAGAGCCCCTGCAGGCTCAGAGGAACTTTTACTTTAAAGAGCATTTACTTATCATTACTGTTAGGAAGCAGTAATTTCATTATTTACATTTTATTGTAGAACCCCCCGTTATATCTTTAAGAAATACTGTATCTCCGTAAAGGATTGCGTGTCACAGGAAGCTGAAGGCCTCTCACTGACACAAGCGGCCCTGCCATCCAGCGGGAACTGAGAGGTGACGTTCGTCCGCTTGGACTCCGTGGGGCATCTTAACATTCAGGGGAGTAATCAGCACTCGGGAGAATTACATCTTCGGCAACGAGGAGTTTTAGAGCCTTTGCAAACTGGAGCTTATTATTTATGAACTCTTTGCTCTTTAGAATTGAGAACAGAGCAATTAACTACAATTTCACACCTTCAAAAAAGACTAAGAACGCAGCCTGCCATCTATTGTAAATTCCAAAGTGCGTTCTTTCGCTTAAATTTATAGTTCCGTTGTGCGGAAATTTCCCTCTTATTCAAAAGAAAGTTTGAAAGTGAACCTTTTATTTTGTTCACTGGAAATGGGCACCGCATAGCAATTTTGTTCTTAAGAAAATAAGCTTAATAGGCCCCATCGTAAAAATAATAGCAAGGCCAGTATTTAAGAGCATTCTACACGCAGGAGGACCACATCGAGTGGGACAAGATGCCCCTTGGTCCGTTCACTGAGTGGAGATCCAGGTTCTGGAATCTCGCGCCTTGATCACAGTCTGCGTGTTAGTTAGGGAGCCTGAGCCCTCACTCTGGGCCAGGCGCTGTGCTCGGAGCTTCATGGAAACCCCTTAATCCCACAGTGGCCACACCACACTCACACCACTGCTCACCTCACATGCACTTGTGTCAGTGAGATTAGGGCAGGTCGCCGAGTCTCAGTCACACAAGTGGGAAGGCGTGGATCTGGCCCCAGCAGCCTGACCAGAGCCCGAGTGTGTCCCTCTCTGTGTGCCGCACTCTACCCAAGAATCAGGTAGATATGAGGAACCCTGAAAGGCTGGCCACGGTCAATGGCGTTGTACCAAACCACTACTACTCACCACGTCCCACCAGAAGAAAGGACCACGATGCTCCTCCTCGATGCCAACAGTAAATAAAATGAAAGAACTCACTTGATTTTCACACTTCAGAGCTGCTCAAAGAAGGAATTAGGATTGAACTTCTCTTCCCTGTTCTTTAGATCTCAATATCATCACCACTTTCTTCCATTCTTACTGTCTCAGGCCCCTGTTGCCTCCTCCTAAAATATTATATTTAATTCTAATACCATCTTTCCTCCTTCAGCCTCCTGCTTAATGAAATTTTTCAGAGTGGTTCTGCTCATGACCACGCTACTTACTGCTCAAGAAACTTCTCAATGGATGCTCATGATGACATGACCAAGTGCCTCCAGCCTGGACCTCCTGTTCCGGTTCCCAACTGCGCTCAACACGTCCCCGACTCCTCTCATCCAAAGGGAACCACCAATTCAACCGTTTCCATGTAATTCCCTTCCCCCCACCTCAACTAAGGACTCCTATCAACATGTTCTAAGATCTTGCTGTGTTTGGTGATCTGTGATAGGACTTGGACAAGTACAAATATAAACTCTTTGTGGGTCCCGCCCTCAGGTCACAGATATGTAGTAATCAGATGAACTGCGCACACACCAGCTGAAATAAAATAACCCAGAAGATCGAGAACTTCGGAGACTTTACTGAATTCAGCTAGAAAGTGTGTATTTAGCTCAGTTATTTTAGTCATGTTAGCAACTGAAGCAAACTCACATGCCTGGTGTGAATACAGTACTAGGCTGGAGGGCCTTAGGGTCATGATGGTGACCTCTAGAAGGAGTGAAATGAAATGCACCGTGATGTTTCTCCCTTCTATCCTGCCTTCAGTTCTGCACTTATTTTATTTTTCAAATTTGCTCCAAATATATTTTGTCACTTCCTACTATTGGTTACCCAGTTTTCCTGTTCTAGAAAAATTATTTTCTTTCTGCCTATTCAAAATATATTATAATATACTATACTAATCTATCAAAGTTCAGCATGTAGCCCATTTCATTGTAAAATGACCATTCCCTTCTGTGAGGTCCAATTGCTCTCACTGTTCCCCTCAGTCCACACTTCGATCATTATGAGGGATTTAGGGAAGCAATGTGTTTCTTTCATAATCAGATCATGACTACTATACCTGCAATCTTGTCCAGAGTCTAGATCAGGGCCCTGGAGGGCATTTAGAAATATTCTTAAATGAATGAATGAATAAATATCTCATTAATCAAACCCAATCTTTTACCACTAATTATTTATAAAATTTCACCCTGCACTCTTGTTTTTCCTGAGCAAACATTTTAGTTTATTGTAACAGAGTCTTTGTAAAGCACATTTTAGAAAATGAGTCTCAGCCACCAGGATGAGACTCATCACAGTTTCCTTCCATGCACAACATGCCATCACCTAGTCTAGAATGGTAGACAGCCACCCCACTGAAATAAAACAATTTCCAGAAACTGAAATGCAAAGAGCACTAAAAATATGTCTCTTTTAAAGAAATGAGTGAAACTGCCAGCTAAACATGTATTCCAATAGATTTTTACTGTGAAAAATCTCTCTAACATTACTAAAAGACAAAATTCTTTTTTACAATGTTTGTTCTTCTCTAACATTGATGTTTCCCTGATAAATTTGCCTTTTCTTCTAATTAAATAATTAAATATATAATGCTTTTCAGAGTTACCAACATTTATGGCATCATCGAGAATTATTTGAGTCAACTTCCTTTCTAGATGATGGGGAATTTTAAAAACTGGCTCATCTACATCTGGTCATTTTTTTATCAAGATGTAATTGCTTTGCTAAAATCCCACAAATGTAAAAATCTGCTTCCAGTTCTTCTTTTGATTGCCCCAAAAATGGCTAATATTAGAAACAGTAAAAATATCACAGAGTGTGCCAGTGAAAGACTGATAGAACAGAGATTCTTTGACAAAAATATAAGCAACAGGGTGCTGTGATTAAAAACTTAACAAAAAGCCCAATATGTCTAATGATTCTTGCAAAAATAAAAACATACACCTACATTTTCATCATGAGTTGGAACAAAGCACTAAAATGGTTAACAGGTGGTTGAGATCGAAAAAGGAAAACTTAGTATTTATCAAGAAAAATATTACCATGTCAATGGCTTCTCTTTCTTCTTTAGCAAAATAATATCGTCAGATAAAATCTTCTATGGCAATCAGTTGGAACGGGCAGAAATGCCCTGGCCGACTGCGGGGCGGGGTGGAGATGGGCGAGGAGCTGGGCTTCTGGAATCGGGGCCTCTCCCTTATCCTTCTAGGTTGCCCCCAAAACAATTCCAGTTTCTAAACAGTGTTCTATGGCACGGATAATAGGTGGACTAACCAACAGTGACTGCTGGCCACAAACGACCCTGAGAAGAAAACCCAGGGTGGAAGCATGACTTTAAGGCCCTCCCGCATCTGCTTACGCAGCCCCCTCTTGTCCTCTCGCCCCTCTCATCCACGGCGGTGTCGCCCATGCACCTGCTCGCCCCACGGGGCAGATATTGGGGAGATTTTTTTAATCTTCACCCAAGGATGTTTTTTTGATTTGACTTTTTAGAGAGAGAGGAAGAGAAAGAGAGAGAAACATCCATTGGTTCCCTCCCGTACGCACACTGACTGGGGATCAGACCTGCAACCTTTTGGTGTACGGAATGGCATTCCAACTGACCGAGCCACCTGGCCAGGGCTGCAATGTGGAAATTTTTATTAACACCTTTCAATTCAGTAAAAGCTTACCAGACGGCTACATGCTCCAAGGTAATATGTTCAAGACCATGGACGGAAATATAAGAACCAGGCACCATATAATCCACTCCATTCGACCTGAGGCCAGCGCCACTACTTCTTACTGCCCTCTAACACCCCCTGGGAGGGGAAAATGTTCTTTAATCATAATACCTATTATTTAATGCAAACCTACTATGAACTCTCATACACTGTTAGTTGAAAAGCAATGAGAACAGTCACTTTGGGAAACTGTTAGGCAGTAGTATATACTAAAGCTGAGCATATGCATAATCTCTGATCCAGAAACTCCACTCTTGGGGGCGGGGTGTGCGTGTGTGTGTGTGTGTGTGTGTGTGTTCAAAGCAAATGCATGGATACAGTCAAAAGGACCTGTCCAAGAATGTTGATATATGCACTGATCATAACAGCCAAAATAATAAACAATAATAACAACAATACGCAAACCAAATGTCCATAAACAGTAGAATAAGTAAATAGATTTCCATTTGTCACATATTCACACAACAGAATACTAACCAATATTGCCTGTGAGGTGCAAACACATTCCTGCTCACATAACAGGGAAAGAGCACCCACTGACGGGAACGCCACGCTGGGGAGAAGCCGCGCTGTTTTCAACTGTTTAATTGCATAACCAATTACTAACAGCATTATTTTAGTTTACATGTATTTGTGTTAAAACAACTTGGAAAACTTCAATTGAAAATGATGACAAAACATATCTGAGTCTGTGTGAGAGCTGTGAATGAGTCAGGGGCCCGGGGCCCGCGGGGTCTTGTGAGGCTCATCACCCAAAGTGCTCCTGAAGCTCACTGATATGGGGACGTTCAGGCTAACACACGGGGCCAGGCACGTGTCGGACATTAGATTACTTCTCCCTGTGTTTCTGTAATCCCCGTGGCAGGCCGCACAGCCATGAGTCCCGTTTATGTTCAACAGGATGAGAGGGGGCAGCTGCCACCTCTGCCCCTCCCCCCCACCTACCCAGCCAGGGCCCTTCTCTCTGCCTTCATGGGCTGCCTTCTCCAAACGACATCATTTATTTCACAGAACATTTCCAGAGACAAGGCCTCTTGTGCCTGTTAAATCCCCAAGATGGACACCTGTCCTGATCAATGAAGGACTGAGTGACATAAGCAACAGGATGTAATGGAAATCACAGGGGACTTGGAGTTAAAGACGTGGCTTAAATGCCAAGTATGAGACTTCAGCCCTGTGATGTTGGGAAAGTAATTTTACCTCTAAGCATTGGTTTCCTCACTCAAACAAGGGAATTCTATGATCTAATTAGAATAGGAGCCATTGTTACAAAAACTCAAAATAGGAGTGGCTTAACAAGGTAGACGTTGTTTTCCTCTATGCCTAATAATAGGAGCATAAGAGGTCCAGCCTGATGTGGTCGCCCACAGTGCTAGGAACTCGGGCTCCTCCTTCCTGCCTGTTCTCCCATCCCCGATGACGCAGCCATGTCCCCAGGTGAAAGGTGGCCCATAATCATGTCTGCTGGGTTCACAGGAGGAAAAACCTGGGCAGGGGAACATATACCTCTCTCTCTTTTAAGGGCAAGAGCAGTGACTGGTGCTGGAGGTGGCTAGGACTTGCTCATGAGAGCCAGTTGTTAACTTTTCAGGAATTTATATGAGTTGGTTGTTAAACACAGCCTTTAGTAAAAATTAAACTACAGAAACTCACAATTAAGCAAATTATATTAAAAACAAGGGCAGTAGATACACAAAACTCAACCCTCCTTAATTGTCATTATATTTTACTATTACCTATGCTCTAATGGTTATTTACTCCTCCTGTCTATTCATGGAAACACTACACCACGGATGCTACTGCATATCTTTTTCTGACAGTGAAGACACTTCATATTAGTAGCCTGAAATGAACGAAGGTGTATTTACACTGCAGAAATTGGCCAACACTGCAATCCAGGCCTTAATTTACTTTAATTGATTGTCTGCACCAGAAGCTGGCAAACCAGCCACAACCTGTTTTGGTTCAGTCCTTAAACTAAGAAGGTTTGGGTTTTTTTTACATTTTAAATATAGAAGGGAAAAACAGGAGGAGAGGGGGAGAAGAAAATATCTGACAGAGACAGACTGTACGTGGCTGCAAAGCCTGAAATATTTACTGGCAGGCCTCTACAATAAATGTTTCTCAAACCTGATGCAGAAAATTTTAATAATTCAATGAAACTGAGACGCTTCCTTGCTGGCTGTCAGTTGGATGTCACTCTCAGCTCATAGAAGCAGCCTCAGTCCTTGTCATGTGGCCACTCCCCTCCAGCTTCAAAGCCAGAAAGGGAGAACACCCCTGTGTTGAATCCTTCTCAGGCCTTGAGTCTCTTTGGGCGGGAAGCACGCAGTCCCGCTGAAGGGCCCACGTGAAAAGGTCAGGCCCACTGCGGCTAATTACCCTTTCTTGAAGTCAGCTGTGCCATACAGCATACTCTAATCACAGTGTGACCTCCCGTCATATTTATCAGTCCTGTCCCAATCAAGAGGATGCATTACATATGGCTCGGATCAGGGGATCATTCTAGAATTCTTCCTATGACAAGGGGAACTTCATAGTTTCTGTCCCATCCACCTCTTTCATTTACATTATTATTTTGAGAATTTAATGAGATTATATATATATATATATGAATAATTCATGTTTCTTCAAAAGAAAAAAATACAGCATCTGATTTGAGCTTCTTTGTAAGTGAAAGCAGTATTTTAAGACTGTTAACAAGAATCTACTTCAGGTGCAGAAATAAAGCAATAACCAACCAGCTGTATTTTTCACGAGGTCCACAGAAACACTTGGTTAACAAGAATTTACTTCAGGTGGAAAAATAAAGCAATAACCAAAGAGCTGCATATTTTCACAGCATCTGCAGAAACACTTGGAACCCACATGCATACAGATGATATATAAAGAAAACGTTGCATCTGCCACTTCCAATGCCCAGGATGTCACCTCCAGCCTAGCTTTTTAACAAGGAAAATGCCCCTCGCCTTTGTTAAAAACAAAGCAACAGGCCCAAAACGGGGCTTATGCTAAGCCCATGTCACCAAAGCAAGACGTAACTGGATGACACACTCAGCTCGCCCTGGAATGAAATTTTAACCCAGTCAACCCAGTCACCTGAGCAGCACTTGTTAGGTCACCTGCCTGACAGACCACGGCCATCTCCTGAAGGAAGGGAACTCTGCAACAACCAACTTGCTTTTTGCCTAGTACAACTTCCCTGCTCCCGCTTCCTTCTGCCTATTAAAGTCTTTCATTTAAACAGCTCCTCGGAGTGCCTTTCTATCTGCAAGATGGGATGCTGCCCAGTTAAAATGGAGTTTTGCTCAAATCAATTCTTAAAATGTTTAATATGCCCCAATTTATCTTTTAACAGCTCTGACCTCAGAAGAAGGAACAAAAGGAGACCCCCGCACGTCCGGGAGAAGGTACCTGCAGAGCCCCCTTGGGCTCGCTGCTCTCTCGCTGCCTCTGGAGGTGCCTGGCAAGGCCCCTGCGCTGCTGGATCTCAGCTCTGCAGCTTTGCCTTAGGAGCTTTGAGACTGTCGGAGCCCCTCTGCTCCTGGAGTGGGTCCGGAAACCTGCGGGCGTCGGGCTGGGTCTGACATGGAAACCTACTGGGTCCAGGGTCTGACTGGTTCTGACTCAAATTGGGGTGGAGCCAGTGTGAAGCCAGCCCCAGGTGAGCAAATTTTGTTTGAAGGCTGAACAAGCAGGTTGAACTCATCAAAGATAATCTTGAACTACAGTGGCCACAGTGGAGAACTTTTAACCTGGATGAGCTTATCCATTTACAAAGTGCCCAGAGAAAAAGGGGTCTCAGCCACCACTCACTAACAAGGGTAAAGGGGAAATGATTCAGGTGAGCGGGATGAGACCCCTGGGACAGCCCTCAGGGGCATATCCTTCTGCAGTATGAGTAAACTGTAGGACATAACTTTAAGAACATATGATCCTGCTCCTCAATAGCCATTCAACTGTCTTGGTGGCATGACAGTTACGTAAAACACATTCTGGAAGCCTGGTAATTTTATAGTCTACACATTTCAAGCCTCCTGCTAACGGCATTAGAAGAAACTTGAGGCTAATCTAGTTGTTTAGGGGATAAAATTTGCTTGAGCTACTGAGGAAATCTGGTTTCACTGAGAATTTCCAAATAATGTCCTGCAAATCCACTGTTTTGAACATTTTCTGAAATGCAAGACTATGTGATCTGTTCATCCACAAATTGAGATACATACACAAAGAAGGGATCAGGATGCAGATCCTTGTGTGTGTGTCCTGCGGATATGTCCATCCATCTCAGAGTGAGTTTTAAAAACGGCTGCTCCATTCTTCAATACTGAGTTCATGGCACTAAGGGGATCAAGTGAGATCAGGACATTAGATGGTCTAGGAACTATGTGACCTGCAGATAACAGCTACAAAGGGGTCGGGAGCACAGAAGATGGCCCAGTCACCTTCAATACCCTCTAATAAAACAGTGCTGTCCAGTAGGAATATAATGTGAACCACATATGTAATTTTAAATTTTCTACTAGCCACATTAAAAAAATTAAAGAAGCCCGGCCGGGCGTGGCTCAGCAGTTGAGCATCGACCTAGGATCCAGACGATCAGGGTTCAATTCCCGGTCAGGGCACAAGCCCAGGCATGCAGAGAGCAGCCGCTCAATGACTCTTGTATCATTGATGTTTCTATCTCTCTCTCTCCCTCTCCTTTCCTCTCTCTGAAATCAATAAAGATATATTTTAAAAAAAATTAAAGAAAAACAACATGAAACTAACTTTAAATTTTATTTAAGCCCATTTATTCATGAAGTATTATGAACATAACTATTCACAAATATTATCATTTAAACATGTAATCAATATAGAAATTATTAATGATATATTTTACATTTTCTTGCACCAAGTTTTTAAAATCCAGTGTGTATTTGCACTGTGGACACGCCTTAATTTGGATCAGCCATATTCCGAGTGCTCAGTAGCCACAAGTGGCCGGTAACTGTCATATTGGACAGCACAGCTCTCATCTACAACTCAGTCTTTTTTTTACTATTAACCCTCACCTGAGGATATTTTTTCCATTGCTTTTCAGAGAGAGCAGAAGGAAGGAAGGGGGAGAGAGGAAGAGAGAGAAACATTGATGTGACAGAGACACATCAACTGGTCGCCTTCAGCACACACCGACCTGGGGCAGGGATTGAACCTACAACCCAGGTATGTGCCCTTGACCGGGAACTGAACCTGAGACTCTTTGGTGGGCAGGCCGACGCTCTAACTACTAAGCACAATGGCCAGGGCTATGACTTAGTCTTTTAAAAGTGTAATTCTCACATTCTATTCAACATTCCCAAATATCAGTCTCTTGTCCTTTTATCTCCCCTTCCAAAACCCACAATCCCAACATAAAATAAACATAAAAAGGCTAAAAATAAATCCCCCGACTAGAACACTATTTGGTTCTTTCCTTTCCGGGGAAATATATTTGATAACTGCTCTTAACTCAAAAGCAGACAAGAGAGGGAAATGTATGAGCAAAGAAGCAATCACCCAAAGTATAAGCATTTGGGGAACTCCATTAATATGGAATAAACCAATTTCAGATGGAGAAGGAAAATGGTTAAGAGCAAGAACTATCAGCACAGGGAAACAACTAACAATCAGCAAGTAGCCTTCAGATACATGGAATTTCAGGGCCATTTCACACACAAAAATACAAAGGCAGTAACTGAATGGGGCGTCTATGTTTATTTTCAGGCCTTTTACTAGCACTTGGGGACACAAAGTGGGTCATTCTCCTCTCTGAGAGTTCAGTCTGGGAGAGACAACCCCATGCACAACCATCTCCTATACTGCACCACATCCACATGAGGGGCAATTTAGCTTATCTAGGGGTTCAGAGGAGGTTTCGGGAAGAGTAAGGAGTTGGTCAGGTTTGTAACAAGTTCTGTGCAGTTGGTAAGACCATTTTACAAATTTGGTGATTGAATTTTGGAGACATTAAACAAATTGCCTGAGGCCATAACCAGCCAGCGAGCAGGGAAGCCAACATTTGATCCTAGGAGAAAAGTGGTAAGTCAGGGGAATATCCAGTTTATACTCATTTGTGTGACCCAGAGAGGGTAATGAAGACACTAAGGTTTCCTGGAGGCTGGCCTATGGCAGGTGGCAATATCAGTGGGACAGGGGATCGGAAACCAGGCCTGGGTCAGCTGGCCTGGTGTGAGCCACGGCATTAAAGCCTCTGGGCCTCATCTGTGCACAGGGGATAATAACAGCAACAATGATGAGACCCAGCATTTACTGTGGGCTTACTGTATGCATTCACTGCCACAGTTTTCCTCATCTCTAAAACTGGGACTAACAAGAACAGTGATGAGAACCACTGATTGAGCATGTATTGCATAAAAACCTCTGTTCTAAGAGAAATACACACCTTAGTGTTCCTCATCTGTAGTCTGTGAATAATAGCAACAGTAATAAATTACATGAACCATTTATTAAACACTTAATGGATCGTAAGCCCCTGTGCTAAGTGACTCTCAAGCCTCAGTTTCCCTCACAGGTGGACTGGGAGTAGTGAATCATCATAATAGCTAACATTCACTGAGCCTTTGCTGCGTGCCAGGTCGTTCTCAGAACCCGATTCACACTAGATAGACAAGGCCCAACTCGACAGGGTCCCCAGCAAGTCTTCCGCATGGTCTCCCCTCCCTCTTCACCTCGCTGAGCTCCACAATGCTGGCCTTCTCCAGGTGCTCCCCAGAAACAGCTATGCTGTCCCCCTCAGGGCCTTTGCGTGCGCCTTTCCCCAGACACCCACATGACCCACTCCCTCACCTCCCTACTCAGACACCACTTCCTCAGTGAGACCTTCCCTGACCATGCTATTTAAAATCCAGGGCCCACAATAGTGTCTACTGCAAAACAGACATCCAGCAAATGCTTGTTTTATCAATATATGCTTATTGGGTGCCCCAGGCCAGCCTCCGGAGCAGCTGACATACTTAACAGACCTGCAAAGTAGATGAGGGCAGAAACCCCAAGGAGGCCTCAAGAAAAGCACCCCAGATCGAGGGCGCAGCAGCGTAAAGGCTCTAAGATGACAACGTGCTTGGAGAAGGGTGGAAAGCTGGCACCGAACGCGCGAGGGGGACCCCCGATCTGACAGGTCCAAGAGGTCAGCCAGCAGGGGTGTGTGGGGAACGCAGGACTCTGGGATTTCACGCTGAACCACACGAGTCCGACTGGACCTGGTGGTTTTTAACACGTCCCCTCTTGCTCTGGTTGGCAAAACAGGCGGTTCGGGAACCCGAGATTCGGCAGCGGAGACGCCCACAGACTCTTGGAGCTGCTCAGGCACGTTTACAGCCTTGGACTTCGGCGAGGGCCCGCCAAGGGCCCGGGGGCGGAGCCCGGCCGAGGCCCCGCCCAGAGCGCCGAGGCCCCGCCCCGCCCCGCCCCGCCCCGCCCCGAGGGCTCCGGGAGCACAGACTCAGCCGGGAAGCCGAGGGCCGTCTGAAATCACTGCCTTTATTTCTGGGCGGGCCTTGACGTTCGGTGGCGACCGCGCGGGTCCTCCTGGCCTAGGGGGCCGCCAGGGCCCGCTCCACCGGCCGCTCCAGGTCCTCGGGGCGGGCGCCCAGGAGCTCCGGGCCGGCCTGCGGGGCAGAGAGTCGGGGGCGCGCGGCTGCCTTTGCCCGCTCACCGTCACCACCCGGGGGTGCCCTGCTCCCCACAGACCCTCTCTCCGAGGGACTCGGGGGCATCCCCGCCCGCTCTGCTTCCCCTCCGCCCTCCTCGCCTCCATCCCTGGCTCCCGACCTCTCCTGGGCCGGCCCCGTCCTCTGAGGTGCTCTGGGTCTGGGTGGAAACCTGGCCCCCGCATTTCTCCAGCTCCCCCTTCAGCCTGCGGAGAAGGGGCAGAGGCGAGAGCAAGAGCGGAGGGGTCGGGGAGGAAGCCGCAGAGGCGCAGCGAGCGAGGCCGAGGCGGGCGCGCGGGGACGGCAGGGCGCCCAGGCTTCTGGGCGGGGTGGTGCTGGGCGGGCGTCGGCGTCCCCTCCCTCGGGGCCCCTGCTCCCCCGCAGGGCCTCCTTCCCCTCTCACCCTCCGCTGGCTGCCGGGGCGCCCCCGACCCCCGGCGGCGAGCGCAGCCGCTGCTCCACCAGCTCCAGCTTGCTCCGCGCCAAGTTCTCTGCAGGAGGGGGGCGGGGGGAGCAGGGTGTCTTGGGGGCCTGGAGCTCCCGGGAGCCGGCCCCACCCCCGAGTCCCTACCCCATGCTGGGGTCCCACCTTCAGTGAGCAGCTGCTCCTTGCTGCTCTGCAGGGCACGGATCTCCCAGGCCAGTCGCCGCCCCAGCATCTGCGAGGAGAGAAGAGGCCTGTCTGTCCGTCTGTACTCCCGGACCCCTCCTCCTTACTTGAATTAAGTCATTCATTCATTCCCTCAACTATCTATTAACAAAACGTGCAGTTTCTGCTGTGGCTGAGTGCTGGTGGAGACACATTTCCCCCCAGTGGCTCCCCATGTCCCCGGGTACCTCTCAAATCTCATGTCCTGCCCACCCTCCAGTTTGCTCTTTCCTCAAATGTTCCAGGCACAGCTCAGCCTGGGGGCCCTGCCATTGGCCTTTCCTTCTGCCAGGAACATCTGCACCCAGACACCTGTGTGGCTCCCTCCCTTAGTTCCTTGTCTCCGCACTCAGGAATCACTTGCTGATGCCTTCCCCAAATGATATTACATGATCTATCTTACTTTTTAGAGTCTGGGTATGCTTCCCCCTGGCCCCAACCATCCTGGGACGGGCAAACACTTGGCCCTTGGGTTCCCTACTGTCTCCTCCTGCCTGGAATGCTGCGAGATGCATCCAGGGACATTAGTTGAATGAAGGAATACTCTGACCATGGATTTTTCAGGGTCCCCACTTGCCACTGCAAGGTAAGCACACTCTAGGTGAGCAGGAGGGAAGCAGGACCAGCAATGGTTACTGCAACAGTCTGGGCAACCTTGTAGCAGTGGGGGATGGTGAGAGGTGGCCAGGTTTAAGGTAAGAGCTGAAAGATTGGCTGGATGGGCGAAAAGAACTGAGTCAAGGACTTCCATGGGGTTGGGCCGGAGCAGTAGGTGAACCTGAACAGCCAGTGGAGATACTGAAATCAGGAGAGGAGGGGCTTTGGTTGGAGGCAATGGCGATGGCTCACCTGGAATTCCCAGAGATCCTTGTGCTGACCCATCAAATCCTCCAGCTGTCCTTCCACATGAGACCTAGGGGCCAACACCCAGGATGACAGAACACCTGCCAGGACTGACAAACAGCCCAGCGCAGTCTGGGGATTCCTGTGCACAGGCCTTTAAGTCTTTGCCCAATGCTCCCTCTGCTAGGAGCCCCTTTCTAAGTTTTATCATCCAAGCCTTGGTTCCAAGAGCTCTCTTCCAACAAACTCTCCCTGACGCCAGCTCCACTCTCACTCCCCACCCAGTGCCATGCCAGGGCCTAGACCTGGGGTGACTCCAGTGACTACCCAGCTTCCTCTTTTTACAACTCTTTAATCTGAGAGTTATGGATGGAATTTGGCCCATGAACTCTGCAACATGTGCTCCCAGGGAAGGGAAAGACAACCTCAGTTGTGTTCTCTGAATGATACCCCTCTCCCTCTTGCAGGAGTGGGGTTGGGGGAGGGGGCTGTTCATAACCTTCATCATTCCCCTTTCTTCTGCTGATTGAATGTGAAACTTTATAGGCCTCTGTGGAGAACATCACCCTGTCTATGCTGTCCCCATCAAACCATGAAGTTGGGCCTGAGCAGCAGGTGGACCTGAGCAATGAGCAGAGACATTGAAGCCAGCGAGGAGGGGCTTTGCTTGGAGGAACACTTTGTGAGGGGAGCCGTAGTGTAGTTTCATAGGTTCTAAAGTCCTGCCTTAAAGCCTGAATCTGCTATTCTATTGTGATTCTGGACAAGTTACTTAACCTCTCTGGGTCTCAGTTTACTTATATGTTAAATGGTGGTAATGATGGAAGGGTGACATTCACCATTAACTCATTTAATTGTAATTGTGAGGATTATGTTGATAAACATAAACTGCTTATCAGACTGTGTGTAGTATAGTTAAGCATACACACACTTTAAATATCTGGCATCAGGTTTTCCCGTACAACTGAAACCATGGTGCACCAGGGTGTGACACCTCTGGTCACAAGAACAGTTAAGTGAAGGTTCAAATGATGAAGAGATGGACAGATGGGTGGCTGGCTGGACAGTTAACTGGATGGGTGAATGGCTGGCTGAAGGAATGATGGCTGGCTAGAGAAATGACAAGTAGAGGGAGATGGCTGGGTGGACAAACAAAAGGATTACTAGAAGGGTAGATGGTCTGGGTGGGTGGTTGGGCAAAGAAATGAACAGCTAGATGAACAGATGATTGGAATGATGGAGAGAAGAGTGAATGATTAAATGGATGGAAGATGATGATAAGGAAGGCTGGAGAGATGATGTCTGGCTCGCTGGCTGAAGGGTTGGATAGTAGGACAGGTATATTGATGGGTAAATGAATAAATGGGTGAGTGGGTAGATGGATCGCTAGGGGGCCTAAATGAGCAGACAGATAAACAAATGAATGGATTGCAAAACTGGATAACCAATAGGGGAAGACTTAGAATCTAACACCAGTGGATGAAACTGATAAAGAAACCAGCAAGGAATGATTAAATGAGTGAGTTCATCTTACCACCACTATCAGAGATGCGCATAGACGTCCTTTGTCTAGCTTGTCTATATTATAAAAGGGGGAAATGAGGTATGTGTGTCCAAGATTTATTTTCCCTAGCTCTTGCTCCTTGGAGCTGGGGAGTAAGGTACGGAAGAGCTGGGCAGGGCCTCTTACCGCTGTGCCTCACTCTCCTTCTTTTCGCAGTGCAGCTCAAGGATCCTCAGTGCTTCTGTGGAGAGGAGCCAGGAGGGCCATGTGAGAGCTCTTGGGAGGTCAGGCTTGGGCAAAGGTGATGGGCACTGACAGGCACTAAGAGGACTTTAGTGTTTAATTCAAGTCAGGTGACAGCCAAGAGAGAGATTTGAGCAGAGAGGGAAGCACCCTGACTTGGGTTTCAGTGGGATTCTTTTGGCTGTTTTAGGGACTGTTGGCTTTGGTGGGATGATGGGTAGAATAATGAAGACAGAGCATCTGGTAAATACCTTGCTTTTTTCTCAAGACCTCCTCTAGGTGCACTTTCTCTCCATTCACTGGAAAACACAGTGTCACTTTGAGCCTCCAAGGAAGGGGCTATATCCTGTGCCCCCACTGCAACTTTATGCAAAAGGCATGCCCAAGGTTACACAGAAGGTCTGGGACAGCCCCAGGAGAGGAGAGGTATGTTCTTGCCACCCTGCACCCATCTCCCACTGGGGGGCTATCCTGACCCAGCTTTTTCCCCTTGGTGTCCACATCCCCTGTAAATGCCAAAGAAGTAACAACTCTGAGGAATGAGGTGACTAGAAATAAATGCACCAAGCCAGGTGAAAATAAAGGCTATGAAAAAACAAATCAAGCAGGACAGTGAGAGTGACAGAGAGGAGGTGGTATTCTATTTGCACATGGGACCATCAGGGTAGACCTGTTGGGTGAAGTTTCAGCTAAGAGCTGAAAGGTGACTTGAGACAGCAACAGGTAATCTGGATTACAGAGAATAAGAGCATTGCAGATAGAGGGGCCAGCCTACACAAAGACCCTGAGGTGTGTTCAGGAAAGCCAGCAGTGGTCATAGGATTGCAGGGTTCCTCTTTTGGTCTCACTTACAAGAGTCCAATTCCCTGCGCAGGGCCTCCCAGAGAGCTTGGGCTTCTCCCAATTCCTCACAGGATTCCTTCTTTGCTGGGCCAAAACAAAAGGAAGGCAGCACTGTGTGAATGCAGCCTCTAGCCTTGCTATTGTCCCTCAGGTTGTGATACCACACACTCATCTTTAAACAGCCTGGAGGGGCCTGGGTTTTATAGAGAAGTGGAGGCATCCAAGGTCCATTGCCAGCCTCCGTCCATTTACCTTGCTGAAGCTCATTAATCCGGTTAATCAGGTCTTCTATCTGTGGCTCCAGGCTTCCCTCTGCAGAAGGAAAGAGAGACTGAACCAAAAACAGGTGCCTGGCTATCCAAGGTGGATGGGGGAGGGGGGCTGGTACTGTATGTCTGCCGCTGTCATCAACACACATTTATTGTCTGCTGGGTTCTGTAAGAGGCCCTGTGCAGGGCTTGCATTCTGGGTGCAAGAGATGGACAGAAAACAAAGATGTGGTATCAGTGTAGTGGCAGTAACTGCTGCAAAGGGGAGTAAAGTGAAGGGGCTGAGGAGTGAAAGGAGAGAAGGTGCTTCCTGAGGTGTGGAAAGGCCCCGCATGAGGAGAGGGAAGGGAGCCCTGCCATTTTGGGGGGGTGGGAGGGGTGGGGGGAGGACCCATGCCAGGCAGAGGGATGAGTGCATAGTCCCTGCTGAGAGTAAGTGAGGCAGATGCCCAAAGTAATGGCTTAGGGGCTGGTGTGGGAGGTGTGAGTCTATAAGCAATTGGCGAGTAGCAAGAGGCAAGGTGGGGGGGAAATGGGGGTGCAGATCACTCAGGGCCCCCTGGGACATGGTGGAGGCTTCTAGATGTAATCCTGAGCGTGGTGGAAGCCAAGGAAGGCCACCTGCCTGCCCCACCCTGTTAAAAGCCTGGCTAGGCAGTTGTCACTTGTCCTGGACTCCAGTATTGGTCTCATTAGAGAAATGGGAAAAATGCTACTTTAATTTTGTAGGTGGCAGCTTTCAAGTTCTCCGGTGACAGGGAGGTCACTGTCTCTTAAGCGGAGTCATCTCTACTTCTCACAGCCTCAATATCAGCATTTTTTTATGGGGAAGCCTTCTTTCTTGTCTTTCTTGGCTTTAAGATCGGTAGCACAGAGCTGGGGCAAAAAGTTTCCCAGCCTTTGCTGGGTGTCACTAACAACCCCAACACTCTGGAGTTAATGAACTCAAGCCCTGGATTTTCTGAGGCCTCCAGCTCCAGCTCCTGTGACTTCTAGGACAGTGGGTGCTTCCAAGGTGCTAATTATGACTGACAAATCCTCGAGGGTCTCTGTTTCACTGGTGGTGGTCAGGGTCACTCTGCATTTCCAGTCCTGCAATTTCTATAATTTTAGCCTAGGCAGGAGCCCCAGTGCACTTCCACAGGTAGCCACAGGGTCGGGGGAAGGGAAGGTTCCCTTTTATTAGGGGCAGACTAATGGACTGCCGAATTTAACCTGAGGATGGGCTGGGGGGTGTCCAACCTCAAACCCAGCCAGCAATCTGCCCCACCCTGATGTAGGCTGTCTCTCAGGCCCCCCTCAACATGCAAGGCAAGGCACAAAGCTATCTGTATTGCTATTTGTATATGAAAAGTGCAGACAACCCGGTTGGGCGTGGCTCAGCAGTTGAGCATCAACTAGGATCCAGATTGGGTTTGATTCCTGGGTGGTTTTCGAGCTTGGGCCCTAGTCAGGGGAGTGCAGGAGGCAGCCAGCCTATCAATGACTCTCTCATCACTGATGTTTCTACCTCTTTCCCTTCCTCTCTCTGAAATCAATAAAGATATATTTCATGAATGTCTGGAAAAACACCCAAGAATTTTAGAAGAGTCACTGCTGTCCTGTGGTCAGGAAAATGAATGACTGGACTGGTGGGTGGGTGGGTGGGGGTGAGTGTGTGTGTGTGTAACAGCATAGGGTTTTCCATCCCCTTATACTTCTTGAATTTTGAAGCTGTATTTTTGGTTCAAAGAATAAATTGTATTAGAGGGGGAATGTGCCGTGGGATAATTTCACAAGGTTGTGAGTTGAGGGAGCTGGGTTTGAGCCACACGCATGACTCAAAACCCCAGGGAAGCCTCAGATACAAGGAGACACACGACCTTTTTGCAGCTTTTTCACCATTGCCAGCAAGTCTTCTGTCTTCAAAGACTTGGTCTGCCCTGTGGAGATGAAAACCAGAATTACAGGATCCAGTGATAGTGAGAGGGGACTGAGGAAAGGTCAGGCTCCCTGGGAAGGGAGGAAGTCCCAGTGGCTTCCGCAGACAGCTCTGGGCTGGACCCAGGATAGGCTGAGGGCCAGGGCGAAGCTTCCAGCTAAGCAGGGCCCCTGCAGGACCCCATCTCTTGTCCCTGAGGTTTACAGTGTGTGCTAGATGAATCAGGGCCCCTAATGGAGAGCTTCTCCCTAGAGGTCAAAGGACACCACAGATCCCTTAATGAAACTCAGGGGTGAGAGAAGGGGAAGCACTTTTACCACTGCTGTTCAAAATCAGTATGAAGTTCTAACCAAAGCAATAGGGCAGAAAGATTTCATATGAATTTCTTTAAAAATCATCATATGCCACATTTTGCATATTCTTAAAGAATTTACAGGTCTAGAAAATAGTAATTAATGACTTCTAACAATAAAAAAAAGAGACAACTGGGTATTATGAGCTTCTTGATGGAAAAACGTAACACCATCTATGAAGGATCCTTGCTAACCAAAAGAAAAGAACAAGGTTTCCATACCTAAATATCAATTCAAAGGAAATACAGGGGGCAGAGAAACATGTTAAATTATATCATGGGGATGTGATCAGTATTACAAGACTCTGGCAAACTCTACAAGACAATCTTGTTTCTTCAACAAATTACAAAGAAGAAAGGGAAAACTATGATTGAGACTTGAGACATGTGTCAATCAATTGTAATGAATAGACCTAATTTTTTATCTTGATTCAAACACACTTTTCACCATATATACTTCTATATTTTTTAACATGACCCTGTTTTCCTTTTAGAATTATAACAACAAAAATAGAAATCAGAAAATATGTTGATACCTTAAACTCTTTTTAAGGCTTTCAGACTTTCTGGTGGTAAATACCCCTCACACAACTCCTCTGGATCAGAAATTCCACTTCTAGGAATCTATCTTAAGGAAATAATTAGGGATGATGGGCGAGATGTTGTTTGTCATCTTAAAAGACGGAAGCAACCTAAAGATGCTTTAGTTGATTATAGCACATTTGTAGGATGAAATTCTTTGCAGCCATTAAAAATTAAGCTATAAACCAGGGGTTCTTAACCTGAACTTATTAAATTTTGTTCAACTATTTGGTGATATGTTCACTTTCTTTACATATTTTTGTCTTGCCTAAAACCTTTTACAAATTAGTATGCATTGATTTAATTTTGCATTTGAATTTTTAAATTACTTATTAAACAAATGTAGAACATGGAGTAAAAAGTAAGTCTCCCCTCACCAACAGCCCCGTCCTCAAGTCAATGCCCTTCCCAGTGTAACCACTGCCAACAGTTTGGTGAAGACACTCAGGTCTTTTAATAAAATGTATTTCATGTATTGCTTTAAGTTTTACTTTCTTAGCCAAGTAACATTCTAAAAACATTCAAACACTGCACAAACATGTGAAGTTAAAAATGAAACTTCCCCCCTTCTCTCCTTGGCCCCAAATCTCAGTGCCTTTCTCTGAACTTAATAGCCTGGTTTGTATCTTCTTGAGGCTTTAAACATTTTTAAATACTCGTAATATTTGGAAATTAAACAAAAAATTAAAGCTATTTTAGTAATATGGAGAGGTGTTTGTTACTGTTTTCTTTCTGAATACTTCATTATGAAAATTTCCAAATGCTCACAAAAGTAGGGAGAATACCAAGATGAACTCTGATTTACTCAGCACCCAAACCTGACAATCATTAATATTCATGATGTTTTTCCTGTGCTGAAGTATTTTCAAGCAAGCCCCAGGCTTCATGACATTTCATCCTGATACTTAAGTCTCACTACTTGAAGACATTTTCTTAGATGACTCCAATCCTATAATCACACCAATATTAACAATCACACTAATCGCTGGATCATTAATATCACCCAGTACCCTGAATGTGTGATTTCCCCTTATTGTCCCCATGTCTTTTATAGCTGTCTTTTGCAACCATTTCTGTGAAAGTTCCAGTTATGTTTTTCCTCTCCCCTGCATTTCCATTCCTAGTCATGGGGTAAGACCATGGCTGATCAGTAAATCTTTTAAATAACCCAACTAACATCTTGATAAAAATTTTTTAAATCCATGTTACAAAACAGCCTATTACACATGAGCACCTTTTAAACATTTTATTTTGAAATAATTTCAGATGTACATAAAAGTTGTAGAAATAGACCACAATGCTCCTACTTGCCCTTGTATCAGGATTCCCATTTGTGGGTGTTTCTGTACCATAAATTGCAGGCATCATGGCCCATAATTCCTTAATGTTCCAGTGTATGTTTCCTCTATATAAGGGGAATCTACCAGGTAACCACAGTATAACCATCAAAACCAAGATATTAATATTAATCAATATTAATATATGATCCCCGGATGCCATTCAAATATCCCTTCCTCATGTTTTAAAATTACATAGTACTACTTACATTTTCCTGAAAAATAAAACAAAAAAATTACAAAAATGCCTCCACTTTTGCACACTCCAAGATTCAGGTCCCTTATTAAATCATCAGGCCTTTTGTTTTCATATATTTTTCTGTGCAACCCATAAAGGGTTATAGGTGACATTCCCCCTACTTTATTTTGAATATGCAAACTTGCTTTTTTCTCATAAAAATACCTTTCTGGAGTTCATTCTGTGTCAATAAATCATGATCTTATCCTTTTAAAATTAATTTTTAATTCTTTTAAGTTGAAATTTAATTTTTGCTCCTGCTGCTTAATAAAAAATGTCCACCACACAGGCATCCCACAATATGCATGAATATGCCTAAGTTTAGCCATTTCCATGATTGCTCCTTGTGTTTTGCTTCCATCAAGATTCTAATGCCTTTTTCAGGTCCATACATCTCTGTATTCTCCCGATTACTAAGCATGGCGACTGAAGGTATGAAACAGCAATTTAGATTCTAAAAATGTTCTGCCAAACTGCCTCTAGCAAAGCCTTTACTGGTCAGCTCTCCCAGTGAGATAAGAGATCGCCTTTCCCCCCAGAGTAATCAATATTAGATATTATCCCTCCCTTTATAAAGCCAGTTTTAATGGCTAGAAATGGTAATTTGATATGCTTTTAAATTTACTCCCTTGCTGATGAAGTCAGTAACTTCACTTGTGACAAATCTTAAAGATTGATACTAAAAGTATCAGTGGCAGCTATCGTGCTTAATAAATGAGATCTACTGGCACCTGTCTCATTTCTGTCTGTCCTGTTGAACGTTGGCATTCAGAGTGTGGCCCTCATCTGAGAGCTCTCCACATTAGGTGCTTCATTACTCACACAATAAACGAAGAAAATTATTGAGCACCTACTACATGCCAAGCAGGCACTGTCTGGGCGTTGGGGAAACAGCAATAAAGGGCCCCCAGGAAGCTCATATCCTAGGACAATAAACAAATAATCTCTATTATTGTTGTCTGCATGGACGGGCCCGGAGAGAATGCAATCATGTTTATTAATACAGCCGCTTAAAGGCTGCAGAAAGGGGGTTATAGGTGAAAGGAGGGCATAAAGTGGACAACTGTTGAAACAGTGAGGAGCACACGGGCATTCCTTCTCTGCGCTTCGGTACACTGTGAAAATCCTTACGGTTAAAAACACGCTAGCGGCACGGAGCGCGCCGGGGAGGTTCCCCGCCTGGCCTGCGGTTCCCACGGCCTGCAGGCACTTCTTCCCTCACTAGCGTGGGCGTCATCACCGAAACCCGGAGGGACGCCGTCCGCGGCCGGCCCTTCTCAACTGCGGTCCGAGTCCGCGCGGCGTGAACGGCGAGCGTCAGTATCAAGCGATACCGGGAATCACCCAATTTGTGCGAGGCGGCGGCGTGGTTTCTGTGAGAATGCCCACCTGCATCTGTGGCCTGAAGAGATGCATACTGAAGTACTGTTTACCTGAAAATACTAAGCAATTTGTCCAATGAAGCTGACAGGAGTTAATCTAGGTGAGAATATGCATGTTATTAACCTCACTATTGAACAGGACTTTATAAAAGACTAAAATTTTTACTTTTTTTTCCCCCTCGAGTACTGCAATCAGTATTTACTGGAATGGGACGGAGGTTCCCCCTTGTGCCCCGGCCGGGGGGATCAGCTCACCCTCGCCACCTTCACCCTGCTCTGCCTCCCGGGGGCCCGCCAGCCGCTCCGCGCTCACAGGCTCCGGCATCTCCGCCATTTCCCAACGCGGGAACGTGGCGCATGCGCCTTCGACACTTGGGTGGGGAAAAACCAAAACCAAAACCACGCGAGGGCAGACAGGCTCTCGGCGCGCATGCGTGTAGTGACCCGAGGTGACGCGGGGGCGCGAACTTGCAGCTCCAGTTCAGAGAAAACAGGGGCAGAACTGGGATCCGGGCGGGTGGGGGACTCCAGGGAGGGCGCTCTCCCCGGGTTGCTCGCGTAGGGCAGGAGAAAAGCTGTCTGTGGCAGTGGCCATTCTCAATTAAGATTTTAGGAGTCCACACAAAGTCAAGTCGGGGACAAATGTGGATGTGCTATGCGATGGTACACAAGAGTTTCTGAGTCCCTTTTCATTCACAAATCCTCTCTTAACAGCCAGGGAGAGGTGAGTTATCTCCATTTCACAAATGAGCAGAATGAGCCTTAGAAACTAGGTGAGAGTAACTCCTATGTAAAAACCATGGACCTCAGCTGCTGTGTGAAGTCAGGGGCTTTGCTCCTGGTCACACACAGCTAGACTGGAGGCCACCTTTCTCACTAACATTAGCAGCAATCAACATCGATGGGGTCATTTTTGACAGGGTAAAGATGAAGTACATGAAGGGCAAAGGAATGTCCTTGTGGGGATTGGTTTAGGCCTTTTCTTTAGTTTTTTTCTTTGTGCAGTTATGCTGCTACCCATCTCTGTTGTGGGCAAGCCCTCAGTTCTTGCCCCACAGCCCAGGGAGAGAGAGATCAGCCACAGACACCACCATTTAACCACCCCACCCTTCCCACCTGTCTCACTTCCAGGGTGGAGACAGAAGGTAAAAGCCAAGGTGGTCGTTCCCAGCACTGCCCAATTTGGGAGTTCTGCCTCTCAAGGTCCAGTGAACAAGCCGTTATGGGAAGCTTGGTCTGCAGAGGCAGATGAAGCTGCTGGGGGTGTGGAGTACTTGGGTGGGTAACGAATGAAGAGCCGATCCTCCTCTTTCTTCACCCAGCGCAGGAGTTTGGTCACTACCAAGATGGCACCTGTCTTGGTCACCAGGGGGCTGAGACAGGTATAGAGCTCAAATTTGGAAGTCACCTGTGGATTTGAGAGAAGACAGTCAGTTGGGCGGGAGCTGGTTATGCCCAATCCTGTCCATCCAACCCTAGCCCCATGCCTATCTCCTGTTTGGCGGCAGCTCCCACCTGGTGCCGCCTGGTTACTGGTAAACTGATATTATTATGCCATGGGTGGGCCAGGGGTTCTCAGTTGAGCCAAAGGATCATTTAGATCAAGAGGCTTCAATTGGGTGATGCTGGCTGTACTGTGGACCTCAGTTTGCTTATCTGTAGAATGGGTATAACAACAATGCTTTTTAATGAACAATTGCTGCATACAAGGTCATGTTCTGAACTCCACACACCTATGTCTTTATCATCTGTATTCTGAGTGTAATAAGACGATTAATTCAATTTAATCCTCACAACTACCTGAGCAGCTTAACGTGACCAGATCACCAGTATCTTTCCACACCACCTCTCACTGATCTCCCCTCACTCCCTATGTCACAGCCACTCTAGCCTCTCCTTGCTATTCCCCAAACATAAACCAAGCTCACAGCATTTGCACAGTCCTTTCTCTCTGCTGGCTGTACTCTTCCTGCAGATACCCACATGGCCCACTACCTCCCCTCCCACTTAGATGCCTTCTCCTCGGTGAGGCATCCCCTGATCACCCAATTTTAAATCCTGGGCCTACCATATCTTGGCTTTGAAATACCATTCTTCACTAAAGGGTACAAGGGCTACTTGGACAAATGGACTGACACAGAGAAAGTAAAAGATGAGCTTGGGACATCTTGTGCCAGAAAGAAAGAAGTATTCCAACAGTGATGGGGACGTGTCAAAATGACACAGGGGCAAATGTGCCTAAATCACAGCTCCCACTGGCTATATCAGAGACAATTTGAGCAACAAAACAGATAATAGACAAGAAAAATAAATGATAGAAAAGGATTTTAGCCCACTGAATTAAAGAAAAATCCATGACACCATACTGATATAAAATTAAAAATTTAACAAACACACACAGGAGAAGTTCTCCAAGACAACAGAATCTCGAACAGTAACTGTAGAAGGAATGATACGGTTACAAAACCACCATTTGGTAAACACCAAAGTAATAACTGTTGCAGGCAAGAATTATTAATGGATATTAAAATTAGTGAATGAGAGCATAATGAAAAACAGAACACTAAAATAATCACCTCATGCTATTTACTAATCACAAAGGGGAAAAATACTAACTTTAGATAAATCTGATGGATTACTTAACTAAGTGATCAAGGTTAACATCATCAACAATGAAACAAACTGACATCATGGGTCTCCTGATATGATGCACAGGACACAACATCGCTTCTGTGATATTCTTTCCAAAAATGCATTACCTCAATTTAATCATGATAAAACATCAGAAAAACCCAAGTTGAGGGACATTCTACAAACTAACTGGCTGGCACTCTTTAACAGTGCTAAGGTCATGAAAGACAAAAAAGACTGAGGAACTGTTCCAGAATAAATGAGACTAGGGAGACACAATAAATAAATCCAACATGTGATCCTGGACAGAATTCTGGACCAGTAAAAAAACACTAGTGGGACAACTGGTGAAATCTGAATGAAGTCTGTGGATTAGACATTATTATACTGATGTTAATTCCCTGATTTTGATAAGTTACTGTGGTTCTGTTAATATCTGGAGAAACTAGGTAATAAAACTATTTATAGTAATTTTTGTACTACTTTGCAACTCTCTGTAAGTCTAAAATTGCTTGAAAATTAAAGTTTAAAAAAAATTAAAAATACAGTAAAGTCCTTGGCCTGCAACAATGCCTGATACACAATAGGCACCCAACAAATTTTTTAATAAATGTACACAGAATGGCAGAGCCTGGGGAAAGGTGCCATTTCCAATGGGGTCACCTTAACCAAACTCCCAGAATAGCTGACTTTTACTAGACCCATACAAAGTGGGGACAGGAGACCCGGAAAGACCCCAGGGAAGGATATCCCAGGTAAAAAACATAGCATGGGACCAAGCCTGTGGTTTCAAGGAATTCTGGGAAGGGACTGAGGGAGTCAAAACTGAACTAGTGCCTGTAGACACATGGGTGGGCCTAATGGGAAAATGGGAAATCAGCAGGCACAGTGAGGGTTGCTAATGGGGAAACAGCAAACTGAATGATGGGCTGATGAGGTTTGTAGACACTGTGATTGACCCTTAACAGGTTTCAAAGACACATGGGTAATGCAGGAACAGTGTTGAAAGCAAAAGTATACAAAGCCCAGGCAAAGGCATGGTGTGTTTGTTGATGGATGGAGTTTGTTATGACTGGGGGGGGGGGGGGGGGGATACAATGGACAGAAAAAAGAATTGAAACAGAGCCCTCTACCCAACTCACCCAGGCCAGCAGTGTCTCCTTCTCAGCCACGTGGTAAATGAGGCGCAGAGGCCGGGAAGTACTATGGAGGCGCGCATGCAGGCGGTGGTATAGGTCCGATAGGCGCTGCCGTTCCTCCTCTCTGCTGTACGGGGCCTCTAGCTCTGGGCTGCAGTGATGACAGGGGTAGGGGATAAGGTCAGTCTAAGGCTTTCTAGGTTGGCCCATCTCCCCCCAGTCTAGGGAGTTCAATTAAGTTAGGGGGCTAAGCCTTCCCATTAAACTTGAGGAATGTCCATGGCTAGAGGACCAGCTATCCCATTAAACTATAGGATTCCTTGAGTACGGGGTTGTGGTCTCCATTAGAATAAGGAATTACTTGAGATTGGTAGTTGAGCCTCCCTCATCAGTTAGACGCCCATTCTATTCCATCTTTCTAGAGCATGGCTGGCTCTCTTTCCCAAATCATGTCTAGGAGATGCTGAACCTTCCAGTTATATAAGCCTTCCCACCCAGCGAACTGCCCACAGGGTCAGGACCTACCTGGTAAACTGGGGCAGCTGGCGGTGATGGTCGGGGATGTCCAGTGGCTTATAGAGGAAGTGCCGGAGGCGAGGTGCCCCCACAGCCTGCACACTGTAGGAAGGGGCACTGGCTGATGGGGCATTAGAGAAGTTGGCAGCCTCCCCAAGGGTACGCATGGCACCAAGGGTGAGCATGCCGTCTTCCACCAGGCGCCGGCAGTTGGCCATGTCATGGAAGGCCTCAGGGTCGGTGCCAAGCAGCAGCAGACAGACAGGCATGGCGTCCAGGCGGGCCACATAGGCATAGAAGAAACCATCTGGGTTGAAGCGGGGCAGGCACACAGGTGCCCATGCCTCCCCCGCTGCAAAGGCCGGTGCACTGACCCAGTTGAGCAACAATTGCAGGTCGGCTGGGTCCAGCCGGCACTCAGCCAGCACATTCCGCTCCTGGGCTGCTGTCACCAGTTGACCACTCACCGCCAGCACAGAGAGTGCCAGACCAGGTGCTGTGCAACGGCGGAGCAGTGCACCCAGCGCTTCCCGCAGCGGGCGAGCGAGGGGCACACAGCGCACGGCACCCAGGAGCAGGGCACCTGGGTCCCGCTCCACACTGTCTAGAAGCCGGTCTAGTGTGCGCTCTGAGCCAGCCAGCAGGCGGCGGAGGTCGTAGTTCTGCTTTCGGGCAAAGATGCGGGCCACGCTTGCGCGTGTCAATGTGCTCACGATCTGTGCGTGCACAGCTAGCAGCTCCCCCCGCAGCTGGGCTGCTGACTGAGGAGTCCTTGACACAGCCACCAGCAGCAGTGGGCCCTGCTGTAGGAACACCAGCTTGTGGTCCTCTAGGGGAGGGAAGGGATGGGCAGGAGGTAGAGATGAGTCAGTGATGACTGGAGGGGGTCAGGTGAGGCTCTTCCGCCCTTTCCCTGCACTCACACCTCTGGCCCAAGCTTGCACAGGGTCACTCTGCGGACACTTGGACTAGAGTAAGGACAATCTGGGGGAGTTTGAACATTTGTAAAGACATAATGGGATGGTCAAAGGATCAGGTTAGACATACAACATGAAGTGGGGGGAGATGAAGCAAGGACTGACAGGAAGACATCCAACTCAGCCACAAAGCCCTCAACAAAATGCTGTCAGACAAACAAGGAAGTATCCAGCAAGTCACTTACATCCCAGTGAGTTAATCACGCAGAATCCAGAAGGCCAAACTGACAAATGGACACAGCCCCCACCCCCACCCTTCAGATGCCTGGACAGCCATCCACATACACTCACCCACACCTGGCTGGCTGGACAGTGCAGGAAGTCAGACAGACCTACAGCTACCCAGCCAGCCATATCCATATTCCCAGTCACTGCCCCCTGTTCTACATCCTGCCCCTTTGCTCACCAGCATAGATGGCGCGGATGGCATCTCCTGCACTCTGCACGAAGGACACGAGAGCTGTCATCACACCCATGGTAGTGGACAGTGCCTCCACACTACCATACCTCGAGTAGATGGGCTTGCCTGCCTCGCTCAGCACAAACACATGCTTCCGCTTGCTGCGCCAGTCCTCGTCACTGGGGTCTCCGCCCTGAACCCCAGAGCCACTCTCAGGGTCACCCATGGGATTATTCTCAGAGGCTGCAGGATCCCAGAGTCTACAGGTACATGAAGGGGACTCTGACTGGGGCAGTGGTGACAGCAGCAGGCTGGGTGGCTGGTCCTTGGTGTCGGATCCTGAAAGCGAGCCCCTGGTGGGTCATGTCTGTGGACTCACACTAACCCCATGTGCCCAAGGACCCACCAAATACCTACCAGTCCGTCCGTCCGTGTCCCGTCCCCCGTCCCCCACCTCTGACTCCTAATGCTGACACAGACCTCCAGGGATCAGACCTCCAGGTATCTCCTCTGCCACTCAATTACATCCACATGATTCCCTTAAAACCCTGATAATCCAATCTCTCATTGTCATAATTGAACCCTTTATGTCCCCAGAGACCAATTATTCCCCAAAGTGGTCAATGAGCAATGCCCTCAATGACTCCTATTGATTTTCCACAGAATACCTTTACACATCCACTTGGGTCTTCAAAGACTTTCCTACTGGTCCTCTAACTCTCCAAATAATCTAACTGACATCCACTGCCTCCCCGCCAATAATCACCATTAACATCCACGAACATCTGGTTCCTTAAAAGACTCCCTCCAACAGCTTGCCTTTGTCTCCTCAATGATGTAAATTCTCTGAGTGCCCACTGGCGCCCATGGATCCTCTTCTCCACCTCGGTGACTTAAATAGCACCCTCTAGCCCCAAGAGACACTGACTTCTAAACAGTCCACCTTGGACCCTAATAACTTACTTTTGGTCAGTCATTGACCTAAACATCCTAAATCCCCAATGTCCTTCTTCGAGCCCAGCTAATTCCCTTTTGGTACCTCACACATCTAAACTCACTCCAGGTCCCCAGCGAACACTCCCTGATGCCCGCTGACTTCCTTTTCACCCCTCGATGATTTACCCCAGTGTGAGTCAACAATGACCTCCTACTGATCACATGCAACCCTGTCGGACCCGAAAGGCCCTTTACTAGTTCCTCACTGGCCTCCCCCAGCAGGGACAGCCCCTATAAATTCTTCCCGAGACCCAGGTGAGGAAAAGCCATACCTGTTTCCTCCAGGCCCTCGTCTCCGGAACCCGCGGGGTCCCCGGGAACCCCTCCGCCGTCTCCAGCCTCCTCCCTGGGGAGCCGCGTGGCCTCCAAGTCCTCTGCGTCCCCGGGGGCTGGGGCAGCAGCGTCTCCTCCGGCCTCCATCTGCACATCCCTGTGCGGGAGGGGAGCGGAGGGTGACCGTCAGCAAGAGAAACTCCTTAAAAGCCTTCACTGAGCTTAGCCCTCAGTGCACACGCGTAGGGCTCGTTTCCCACTTGGTTTTCAACAGGAGAAGGCATTTTCAAAGACGACCAAATACTTGCATCCTCCGACACTTGCCAAAAAGGACGGATCTACCGGGCCTCGGGAGATACAGACACATAAACACCTGTTCTAACCCGGTATCTCAACCGCCCGGGTACCAGTACTTCCCGCAGCCTCGGCAGCAGCCCACTTCCGGGTGCGACGGCCGCCTCGCCACACTTCCGGGTACGAAGGCGCTGCGGCGGAACTGGCGGCGGCGGAGCTAAACGGGTGCCCGCGGGGCCCGACCCTTCTCTCCCGCCGCCCACTGGCCTTCGCTCACCGTTGAGATGGAGCGCACCACTCCCGGAGCTACGTGGGGTCTGGTGGGGAGCCCAGCTAGCGCCCCGTGCGCTCCTTTCCACCCAACCGGCTCCCGCCGCTACCCCAGGCGAGCCGGGCCCGCTTCTACCGCCGGCTGTTGGCGTGAGGGGGCGCGGCTCCCGGTCAGCCAGTCGGGAGTCGGGCGGCAGCACTGCCTCCCGTAGGGCCCAATCGAGGAGAGCCGGCTTCCCTCCGGCCGCATCCGCCCCGTTCTCTACCAATACTGTGCGTTGGCTTGCGATTGCGCTCCCCCGTTCCTTGACTGACAATCTCCCCGACCCAATCGAAGGCTCGAGCCAAGTCCTCTTTTCACTCGAGGACGTTCACAGCCTAAATAATATAGGTACCCGCGCCCGACCAATAGACGTGCTCTCCTCAAAGTGAGGCGACTGCATCCTCTGTCATCCACTAGGAAAGGCGGAGGGATGAGGATGAAGCTTGGGCGACACCGAGTGCTTGACGGACAGCCGCCCCTGCCAATGGGAGTGCCGTGCGCAACCTGGCCGGCCTATGGAACTCGGCTGCTAAAGCGGGAGGCGGACCTAAGAAGTATTAGTCTCTCCGTATTCGGCCGGGCTAGGGCGTCGCGGACTCTGGAAGAAGGGAAGCGTGAGCCGTGAACGTCCTCTCGGCGCGGGGGAGTGAGTTTGCGAAGGTCATGCGCCGGCTGATCAGGGCTTGCCCAGATGGGCAAAAGGCTGAGCTGAACCTCCTTCCAAAAACATGGCTCTGTGGGCGGACCTACAGCGATTAGAAGGCGGAGTCTAACCGCGTAGCATGTGGGCGTGGCCTTGAGAGCCTTCGGAGTCGCGTTGGTTGAGGAAAATGCCCATCGGCCGCTGCGCACCACTATTGGCTAGACGGCTCCGCCCCCGAGGCCCGCCCCTGGAAGAATTAGTATAGAAGGAGGCGCGGCGGCCGAATGTGATGCTAACCGGCGCCGCACCGGAGCGCCCCCGGGGTCCCGATTTCGTGCGAGGGCGAGGCGGGCGTGGACGCGCTGCCTGCTCCGGACTCGCCTCCTGAGCTGTGAACGTCTGCCTGCGACTCCCTGTCTGAGTCTGTTTCTGCCTCTGTGTCTCGGTCTCTCCGCGTCTTCGTCTCTGTCTCTCTTCCAGTGTCTCAGTCTAGACACTGTGTCCTCCCTGCTTAGCCCTTCAGCTCTTTCTATTTCTCTCTCTTTCTCTAGATCTTTGTGTCTCTCAGTCGTTCTTTAGCTTTTCTCTGCTCCAGTGTGTCGCGTTCTCTCTCTTCGTCTTTGTCGCTCTCACATCTCTCTCTTGGTCTCTGGCTTCCCACTCGCTCCCCTTGGCCGCCGCGGAGACCAGCAGCGCGGCGCCCCGCAGCCCCGTCGCCCGCAGGAGCCCTCTTTACACTGGGGGATCTTAGGAGACATAGACTCTGATCACTCCTCCATCCCTTCACAGTAGGGGTTTCCTGAGTTGTGACTCCCTTTCCCTCAGCGTGCTGTGCTAACTTCCATGGTCCTTGGCATACCAGAGAGAATAGGCTTTTTCATGAATCAGCATCATCGGGTAAACAAACCAACCCTTCCCCCATCCATGTTCCCACCAAAATACATTAAAAAACAGCCCTGGCCAAAAGAATGGAGTTTCTGGAGTCCAGTCAATCCTGGTGAAATAGTAAGACCCTGGATTCACATACTTCTCCCATCCTCATTACAGAGGATCAAGGCTACTAAAGGGTATTTGAGTTCATTTATATGCCTGCTAAGGAGAATAACTGTGCTTGCATCCCAGAGTGGGCATCTCCAGTGAGAAATTCCTCATTTGGGGTAAGTCTTCAATACTTGCCCTCTCACTCTGCTAAACACTTCCATATTGGGCCCCACCGACAAGCCCAGGAAAGATCCTTTTCTGTGCACGTTTTCTTTCATGAAGTCACTAGAACATTATGTTCCCAGGACCAAGCCCGTGCCTACTTCTATGTTTGTCCCAGGATGTCTTGAGCCTCTGGAACTAAGTAATTAACCACATTAAGAACTTGCCTGTGCTTATCTGGATACATTGTGGCAATCCTCAGGCTGTGGGTTCTTTTCCTTCTAGACTGACTTCTCAAATGCTGGGAAATTGAACTTGAATATACACGGTATGAATTGAGGTGGGAAGAGGAACATAGCCATGAGCAGAAACAAGGAAACATGTAGTGTACTCGTGTCATGAGGTGGGTGAAGTGGCTTTCAAGGCAAAAAAAGTCTGCCAAGAGCCAAGTAAGTTAGCCAGGAGGAGAGTTGAATCTTGAGACGACTGTAGTTCTGATTTTCTTCTTGGTTGCAGCCTCACAAAACACCCTGAGCTACAATCACCAAGGCTACAAAAAGAAAATATTGATACATTGGACTTAGTTAAATTAAAAAAAACAAAACACTTTTATCCTGTTTGGAAGACACTGCTAAAAGAATGAAAAACAAGTCACGGATTGGGGGAAAATCATATATCTAATAAAGGACTATATCCTGAATATGTAAACAACGCTCCAATTTCAACCAGAGAATGACCAATCAAGTACAAAATTGGCAAAAATTGAACAACTACTTTGCCAAAGAAGTTATGCATATGGTAAATAATCATATATAAGATGCTCAACTAATGAGGCATTGGAGAAATGCAAATTAAAACCCCAAGAGATACTACTGCATACCTATCAGAATGTCTACAGTTAAATAGTAACAAAATTTTTAAAAAAATCAATTGTGTATATTATAGCATCAAAACCATAAAACAGTTGGTGGAGATGTTAGCAAAATATGTGCAAGACTTATATCCAGGATACTATAAAATTTTACTGAAAGAAACCAAGAAGATCTAAATAAACTGGGATTATACTATGATCACTGATTGGAAAATTCCAAAAAAGTCTGCGTTTTAGTGTCCTTGTAATAAATACCCTACCATGAATTTTTGAGAAAACATGATAATATCTTAATATGATATTATCTTAATAAGATGGGGACTCTGGGAGGTAAATAGGTTTAGAAGGTCACAAGGGTAGGTGGACATGATGGATTAGAGGCCTTCTAAGGAGAGGCCAGACAGCTTGCTTTCTCTTTCTCTCTTTGTGTGAGTACACAGCAACAAGGCAGCAGTCTGCAAACCAGGAAATGGGCATTCACCAGATACCAAATCTACTGCCACCTTGATTTTGGACTTTCCAGTTTGCAGAGCTGTGAGAAAGAAATGCCTGTTGTTTAATCCACCCAGTTTATGCTATTTTATTATAGTAGCTTGAGCTGATAAAAACACCTCCATACTCCTTAATCCCATGTCCATGCCTACCTTTCATTACAGAGGATCAAGGCAACTGAAGGCATATTCAAGTTCATTTATACGACTTCTAAGGAGGATAATTGTGTTTACACGCAAAAGTGGACATCTCAGGAGAAATTTCTTACCTAGGGTAAACTGATCACTCTCCAGATTCCTACCCCTAACCCTTGGCATGTGTTTCTAAAAAGTGGATCCTACCCATCTTCTCAGGACAAAAGGTCACCCTCTGTGTGAATAATTCTTCATGAGTCACTCAGGACACTGCACTCCCAGGGCTGGCCAACCATGCACAATTCTACACCTGCCCCAGGGTGCCCGGAGGCTCTGCAGCGGACTAGTTGTAAACCACAATGTGTTCTTTTTTTGTGGATATCTGCACACACAGAAGTGACCCGCAGGCTATGACTTCCACTCCCATGAGCCTTTCTGAATCATAAGAAATTAAAACTGAATCTATGCAGCAGGAATTACTGAGGAGATTTCTAGCTGGGAACAGCAACAAGGCAAAATTATGGGTCTACAAGAAAGAATGCAATTATGCTATTTTATACTGTATCTCAGACATTTTGGGTATTATATGACATGCTTCTTTTAAAAATCTTCCATTTTAGTAAGTGATCAACCTGTGTTGGTTTGTAACGTACACTCTGGCCTACTGTTAGTGGGGCTGTAGCTCAGCTATGAATTTAGCTTTCAAAGCCTTTGCAGTGTGATTCTGGTCTCCCTCACTCGTGTGCTACCCACAGGCTAATTTTGAAACCTGTTTGGTACTCTGCCTTGTAGTTCACCTCTCAAACCTTTTGCTTGGGTTGGTTCTGGTCGTTTTCATACATGCATCTCTTAGAGGTTTGCCAAGACACTACATACAAATTTAGTGAATCCCTTTCTCTTGCTTCACCTTTTCCATAAAACTGCCCATATTCTCTAGTTGGGATATGGACAGATGCCATCTTGCTATTGCAGGGAAGTCACAAGGATGTGGGGATGGACTTCCAAGGTCTAGGCAGTCACATGCACACTGCGGAGAAACATACTCTACAGAATCAGTTCAGGTAAGTCACTAACAAACACACCAACAGCAACCTAGCAACCACAACCATCCACAAGGTGGGAACAGAATCCAAAGTTGCTATATGATCTGCAATGCCAATTTTTCAATAATGCATGCAAAGAAATAGGAAAGTGTGCCTTGTAAGTATGCCTGTATACACAGGGGGGAAAACAATGTGTCAATAGAAACGCTCTCTGAGGGGGCTAAGATGCTGGACTTAGCTGAAAAGGACTTCAAAACAAGTATTATAAATACATTTTTAAAACTAATAGAAACCACATGGACATGAACAACAGTGTGATGATTGGGAGGTGGGGGGGTAGAGTAGAGGAGGAAGAGGGTATAGGAGGGATAAATGGTGATGGGGGAAAAAATGAAAGAAAAAAAATTTTAATTAAAAAAACACTAATAGAAACCATATCTAAAGAATTTTTAAAAACATAATTGCATTACTCATAAGATAAACAATATGAGTCAGTAGATTGGTATTATAAATGTGAGCCAATTAGAATATCTGGAGTTTTAAAAGTACAATAATTGATATGGGTAATTTACTAGAGAGGTTCAAAAGCAGATCTGAGCTAGCAGAAAGAATCTGCAAAACTGAAGATAGATCAATGGAGATTGCCCAATTGATGAACAGAAAGATAAAAGAATGTAAAAAAAATTAATGAATACGAAGGAGATCCTTGGGGAACCATTAAACATATTATATTAAACATGTAATGTGGGGAAGGAGATTGGGTGTGTGCAAAATGGGTGAAGCTGGTCAAGAGGTACAAACTTCTGTCTGTCTGGTGTGGCTCAGCAGTTGAGCATCGACCTAGGATCCAGGAGATTGCGGTTTGATTCCCAGTCAGGGCACATGCCCAGGTTGCAGTCTCGATCCGCAGCAAGAGACGTGCAGGAGGCAGCTGATCAATGACTCTCTCATCACTGATGTTTCTATCTCTCCTTCTCTCTGAAATCAATAAAAATATATTTAGAAATATATATATATATTTTTAAATATATTTAAAATAAATGAGTCATGGGATGTGATATACAGCACTGTGACTATAGTCAATAATATTGTATTGCATATTTAAAAGTTGCTAAGAGAGTAAATCTTAAAAGTTATCACAAGAAAAAAAATTCTGTAACTTTGTATGGTGGTGGATGGTAACTAGACTTTTTGTGCGGATCATTTTGCAGTGTATGAAAATATGGAATCATTATATTGTACATGGAAACTAATATAATATTACATGTCAATTATACCTCAATTTTAAAAATGCAATATTAGTCCCAGGAAGAGAAGAAAAGAAAGAGGGAGGGTGGGGGCGGGGGCGCAGAAAAATTTAATGGCTGAAAGCTCCTCAAATTTGAATAAAAGATTTAATATGTGCATTTAAGAAGTTCAACAAACTCAAAATAGCTTAAGCACAAAGATATCTACACCTAGTTCCTGTGGACAAGAATCACCTAGTCCAGGTCATTGTTCTAAAGTGTTCCCCCTTGGCCAGCTTGGCTGAGACACTCCACAAAATTTCTGCAGGACTCTCAAGCTCCATCGGACGGTAAGCAGTTAACTGCATTTTATTTCCATCTCTTGGGCATATCCATGAAGGAAATAAGGCCTGATGATGGGTTCACAAATTGGAATAATTCTTTTTAGTTTCCTTTACAAGGGTCACAACTCCACCTGCCCTTGGACTCCTTTGCTTTGCTTTATTTTTTTAGGGCCTTTTTACAAAATTGTAAAAAAAAAAATTGTAATTTTGGAATTATTTTAAATTTACAGAAAAGTTGGAGATTTAGTGTGGAGAGTTCTTGTATACCTTTCATCAAGTTTCCCCATAGTTAACATCTTACATAACCATGGTACCTTTGTTAAAACTGCAACAGTCATGTTGGTACAGTACTGCGAGATAAACTATAATATTTGTTTGTGTTTAATCTGTCTTGACACCCATATCCTTTCTCACATCCCTCATCTAATTCTGGATAATTCTGGATAACATTGAGTCTTCACTTGCCATTAGTCTTCTACAATATGTGACAGTTTTCAGTCTTTCCTAGTTTTTCATAAACTTGAGAGTTTTGAAGAGTACAGGTCAGGTATTTTGTATAATTTATTTCATTTTTGGTTTGTCTGATGTTTTCTCTTGATTAGATTTGGATTATGAGTTTTTGAGAAATACCACAGGGGTGCATTTCGATTCTCAGCACGTGGTATCAGGTGATACATGTTATCACTACAAATTATCATTGTTGATATTCATCTTGATCACTTAGTTAAAAAGGTGTCTCCTAGGTTTCTCCACTGTAAAGTCACTATGTTTACCTTCCCACACTCTGTTCGTGTCAGTGAGTGAGTCACCAAGTCCAGCACACACTCAAAGAAGAGGGGAGTGAAATCCTGGAGGGGTATCTACATATGTTATTTGGAATTCTTTCGTAGGAGAGATTGGCCTCTTCTCCTCATTTATTTCTTCACTCAGTGTTTCATTTACATCCATATGCTTATGGATATTATTTTATTCTTTTGGGGTGTAATTCTACAGTATCATGTATTTGGAGCAAATTATTACAACTTTAGCCTTTGTAAGCTCTTTTAGATCTGCTCTTATGTTATTTTGGTATTTCTGCAATATTTATTTATTTATTCTTCTAGACCATGGTTTCCTGGGGTGGGGAAAATGGGAAGAGGCTGGTTAAAGAGTACAATTTTCAGTTATAAGATAAATAAACTCTAGGGATCTAATATACAGTATTTAACAATACTGTATTGTATACTTGAAATTTGCTAAAAGAGTAGATATTGTGTTCTCAGCACACCAAAAAAGATAATAGATAAGTTAATTTAGCTTCACCAAGCTAAATTATTAATCATTTCAAAGTGTATACTTGTATCAAACAATCATGCCATACAACTTAATAACATACATTTTTAAATCGATTGTATCTCAATAAGGCTGGAAAAAATGTACATCCCTGATTTATGGCACTAGATGGTATCCCAGGATCATTTTGTATTTTTCCTGCTTGATTCCTACGTTCAGCCATTTCTCCCAGGTGCTGCACTCTGTCACATCCTACTGAATTACTTCCTAATGCAGAGCCTTCCAAGGGCTTCCCACCAATTCAAGAACTAGGAAAAAGTCATAATATATCCCAGCCAGGGACATGTTGGGCCAGCTAGTAAAGTAGAGACAATATCTCAATATAATAGCAGCACTGGCAAGATGTCATGTACTGGCAAGAGCCAGGGAGTGGTCACGGGCCCAGAATCTGAGGTTGCTGGCTGAGCCGTATTGAAGATTAAATTTAAAAGGGGCTGGGGGATGATACGGAATTTAACCCCATGGCAGGGACTGCATCGGATGGTGTGAACATGTTTCTAGGATGGCTCCTAGGGATGTGGAATAACTAAAGTACTTGCTGGAGAAATGCCAGAATTGCTATGGCAGAAAGTGGAGGTAGGAAACACAGAGCCACTGAGGTAGGCATGTTAGAGTGGGGAAACTATGTAAGACCTGGTAATTTTCTGCCCCAGGCGTCTGAGGGTTGTTAGTAGGCCTTGTAGTGTTTTTGAACAATGCCTGTCACCTTTCTGACCTGCTCTCCTGTGCTGACTTCCAAGTTAATTGAAACAGAGATTGAGCAACTTGTATCAGTCTTTCAGATACCTCCCCCAGACAGGTTTGAACAGATGCACACAATAATTGGCAAATAATGTCTGTTTTCTTCCTCTCTGATTCAGGGACCAGGGTGCCCCTCTGGGAATGTGCATGGCTTCTGCTTTAAAATCACTGCATAGCTAGAGAGAGGCTGGACCAAAGGCAAGTAAAATCACCGCAGAACTTTTCTACAAATTTGGAGTTGCATTTTTTTTCTTGATTCGGCATTTGCTTGGTTGCTGTAAGCTGTTGATTGTTTTGCAGAGTTCTGATAAAATTGGTTCTGACATTTTCTGCTTGGTTTTTGATGTGTCTGTGGGGAGATGAGAGCTTGGAGCTGCCTACTCTGCCATTTTGCTGACATTACTCTTCCAGATATTGGTTTTTAAATACCATTCTCTGATTTTAAAAAAGATGGACTTTGCAAATGGGTACAGAAGCAAACATGAAATTGCTCTCAACAGGCAAAGCTGGGACAATTTGAGCAAATACATAAATTATATTAGTATTGCATTATAAGCCAAGAAACAAAAGAAATATCCATGAATCCATAATAATCTAGATGAATAATTTAACAAATAAATAGGCCTGGGGAAAGGGGCAGATTTTCTTTATGGGACATTTTGAATTAATTCCAATTACTTTCCCTCCCCTGGAGTGTGAAATAGAATTGTGACTCACTTCCAAGTGACAGGGTTTGCGGAGGGGAAGTAAAAAGAGTTCACAGTGCAGGGACCTGGTGGAAACCACCTTAACCCAGTGATCATGGTTAACATCACCAGAGATATCATGGGCATATAATGCACCCTCGATATGATTTGATGAGAAGGGCACTTCTTTTTTGTGGTAGTTTTTTCCCCCATAAAAACCATAACCCCTAATAATTAGAAAATGGGAGACAAACAAAAAATTGAAGGATATTGTACAAAATGTGTCATCAACGCTCTTTAAATTTTCTTAGTTATTGAAAACAAAGGAGGACTGAGAAACTGTCATAGATCAGAGGAGACGAAAGAGGTGACTAAAAGTAATACTCTGGACTAGATTCTGGCACAGAAAAGGGAAATTCGTGGCGAACCTGGCGAAATCTTAATAGAATCTGTCATTCAGTTAATAGTTTGGTTATATTTATGCCTAGTCGTCTATTTACTTACTTACTTACTTGAGATTGTTAATGGGGAATTTTCCTCCATTATATATCCTACTGGTTTATACAGGTATGTAGCAAGTGTATTGATTTTTGTATGTTCATTTTATTATTTGCTGTTTTAATTAATACTGTCATTGTTTGCAGTGACTTTTCAATTATTCTTTTGAGCTTTCCACAATTATCAACATGTTATCTGTTTTAGCTCATGGCCTGGGGCACTGTCACTCGCTCTTTCAGGGCTGAGGCACGTGGAGATGATGAGTGCTGACATCTAGATCTGAGTCATCTCAGGGAATTGCCCCTACTGGATGGGAATCACATCCATCATGTGTATGCCTGCTTCCTGCAGGCAGCCTGCATCGAATGACTGGTCCAGATGGGGATATAAAAGTCCATAGACAATCCATCACTAAAACTATATGCCCCATTCCTTAAGCCTACAGACCCCTACTTACTACCCAAAACCCAGAACCACTGATCCCACAAACCTCATTCTGACAGTAAAGATGATCCATCACCCACATACTGACCCTACAGCCTCCCATTACTAACCCCAGAGACCCCATCACTATAATCAGAGCTGATATATCAGCAGATTCAGACTCCCATCACTAACACAGGAACCCCACCTACTAACATAAGGCCCCACATTCTTGAGCCTCCAGACCCCACACCATAGACACCTGTCCAGACATCACTTATCTTATAGCCTGTGTACAATAGACAAAATAGATTTCACATCTCAGATATTTCAATCTCCAGTTCTAGAAATTACTTCTAGAGACCCCATTGCCAACTCTGGAGAAACTGATTTCTGATTCCACAGCCTTTCACTCACTCAACCCTCAGCACCACTCCCTTACTCACAGACCCCTACTGCTGGACCTATATTGATCACTGACTCCACAATGCTCATCACTGTCTCCATACACCACCATCCTTAACTCCCAAACCCCTGTCTCTTATTCCACAAACCCAATTCCACACCCTATAGGTCCAGTGAAGTTTGTGGGCAAACCCCCTCCCGCCCCACCCCCCATGGGCCAAGAAAGAAGAGAGACAGCAAAGACACCCACCACCTTTGCTCACACAAAGACTGTTGTCCTTCTCAGAAAATGACCAGTAGATGGCAGAAAAATCCATGCTTTTGATATGTGGACACTTGATCCAAAGATTATGAAGCTTTAAGAGTCTATAAGGTTTTTTTTAGACCAGTTCACATGGCTGGTAAATACTGAGAACTGGGGATCGCTGTGATATGAGAATATTTTCCATTGAGACTTTCTCTTCTCGCCCACCACTTATAACACAGCTTATCCTACTCCCTTGCCATTCAACCAAACCTATATCTGTCTGAAGAGTCTTATGGTTAATCTCATCTTTCTCTTCATTAAAACCCATTAGGAGGAAATAACCTACTTTGAAAACTATTTTATAAAAGGCTTGATGTGTTATTTCATGCTTCTTTTTTTTAAATGTGTTTTTATTGATTGTAGAGAGAGAGGGAGGGAGGGGGATAGAGAGATAGAAACATTGATTGGCTGCCCCCTGCACGCCCCCTAAAGCCCAAAACCCAGGCATGTGCCCTGTCTGGGAATCGAACGTAGGACCTCTCGGTTCATTGGTCAACCCTCAAGCCCTGAGCCATGCCGGCCGGGACCAGGTATTATTTTTAATGGAACTTCCAAAGCCAGACTTTCACAAAACCACAATGAGATATTACCTCACACCTGTCACAATGACGATCATCAATAAATCAACAAATAACAAGTGATGGCGAGGATGTGAAAAGGGAAACTTTGTACACTGTTGGTGGGATTGTAAATTGGTGCAGCCACTATGAAAAACAGTATAGAGCTCCCTCAAAAAGTTAGAAATAAAATTACCGTATGACCCAGCAATTCTGCTTCTAGGCAGTTATCTGAAGAAATCCAAAGCAGTAATACAAAAAGATGTATGCACCCTCCCCCCCATAAAAGATATATGCACCTCTATGTTAACTGCAGCCTTATTTACATTAGCCAACCGAAATGCTCACCAATAGAGGAATGGATAAAATAGAAGTGGTACATATATACAACGGAATACTACTCAGGCATGAAAAAGAATGAAAGCTTGCCATTTGCGACCACTTAGGCGTACCTAGAGGGTATTATGTTAAATGAAATAAATCAGACAGAGAAAGACAAATACCATATGATTTCACTTATATGTGGAATCTAAAGAACAAAATAAATGAACAAACAAAACAGAAACAGACTCATAGATGCAGAGAACAAATTTATGGTTGCCAGATTGAAGAGGGGTTCGGCGGGTGGGTGAAAAATGAAAAGGGATTAAGAAGTACAAATTGGCAATCATAAAAATAGTCTTGAGGATGTAAAATGCAGCATAGAGAATATAGTCAATAATAGTGTAACAACTATGTATGGTGTCAGGTACTAGACTTACCAGGGTGATCACTTTGTAAATTATATAAATGTCGAATCACTACGTTGTACACCTGAAACTAATATAATATTGTATTATAACATGTCAATTGTGATAGAAAAATAAAAATATTTTAAATATAATGCATTGTTACATATTTAAGTAAATTTCACTTTGAAAAGAGAAGTGTATTTCTAAAACATACTCGCAGTTGGAGTGTATCAGGGGGTATATGATAACATAACTGATATTAGCCTTTATCACTTGGTTACAATGGTTTTCTTCAGTGTTTCTCTATTATGAAATCACTATTTTCTCCTTTCCATATTCTTTTTAAAAAAATATATATGTTTTATTGATTTTTAGAGAGAGAGGAAGGGAGAGGGATAGAGAGATAGAAACATCGATGAGATGGATAGAAACATCTTACTTCCATGAGAAAGATTTATCTTTTGTCACCATTTATTTGTTTATTCAAGTATTTTACTGATATTGGTATGGACTGATGGATATTTTGTTCTTTGAGTTATAATACATATATTTATTTTGCTAGGAAAATTGTTCCATATTTTAATTGTTCCAATTATACAGTTTACTAGGAAAATTGCTTCAGCCTTGTCTATTGGGAGTTTTTTCATATTGGTTCATGTGTCCTTTTAACATATGTGACATCATTTTGTTTTACCTGCCCCAGCCCTATATTTAGCCCTTTCTACAAAGGGCCCTGGTTTCTTTTTCTTTTTTTTAAAAAAATATATCTTTATTGATTTCAGAGAGAGGGAAGGAGAGGGAGAGAGAGAGATAGAAACATCAATGATGAGAGAGTCATTGATCGAGCCCACAACCCAGGCATGTGCCCTGACCGGGAATTGAACCCCGACCTGGATCCCAGGTGGACTCTCAACTGCTGAGCCACGCCCAGCCGGGCAGGGCCCTGGTTTCTATTCATGAATAATTGTGTTTAGAAACCGAGATCTGGGCACTAGATGTGCTCATTGCCATTAGGGTGTCAATGCTTCTAGGTCTGCTCACAAGACATTGCCAGAAAACAAATAAATAATTTATTTATATATATATATATATATGTATATGTATGTGTATATATATATATGTATGTATATATATGTTTATATGTACATATATAACTTTGTATAGAAACATATCTATAATTATTTATTATCTGAGTATCTGAACATATACTAAAAAAAATATGAATTCACACTGCACTGATATAGTATCTAACTAATTCATCACCACAGGCTGCAATGTCTCACTTACCCCTTTGCTCATGTGGGGAAAGGGTGGGGTGCTGGATGAGTTCATTGGGGATACTAAGAGGCCCTGGAATAGAGTATGACAAGCAACTGATCCTTGACCTGTTTGTGACCTCCTCCTGAGGAGAAAGCTTGAGTGTGTGGGTATAGTCAGGGCATATGGCCTAAAAATATTTTATGTCTTATGTTGGGGATGTTGTATATCAGAGGCATGGCTACAGACCCCTGATGTACAAGTAAGATCCAGCTATATGCCTGCCTGGACTTGGGCATTCATTCTCAGAGGAGCGGGCGAGACCAGATTATGGTCTCACCCTGGTGAGTGGCCAGCGTGGGGTGAGAATGTAGGAACATGGCTATGCCCAAGAAAATGTATGCCAAATTTTGAGCACAATGTGGGACAATGATTGTGGTGATGAATCTCTGAGAAATCTTGTGACACCTCAGAACCTTTCAGGGCCAAGAAAGTAGTCCCAAAATATTGGCATTCTCTTTGGGAATATTGGTTTTTCCTTTACAAAATTAGGATGAGCTCAGTACCTCGTTAATTTGCATTAACATAACATCATAACCATGATTAATACTATCCTGGTGAATCTGGTTCTTCCCTCTTAATCTATATGAAATTGAGATAGTTAAGATGCATCATCGATATTATTTTTTCCCTTCACATTAAAGCATAATTGAAATTAATACTGCAATTAGGGGTGAAAAGATACTTGCAAATTAGGGCATAAATCCATATTTTTATGAGTATTGTGAGGCTTACAAGAGGTAGATCCTTATTTATTAAAGCAGTGCTCATTATTGCTAAAGTATTAGTAATAATAATTGTTAACCATGGAGTATACAATACAAATCCAAATTTACTGAGTGCTTACTTGACTTCAGGTAATACTTCAAGTGCATTGCATGTATTAGATATTTAATCTGGGCAGTAATTCTGCAAGAGGAGTTCTGTAATTACTTACACTTCACAGCTGAGGAACCTGAGGCAAAGAGCTTGAGCGACCTGCCCTGAGGTGCTGCAGCCAGGAATTAATACAACTTGGATTTTAACCCAGGCACCTTGAGTCCAGGTTCCATTTAGTTAGCCTCTAGGTTTCCCACGGTGATTAAAGGAATCCTTTTCACAAGTCACTAATATTATTTCTCACATTCTGTCAGTATGGTAATGTGGTATCAAGAGGCACTGTCAGGAGGTCTGTTCCTAAATCCCTCCTTGCCCCCCAGGCTCGCACCTGGCTCCCACCCTCGCTGCGGTCATTGCGTCCCTCTGACTCTGACCCCCAGGCGTGGGCACGCCTGCTCCTGTGCACTGCCACACCGCTGGATCGCTTACTGAGAAGTTGGGGAGTCTGGTAGGCTGGGGAGTCCTCCACTATGGTGTCTCACCATGTGTTTACAAAGGGGAACGGCTCTCCCTGCTCTGGGGTTAAGAGGGGGATCTTGGGTGTGGGTGCAGTGGGGCTACATATTTTGTTGCTTTGAGACTTGGCTGGAGACACATAAGTGGCATCTTGGTACCTAAACATGAGGGGTCCGGTGCATACCCCTTCCACCCTCTCAGTCATTACTGCTTTATTCCAGGGCCTGGCCATACCAACAGGAAAATGCAGTTCTAAGAGATCACACTACCAGGGTAACCCTACCAACTCCTCTCCATAATATCTCCCCAGGGAACAGAAGATTTCCCAGCCTGCTCTGACTGAGGGAATGTGCAGAGTATCTGGAGCCTGGCAGGTCCTGGTTAGACACCAGCGCTCAAGCCCCAACCTCCATTCCCGAGGGTCATTTTCCTCTTCCCTTCACAGAGGATCAGCCCTCCTGAGAGACATCTGAATGCACTCACACAAGAGATGGGGGGAAATATCGTAATTAAAGGCATGCATGGATGTTTTCAGCAAAACAGAACTCACCTAGGGCGAGCTGCGTCCCTCCCCCGCCCCCAGGCCTTTGCCTTCTCTTACCACACGGCGTGGAACCCTCGATGTTCGCCAAGATACCAGAAAAACAGTAATTGTCTCTCCTTAGTAACTTAGGACGTTGTGCTCCCAGGACTGCCCATCCATGGCTGACTTGGGTCCCTTGAGGGGAACCCTGAGGCTGGGCTTATTGAAACCACGGAGTGTTCACACAGTGTGCTGACCTTCCGAGTTTGACTTTTGTCCTCATGAGCAGTTCTGAATGACAATAAATTAAACCCGAATAGAAGTAGCATGAAATATGAGAAGAGTGCAACGTGGAGGGAAAGAAGGCCTCCTGATATCTGCAGGATAGAGGTCCCTTGGCCACGAGGGACCCGCCAGCGGTTCATCCACAGCAGGACCCATGGCTTGCTCTCTCCCACTGGACTGCTCCTCTCTCTCCTACTGTTTGTTTTCTCTCTGTTTCTGTCCTTTCTTCCTGTTCAGGAAGCCTCCCCACCTTCTCTTTTCTCTGTCTTTTCTACAGGCTTCTACCTCCTACTGTGTGCTCCACCTCCATTCCCTCTGCTCCAGGCTCCTTCTCTGCACACAGGACTCTCTTTCAGTCCCCCAGCGCCCGCTGCGTTTTTTCCCTACTGTCCCCATGGAAAAGGGCACCTGAAAAGATGTGTTAATCTTTGCTCTGCTTTCTGCACCCTCCAGAGAGACTTCCATGGAGACAGCTGGTCACTGCTTCCTCAAAACTCACACAATCACACAGGTAAGACTGCTCCTGCCCTGTATTCGAGTACAAGTTACCGAGCCAAGCACCTGCCCACACTCTGTGAACAGTCATTTTGAAATAACTCAAATAAGGCCCTCACAGATTCCATGACAGCCTCCTCACATTTTTCAGCACTTGCATGGTTTGTGTTTACCTTCTTGATGTGGATGCCGGTGAGAGGAGTACTATGAGTTGTCAGACTTGATGGAGCAGTTTATAGCTCCAGATGGCGTCTCTTGGAGGGGAAAATCCACCCAGTCCACCCATGGAATCATGAGAAGTAATAAAATGATAGTAATGTAATCACATTTATAAGGGAAATAGGCACATTTCAATCACAATCTAAAGAACTTTTATGAATAAATACACTATGTAACAATACTTCAGTCAAAATACAGAACAATAGCATAAATATTCGAAATCCCGCCTGGCCCGGTGTGGCTCAGCGGTTCAGTATCGACCTAGGATCCAGGAGATCCTGGTTTGATTCTTGGTCAGGGCACAGGCCTGGGTTGCGGGCTCAATCCCCAGGAGGGGTCGTGCAGGAGGCAGCCGATCAATGACGGCTCTCTCATCACTGATGTTTCTATCTCTCTCCCTCTCTCTCTCCCTTCCTCTCTCTGAAATCAATAAAGATATATTTAAAAAGATATATATTCGAATTCCCTCATATCCCTTTGGAGTTAATCAGTCCCCCAAGCCAGCTTCAGAAAAACATTGACCTAGTTTCTGTAACTATGGATTAATTCTGTATATTCTAGAATTTAATATAAATATGTTAATACAGTGTAATCTTTTTGGTAAATTGTTCCTTTCAGCACAATACTTTTTAAAAACTATATCTTTATTGATTTCAGAGAGAGGAGGGAAGAGGGAAAGAGAGATAGAAACATCAATGATGAGTCATTGATCGGCTGCCTCCTGCATTACTAAATAATAATACAAGAATAAACTCTGTGTTTTGTATACTTACAATTTTAAACCTACTGTGTGTATATTGGGATTGAACAAATAAGTAAATTATATAAAATGGAAGTCATATTTCTTATTGTCAGAGAAGAAAGGTACAAACCATCAAGGACTGAGGGCTGGAAGAAACCCCTTATTACTCCATAGTTGAAGATAGTATGAACACATAATTTTAATATATATTGAGAAAGATGGTTATAACTATGTGTATATACATGAATTAGTATGCAGACATATATGTTTCCTAGCTCTGTCTAGTGAGGGGGCCTAGAGCAGTAACACCCCAGTAGCAATGAATAACTCAGAACCCAGATATAGGTTTATAAATTCCATTGTCCAATTAAAAAAAACATAAGGCCATGGCCAATAGACTATAGAAAAAGAAAAATAGAGGCCTTGCAGTGGAGAAGCCTGGCAGATGTCACGTTAAGCAGGTGAGGAATGTTACTGCCACCAGGGATAGAATGGCAAGGCTATGTTTCTGTGATGCAGGACAATGCCTCTCTGTGGCATGCTTCCCAAAAACCAACAGTACCAGTCTAATCACAAAAATATGACAAACCCAAACTGAGGAACGGTCTACAGAACACCTGTCCAGGACTCTTAAAAACTGCCAGGTTGTCGAAAACAAAGTTGAACGAAGTAGTCGTCATCGTGCAGAGAAGACTAAGGAGACAGGGTGACTACTTTTTACAGTGTCCTGGATTGGATGCTGGCGCAAAAAAAAGGAAAAGGAAAAGCTGTAGAAATCTGAATAGAGTGTCATTTAGTTAACAGTATTGTACGCATGTTAGATTTCTTAGTTTTCACACATATACCATAGACACATAAGAAGTTATCATTAGGACCAATTATGTGAAGGGTGTCAGGTGCTCCTTGACGGATGAAGGGGTTACAGTATCAAAGGTCAAAGATGCATTTATTACACCTGACCTACTGAACATCATAGCCTAGCCTCGCCTGCCTTGAACTTGCTCAGGACACTTCCATTAGCCTACAGTTGGGCAAAATCAGTAAACACAATGAATACATGGTAGCCTACGGGCTGTTTACCCTTCTGTGTAGCTGACTGCGAGCTGTGGCTCGCTGCCGCTGCCCAGCATCATGACAGAACATCCTACCACATATTGCTACCCAGGAAAGGTCAAAATTCAAAATTCGAAGTACGGTTTCTACTGAAAGCTTGTCACTTTCACACCATCATAATGTCAAAAAATCATAAGTTGGACCATCATAAGTCAGGGACCATCTGTACATGAATTCCCTGTACCATCTCGGCACCTCTTTTTTAAATCAAAGATTATTTCAAAACTTAAAAAACATAACTAAATAAAATAAAGAAGAAACTATTTTTGAAAGACCTCTGGAGAAGTTTTATGTTGATTATGTGCAAAGGAAAACTTCAATCAATTCCCCAAAACGTTTATTGTCCAGACCTCGCTTTTACATTAAGGTGTGAATCCTCTACAGTTCCAATCTATGTCTGTATCTTATATTTTTACAGTGTTTATGGTACTTTATTTTTGAAAAGATGTTTTATTTTAAAGTAGTCAAGTTTGCCAATATTTTCCTTCCTATTTTGTGCCTTTTGTGATTTGATGTCCTGAAATTATTCCCCTTTGCGTTCTTATAAAAGTTTAAAAGTGTTATATCTTATTCTCGGGACTTTAATATGACAAGGAATGATTTTTATATTTGCAAAGTAGTCTTGAATCTGGGAACAAGGAATATCCTTTCTCTTTCATCTAGTGGTTTTTGATTCTGCAAATCATTGGGGGAAGGCTTAGGGCATGACAAGTGGAGTCTGACTCTAGATTTCTGGATGTATTCCTTTGTATGGGCCCAGGGCTCTTGCTTTTCGTAGGATGAGGAACTTTGGAATGAGAAGGATTAGGGTCAGGTGCGCCGTTGTTGAATGAGTAGAAATCAAATATGACTAAAGAATTGCGGTAGTAAAGGAAATCTATCACAGTGCCAGCTTGGGATTTATTTTTGTAAATTTTATTGATGCATACGCTGCTTGCAGAAAGTAAGCAAAACTGAAGTGTACAGCTGAGTTCTGTTAACATTAGCCAGATCAAGCAACACAATATTAAAACTCTACTTCACAGCCATAGGAGGAGTCACTAAAACAGTTGTCAATCTCCTGTAAGCTGGATTTTAGTCCATTCACAGCGACCTGATTTGGAGGGGACACACATGTATCTGAAAGCGATGTTTTCTTTCCAATAATCATATTTACAATCCTTTTCCTTCCACACACACTCTGTAAAATCAGGTTCAGGGCAGCCAATCGAGCAGAGGAGGCAGCGTTGAATCTACAGGTGAAGGGAGATATAGGACTTGTTGCCATTCCCTTCCCACCTCTTGTTCATACACTCATCCTAACAAGGCAAGGGCAACAGGGGTCTGAATACAGGGAGAAGCTAAAGGGAACAGGGAGAGGGGGCAGGGAACAGGAAGGCCAGGGTCATCCAGAGAGGGAGGTGACAGGGAGGAAGATATAGGAACAAGGAAGTGGGATAAGGACCAGAGCCTGGGCTGGAGAGAAAACCTACTTAGGAGGCTACTCACTTGGCATTGGCAGCCTCTTCTGTATGCTCCCTCGAAACCTATTTGCTGCTCTGGGGAGAGCCGGTACCAGTGATGCACCATATGGCACATTGTGAAGGTCATTTTTTCGGCCCTCAGATAGCCTGCAGTGATCAGAGAATACGGCCTGAGAGTCAGCACAGCACATATGGATGCCCCCTGGGAAGGATATGCTATGGCCCTTAGGTATCAGCCCAGAGTCTGGAAACCTGGAGGCTGGTACAGTCAGCCATGAATCATGGTCCAGCATTTTCTTAGGACATATGTCAGATTATGGAGAAGCGGCCCCTGGTCCTCCTCGGAACTAGAGTTGTAGAAGTAGAGTGGTACTTTCAGGGAAAGGTGGTGAGTTTGAGTGGCTCTATGTGGACAGGGGTGCTCACCTGCAATAGTTAACTGTGATTGTTGAGGAACCCTCACCTCATAACCACAGTCGTTCCACTTGATAGGTGTGTAGAGATTATGGACTTGTGTGACGTTCCTGGGAGCCTTGAGTATCTGTGATGGGAGGGAAAGAGAGGCTGATACCTTAGGTTTTCCTAAAAGTTGCTAGGCTCCAGAAGCCATCCAGTTCCCTCAGCCCGAGCAGATTGGAAAGTCTAGTCTATTTTGAAGGAAAGTCTAGTCTATTAAGAAGGAAGGAGGCATTGGGTTTACCTTTCTGGTGTTGATGGTAAAATTTCTTTTAAACACAGTGTTTTTTCCTGGTCCTAGTATATCAGCTACTATGACTGGAAGGAGGAAGAAATGGGTCAGGAGCCCATAAATTCATTGATTTAAGATTTTCCATCCTAAGTCTCCTGGACACATTGTTCAGATCAACACAGCTCCTCCATTTCTGCATTTCTCCACCCCGTGGTGAGACCTTTTGGATGGAGACTTCTCTGGCGTCTCCATAGACTCACCAAAGTCTGACATGCAGTAATATGTCTGAGGGTGCTGAGTTTTACACCAACAAGCATTGCAAGGTGTTGACAGAGCCAGGAGCAAGGGAAAGGCCAGCAGGAATGAGGGATCCATGGTGGGTCCTGGGGAACACAGGGCATGTCTTAAATCATAAACTTTTTCTAGCCCAGCTGCTCCCCACCCACCTACAGATAGAAACCGAGCTGGCTTTAGAGGATTGTCTGCTGCTCTTAATGTCTAGGGACCTAGAAAGACAGAGCCCAGCGCCCAACAATCTTGTGGGCCACATGCATGAAGTCTGTGCCCCATGTCTAAAATGTCTTACCTCTGTCAGGCTGAGCCAAGGTGTACGTACCACAGCTTCTACAGAACACCCACCACCAGGAAGGATAAGTAGCCTTCTGAATTTCCTTTTCACCCTGGAGCTTATCCACCAGGGAGGTACAATCTGATTACTGGGTGTACCAGTCACTTGGAATAATTTTCCTCTCAACTGCATTTTCTTTTCATCTATCAAGTGTGTCAGCCAGGCAGGTACGTTCTGAATATTGGGTGCACTTGTTACTTGAAATTTTTCTCTGTATGATTATTTAAAGAGCCACCAACTCCACATATTTCTGGACAGTACTATGGGATCAAATGTGCCTCCTTAAAATTTATAGGTTGAAGTCCTTACCCCCAGTCCCTCAGAATGTGACTATTTAAAGATAGGGTCTTTAAAAAGGGAATTAAAGTAAAATGAGGTCATTAGGCTGGGTCTTAATCCAATATGACTTATCCTTATCTGCAGAGGAGATTAGGACACAGACACACATAGAGGGAGAGGGAAGCCCATCTGAAGATACACAGAGAAGATGGCCATCTATGAGATAAGCAGATACGCAGAAGAAAACAACCCTGCTGATGCTTTAATCTTGGACTTCCAGCCTCCAGAACTGTAAGGAAATAAATTTCTATTGTTCAGGCCATCCAGCCTGTGGTAGTCCTAGAAAGCTAACAGACACCTTTGTTTTATTTAAAAATATATAATTTAGGGCCTTTATACAATTTAAATTTGCATTAGGATTTTGAGAAAACAATATCACCTCCAACACCGAATTTACCAAACAAGATTTATTCAGTCACCCAACCTGCCCCTCACCTCTATCTCTGGCCCACCCATCTCTATCTCTGCCCCACTCCCACATTTCCATTTATTATATTATGGCTTATCTTCCCATTGCTCTTTTTTGTTGTTGTTAATCCTCACTCAAGGATATTTTTTCCATTGATTTTTAGAGAGTGGAAGGGAGAGAGGAAGGTGCGGTGGGGAGTGAGAGAGACACATCGATGTGAAAGAGACACATCAATTGGTTGCCTCCTGCATGCACTCCCAATGGGGGCTGGGGATTGAACCTGCTACCCAGGTAGATGCCCTTGACTGTGAATCAAATACAAGACCCTTCGGTCCTCCAGCTGATGCTCTAACACTAAGCAACACCGGCCAGGGCCTCCCATTGCTCTTTTTTTTTTTAAAAAAATCATTGTTTAGAGTATTGCAGATATCCCCCATTTCTCCCTCTTTGCCCCCTCAGCCCATTTCCCACCCCACCTCAGGACTTCACCTATCTATTGTCTGTGTCCATGAGCTATGCATATATGCTTCTAAGTTCTTTGGTTAATCTCTTCCCACCTTCATTCCCTCCTTCCCTCTGAGATCTGTCAGTCTGTTTCATGCTTCCATGTCGGTGGTCCTATCTTGTTTGTCCATTTATTTTGTTCTTTAAATTCCACATATAAGTGAGATCACGTGGTATTTGTCTTTCTCTGACTGGCTTATTTCACTTAGCATAATATTCTCCAGGGCCATCCATGCTGCCCCAAAGGGTAAGAGATCCTTCTTTTTTCCAGCTGCGTAGTATTCCATGGTGTAAATGTCCCACAGCTTTTGTATCCATTTATCTACTGATGGGCACTTGAGCTGTTTCCAGATCTTAGCTATTGTAAATAGTGGTGCTATGAACACAGGGGTGCATAGATTCTTTTTGATTGGTGGTTTGAAATGGGTGATGGGTTGATGAAAGTATTTATACCATGGAAACTGGCAAATGTGAAAAATCAGGGTTCTCCACTTCCACAAGTGCTGGTTATGAAATAATTATGACCACAGCACTGAACAATTCCTACAGAAAGGAAGACCAGAGGCCCCTTTTGATCTTCCCAACTCATTTAAAACAGTGCCCCTTCTTGCTTGGTCAGCGTGTGTAGATGACCTGACGGATGGGAATGGGGATAAGGCCTTAGATAGCAGGGAAGAGAGCAGTAGCATTAATAGGAATTTGCTGAGCACTCACTGTGTTGACGTGATATTAAGAATAACAGGGGAAGGGTAGCTTTTTGCTTCTCCAACCCTCTAGCATCTTTCAGTTCTCATTTTGGCAATGTGAGATTGCCCAGTGTTTTAAGTATTACTCCTGACTCCCTTAATAATCTTTGGTCCTTGAGCATCGCATAGGCATAGGAAGTATTATCTAACTATGATCTATCATTATTTCACCCCACCTACCATGAATCTTGGAGCAAAGATGGACAGGGACATGTGTCAGACTGATTGGGCAATACACACCAACTTGTCACTGTTGCATATGATGTTTTATACACTAGTTTAGGTATCAAGAACTAGTCTTAATTTTACCATGAAATTGCTTTATGATAAGGAGCTATTTTTGATTCAGTTCTTTTCTAAAACACGAGACTGGTGTGCTCAATGGTTTTTAGCTGTTAGAGGGGAAAATCCCTTTTATAGCTATTGACACAGAGCAAAATTAAATCTCTGTTAACACTCAGTAAAGCTGGTTTTGAACACCTAAGCTTAACTTTGAATTGGGAAACTCAGAATTTGACCATTTTGCTATGTTTTACCTAAAGAAGAGTAATCTGAATAAAGGTAAGTACCAATTAATATGTTAAAAAATGGAGAGTTTTACGATGTGTAGGTTGGAGTGACAAAGAAAGTCGGGTAGTGTACCTAAAAACTATGAGAGAGAGATATGAGAAAGAAAATTTTAATTTATTTTTAATTTTTGTTTTTACATTTGCTTCATTGACCATAAGAATAGTGTCCATTGATTCAAGGGTTACTTATTGAGCGTCTAATATAAGCCAGGCCTGAGGAAATGGGACGACGACAATCTTTGCCCTTAAGGATTCCAAGTTAGTAGAAGGGTGTGTTGGTGGTGGGAGGTAGAAAGTGTATCACAATAGTGTGACAAGTGCATTAGGACACATAAAAGACACCTTATATGGTCTTGTGGATACATGAGAACACAAGAGGAATTTATTCTAAGCTTGAAATTTAGAGAAATATGCAAAAAGTAGTAATAGAGCAGAAATCTTAATAGTTAATCACTGCATTTTGGTGAAATCTCTTCTAGAATGGGAGATAAAATTGATCTGGTTGGTCTCCCCATAGCCAGTGTACATATCTATTAAAAATTTTTTTTAAAAGTAAAAAAAAAAAAGATCTGGTTTCTTTATAAAAGTTTTTAAAAAATATATTCTGAAAGACATGAAAAGGAAATTAAAGGGTAGGAGGTAAAAAAATTTTGAGTCAAAAGATAATAGGATCACCATGACCATAAGAAACAAGAACAAGCTTAAATAAGTACTGAGAATAATTAGCACCTAAAACTTAGAAATAAAGCAAAAGATGACAGCATGTCCTTTCAAAGTCATACTAGGTCATTGTTAAAATGTCTCATCCAAGGGTTATTTAACTAAGAGAATGCATATCTGTTTAACTTTGTTCTTTATTATTTGATGGGTATTATGATTTTATATGTTAAGTTTTAGATTTCTGTCTTATCAGAAATCTAAACTCCAAAGGTTTCAGGGAAACTGAAGAGCATTAGGCAGTTTTGTAGCTATTAACAAATTCATTTCAGCGTTGCTTTGAATGACTGCTTACATTTATGTTCCCTGAATTCTACTTTGAACCAAGTGTATAATTGATCATCTGATCAATTCCTTCATTTATTAATAAATGAATTAAATAGCTGGTATGTCCTCATTGTATATTATATGAAAGTCATGTTTTTAATTTTTTGAAATTATCCTTCAACAAAAGTCATTACTTTAGTAGTGAAGTCCAACAGGAAATATTGATATTTTTCAACATTATTTGATATTAGACAATTCACAGCCCCTCTGTTAGAGTAGTCTGAAAGCCTAATTTGCTATTGATGTATAAACTGGGACAAAAATCTAAAGTTGCCAATGGGCTTTACCCCAAAGATAAAGCCCTAGAGATAAGATGGTCCACTATCACATCAAGGACAAATCTCACTGCTGAGTGAAAAATCTGTTATTTTTTTCTAGCACTATTTTTATGTGTACACAAAAACTAATTGGAAAGGATAACAGCCGCATCTCAGAGCAGGAAAGTATAAAATTATAAGGAACTTTTGTTTCTCACTTTATAAATTGTATCATTTAAATATTTGAAAATGAGCATATATTAATTAGCTTTAATAAAAAACAATAAAAATGTCCCACATTAAAAAATGTCAATTTCATATTATTTATAATTTTAATTATTCCTACTGTAACCATTTGCAGTCATCACAGATCATTTGTAATAAGTTATCCTACTTACATGTTTCCTTTCATTGAATGAGTATTTAAAGATTGATAATATCACTACCAGCAGCACCCTCCTGACCAATTCATTGAACCAATACTGTGTATCATCTATAGGGGATGTTTGATATATATGATCTTATTTAATCGTCAGCACTCTTTTGGAATGGATATAACTATCCTATTTTAGAGGTGGGGTAAACAGAAGCTTAGAAAGTTTCAATTAGTCAAGTCAAACTAGAATTTGCATCTCACATTTCATGGCACCCAATTGTACGCTTCATCCACTATTCCACACCACCTCCGCTCTACAATAAAGTGTTCACATTAAAATGCAAAAACATGAGCAAACTTCCAGAATGCAAGGCCACAGCCATCTCATTACTCCTTTGGATAAATCTAATCTGGCCACCAAAAACTCAGAAGGTGTAAACTGCATGCCAACGATGATGATGATGGCTGCCTGTTTTCACAGGTCTCTGAATCCCAGATATGCTTCCCTGTGGAAGTAATGAAGCTCAACAGCATCACTCCTCAAAGAATCAGAAAACAAGAAGGGGTACAGAATCATTTCCAAGTCACCCGCTGCCAGTTAAATAAGATTTGAATGGATTTTCTAATGTTTCAAAGTACTTCTTAGTGGACAGCTAAGAAATCCGTAAGAGCAGCCAGGAGAGTTCTATTGCCCGTAAGTGTAAACAGTTACGAGAGGAGTCGCTGACTGCACCCAGAGAGCCTTTTTCGGGGAGACTGATAAAAGGCAGAGGAAAGGGCCCCTTTGATCACTCTCATGCAAATCCCAGCAGCAGACAGAAAACTGCTTTCGGTTGTGCCATATTTTCTCTTTAAAATGCATATGAAACAACTAGCTCAGAAGTAATACTTTCCTTTTGAAGATTTTTTTCCCCCTTAAATTGGAAACAATTATGAGAGTCAGACTCTCCCTCTTTTTAAATCGAAATTTTCTGTGTCACTTTTCTTCTGGAACTTCCTTTAGAAGCAAGAACAGCAAAACAATGCAATTAGCTTCTGGATTTTGTTTATCAGAACGGTTCAAAGTCCCCTCTTCTTTCTCTCCATCTTGTATGTAATCAGAAAAACCAAACAGAACAAAACACCACAAAACATCAGGGCCAGCTGCCTCATCTCCTATTCCTTGGAATTCAATTGAGACACACCAAATGGTCTCCGGACCCATCTGAAGGACTGAGAAACTTGCAGTTAACCACGCCCCCTTTTTTGTTGAATTTTCTGTAATCTATTTCTTCAAGCATAGTCCCTTCCTGGTGTCCTTTACTTCTCTGGCCACTGGGATGGGTCATCAGTTATCAGGTGAGGTGGGACCCCCTGTTGGGTGCTTCACTCTAGCTCTCTCCAGTAATTTGGAGCACTGATATAATTCTGCAGAATAGAGATACTCCCCAATCGAGTAGGGACGCAGAACACGTTTGCTCGAGCCTCTCCCCCAGCCTAGAAGGCTGTTCCCCTTGATCCACTCACATCTTCTAGACACAGCTTCAGCGCCCCTCCTCCACTGACAGACTGTCGTTCCCACCAACAGGCATCACAGGACTTTTCAGAACTTTTGAAAAACTTCATTATCAGGCCTACAGAAGAGATTTAAATGTTCTCTATTTTCAGATAATTTAGCTTTCATTGATTTATTTCTTCATTAATTGAACGGTAACTGAACAGATAGTCCTTGGGGCTTTCTGGGGGAGAGACTGAAGATGAACACAGTCCCTGCTCTTAAGGACCTGCCCGTTTCCTGCGGATGGTAGATAAGTCAACAACTTTTGCAGCGTGCTATGATAATGCACCTCCAATTCAAATTGTTCTAAATGGAATCTAGCCTGCTTCCCCAGACTCATTTATTCTCTCAGTTAATGGCAGTAGCAGTCCCAAAGGGACTCAAGTCTGTCACCTTGGAGTCACCCTTGCCACCTTCTGCCCCATGCTCAGGTCCAAATATTAATGACCAAGTCAGCACCCCCAGACCTGACGCAAACTGCCGGACCTTCACCGACACTATCGCTTCAACTCAAATATTCTCCTCCATTCTGGTGACATCAAAAGACAAAAATATATGCAAAATATGTGGAAAGTTTGCATGGGGCCTATACGAGTTATGCTATCATTATTATTATTACTATTATTTCAAAAGACAGAAAATCCAATTCAAACAGCCTTAAATAAATGGAATCTGCCAGGCACGTGTGGCTCAGTGATTGAGCATTGACCTATGATCCAGGAGATCTCAGTTTGATTCATGGTCAGGGCACATGCCCAGGTTGTGGGCTCTATCCCCAGTAGGGAGAATGCAGGAGGCAGCTGATCAATAATGACTCTCATCACTGATGTTTCTATCTCTCTCCCTCTCCCTTCCTCTCTCTGAAATCAGTAAAGACCTATTTTAAAATAACTAATTAATTAATTAATTAAATCTGTTGTTTAATAGAGGAAATGTCAATGCTGGCTTCAGGTGAGGCTTGATTCAGGGCTCCAAGGATGGGACCAGGATTCACGTTCTTTTTCTATTCCAATTCTAGTAGCCTTTCCCCTGTGATTCTAAGATGGCTCCATCAGTTTCTTTGGCTACCTATGTCCTGCTACATCCAGAAGGGATTAGAGGGAGTCTAATCCTCAGAAGTCTCCACAGAAATCTCATTGACTCAGGCTGGATCATGTGTCCACCCCTGAACCAATCACTGTGGCCAAGAGAAGAGTCATTTAGAATGGCCTAAAGCAATAAAGATTCACTCTGGCCTTGGAAGTGAGGTAAAGACTACTCAAGCAATAGCAGGGAGTGATTTTCTAAAGAAACTTCAGGGTGCTGCAGCTACTGGAGGGTGGAGATGCCAAGGAAGCAATGAATGTGTCCCTGATAGGGTCCAATCAAGGAATGCTTTGATGCCATGACACAGGTTTGGACTGGATGATGGAGGCCATGGGAAGCCAGTGGGATCTTTAGGTAGTGAATTATTTTCAGATTCCTCTCTCTTAATTATCGGATAGAGTAATGATGAAGGGAAAGGAGAGATTTTAGAAGCAGGTAGAATGTTCAAGAACATATGGTAGTCCTTTTGGGGAGGGATTAAGCCAGTGCTGTGTCACCACAAATGGAAAAATTCTAGATTAAATAAATCCAACAAACGCATAAATAACTGTGTATGATTGTGAGTAAAGCATTTCTGGCATTCACCAAGAAATATCTGAGTATTAGAAACAAGCCACTTTCTCACCGCTGTTTGCATTTAACTTATGGACTTTAGAGTAAATGAATCAATAATTCATATAGTCTTTACAAGGCAATTAAGAAGGACGAGCTTCCCCAAGAGGAAGATGCTGTCAGAAGCATTATACTTACCCACCTTATCACTGTTGCCATAGAGCACTGATTTTCAACCAGTGTGCTGCAAGAATTTTGAAAACATGCAACATCTATTTAGTCGGGGGCACGGATCTCTTTTCCCTTAGACTGTCAAATAAAACAGTGACAACAGCCAACACAACAATAGCTGACCAGTGTGAATGAATCAAAATTATACCTATTTTTTTGTCAGATCAGCAAAACACATTTTTTGTTGTGCTGCAGAATTTTATTTTTTTAAATATATTTTTTATTGAGCCTGGCTGGTGTGTCTCAGTGGTTGAGCATCGACCTATAATTCAGGAGATTGAGGTTCGATTCCCAGGTTATGGGCTCAATCCCCAGTAGCGGGCTTGCAGGAGGCAGCCGATCAGTGGCTCTCTCTCATCATTGATGCTTCTATCTCATGCACGCCCCCTACTGGGGATCGAGCCCACAACCTGAGCACTAGAATCCAACCGTGAACTCCTGGTTCATAGGGTGACGCTCAACCACTGAGCAACACTGGCCAGGCCAGAATTTTAGTAATTAGTTTATATGAGCCATGAGATGAAAAAGGTTGAAAATCACTGTCCTAGAGAATAGTAAATTAGTTCAGTGTCTAAATGTTATAATTCCTCTATGTATGTCTCTTTAAACAAAGATTTACAATCCGAAGGACAATAAAATGCCAGAATATTAGAGCTAGCAGGGACCAGCTAGTGTGACTTATCTGATAAATGAGAAAATAGGTTGGAAGAGAGAAGTGACAGGCCTGAGGCCACCCAGAGAATCAGTAGCCAAGCTACGGGTCTTCAAATAGCCAGGCTGGGGCTAGATTCTCCCTGCAGGTCCAAGCCTTTGCTTTATTTCCTGTCTCACTGAGGATCTCAGGTGCAGCCCCTGGAAAGTGTAAGCTGAAGAAGATGCTGGGAGCCAGCCAGTTGTTTTAATGGCTTTATCAAAATATAATTGAGCCCTACCCAGTTTGGTTCAATGGTTAGAGTATCAGGCCATGGTGTGAAGTAGTCCCGGGTTCGATTCTGGCCAAGGGCATGGACGTCGGTTGCAGGCTTGATCCCTGGCCCTGGTAGGGCCAGGGTGCATGCAGAAGGCAACCAATGGATGCGTCTCTCTCACACTGATGTTTCTCTCTCTCCTCCAACCTCTCTCTCTTCCACTCTCTGTAAAGCAATGGGAAAAAATATCCTCAGGTGAGAATGAAAAAAAAATTTTTTTAAAGTATAATTGATATACAAAACCTGTACATATTTCATGTATAAAATTTGATGAGTGTGGATATAGTTTCACACCTCTGAAGCCATGATTCCACTTATATGAGGCGCCTGAAAGAGTCAACCTTCTAGAAGCCAGAGAGGCTCTTATTTGCGGTCTAGAGTGGTGCAATGGCTTCTTTGCTCACATAAAGACTGTTGTTCTCAACAGTGACACCACTAGATGGCAGAAAGAATCCATGTACCTGATTGGAGGCACCTGTTCTAAAATTCTGGCGCTGAGTATCTCTGATGAGACTAGCTCATTTGACTGGTGAGTGTAGAGAATTAGGGATCCTTGTCACATCAGCCCACTCCCATGTCACCTCCCAATCTGTACCTCTCTCAGGAGTAGGATGGTTAATGTCAGCCTTCGTTTCATTAAAACATATTAGGAGGAAAGAATCTATGTTGAAAACCATTTTATGAAAGGCTGGAGTGACCACTAGGTAGCATTTCATATTTCCTGCTAGAACTTTCTTACAGTAGAGATTACTTGACAACCCAATGTGATGAATCTCCAATGGCCAGGGTGGCATCTCAAATATTTTTGGACAAGGGAGAGTTCATCTGAAATGAAGACAATGATGGAGGCGGCTAGGTACTTCTAGTAATAATAGCAATAAGAGCTTCTATTTGTTCACTGCTTATCATGTGCCAGGCACTATACTAAGTACTTTATATTGGGTAAATTTATTTGATATTCACAATGATTGCAAGTACACGAAGGCCCAGAAGGTTTAAGCAATTTGCTCATGGTCATATAATTAGAAAAACCTAAGTAACTTAAAAAAAATCTACTTACACTTCACGGAATTAACAATATGGTGTTTGATGTTAATGTCATTAGGGCTTCATGGATTCTGATGAAAAGTAATTGTCCCTTTGGGCCTGTGACACTAGTATTAAAATCTTCTCATCACTGGACCACTGGTAAGAGCGAGTCTGGAAAAACAGTTTTAGTTCTGTTCCCGAGTAAGGATGAGCATAAATTCTTGGGGGGAATTGTGGCCATATCTAGGCCGATATTAGCAGGAAATTCTAAACCAGGGCTATCCTGCTGGCTCCAGGTGACTGACCCTTCTTTGGTGTGACGGAGTAGTTAAATCACACATCCCAGCTGCTTCAAGGTCCAGCTCAAGTCTACCCTCGACCTCCTCCAAGGACAAAATACATTCAGTCTGATGTGCTTCTCTGGTTTATAACTCAATGTTCAACAACTTTGTGCAACACGTCAGCACCCTTGGGACAGAGAGAGGGTTCAATGAGGTGGGGCCTCGTGCCGGAGTTCCATGCCCAGAAACAGTCTCTCTACGCACTGGCTAATTTCCTAAGAAGCGCTGTAGTTAGCTAGGATTCTTGGTAGAAAGTAAAGAGAACCCAACTCCAGGCAGCTCATTAAAAAGGTGGCTCTAAAATCAATGTGTGCCTCATGACACAAAGAATGGAAGGCAGCTGGGCTTCGGAAGGGGTGAAATCAGAAACCAGAAAGATCCCGAGATCTCTGTGTTTGTCTATCTCCCACCCCAACTATACTTCTCTCTGTACATTTCCATTATTTTTTTCTTACCCCTGAACTTTTCCTGTTTCTTAGTAAACACCTTGGGCACCCACAGCTCTAAAGTCCCCATGTAACATGTTGTGCAACAAAATCTGACTTGTTTGCCCCAATTCCAAGTTCCTTACAAAAATATACAGTGAGCTCATTCTGGGACAATATTATGCAAAGACCTTGGTTTTTCTTTGTCTCGGGCCACAGCATGCTTTAGAGTTTTTTTTGTTTTGTTTTTTTCTGTTGTAATGGGGCTGTTCTTGCTCACTTTTAGATAAGGATGTCTCAGCTTTGCTAATATAACCTGTTAATTTCAAAAGACTTTATAAATTGGCTGTAATTCACATTCTCAGAATTGGGAAATCTGTGTCGTTTGAGATAGAAGAGTTCTTTTTCCTTTTAACTTTTGTTTTATTTCCCCCCCCAAAGTACCAAAATGCTGTTTTTTCCAGGTGCCATGTGGCTCTTTGATAACACACAGACTGCTTTAGTTGGTTTTAATGAACATTATCGCTGGCTGCTCAGCTGTGAGAATTTTTTTTCTTCATTTTCGGGGTGACAGAGAGCCTCTTGTAAGAAGTGCACGGTGAAGGTCACAGTCTGAATCCCTGACGTCCTCCTGGGTACCAGGGACTCCGTACTGCAGGGGGCGCTATCCCTCCTTATTTCTCTAAGCATGTGAGCAGATAAAACTGTCAAATGGCCATCATATATGTTTGGACCCCAGCTACCTCTTTGTATTGCCCTTTTTCCCGTGCGTGTCCACCCCAGTGTGATGGGAGGTTGATCTCTGAAATTTTTTTTGGTGACCTAAGAATCGAAAAGTGGGACCCAAAGCTTAGGAAAAAGAGACTAAACTGTAATCAGGCCCCAGATCCCCACAGAAGGCTCCAGGCCGTGTCCAAGCTGTGTCCTTCCCTGCCAAGCCTAAACAAACAGAAGATTAGGAAGCAGGGTGGGGGCTGTTTTGGCTCTTCCCCCCGTGATTTTCCACTTACACTCCAGCTGTTTAGAGATTCTCCAAGACCATCCTTTAGAAAGTAGAGAGGCTTTAGGCAGGCAGATGGGCAACCTCTTTCCTTAGCGGGAGGTGTCCGCTCATGCGGGAAACGGGCTTGAGGAAGAGGAGGGAGAGCTTGAGGCAGGAAGCAGGAAGGAAGGAAAACAGAGTGCAGTGTAAGCTCAGTAATTCTGTGGGGTCAAGGTCATGAGCGTGTCCCCTGGGTCAAGAAGCAGCGACGGAAGAATGAGCTGCTCTTGAGCATCCCTGCTGGTTTTACGTTATAATCCATAGTTATTATAAATCCTCTTTCATACCATAAACAAAAAGCAATTCTAGGTGCACTGCAGATCTAAGCATGAGAGATAAAACAACGATCCTGGAGTGTCATTTAAGAGGACAGCCTCATGACTCTGGCTGGCAACAACCTCGCCAAGACACAGCGACACACGCGCAGGCCTGGTGCCAACGCTTTCGTGTCAGGTGTTTTTCAGAGTTTATTTCCTACTCACACAATCCTGTCAGGGAAAAACAACTCCCTACTTCTGAATCTCAGAAAATTAAAATTCCACATCTGACTGGCTGCCGGCTTTGCAAACCCGACGAGTGTGTGATGAGAGAAGTCTGATTGGAGTTTTCATCTGAGCTCTCATCTCAACCCACAAGTTGGCTGCAATGATATTTGCAGTTAGAATCGGGGCACTTTTCAAACAGAAATGTTAAATATTCTCAAGTTAAGAGGAAAGAAAATCTAATATTCATTAAGCACCTTTCATGCCCGGGACGAAGCTAGCTCATTTGCACACATTACCTTGCTCAATCCTAACAACAGTCCTATGAGGCAAATATAATCACACCCATTTTCATAGTTGATGAAAATGAACGTTAGAGAAGTTAAACATCCTGCCTGAGGTGATAAAGCTAGCAACTGGAAGAGCCAGGACTGGGATCCAGATAGTCATCTTTATTTACTGTCCACGAGGCAAAAAGGGTAGAGGTTATCTGGCTTAGAAATTTTTCAGAACATATGCTACCCACAGCTGGCCTCCACTATGGGACACACTCAGTTTTCCCTCTCTTTGACCACAGGGCTTCTATGTTCTCCCTTTCAACCGCCATTCAAAGGGTTATTTTCCAATTAAACTGAGAGGGCTGCATTCATTTGGCTTTTGGAATTTCTTGCTGAATGATTTTAAATCGCACATCTAGCTACAGAACTGTCGATGTTGTATGCTTGATATTTTAGAATGGTGCTCAGTGCTTCCTTTAGAAACAGATTTAAATTTTCAATTTTATCCAATTCACAGCACTGGAATAGATACAGAAGAATACCATGGGGCATAGCATAATATTTATTTTGTAGTTTCAGAAAATATTTATTTATTGTTCAAAAAATAAGAAAATAAAAGGTTCAGAAGTAGAGAAACTATCACCAATAAAGATCATTTATCCTACTCTTTGATTCAAACCTTTATATTTTTGCCTTTCCTATTCCCCTCCATGATTATACACAGACTTTTCTGTGAAATCCATTTTTCATTCAGTCTCCCCATCCTCTCCCTTCTCCCATCCACCCTTTCTCTGTAAGCATCCAAGACTCAAGACAAGAAGTATGTGGTAGACCTGCTATTGCTGTCTTGAGAATGGAGATTTCACCAAGTGAAAACTGTGAGAAAGAAATGAATTCTGCCACCTTCTCCCCTTCTGTAATCCAGAATTATAAAATGGGAGTGGACTTGATGGGCAGTGATGGCCATTCCCGTGGGAAAGTCTCATATAGAATATCACCAACTAACCTCAGAAAGAGATTCTGGGATAGCAGATGAAGTCAGAAATAGCCAGCCCTGGAGTTGAGAAACCCATCATGACTTTATTAGGTAATAATCGTATAACCTTACCTTGTATTTTAAATTATTTTAGGTGTTTGGTTGACAGTCATGAGCGAGTGACTTTGGAAGTGGTTTATCTTGGATGGAGAGCCAGAAAATAACAAAAAGTTATGTAGTTGTTGAAATATTTAAAAAAATGGGATCCGGTCATGAGAAGCTTAGAAATTTGGGACTGCAGGGTGGTGGTAACCTGTAGAATCGGTAAGTTTCTCAACGTAGGGAGAAACATGGCAGAATGAACCTACAGGCAACATTTGTTCAGATCTACCTGTGAGGATGGACAGCCAGCAAATCACAGAATGCCTTAAGAGGGGACAGGGGCTCTGGATCCAGAAACTTCAGGCAGTAGGACCTGGAAGAATATGCCAAGTGTGTGGCATCTGTGCCAAAAAGAGGACAATGGCTTCCTAACATCAGACAGCGTTGGTTTGGTGGGTAGGAACTGGATGGAGTTTTTAAAAATGGTACCTAACATACCACTTATTGGCATAGTGTCCCTGTCCTTGATGAAGGAGGGGTCTGTTTCTTTGACTCTTGTTTCATATGTTATTTAAGGCTAACATAAGAAACAGGTTATGTTTGGCCAAAGGTAAGGTGTTGTTTTTTTAATTAACTAAAATTAATTTTATTGATCAACAGCACTGAAACAGGAAGATGTGATAAAATTAACTAGGGTTTGAAATCAGATTTTGTTGAAAGTTTGAAACCCTGATTTGCCATTTCTTAGCTGGGTGACCTTAGTTAGATTACTTAATTATTTTGGTTTCAGCCTTCTCATCTGTAAAATTTGGGATAATGATATCTAACTTCTAGAGTTGTGGTAAAAAAATGAATTAAATATAATTAACAAAAATCCATAGTTCAGTGCCTGAAACTTAGTATGCAATCAATAAATAATTTTGTATAAATGAATATTATTCTCTTGATTATGTATATCAAGGCAGTTATATTTATCCCTGAGTCCTTTCTCCCTGGCTGGCACCATCTTTTCTAACAAATACAAAATTCACAAGTGTAGAGTTCATGAAGAAACAACCAATTTCTAGATAACTTATTTTACAATTTGGTTAATAGCAAGTTCACTGCTCATAGGTGCAAAACTTACATTAGTTACTTACCTTAACTCTCCCTTTCCCATCATAAAACACTAGGGAGATTTGTAATGAGTAGTAAGAGATCATGACCAAGTCTTTTAAACCTCACAACAAGAGGAAAGTTGGGCACCTTTGGGGAGGAAAGAAAGCCCTCCTTTACCTCAATTAACCAGATGAAAACACAGTATTCTTTCTGCCTGAATGACAAGAATAACTGAAGTTTCACATATACGCCACAACAGATGCTTCTTTGAGGATAAAACTCACTTTAAAGATAATTCAGAGGTGTGTAAGCATAGACACAACATCAAAACTTGATTTTATAAGGGAGAGCTTGAGTGAGAACTCACTGTACGGAAAGGTTGGGGAAATCCAGGCATTCATTCCATTAACTCCCAGTTCCCGGAGCTCCGCCCCATGGCGTGCAGGTGAGGTCTGCAAGGCACTGGCGGGACATAACTGTGTTCGATTGAGCCAGCCTGGGGCCAGGTTCATTGTAGTTTTTACAAAGACAAAGCTGAGGCTATATTTCAATAATTTACCTGTTTATTCTATCTTACTCTTGTTGACACTAATATTTGCAGCCAGGGATAAAGGTCCTTAGAGATACTTTTTACAATATTTCACTGTTTTTGCAAAATCAGAATAATAGCAAAGAGGGCTGTGGCTGCAAAAAATAGAAAATGACTCTGTGTAGCTTAAATGCAAAAGGAAGTTATTTCAAGACTACTGGGTAGCTCATCAGATTGAAAGAATTGGAAATCAATCAGACACAGTATCAAGGAAGCTCTAAGAATCCAGGAGCAGGAGCGATTGTTTGGTCTCCTTTGGAGACTGATATCCAAATGGACTAGATACACCTCCATTTCTAAGGTGTGCCATTCCTCTCAAGACTCAAGTTCTGGGAAAGGGAGTCAGGTTGTCCTGAATGCCCAGGAGGGAGGGGAAGAGGGGAGCACACTGTGACTGACACAAACAAAGGTATTGATCTGTTTTGCAAAGAAAAATCAGAGCACTGTTACTTAAAGCACATTGGAAGTATTCTGGGCAGGCAAAACCTGACTGCGAGTCACATCACACTGGCAGGTAATGATTTTTCCTGGAGTAAAGCTTTCCCAGTAAATCAGTTGCTAATGATGAGTGAAGTATAACAGTAGCTAATTATCTGACCCACACCTCACTCTTATTAGAGCTCAGCAATGGCAGGCCACTTTGGCATAGATGATTTTACAGACCAGAAAAAAGAAAAGAGGAATGAGTTAGGAAGAGGCAGTCTGGCCGGCGTGGCTCAGAGGCTGAGCCTTGACCTAGGACCCAGGAGATTGCAGTTCGATTCCCGGTCAGGGCACATGCCTGGGCTGCGGGCTCGATCCCCAGTGGGAGGCGAGCAGGAGGCAGCCGATCAATGACTCTCTCATCACTGATGTTTCCATCTCTCTCTCTCCCTCTCCCTTCCTCTCTCTGAAATTAATAAAGATATATATTTTTTTTATTTAAAAAAAGAAGAGGCAGAAGAAGGGAAGGAGGGAAGGAAGGGGAGAAAGTGGCTTAGATCACAGCCACCATTACGCAGTGAGGACTAGGGTGGTAGCCTGCCTTCAGCCCTACCTCCGCCCTGTGCACAATGCGAGTCACGTAGTTCTTTCGGCATGCCAGGTGGTGGGTGAGAGAGCACACAGACAGAGAGCCTATCTCCAGAAAGAAAATCTAGATCAGCACTGTCTGCATGAAGTATAATGCAAGCCACATAAGTAATTTTAAAGTCTCTAGTATGGCACAGTAAAAGATAAGTAAGAGTGACAGGTGAAAATATTTTGAATAATATATTTAAATTATGATGCTCAATATATTATAAGTTCAACAAATAACCAATGCAAAATATGAATGACGTGTTACTTTTTTTCATACTAAATCTTTGAAATGGGGTGTATTTTTCATCCCAGCACATCTCAGTTCAGACGAGCCACGTTGCAATAGCCACGTGTGGTTTGTGGCTACCACACGGACAACAGAGGCTTAGAGGGTTGACATTCTGACTTTACTTGGAAACATCAAAGGAGTTGTGCACTTGTACCTGGGCTGTGTGAGGGGGTGGGCTGTTTTGGTTTTCTTTCATTTTAAGCAAAATTAAAGGCAAGCGCACTTTATTTCCATTCCATGTTTACAGAGCTAAGATGGTTTGTGTTTCTGAGTCATGGTTGTAATTTTTTTCTAGTTCCCATTCTGAATAATCATCTGTACTCTGCTAAATTTCAGCAATGCTTAAGGAACCCTGAACAGATGAGGCACATGAGACCAGGTGAGACTCAATAACTTGCCCAAAGGCTAAATGGTTGCCAAGCTGGGACCAGGGCCTCACTTCCCTCGTCCCGTGTGGCTGTTGTTCCGCCTCAGACGCACTGGAGTGCGATCAGGCCAATTTCTCCAAGTCCCCCTTCCTTTGCCATCAACCTCGGTGTGGAACTTTACTGCCCCCCGGGCCTGCTGGGGAGGGTGGGTGGTCAAAGGACAGCCACCTTGCTCTGGGAGGGTGAGAAACTAGACGAGGGGTAAAGGAAGCTACCTCTGCTCCTTAGTCTGCTCTGCACTTACTTCCACGCCCTTGAACATTCTGCGGTAATGAGTAAGCGTTCCACCATGCACACATTTTAAAGCTGCACTCTCGTGGTTACAGTGAAGCCATCTGTGGGGCACAGGGAAGCTTGGGGAATGGCTCGGTGTTTATTGGGCTCACTTGGCTCCAACTCAGACGCTGGTGTGGATCATTTGCAATTTTTTTGAGAAGTAGCTTTTTTTTTCTTCATTATGACCACAGCATATGCTTAATGTAGAAAATTTGGGGGGGAAATAGGTCTGCATCACAAACACAAATAAGTAAATAAAAATCACTTCTATTCCCAGTAGTCAGGAGAGGGGGGAAAAAAGCTCAAAATTTTGAAATTTCATGTATTTCCTTCTGGTGTTGTTTCAAAATATATGAATATATTATATGTATATTTATTGTTTCAACAAGATTATACTGTACAATTTGTTTTATAACCTACTTATTTTTACCCTTTGCCTCATTGAGTCCTGTGGGTTAGTTTTGGTTTCTGGTCACTCCCAGGATCTCCAGGGTTGCTTCGCACAGGTCCTTTGTCACTGGCCTCATGATCCAGCTGAGGCTGGGCCTGGGGCCCCAGGTCTGCCTGGCAAGAAGGCATCAACCGGCCACCCTCACTCTCATTGGTTTTCCTGAGGTCCCCAGGAATGAGTATCCAACAGGTTAATTCTTCAGAATGTACAAAAGCATGCGGTGGCCTGCTGGACAGTTCCAAATGTAGCTGGAAATGTGTCTAAGAGTTTCTGTGGATTTGGAAGAAGGGCGTTTAACACTCCAGGGCTTTAGAGGGGGTGTTGGAAGGAGACAATGAGTTCAACACACATGAATGAATGTGTGTCCTTAGCCCAGCCTGTGGTGGGCACACACAGTTACATGAAATCTAGGACCCTGCCATCTCTCCAGCACAACTGCCCCCACTATTCACCCCAACAGTTCCAAGAAAGTCTAGGCAAACAGATGGTGAGACCTAGCTTTCCCCTCTTTGGGGACACAGAACCTAGACGGACCTTGGGAAGCAGAGTTGGTTGTCCAGGTGGTATGGGGGTGGGGGGCGTGGGCAATGATGCCATGAACATCTGCCCCTGAGAGTTCATGTTCCTACTCTTTGCTAGAACAGAGAGTCAGAAAGAAATTGACTACATTTTCACACTAACAAGCACCAAGAAACAGTATAAACATTTCCTCCACTAGTTTTTTACAGATACATTTGTTAACCTGCTCCCCAAATTCATCATAGCATGTTGTGCTGATGACTGTAACAGAGAAGCAAGGGGAGAGAGATTTTTCAGCTTGCTAACACGTGAATAATTGTGTCTTTTTTCTTTACTCAAAAAAAAAAAAAAAAATGCACTGTCTAGAAATATAGAAGATGGCAGGGTTGCATGCATAGATAATTATATGAATTTCGCTCTGTGTTTGTCTAGGGAAATCAGCTCTGTTTCAAAGAAGATATTTTTAAAAATGCTTCCTCAGAGTACTTTTCTCCTGTTGATCACCTTCTGATTGTTGACAGTGAGCTTTGCCGATTTCTTTTTCCCAGAAACTTTGTGCTCACACCAGGATTCTCTCCAGCTGCAATCCCGCAGAGGTACTGATTGTTCTTTCCCTCAATAAAAGAACAGCCAAGCCCCCTTCCGGGAGGCCACTCTGGCTCTAGAATGATCAAATGTTCTGCCACTTACACACTGTGTGGTTCTGGGCAAATCCCACCACCTCCATGAGCCAGATGCCTCACCTGCAAGGTCGGGAGGATGCCATTTACCTCAAGAGGTGTGGTGTGGATCCAAGGAGGTGGTGATTGTGAATGCTCCCGAGAAAGTGCACGACTTAACAAACGTGCCCAATTAAATGTATCAACCTTCTCTCCCTCAGAACAGAATAATAATTCCTGCCACTTATTGAGCACATGATGTGTGCCAGGCACCTACGCTGCATGTTGGTTAGTCCTTGGCACGTCAGAACAGTGTGATGAGAGGAGCACTGAAAACTCACTTTGCAGGTGAGGAAAATGAGGTTTAGGGATTTGATTCTGGTCTCTTCACTGGAAATGAAAGAGCCAGAATTGGAAGTCACATGAGTGTGACTTAGGGATGGATCATCTCAAGCGCTGTGCTAAACAGAGTGCTTCCTCACAGGGAGGTCTTGTCTAGTATGTCCTAAAGAAGCTGGTGTGTGTGTGTGTGTGTGTGTGTGCTTGTTACACTGGTGAGTGAAATATGAGTAAATAGTAGGTACTCTAAAGTACTTCTCTTTTCCTGCAAGGAGACACTGCCTGTTTCCTAGGCCTCTGTACTCTGGAGCAGGTGGCAACCAAGCACTGCCTAGGTTCCCTTCTGCCTGAAGGAAAACTCCCTCTCAGAGCAGAGCGACCCAGCTGCCACGTCACTGGGGTCCTCTGCCCTAGAGGCCCCTGCCCACTCAGTCCCCTGCTGTACAAACTCAGGATCTTGCTGGAGAGGGTGCACACCCTGCACAGCAGCCTTTCCCCCGAGTCAACTTGGAGAGGTGGCAGGTTAATGGTGGGAGATAGTCCTCTGCCTGACCCACACACACTGCTTGTAATTTGCCCCTTTCTTTGAAAAGAGCCTATTTATGTTCATTATTTTACTAATACATGGTGCTTCCCCTGACACAACATGCTCTGTGAACCTTTTATTTGAATCATTTCCTTCTTGGGCCAAGTCCTATGCTAGAAGCTGGGGATTCAGTGGTGGTCTACACAGGCTATATGAAGACTGCCACACTCTGATGAGGAGAACGAACATTAAACAAAATATCCCAAGTAACTATTTGCTAGAAATCTACCTGCAGCCAAGAGAAGTACACAATGTCATGTAAACACAAGACAAGGGAGGCTAAAAGGACCTGGGAGTTGAAGGATATTAGCTTCCTATTGTCGCGGCAACAATTTACAATACACTGGATAGTTTAAACGAAACAAATCTACAGTTCTGAAGGTCAGAAGTCTGAAACGGGTCTCAAGGTCTTCTGGCCAGGCTGTGTTCCTCCTGGAGGCTCTCAGGGAGATCCATCCTATCTTTTCCAGCGCTTGCCCCCATTCCTTGGTTTGTGGCTCCCAGCCAGTATTTGCATCAGTCCCACCCCTGCTTCCATTGTCACATCTTCTTCTCTGGCTCTCCTGCCTTCTACTTTCCTAGATAAGGATCCTTAGACTTCTTTAGCACCACCTAGATAATCCAGAATAATCTTCCCATCTCAAGACCCTTAATTTATTCTCATCTGCAGTCGCTTTTGCCATGTAAGGTCACATATTCACAGGTCTCAGGGCCTAGGATGCAGACATCTGCAAGCAGGCCATTTATTTGGCCGACCACATGGAGAAAGAGAGTTGAGAAAAGGGTACCAGGAAGAGAAAGTCTTCAGAAGAATTCTTGAGGGGCAGCAGGAGGGAAGCAGGTACAGTGAGCAGCAAGGACACACCATCCAGACCATCCAGAGAGAGGGTCTTCTGGAAGTGTCCCGAGGTGGGAAGAGATTTGTCTACCTGGAACTGAAACAGTTCTGCGTAGATGGTATGGGGAAGACAAAGAGTAAGAACAGAGGAGCTCAAAGCAGCTGCAAATGGTTAACTCATGAAAGATTTGCCTGTGTCTAAGAAGACCAAGGAAGGGGGATTTATATAAGGAAGGGAGGGATCTACACCTGTACTTTAAAAGATGACTTTGCTGATTCTCTGGGGAATCAGCTACAGGGCAGGGATGAATTCTGGGAGGCCATGGCAACGAGAGGGGAGAGATGAAGGTGGCTTGTCTAGGATGGTGGGGTCAGATTCAGAAATGAAAGAGCCAGAATTGGGAGTCACATTATTTAAGAGGTGGAGTCCACTGAGATGGTGATGGATCACTGGGTGGGTAAAGGTGAGGTGTCAGGGTGGCCTCAAGGCTTCTGGTGTGAACACCTGGTTGACTGGCAGTACGTGTATGAAGACAGGAAGCGTTAAAGGAGCGGAAGGTGTGCGTGAGAGTTCATGAACAAAGTTTTGGACCAAGTTTGAGTTACCTATTTGACATTCAAGTTGAGCTGTTGAGAACACATACTGATATGGAATAAAAGTCAAGGTTGGACCTGTTTTATAGACATTTATTCAGGCAATATGACAGGCTGCAAGGAGATATGATTTGGAAGCCAAGGTTTACCTGAGCGTGTTTTTCCAACAACTCTCTATGTGACTGGGTCAAGCCATGTAAATCCTCAGAGCCTCAGTTTTCTCATCTTTAAAATTTGTAGTAAAACTTCTTGTCCTGCTGATAATACCAGATTGTTCTGAGGATCACATTACAAAATAAATATAAGTGCTCTGTAACCTTCAAATGTCATAAATTTTATTTTATGCTTTTTAGTTCTTATTTAATTAGAAATAATCATTAGGATACCTAAATTATGAGAAATATGTTACCATTATTGATTATAAAATAATCTTAATCACATTTAATAATATTTTCTTCACCTTCTCTCTACATGGATTAAATAATTCCACTTCCCAAATCTTCTGAGATCCCATATTCAAATCATTTGATTATTTCTGTGGACAGAGCAGGTCCTGGACAAAGCTGCTAGGAACATGGGGGAGGTAGGCGTCATATGATGTGGTAGAGGGCAGAGGTGACTGGAGATTGCTTAGGGCAGAGAAGGTCAAGTGAACACTCCTTGACGGTCTAGTTCTCACAACTGCCTTACAAGATGGGCGTTCTTTGCCCATTTTGCTGAAAAGAAAGCAGGTTTCTAGGGTACTCACTGACCTGTCAAGGCCACTCAGCTGGTGGGTGGTACAGCCATCACACCTGGTGCCTGTGCTCTCCCACCATGCCCAGAAGGAACTCTAGTGCCCTTTTGCCCCACTGAAGGTGCTCACTGAGCTGACACAATTTTGGTTTAAAAAGAGGAATCTGCCCGATACTCACTGAAGTGTCTTGGATTTAGCTGTGAGTTTTTCATCCCAGAGCAGAGCTCCTTGAAAAATGGAAACTCCCTTTTTGCTGTTGTTTTTTAATAACCAGAAGCTTCCAGTAGGTATGTGATACAAATTTTTAAAACTGGACTAAATGACCCCTTTCAGTGTCATTTCTATTATAAAAAGCATCTCAGAAATGGCAATGGCTCCCTGTGGCAGGATTTCAGATGGAGAGAAAGTCTAGAGGAGCAATTAATGGCATGCATTCTGGAGTCTAAGGGAGCGCTCTCAAATCTGGCTCCCTACTCCACTGACTCATAATTCTTGCTGCGGCTGGAGCTCTTCTCTGGAAGGCACTTTTCCAAGATCTGCATCTGGCCCTGCTCTAATTCTTGGTGAGCACAACGAGGCCCACGCTCTGTGGCCTGCCAGGATATAGAGTAATATTTCCCAATTGCTTTCTTTCCTCAGAAAAAAACAGTTCAATGCGTGGAATTAAAAAAATGTAGCAGAATCATGAATTTTCATTTGTAGTAGCAAAGTCTGGATACAGGCCCTTCTATAGAATTAGGCTTCAATGTCCAGTCACATCCTACACCTTGGCATGAGTTCTGATGTGATGTTTTCCTGCACAGATGCAAGGTAAGGTGTTGACTCCCACTTTGCATTTAAGAGGAAGTTGCGACTACAGCACTCGCAGTTTAGGAAGGTACAGGAAAATAAGTCATCTTTGCATGATTTATTCCAAAAGCCCATGATAACAAAAAGCCTCTGATAATTCAAGTTCATATTAAGTTTCTGCCATTCAGAGAAAGAACAATTTGGGCAAATAAGTGCTCATTAAAATTTATTTAGAGGGAATAGCTTCCATTAGGGTGTTTCATTATTTAAGAAGAAAATAAAAGCCTATGCAGTAATGCATAATGCTCACACCAACATGGCATTTCAGATAAATTACATTTGGATAAAGATGAACGTGTTTGGGTTTGGAAGGCTGATTGATTCTAGCAGGTACTGTAGTTGCATAATTATAAGCCAGGTCAAAAGAAGTTGCTAAAAAACAAGGAGGAGCCCAAAGAAATCCACCAACGAGCCAATAAAAAATTATTCCATGCTGGTCTAATCTTTGTTCCTTTTGAAACAGGTTTGGGGGCTCCGTATCGCTGGAACATGCCTGTGTGCATTATTGGGAGACAGTGGGAGATTAAGGGGCTAGACAAGTAGTCCAAGGGCTGAATACAGCATAATGGGCACCTGGAAGAATACAGACCCTAACGAGGCACCACATTTCATTATTTTTAAGGCAAAGGAAGACTGACTTGGTCCAGATTTGGGGTCTGATCCACCAGTAAGTAGCCATGACATTTAAGTAACCACATACCTTTCTTAAAGAGTCACATTTTCCACTCACACCTTTGGCTTGGTAACTTTCTTTCACACAGCTTCATAGCCTCAAGATGCCCACTTTCTGCATCAAGTCCCTTTACGCAGGCATCTTAAATGACAGCTTTCTCTCTAAGCAAGTTCTGGTACCAACGTCAATGTTCTGTGTGAGGTTTCTCCACATCAACAAGTGATTCTTGGAGCACCACTTGCATGTCCTACAATTCAATTCAAATCTGACACTATCTACCTGGAGTTAACATCAGATTCCACAGGTTCTAGGTTCAGTCCGACAAGACTGTCTCCCAACCCCCAGTTTCAGATACCAGATGCAAACCAAGGTTATTACTTGTACTTTTGACCAACTGGCTATAAATCAGAGTTCTCAAGACCCCCTCCTCTGGTTTGATTCATTTGCTGGAGAGGCTCACAGAGCTCAAGAGAAACATTTTATTTATTATGTCACTGGTTTATTATAAAAGGATATAACTCAGGAACAGCCAGATGGAAGAGGTAAATAGGACAAGGCATGGGTGAAGTGTGCAGCTTTCATGCCCCCTCTAGGATGCCACTCTCTTAGCACCTCCATGTGTTCACCAACCCAGAAGCTCTCTGAACCCTGCCCTTTTGGGTTTTCAGCAAGGCTTCATTACATATTCATGACTGATTAAATCACTGGCCATTGGTGATTGATACAACCTCTAGCCCTTGCACCCTCCCCAGACGTTGGAGGTTGGAGGTTGGGGCAGGGCATGGAAAGTTCCAACCTTTTTTTTTTTTCCCCCGTAAATATGTCTTTATTGATTTCAGAGAGAGGAAGGGAGAGGGAGAGAGAGATAGAAACATCAATGATGGGAGAGTCATTGATCGGCTGCTTCCTGCATGCCCCCTACTGGGGATCGAGCCCACAACCTGGGCATGTGCCCTGACCGGGAATCAAACCATGGTCTCCTGGTTCATAGGTCAATGCTCAATTGCTGAGCCAGGCCGGCCAGGCAAGTTCCAACCCTTTGATCAAATGGTAATGATTCCCCTTGCCAAGGACTGGTTTAGAAACAGACATGGGAAAAATGATAAGGACAGAGCATGTGTGTGTGTGTATGGAGGAGAGAACTGGTGGTTGGCTAGCTAAGGTGTCTTTGTTTTTTTAGAGGAGCATTGGCAAAACAGACTTTCTTCTTTCACTGGATTTTGTTGGGTTTCTATATGACACCAGGACAGTGGCAGTAATCTATGTTCTAGCAGAGTAGTAAGAGAGAAAGAGCCTAGTTCCTTGATGTTTTTGAGAAACTGAAATGCAAATAAAGCAATCATATAAATAACTAAGCAATATAAGTATCTAACTTAAATGATGGTATAGGTAACTTAAAAGTATGTACCAACATTCTAATTTAATTTTGATTAATAGGTATCTTATTTTCTCTAATAGTAAAATGGAAATATATCCTTAGTGGAAAAGACACAGAGAGATGCAAATTAAAACCACAATGAGATATCACCTCACACCTGTCAGAATGGCTATTATCAATAAATCAACAAACAACAAGTACTGGAGAGGATGTGGAGAAAAGGGATCCCTCATGCACTCTTGGTGGAGTGCAGACTGGTGCAGCCACTGTGGAAAACAGTATGGAGTTTCCTCAAAAAATTAAAAATGAAACTGCTTTATGACCCAACAACCCCACTTCTGGGGATATATCCTAAGAATCCCAAAACACCAATCAGAAAGAATATATGCATTCCCTATGTTTACGGCAGTTTTATTTACCATAGCCAAGATCTGGAAATAGCCCAAGTGTCCATCAGTATATGAGCAGATAAAAAAGCTATGGTACATTTAGACAATAGAATACTACATGGCCACAAAAAAGAAGGAACTCTTTCTCAACAGCATGGATGGACCTGGAGAGTATTATGCTAAGTGAAATAAGCCAGTCAGAGAAAGGTGAATACCACATGATCTTACTTATATGTGGAATCTAATGAACAAAATAAAAACAACAACAATTGATGGACAAAAAGAACCAGAGGCATGGAGACATCGAACAGACTGACACTGTTGCAGGAGGGGGTGGGGAGGCTGGATGAAAGAAGGTGAACAGATTAGTCAAAGAACATATATGCATAACCCATGGACACAGACCACAGTGCGGTGATGGCCAGAGGGAAGGGGTGGCGGGGGCTGGGTGGAGGTGGGCAGAGGTGGGGGTAAATGGGGATATCTGTAATAGTGTCAACAATAAAAATAAAGTTATAAAAATATATATATAGTACAAAATATATATTTACTGAAATGTGGACCTTTCTCTTTATTACATTCTCCCTATCCTGAGCCTGGTAACTACTGGCCATTGTTGAATATGTATTTTTCTCATTACTTTGCATTTAAGTACTAATACACGTTTACACATGCACAGATAGTTTTATTTTGCAAATGGAATATAATATATTTATATGTCTTCAAAGTGATTTTTTTCCACTTAATTTCATTGTCTTTAGGTTATATTTCCAAGCCACCACATGCAATGTATATTTATATACATATAAAAGCAATTCAGTGAGAAAGACTTCTGGAAGAGGATTTGCTGCGCCAGTGGCTATAACTATTTAAATTCTGGTTGATTCTACCAGACTGCTATCTAAATCAGCTTTCGCCAGTTATGCTCTTACCAAAAACGTATGAGAGAAAGCAATGCTACATTTTCTCTCATTTTCTGGAATACTTTTGGGAGGGCAAAAAACAACCAAACTAATAATTTGCTTTGTGATAGGTATCAGATTTTACATTTTTATTCTCTTTGACACAGCAATTCCACTTCTAAAAGTTAATCCTACAGAAATAATTATGCAGGTGGACAAAGATATATCTTAAGTATGGCAGATACAGCAAATGCTTATAATCTTGAAGAATTGGAGACCACTAAATGTCTGGCAAAAGGCAATTTGCTAAATGAATTATGATATGAGGGACTATGTGCTCAAGGAGAGAGATTTAATATGTCAAATAACCACCCAGCTCAGGGAATATATGTTCAAAGATCATAAACCGTAAAATCTAATGCTCTTCATTCCAGCTGTCGTTGGACAGCTCTATAAACATTTACCCCACTGGTAAGAGGTTAAGAGCTAGAAAATAAGGCAATAGAGTATAGGATTTCAAATTTATATTCTCTTTAAAAATTTATTTTTTATTTTTTATTGTTGACACTATTACATATGTCCCCTATTCCCTCCCCCCTTTGCCCTCCTCTACCCAGCCCCACCTCCCCCCATTCTCTGGCCCTCACCACACTGCTGTCTGTGTCCATGGGTTATGCATATATGTTCTTTAGCTAATCTCTCCACCTTCTTTCATCCAGTCCCCTCCACCTCTTCCCCTCTGACATCTGTCAGTCTGTTCCACGTAACCATGCCTCTGGTTCTATTTTGCTCGTCAGTTTATTTTGTTCATTAGATTCCACATGTTCGTGAGATCACATGGTATTTTTCTTTTTCTGACTAGCTCATTTCTCAAGTGTTCTATTATTTTTTTTAAGATGACAAAAAATACACAATTTGATCTCAGAACTTAAAAGATGAGTATCAAAATAAACCAATAGAAATTAGGAAGAAAAAATAATTCAGATGAAAGCCATGAAAATTTAAAGTAGAAGAGCAGAAATGTTTGAGAAGATAACGCGAAACTGTATCAGACACTTCTGGTCTCACCCAATATCCATTCCAATATAGAGCTTTGATTTTTTGATTTTTTTCCCTTCACATGGTCAGGAACTTCTCGAAAGGCTAATTAATAAGGGAGGATGAATTTTTGGTGAATGATACTTTTATCTTTCCCTTCTTCTACCTGCTGCTGACCAGAAACATGACTGTGATCATTAGATCTCCAACAGTTCTCGCGAATTTAAGGATTACAAGGATGGAAACCAGTCACTGGGAATCAGAGCATGAAGACCAAATCTGGGTACCTGACGATGCCAGGGTGTCTACATACCCCTGGACCTCTTTTACTTTAGAGACAAGTGAACTTTTGTCTTGTTTAAGACACTGTTCCTTAAGTTTTATAACATACAACATGATCTATGTTATACGATACAAAATACACATTTTGTTTTTTAAAAAGGATAGTAAAATAAAAAAGGAAATCCTTGGCAAATCTAGTTGAGAGAGAGAGAGAGAGTGCTAAAGAGAGAAAATGAATCAATAGTGTTAATAAGATATAATCTTCAATTGCAGAAAAGTTTAAAGATTTATATTGAAGCATCTTGTACAAACTCATGGTAATAAATTTGGAAAATGAGAGAGAAACAGAATAACTTGTTATCTAGACAAAATATTCCATTTGACCCAAAATGACATAGAAAATTTGAACAGACCAATCGCCAGAACCAAATTCAGCGGCAGGCTCACATGGTTTCACGGCTGAGTTTCATCTAAACTCATACATCGTATAATCCCTATGTTATTTAAATAACTCCAGTCCACAGAAAGATATGAAAGACCCATAATGCGTTGTGGAAAATATCACAAATATAGCACACGAGGAGAAAAAAAAAGATAAATCCGATTCCAAATATAGAAGCAAATGTTTCAAATAAACTATCAGAGGTCTGGATCCAGCTATCCACGTATAAAATTATGATCTAAACAAATGGGATTAATTTCAGCAAAAACAAGGACTTCGGAAATAGAAACTTCATCAACTCAGTTAATTAAAACAACACACTAAAGGATATCAATAGACGTTGAAAAACTATTCCATAAAATATAGAGCTCTTGTGAATAACCCAAGAGAGTAGGATTAGAAGGAAGCTACTTAAAACAAATACCATTTACTGAAAACAGCAAACAATAAAGGGTAAAATATTAAGTCCATTTGCCATTAAAAAGTGGACTCACTACTAATCAGCTCCCTTATTTACTCATTTAATCTCCACAACAGCCCTCGCAGGAAGACACCATTAACACCCCCGTTGAAAGATGGAGACAGTGAGGCAGAGAGGGATTTAGGGTAATTCAGTCCATCAGCGAGACAGGGCTCGTCCTCAGGCTAGTCTGGGGTCCAGGACGTTTTCTTACCTGCACCGGGCTGCTTATTCGGTCTCCCGCGCACGAGGGGCTGCAGCACGACCACGTCTCTGCTCACGGCCCTTCAGGACCAGCTCCCGCACGCGCTCAAGGGCGCCCCCTGGCGTTGTGCTGATCGGGCTGCCGCGGGCCAGGGCGCATGCGTGGTGCTCACTGCGTGGGACGCGCCCCACGTGGTTGCGTAGCGGCCCCGACGTGGGGCGGGTCTCGGTGCGTCAGGGCTTCTCCAGCTCGGCGGCCCCGGCCTCCGGGGCGTCAGTGCCAGGACCCAGAAGCGAGGCAGCGCTCCTGACCTTGCCCTCGCTTGCGGGCCCCGCGTCGCCTGGGCGGCTCCCCGACGCGCCTTTGCCCGTGACGGGGTTCAGGGGGCCGCTTCCCGCGGCTCGGCCTCCTCCTCCAGGAAGCCCCGCGCCTGGGCGTGCGAGCGGGGCGCTGCAGCTCGCGGTGCTCCTCACGCCGGGCGCCCCGTTGCTTCTCGCAGGCCGCCGTCGTGTGTCCGGCGAGCGCCTTCCTCCGGCGCAGACGGTGCTCGGGGCGGCCGCAGGCTCACACGGGAAGCCCCTCGGGGGCCGCGCAGGGCTGCAGGGAGAGGCGGCCCGCGAAGCCCTCGACGGCGTCCCCGCTCAGGCGGGAGGTCCGGCCCGGCACGCAGGCCTCGGCTCCGCCGTCCGCGCGCGGTAAGTGTACCCGGCAGCCCCCGCCCTGCCCGCATCCTCGCCGACGACCCCTCGTTCCCTGTGGCGCCTTCAACTCTGCGCCTGCGCCGGACGGAAGCAGATCGTTTTGGCTCGTTAATTTTACCCATCTCTCTCTTTCCCTCTCTCTCTCTCAATATGTTTTTATTGATTTTTGGGGGGAGGGAGGAAGGGAGAGGGGGCGAGAGAGAAACGTGGATGAGAGAGCCCGGCCGGGCGTGGCTCAGCGGTTGAGCGTCGACCTGGGATCCAGGAGATCGGGGTTCGATTCCCGCTCAGGGCACATGCCCGGGTTGCGGGCTCGATCCATGACTCTCTCATCATTGATGTTTCTATCTCTTTCTCCCTCTCCCTTCCTCTCTCTGAAATCAATAAAGATATATTTAAAAAAAAATAAGAAGAAACGTGGATGAGAGAGAAACGTCCTCGATGGGCGGCCAGCTGCACGCCCCCTACTGGGGATGGAGCCCGCAGCCGGGGCCTGTGTCCCCCCGGCATGTGTCCTGACTGGGAATAGAACCCGGGACCTCTTGGTTCCTGCGTCAGTGCTCAGCCCCTGAGCTACAGCAGCTGGGCCCAGCTCTGTAATGATGAGTGTTCTGATGCTGTAACAGCCTCCATTCTTTTACTGTTAACCTATCGATTCTTTATATTCAAAGTTGCTCTTTCATGGATGATAAATAGTTCTTGCGTTTTATCCTGCTTGACAATCTCTGTCATTTACTTGCAGTGTTTAGAGAATTTACATTTAATATCATTATTGATACAGTTGGATTTAAATCTACCATCTTGCTAGTTATTTTCTATTTGTTCCATCTGTTCTTCCATCCTTTCCTCCTCTTTCCCTGACATCTTTTGAGGTAATGGAGGTTTTGTGTGTGTGTGTGTGTTTTAAATACAGTTGTTCTGGTAAGCTCACCATGTATGAAGATGAGTAAACTCTTGTCCTTATAAAAGACTTGTTTTCCAGATGTGAAAACTGTTTGCCTGGATAAAGTGAGCTGCAAGAATTTCCTGAAGATATTAGTGACTTTATTAGGTTGCAGTCTAATTTTTCAGCAGGAGGCTCTCCTGGAGCAAATAGTTACATTATGTTGACTCGGTCATCTCAGCTGTCAGCCCAAATAGCGGAGTTTAACTTATCCACAAAGTAGGAGAATGGATAGAGTATGACACTTGAATATTATACAGCAGTGAAAATTAATGTAGCAATCTGAATTAACAAGACAATGGTGAATCTCAAAAGCAATGGAAAAACAAATTGTTAATGCACGCATACAGTATGAATTCATTCATGTAAATTCAAGAACACATAAGTAATAAAACTACAAACCCAAACAGGGAAATGATGAAAAGAAAATTCAGAGAAGTTCCTTGGCCCTTCCTCCACAAGGTAAAATTAGAGAAAGATGTGACCAAAGGTGTCACAGCGAGAGTTTCAATAGTATTGCCCATTTATCAAGGAGAGTGGACCATTGTGGTTCTTCAATTCATGCTTGTTTAAACCCTATATACATTATATATTTTTAAAAATATTTATTAATTTGAGAAGGCAAAATGTTAAACTTATATAGAAATCAAAATATACTTTGTCACTCTCTTCCCTTTTCTAATCTAGTATCACCTGGCATTCAGTCACCAGTAAATTGGGACATTTTCTTATTTTTTTATTTATTTATCTTTATTGTTGAAAGAATTACAGATGTCCCTTTTTTTCCCCGTTGACCCCTTCTACCTGCACCCACCTCCTTCCCCAGGCCTTCATCACACTGTTGTCTGTGTCCATGGGTTATGCATATATGCATATAAATTCTTTAGTTAATCTCTCACCCCAGCCCTCAGTTTTATTTCTGCAAGATAAGGAGAAACTGTTTTTATAACCACTAAAGTTTCTTTCAGAAATAAAATACTTTGATTTTATAACTATATTTAACTCCGCCCCTCCCCCCCAAAACAGAACAAAACTGGAATCAGAATCCATCATAACTCTTTTAATCTTTCTTCGGAGCAACAGCTAATGCAATATGAATAAGAAATGACATATTTATAATAAATATTGTAGAAAAGAGGCATGTTGATGACATGATTGTAAAGTTAAAAAACCCATGAAACCCTCAACTATGAAAATTAATATGAGAATTTGATGAAATAGTGAATCAAATATATAAAGTGCTAAGTGCTCAATGTTCCTTATATGACAAGTGCTAAGAAGAAAAATAAAAGTAAGATACTGGGTTAGAAACTGTCTGTGATGAGGCTATTAGAGTGATCAAAGAAGGTATCTCTGAAGAGATGACATTTCAGCAAGACCTTGAATGATTAAATCTGAATTGACCTGAGCTGGGGGATGAGTGTCAAATGTCAAACTTTAAGGAAGTATTAGATTTGAAGGACCTCAAGGACACATAACTGTTTTCAGGGGAATTTTGGAAAACACTGGCTGGAGTTCTAGAAAGGAGCTGACTATTCATAGTCACAGAGAGCATCTTTCTCAGCTGCCAGCGATGGTACTGATTCTGGTGTGCTGGTTGATGGTGAGCCAGGCCAGGAGATGCTCTTTAAAAATTTTCTTTAAAAATATCAGATTTAGCCTGGCCAGGTGTGGCTCAGCAGTTAAGCATCGACCCAGGATCCAGGATATCACAGTTTGATTCCCGCTCAGGGCACATGCCCGGGTTGCAGGCTCTACCCCCAGTTGAGGTTGTGCAGGAGGCAGCCGATCAATGACTCTCTCATCATTGATGTTTCTGTCTCTCTCCTTCTCCCTTCCTCTCTCTGAAATCAATAAAGATATATTTTTAAAAAATTAAAATAAGAAAATAAAAATTTCAGATTTATCTTCACTGTGAGAGAAGAATACACCCGTTCTAAACCTGCTGGTTTTGGATATGTTGGAAACACTTTTCCTGCAAGGGAGATGAAAAATTCCAATAGCTAAAGACCACCAGGGCAAACCTTTTGTTCAACAAAGTAGGTTTATTGGCTTACTGCAGTGAGGGAAGGCATGCTAGGTGAGCCATGAAGTATCTCTTGGTAAGAAGGAACAGGGAGGGATTTTTTTTTTTTTTTAATGAGACCTGTGCTTGTGTTAAATGATTCTTAGTAAGGGAATCATCTCTCTTGATTGTTTGCTGTCATGGAGAGGTGGAAGTTGTAAAGCTGGGCTGGGTACATCTTTTGTAGAAATCAGTAGTCCTCAAAGAAGAGGGTCATTAGGATCTTCTCCAGCTCAGCATGACCTTTGGAGAGATTCTTTAATGTTAACTTTGGAATTGGCTTTATTGTGTCTGTTATCACAATCTGGTTAATGGTAGGCCTGATATTTAACACCTCAGAGAAAAAGCATAAAATGTCCCTGACATTTTTAGGGAATCAGGGCTGTGATCAATAGTGTTTTCAGCCCCATTGTGCTTGACATGCAGAACAAACCCACAGAATAGCCATGGGCTGGCTTAAATTAGACCAACTGTCTGCCATCCAAGTCAGATTGGCCCTAGTTAGGAATAGAGCCTTAATTGGATTGGCCTGTTTTTCTGAACTGCAAATTGAATCTAAATACATATTTTTTCTATTGAACCAAAAAATTTACTTCCCAAAAATATTACCCAAGAAAAACAACCCGGTTAACTAGTTCAAATGAAAATCTAAGTTTTTTTTCAATTTTTATTTTTTTATTGTAAAAACATAACATTGATGTTCAGTAGTGAACATTAAATTTACCATTTTAACCATTTTTAAGTGTACAGTCAGTAGTGAACATTACATTTACCATTTTAAGTCATTAGTGTTAAGTGTAGAGTTCAGCAGTATACAGTTCAATATTCACATTGTTGTGCAGCAGATCTCTGGAACTTTTTCATTTTGCAACACTGAAGCTCTATATTCATTAAACACTACCTTCCCTCCCTCTCGCCTTAGCTCATAGTAACCACCTATTTTCTGTTTCTATGACTTTTGACTATTTTACATATTTCATATGTGTCTTTTTGCACCCGACTTACTTCATTTAGCACAAACGTCCTCAAGGTTCACCCATGCTGTAGCCTGATAGAAGTTCCTTATTTTTTAAGGTTGCATAAAATTCAGTTGTATGTATATACCACATGTCCTTTATCCATTCACCTGTCAATGGACAGGTGGGTTGCTTCCCCCCCCACCCTTGTGCTGTCATAACATGGATGTGCAAAGATCTCGTCAAGATCCTGTTTTGAGTTCTTTGGATTATATATATACACACACACATACATACATACATATACAGGGTGGGGCAAGAGTAGGTTTATAGTTGTGAGTATGGAAAACACAGAGCTTATTCTTGTATTACTATTTGTTAATTATTGTATTATTTTCCATATGACTGTAAAGCTACTTTTGCCCCACCCTGTGTGTACATATACCCAGAAGGAGGATTAGTGGATCATATGGTGATTCTATTTTTAATTTTCTGAGGAACCTCCATATTATGGTGTGTTCAGTAATGCGCAATGTTTCCAACTTCACCACATCCTCACCAACACTTAATTTCTGTTCTTTTGATGTTGGTGGCACTCCTGATGGGTGGGAGGTGATAAATCATTGTGGCTTTGATTTATGTTTCCCTAATTATTGGTGACGTTGAGCATCTTTTCATGTGCTTATTGGTAATTTGTATATCTTTGGAGAAATGTGTATCCGAGTTCTTTGCCCATTTTTCTAATTGGGTTATTAATTTTTTGTTGAGGTTGAGTTGTAGGAGTTTCTTACATATTCAGTATATTAAGCCCTTATCCAATATATGATTTGCAATTATTTTCTGCCATTCCATAGGTTATTTTTTTACCTTGTTCATTGTTTCTTTTGATGTGACTTTTTTAAGTTTGTCATAGTCCTATTTGTCTAAATTTTTTTTTTGCAGCAGTGTTCTAAATTTTATATTTCAATTAAAGTTTACATTCAATATTATTTTGTATTAGTGTCATGTGTATAGCATAGTGTTTAGACAATCATACACTTTACAAGTGTTTCCCCCTGATATTTCTAGTACCTACCTAGCACCATACATAGTTATTACAATATTATAAAACTATATTCCCTATGCTGTACTTTAACATGCCTGTGACTATTTTGTAACTACCAATTTGTACTACTTAATCCCTGTCTATTTTTGCTTGTGCTTTTGGTATAATATTCAAGAAATCATTACCAAATCCTATGTCATGAGCTTTTCTCCTATTTTTTTTTAAGAAGTTTAATAGTTTTAGATCTTACATTTGTCTTTAATTCATTTTGAATTAACTTTTGTGTATTATGTAATTGATGACATATTACTTCTTTTTACATTGAATACCTGTTAACATTGATTTATAATTACTTCTTATGGTTTCAAAAATTCTATACATGTTTAAAAGGGATTTATTTACCCACCTTCCAATGCCACAGACTTGTGTATTTGTCTATATTATTTACCCTTCCAAGGGCCCTGACAGAGACAGAATGAAGAGTGTCACGAATTACCTACTGGGTTTTGATGTGGTTGGCCTCTTTCTCACCTGGGGTGCAGGAACCTTTCATTGATTTCTGGATTTCTCACAAAGTATTTTCTTGTTTTTTGTTGTTAAATCCATGTCTCTGTGGGGGCAGGGGGGGTCTAGGACTTCCTATTCCGTCATGTTGCTCCCTCCCAATTCTCCCAAACCTACTTTTTAAAATGAGAACCTCCGAACACTCTCCACTTGATTTAATTAAGGACCTTCATTCAGCACAGAGTCTGCAGGGAAGCTGTGTGCTTGCAAATGTCTGGAAGACACTTAAAGAAAGCATACCAGCAAACCTCCGAGTTTATCAAGCCAAAGTGGAGTTCCTGGTCCTTCCCGTCCTCTTTCCTGTGTTCAAAAATACTGTGGGCAAATATTGTCAGATTTCGTGTCAGGTTCTGGGGGAACACAGACGAATGGCACTACCCATGTCCTTGTACAGACTTACAAACTGAGGTTCATAGTTAACGAATTTCTTTAACCAAGAAATACATCTGGTAATTGACCAAGCTACAATTTCAATTTATGCTGATCTGGACCCAGTTCCTTTAAGAAAACCTTTGTTGGAAAGAAACCGAGACTTTTAGACAGCTCTAGGCAACTACTATAGGGGTCCTTTAGGTTTTCCCTCTCACACAATCCTCTTCTCCCTTTAAATTTCTTACCCGACAGCCCGGTCTCCCTTTGTCATCTACCTGCACTTAAAAGCTGACATAGAGCCCTGGCCGGTGTGGCTCAGTGGTTGGAGTGTTGGAGTGCACACTGAAGGGTCTCAGGTTCGATTCCAGGTCAAGGGCATGTACCTGGGTTGCAGGTTTGATCCCTGGCCCGGTCGGGTTGCAGGAGGCAACCCATCTATGTGTCTATCTCACATTGATGTTTCTCTCTCTCTCTCCCTCCTCTTCCCTCTCTCCTTCCCACTCTCTCTAAAAACCAATGGGAAAAATATCCTCCAGTGAGGATTAACAACAACCAAAAACAACAACAAGAAAAGCTGCCATAGATCTGTACGAAGGAATGGTATAAGGAAGAGCCATCCTTAGTTTTCTCTGGTTCAAAGGGAAAATTAGAAATTAGGCTTCAATGAAGAAACCAGAAGTTGACTGAGCTGATACATGATTTTCAGTCAAGTTATCTGTATATTTTCTTGGTTCTTGGCTTCTTTTATTCTGTTTATAAAATGAGGGTTAGTGCAACTCAACTCCCAGTGAGAACTTCTGCCCTCGAGATTGATAAAAACTCAGTGGAGGCAGCACAGACATTTCAGAGAGCAGCATCTTTGAGCATCCCTGCAGTTTTCAATTAGAAGGTTACTGGGAATGTAGTTATCAGTGTAGGAAAAAAATCTTTGAATGCCCACTCAGAGTTTAGGTGGCTGGCCTTAGAGACTAGTGGGATATATTGGGTAGTTATTATTGGAAGAAACGCCACCCCTTATTTTCCTCTCCTAATACGAGGTTTGAGCAGATAGGTGAATTGTGAACTAGATTCCAAGTGCTGCTTTTGAAGGCCTCCAGCCAAGTACAGGATGACCTTGCATTTGCATCTAGACTGGAGAAATCGGTGAGACAGTAACATGGCAGGGATGTTTGCTTTTGTTTTGGTTCTGAGGTAAAATCTAATGAGGGAATGAAGTGCATGGGAGTGAAGGAATATTTGATTGATATTTCTCTTTGGAGTTTTCCCTCTTCCTTTCTCTCCATCTTCTAAGTGGCTGCTCAGAGAGAGCATTTAATGAGCTACGGCAACAGATGCCTGCTTTGCCATGCAGTTCTTCAGTTTATAAAGACAAAGCAGACCTGAGGAGTGAATACAGTTTTTCTCTAACCAATCCAAAGTTGAGAGCACTAATAACTGCTTTGAAGGAAAGGTGATCTCTGGATGGGGATGCTATTCTGTGGGCAGTTGAAGATTATTTTTTATTTTCTTAAACAGATGGACCAGATAATACCTGGGGCATGTGGATCTTAAGCAGAGAATATTAACAATGGGTATTCTTGTGTCTCATGGAGCGTTCAGTATTTCTACTTTGAAATTAATGAATATATATACCCAGCTGTTATGTCATACAGTGTGCTAGAAGAATAACATCAAAATACCTCCAAGTTCTGTAAAAATAAAGGTGACTGCTTGTTTTTCTCAGTATCTTGAGATTTTTTTGTTTTGTAAAGATTTGTCTGCTTTACTTGTACATTATCGGAAAGTTGTTCTATTTGTGAAATCTAGAAACTTAGATTTATAGTTCCTGCATAAAACCCCTTACTTAAAACGTGAAGCAACATGTATATGCCATATTTTCAAAATAAAAATGAATAGTTCTTTCCATGAAGATCGCACCCTCACAGCGAGATTTCCTTTAACTTGATTTCCTAAGCACTGCTTTTGTGCTTTTTTCCTGCCCCCATCTTTTGGCATGCTTTTATTTATTATTCAGGTATAAAGGTATAGAAGGCAGATGCTTTGAAAACACTGGTTAATGCTACAAGCACCATATAAACTTACATCCATCAAGAATTTAGGGTAACTTTGAGAAGTGCTTCACTTGTTCTTATAATGATTTTTCTGAAATAGAAGGTCTTTTTCAAGACACACTAGCAACTCTATTTTAATACAACCCTGCAGCCAAAACCCAGAATCTCCATAAGTTCATTAGATTCAAGAACTACCAGCTTCCAGTGGTATTATCTATGTTTATGGGACACATTGGATTTAAAAAGCAGAATAGCTCAATAGAATAGAATTTGCTTAAAATGTATGTACTCAAAGGGAGACCCTGGAAATGAGAGAGAGATCAGATGGCCAAGGGAACCCCTGCACATCTCTGGCTGTCTGGGACTCTGCCTGTGCAGGAAGGACCTGAGAGTGAGGAGAGAATACCCAGGGATTGTGGAGAATTAGCTGTGACTTTAATGCTTTTCCCGATACAGACACAAATTGATTGGTAGAGGGTTGGAAGTATTATGAGCTTAAGATGCTTGAGCACAAATCTTTCCCAAATCATTAGCTGACCACCAAACTATGCAGACTTAAGGGCAACCCCCAAGAAATCAGAATAAAAATAGGAATAAAAAGAGCATAGTACTTGGGAGATATTTTCTTTGCAATTAAAGTCTAGGCAAATAAATAATAATAATAGTCATCATCATGATTATTATTTATGGAATAAAAAAAGAAAAAAAGAAACCACTGCTCTTATAATATATTATCTCAAAAGGAATCCATGGTTTCTAAAATATATAAAATGTTCAGTTTTCAATCAATAAATATAAAATATTCAAAGGAATGAATGTGGGAGTCAAAATGGGGGGGTGGGGAGTGATAAAAACCAACTCTATAAGGACTAGACACTGGATTTAGCAAAGATTTCAAATTAATGGTTATAAATATGTTCAGAAATTCATGTTGAAAGAATTAAAGGAAAATGTAATGGCAATGATGTAACAAATGATGAATCCAAATAGAAAAATTGAAAATATAGAAAATACAGAAAAAAACCCTAGGTGTTCCTAGGGTTGAAAATTATAATACTAATATTAAAAAATACATTTACTGGGTGGAATCACCAGCATATTTCAGGTGTCCGAAGAAATAGTCAGTGAACTTCAAGGTAGAACAATTGAAATTGTGCAAGCCAAGGAACAGAGAAGGGGAAAAAAAAAGGTTGGAGATAAATTAAAAAAGAAGACCAGTCTGAAAAACAGCAGAGTAAGGAACTTGGCAATTCCTATCTCCAAAAAGCGGGGATAAAAGTGGACAGAATTTTCAAAACAACCATTTTAGAACTCTGGAAATTAGCCAAAGGCACACAACAGTTTGACAGTATTAAAGATAAATAATTGAACCTTGGACAGGAACAATGGGAGACTGTGGCAATTTAGCCTGAGGGTGCTCTCATTGCCCCCTCCCCCACTTTTTCTAGTCTGGGCCTCTCAGCAAGAAGGTCCCAAGGTTTCTTCTCAAAGGAGACAGCTGCAAATGGGGCTTCCAGGATCAGTGTTGAGCCGTCACTTCATCTGGCCTTGTCAGAAAGGGTCTCATCACAATAAAAATAAACTCAGTTTCCTATGAAAGAGACTGCGCAGTGCCAGTCCCAGTCTCAGTCCCAGGATTAATACATGTGATGACTACTTTCAAGAAAAAAAAAAAAAAAATCACTTCCTTGTTCAATCCAAGCACAGCAATCTAGAGTGCTCTCAAACCTGAGGGTGTCACATGGAGATCTTTTTAAAAAAATATTTTATTACATTTATTGAGGTGACATTGGTTAATAAAATTATATAGGTTTCAAGTATACATTTCTGTAATGCATCACCTTTATATTGCATTGTGTGTTCATCACCCAAAGTCAAGTCTCCTTCTGTCACCATATATATGACTCCCTTTTTTACCCTTTACTACCTCCCTCCACCCGTCTTGCCCTCTGGTAACCACTGTACCATTGTCTGTGTCTGTGAGTTTTTGTTTGCTTGATCATTTGCTGCTTTCTGTTTTACATCCCACATATGAGTGAAATCATACGGTTCTTGACTTTTTTCATCTGACTTATGTTTCTTAGCATGTTGTTCTCAAGATCCATCCATGGTGTTGCAAATGGTAGTATTTCATCTTCTCTATGGCTGAGCAGTGTTCCGTTGTACAGATTCCGCTTCTGCAGGTCTGGGATGGGGGGCTCCTAGGTCATACTTTGGAATAAGAGGGTTTCATAAATTTTGGAAGAATAAATAAAGTTCAGCTTATTTGAAGAGCAACCCAGGAAGCAATGATTTCTTTTTGCAAATGATTTTCCTTTTCATTTCAGCCATTGAGATGTCTGTGGAACTCAGGGAACTGAAGATAATTTGATTATTGTTTTTGAAGATTTTAGAAAGAAACAGCTGTGTGCACTTAGCCAGTGGGCTAATCAAGGTCTCAAGTGATGTTTCTTTCAGAGCTGTGCACTGAGTCATCCAGCCCTGCTGTCAGGCAGGATAGTTCTGATACAAGCTTGCATTCAGGAAGAAGCTGTCTCTGAGAAGGTCAAATTCTGTCCCTCCTTCATTACTTTTAACACTGTTTGTATTAGTATTGTCAAGTTGTTTCCTAAGTGGCTGTTACAGGGATGTGTGCATCCTGTAAATGCACAAATGGATCCTCTGTTTGCGAAGAAGAGATTAGAATTCCTGTTGTTTGTTTATTTAAAAAAAAAATTTTTTTTAAATTGATTTTAGAAAGAGAGAGGAAGGGAGAGGGAGGGAGAAAAACATCAATGGGCTACCTCCTTCACACCCCCTACTGGGGATCCAGCCCACAACCTGGGCCTGTGCTCTGATTCAGAATTGAACTAGGGACCTCCCCGTGCATGGGGCGTCGCTCAACCAACTGAGCTAGACTGGCCAGGCTAAACTTTCATTCTTTTTAAAGTGTAGGAATGAAAAAAGAAATTAAGCTTTACTATTACTTACTATAATTTCATCAAATGTAAAATGTCCTTTTTAAGATGTACCATTATTGAGTATTCCAGAAAGAGCAAAATGCTGAAAATTAAACCATGACACAGTGCCTTCTTTATAATCTCATACTTATTGAAAGAGCCCCTTTCTAGTTATTTAGACATAGATTTGTTAAAATCAGATATTGCTCTTGTGCACACATGAAAGCGAATAGAGATAAAATAAGGATCATGCATGCTCAGGAAATAATTAGGTCACAGCTGCTGTCTGGCTACCATTGATCAATCGTAAGACACATACCGATTTCAGAGCTATTGGGATGTAAAAACCTGTCTTCAAATTATTGAAATACGGTGAAATGCAGAGTGATTCTGTATCACTGGGTAGCCCCCCCATTCCTAAAGATAAAAGGTTACATAACATGACCCAGGCCCTGGTCCCTTGTCCTGACCCCAGGACAGGTTTGGTATTTGCTCTTGGGAATACAGGGTCAGGATTGTCACAGAACGTGGACACTTCTACTCCCCAGCCCCCTCCTGGCCTATCTTCTTTCACCAGTGAAGGGATTCTACATGGAGGTCTAAACTTAAGATCCTGAAGCTCAATAAAATTAGCACCCAATTAAGAGATTTTTTCCTATTAAGCCCTGTTTAATTTCTCTGAGATGCAGAAGCAAACTACCAGGCATTGCAGACTAGTTAGAAGTGAGCTCTGGTAAAGAAGATGGAGAAAGCCCTGATCTAGCCTCTTCTCTGTCACTCTCTCATTGTACAATGTAGACTGTGACTTCATTGTCTCACAAAAGGACTCTACCAATGAAGGGACCCTTTTTTGTGCTTGCAGATCATAACTGATCCCAGCAGAGCCTCACACTGGAGAGCGTGGTAAGCAAAGCAGGCATCGCTGTTATCTTTATTGGGGATGCTTGTTTCAAGTATGTGGTAATCCTATTACTTGCTAGGCCTGCAAGAAAAAAAACACTTAAAAACAAATGAAAAAAAATTTTTTTTTCCTATGAAATAGCAAAACTGTTCTTAAGAAAAAGAGAAGTGAATAGGGTAAACTAAGCTTCATTGGGAAATATTTTCTCAACTTTATAGTTTATGCCCATTTGGATATTGTGAAAAAATATGCTTTGTTCAGTTTCCCATGGTGATGAGATCCAGATATTTTAGAATGTTCAATAAAAAACCCCGAAAAGGGCTTAAATAAATGTTTCTTACAGTTTCGTAAATGGATGATCTGTAATACCAAACTGATCACAAATAGAAGCCTAAAAAATAATAAATATATTTATTAATGAAGCTTTAATATGAAATAAATGTAGAGCCAGCAATTAAATTCATGCACGCATAAAGCCTATATTTAAAAATGATATATTTGTACACAGTAATCATATTATTTGTAGATTCTGATGAGTGTTGTAGCATCTAATTATTCTAAAACCCTTAATTGATCAATGAGACAGAAAAAGAGTGTATACTTACCTTAAGTAAAAGGAACACTCACCCATGCAGGTCTAGCTGTTTTAAAAAATATCCTATTGGCTCCCACATCTAGATGACCTCTGATCTTACTTAGGGTGGTTGCCCCTGAACAAGCCCCCCCTGATGCTAGTAGAACAAGGCTCTCTTTCTATCATCACTGAATTGGAGACACTAAGGAAACTGAGTCGGAACCTCCCTGCATTTGGAGGTAACTTCACCTGTACCCTGGGATGAAGGCACATGGCATAAGATGGGTTATTGTAGGAAATGCTGCAACTCTCCTCCTTCAGGCTGAACCATAACACTGGTGGGATAATCCTGAGTAATGCTGGCCAGAGTCTTACATGAGGATCTACCTCTGACAAGCAGTGACTAGGGCAGACCCGAAAAGATGTTGCCTCCTTGCTCCTACGTTGGACCCAACTGCTGAGGGTGGAGGTCTCAGAGCCACCTGTGCCGATTTTCAAATTAACGGTGCTAAGTTCTTCATCTTAAATTATAGAACAGATGTTTGTACGCCAGTGTTCATAGCAGCATTATTCACAATAGCAGAAAGGTAAAAACAATTCACAAAATGTGGTACATACATACACTGGAATATTATTTAGCCTCAATGGGGGAAAAAGGGGGACATCTATAATACTTGCAACAATAAAGATAAATTTTAAAAAGAGGGAATGAAGTTTTGACACATGCTATAACATAGCATGAACCTTGCAAACATGTGCTAAGTGAAATAAGCCAGGCTCAAAAGGACATATATTATATGATTCCACTTATATAAGGTCCTTAGAGTTGTCAAGCTCATAGAAACAGAAAGAAGAATTCCAGGGGCTGGGGGGAGGGGAGAATGGGGAGTTATTGTTTAATGGTTACACTGTTTCAATTTGGGAAGGAAAAGGTTCTGGAGATTGATGATGATGTTTGCACAAGGATGTGAATGTACTTAATACCATTGAAGTGCACACTTAAAAATGATTAAAATGGCAAATTTTGTATTACATATATTTTACCACAATAAAAGTATATAAAACAAGAAGGCAGCCCTTTCTCCCACCATAATAAATTGCACCAAAACCCCAAATCCCCTGTAAAAACAAGGAAGTCACCACAAGGAGATACTTGGTTTTATTAGCATTATGGACAGTGTATCGAATAGTGTACTAGTATTGTTAGAGATCAAAACTGGGCAGATGATCTTGAAGGATTTGGAAATGCGTTTGGGGTATGGTACCAAACATTGTAGGGATGAAGCATGTATGTTGTAAATACCAAAATACATAACTGTGTAAGTATTCCCAGCGCCTTCTTTCCCTTCCTCACCAACACAAGTTTGCCAAGTGTCCATTAGTCACCCTAGCTCTGCATCACATTAACATCATCAAGGAGTGTTCAGTGCAGCAGATACAAGGTGCTTTCCTTGGTCCATTTACAACCCAAGAAGGGATGGAACCAACAAGAGTATTAGTTAAATAAATAAAATAAATTAGTTTGAAGTCTCATTTTATAACTTTATCCCAGATGCTACACATCTTTCTCTTACATTTTTAAGGAATTAGATTTACATAGTGCAAAGAACATGGACTTTGGAGCCATACAGTTGCCTCTCTTTTAGTGTTATAATCTTGAACTTCTCAATATCAGTGTCCTCATTCGTGAGTTGGGGGGAATGACACTGACCTTTCAGAGTTTCTTTGAGGAGTAAATGAGATAAGGGAAGTGACAAACATAAGAGCCTGCCGCACAGCAGATGTTTGGTAAATGTCAGTGTTTTCCCCTCTCTCCTCTTCTCAGCTGATCAAGATGTCAGAGGCTTGGGCATTAGGTTGGAAGCCGTGGCATGGAGTGGTGGGTCGGGATGTGAGCATAGTGAATGCCAGCTGTCGGAGTGGAGTTCCAGCTCAGCGATCAGTGTCACCTCAGGCATGTTTCTCTCCTATCTTATTTTTCATAGGAATATATGCAGCACCTAAAATCACAAATAACAGTCTCCATTTTTAATGGAAACAGTACGAAATGGAGTTCATCAGGATTTTTGTTTGTTAGGCACTCTTTTGGAGTAGTACACACTGCAAACAGAAAGTACATCTCTGTGAAATGGCATGTTTTATGAACACAAAGTATCAAAACAAAAAATTAATCGGCCATGCTAGAGGAAGGACTAAATGAACATTCTGTTCTTCCTAGAAAAAATGAAATTACAAAATCATTTCCATATAAAAAAGCAATCAATGAGTACACAGGTTACAAAAAGTAGAAAAATATGCTCCAGAAGTATGTTCTGCATTTTGTGATAACGTTAGTATTTTTCAGATCTTTGTATATAATATTTGTCATTTCTCATTCTAGATAAGTGCACACATTTGTACATAATTCTGTATTGTTTTATATTCTCTTTCTTAAGTTGGCCACCACAACAGGTCCCTGGAATTGTCCCTTCCCAGATCCTCATTCAGGAGAGTTGATGGGGACCCTAGACCAGAGGATGGTTCAGGGGCAGGGGTGGCAAGCGTTCCACCTACAGAAGCATGTTGTCTTTCCATAACGATCCCCAAAACCCCGAGTGTTGAAAATAAATAGAAGAAAAAAAATAATTCCATAAGCACTGTTTGAAGTTCTATTTTCATTTTCACATTGAGATTTTTTTTTATACCAGGCACTGTGTGTGACCATTCCACAGTCATTATCTCACTTGGTAAGCACAACTCTTTGGGGTACATACTGTTATATCTCAGTTTAATACATGAGGAAAATGAAGATTGGAAAGGTATGCCCTTGTGCAAAATTTCCAGGCTAGAGACCACATTATCAGGTGTTTGAAAGCATGGCATGAACAGAGATTATAAGTCATTTGCGTGGTAGGCATTCATTGCCACCTATTTGAAGGCACTTGTGGGCACATTACATGGCGAGTAACTGCATGCATTTTTCTACTATACTTCTGCTGGGGGTAGAGAGTTCGGGGCCTCTACTGAGACTTTGTAAGCCTAAATGTTCCTAGCTGCTAAATAAGGATTGTGACACTTTCATAAGCTTCCATTGATCACAACTAAAGAGGTCTCAGTGGGGGGAATGGTCAGATGTTTGTTTGTTTACATTGTTTGTGATTTTAATATTAAACCAGCATGTCTTGGTCATGATTAAACCATTTTTCTACCTCACTTTTTTAAAGCTCTAAATGTGAGGGCTTAACTTCCTTGGCATTTCTGTTTAATTAAAATGATTTATAAATTAAATAAACAAATAGGTGAATTAATCATGCTTACTGCAATAATACTGTGTAACCCAGATCGAGGTCAGTATATGAAAATGATACAAAATAAGAATTGGGGCTCACTTTTTCTCTGGACAGTGAAAAATAATGTCACAGGTCAGGCACTTTATTTTCCAAATTAAGTTTTAGGTTATTTAGTCTTTACACAATTTATTTATATAAATGGAAAGACTATGACTTAACAATCACTAGGAACTTTTATATATGTGAAATGGTTTATGTTAAAAATAAAAGAATATGTGTGCAAAAGGGATAGATTTGATTATGTAAATAATTTGGAAAAGAGTTCAAGACATGACTTACAGAGTGATACTGAACCCAAACCTTTCTGAAAATTTAAAATTTCAGAAATGGTTCTAATAGTCTTAAAGTCTTCATAGTTCTTTTCAGAACTTTTAAATGTTTTTTTTTGTTTGTTTTTTATTATTGTTATTGATTTCAGAGAGAGGAGGGGAGAGGGAGAGAGAGACAGAAACATCAATGATGAGAGAGAATCACCAATTGGCTGCCCCCTCCTACTGGGGATGGAGCCGACAACCCAGGCATGTGCCCTGACCAGGAATCAAACCGTGACTTCCAGGTTCATGGGTGGATGCTCAACCACTAAGCAACACCGACTGGGGCAGAACTTTTTATAATGAAAAATTTCAAAAATCACACAAACTAGGGAAATTTCTTTTTTTAAATCCCCATATAATTAATGTCTGTGTTCACCAAAGATCAACATTATGTTATTGTGTCCATCTTTTAAAAAAATCTGTCCCCCACATGTATTTTTGCTAAACTATTTTAAAACAAGCTCCATGTATGATGTCACTTTGCCCATCAAAAGTGGAGTTGACCACATAGAAGGCAAGTGCAGTGGATGGTACCTGAAATGACTGGGTTTAAAGTCTGGTTGGGGAGATAGCACCATGTACCACAGACCATGAAGCCAATATATGGTGCACATTGGTTTACAGTCTGTTTCCTGAAGCCAGGCCTTTGTTTTACCAAATGACATAATGAAAGCAATCACTGTGGTTTGGAGCATTTGAAGAAGATGAATGGAGAAATGTGTATGTGGAAGGGAGCATGTACCAGCCCTGGATGGATGGGAGGGATTTAAGAAGAGGACAGTGGATATACCAAATATTTGAAGAATAGCATGGTGAAATGGTACTTAAGGAAGCATGATATGTGGTGATATATGTAGGATGAACCCAAGCATAGATGTGATGATGGGGAGCTTTGTTCGGGTCCTGTTGCAGTAGTTCAGGCATGAATTTCTTGGAGATTAAATTAGAGTAGCAATACTGGGAATTAAGAGAAGGGCAAAATCTATAGATATCATCAGTAAATATACATTGTTTACTAGAAAACTAAAGCAATCTATTTTAATAGTGATTAATTTTGGAAATCTAGAAAAGTATGGAAGAGAGAAGCAGCCACATTTTTATTGCCCAGAGATGATGACTATTAGCAACATTTTTCTCCTACCCCCCCTTTTTTTTAAATTAATAAACTTTATTTTTTTAGAGCAGTTTTAGGTTCATGGAAAAATTGAGCAGAAAATACAGAGAATTCCTATATTCCCCCTCTACTCACCCCCATAATCTCCCCCACTTTCAACATCCTGCAGCAAAATGGTAGGTACATTTGTTATAATTGATGAACCTGCATTGACATATCATTATCACGTGAAGTTCATAATCTATGTTAGGATTCACTCTTGGTGTTGTACATCCTATGAGTTTGGACAAAGGTATGACATATATCCACCACTGTAATACTATACAGAATGGTTTCACTGCCGTAAAGATCCTCTGTGGTCTGCCTATTCAGCCTTCCCTCTCCCCAAATCCCTGGCTAAGTCATATATTTGGAGTCATACAGTGTATAGCCTTTTCAGATTGTCTTCTTCCAGTTAATAATATGCATTTAAGTGTCCTCTGTGTCTTTTCATGGTTTTATATAACTCATTTCTTTTTAGTGCTAAATAATATTCCATTTTCTGGATGTACCACAGTTTACTTACTCACCTACTGAAGGACATCTTGGTTGCTTCCAAGTTTTGGCAATTATGATTAAAGCTGTCATAAACATCTTTGTGCAGAATTTTGAGCAGACAAAAGTTTCAACTTCTTTGGGTAAATAACAAGGAGTGCAATTGATGGATCACATGGTAAAAGTATGTTTAGTTGTGTAGGAAACTGTCTTCCAGAGTGGCTGTACTACTTTGCACTTCGTCAGCAATGAATGAGAGTTCCTGTTGCTCCACATCCTCACTGACATTTGGTGGTGGTAGTGTTCTGGGTTTTGACCATTCTGATAGGTCTCTAGTGTATCTCATTTTAATGTCCATTTCCCTGATGACAGATGAAGAGTCTTATCATATGCTTATTGCTGTTTATATATCTTCTTTGGTGAGGTGTCAAGTCTACTGCCCATCCTCCCCCCCATCTTTATTGAGATACAATAGACAAATACAAATTATATATATATTTAAGGGCTAAAATGTGATAATTTTATAAATGTTTATATTGTGAATTGATTTCTACAATTAAGCTCATTTGCATACCTGTCACCTCATATGGTTACTATTTTTAGTGTATGTGGTGAGGACACTTAAGATCTACTCTCAGCAAATTTCAAGTATACCAGACATTATTATTAATTATAGTCAACATACTCTACCTTCAGGACTTAATTATCTTATAACTGAAAGTTTGTATTTTTTACTTAACATCTCTTCATTTCCCCTGCTCTCTAGCCTCTGGTAACCACTATTCTACTCTTTGTTCCTATAAATTTGATTTATAGAGAGCAGGGTTTGTAGCTGGGCAGGCAATTAAATATAGCCCATGGCAGATAAAAGATAATCCTTTTGGACATTTAGTTAACAGTAAGAATTATTCTTTATATACCTTCCAATTTCATATTTCTTCAGTAGATTGCCTGTCAAATGGTACCTGCTCTTTAGCTATAGGTTGAATATATAAATGAATGATTAAAAGGCTTGGTCTTTGATAACTTGTAATGTGTATTGAAAATTACTTAATCTACTGATAGAAATAGAAAACCAGGAAGCAAAGTGTGAGTCCCCTGAAATTTTGTGCCCAGAGGAAATTTTCGGTTATAACCGAAGAGAATATAAAGTACCACGTTAACTAATTTTCTAGCTTTTACATAAGTATGAAAGCTTCAGAAGTATCAAAGATTTAGTATCCCTTCGCAGTGCTTGAGCTTCAGAGCTAGACACAAATGGGCTCTTTACCACCTTTCCACTTAACCGTAACACCGAGAAAGGGCATGTTTCAAACTTCTTTCCTGGAAATGCTGTGGCAAGACAAACATTTCAAGAGTAAAGTGGTTTAATTAGGAAATTTTCTTACTGGTGCTTTCTCCTATGAGAGCAAAGCTATCCCATGATGGTTCCTGGTGCATGTGGGAGTGGATGACCAGATGTGTAATCCTTCTCTTCATGTACGAATCTGAGCTTATGGTATATTACAGTTGATTTTCTATGTCACATCCAGATATGTTATGTTGTATAACTTTGGGGATCTTAAAAAGTTTTTTGAAATTAAATTTCTTGTGAATGTAGGGTAATACATTTTCACTGTCAATACATGACTTAGATATTAAATGTCAATGTAAAACTCTCACGATCCTATAGTCAAGTCACTTGCTGCTAACATTTTGGTAGATTTCCTTACTAGACCAAATTTAATGTCATTTAAAGGTATAAAATTAATGTACATTCATTGTAAGAAATAAAAATGGCACAGAAGGTAAAAATAATTGCTGCTTCAAACTCCAAGTCTTCCTCTCCAAAATTAACTCTTGCTAATAGTTTATACAGATATTTTAGCATGTTTATTTTTTTAAGCTCAGAAAGCATTCACACCCACCCATTATCTCGTTCATGAGAGAAAGAAGAGTCGGATTTTATTTAATGCAGAGAGACTATTCTGAGGGTCCTAATAGATAAACCATTCATATGAAAATCTTTTATTTCCAGCTCAGCTTAAGACCCACTTGTGCAATTCATTTAAGTTCTTGGTGCCATTTATCCATTTACAAAGAGACGATAATACCTTCTGAATGCATGATTCAATTATTTCATGAATATTTATAGCACAACTACAATGTGCGTTGGCTTAGTGCTCGTACTTAGAGGGCTATGGAAAAGGTGCTGAGCAAAGTTTGTGTGTGTAATGCAAAAGCAAGATGAAAATTTGGTGACTGGTTGTTCTAGTTATCTATTTTTATATAACAGATGCACCAGTACTTAGTGATTTTAAAGAACAAAAATAACCGGGCCACAAACATACAATTTCGGCAGGGCTCGTCAGGGAAGGCTTGTTTCTGCTCCATGCAGCATCAGCTGGGCTGGAAGATAACTGTAGAGGATGGCTCAGTCACGTGACTGGCCGTTTGGTCCTGGCTAATGACTGGGAGCCTAGCTGGGGATGCGGGCCTCGGACTTTACTTTCTCTCTGCATGGGCTTCCCCACGAACTTCCCTGTGAAATTGTGGCTGGTTTCCAAGAGTGAGCATTCTAAAAGATTGGGTAGCTGCCTGTTTCTTTACTGGAAGCTGACAGCGTCACTTGCACCATATTTTACTGGTCAAGCAGGCACAGGACCAGATTCAAGTCCAGGGAACTTAGACCCATTTCTTTTTTTTTTTTTTTTTAATTGATTTTTAGAGAAAGAAGGGAGAGGGATAGAGAGATAGAAACATCAATGAGAAAGAAACATCATCCATTGGCTGCCTCCTGCACGCCCCCCCCCCCCCTGGATCGAGCCCGCCTCCTGGATATGTGTCCTGACCAGGAACTGAACTGGTGACCTCTTGGTTCCTGGGTTGATGCTCAATCACTGAGCAACATCAGCCAGGTAGACCCATTTCTTAATGGGAGGCATGTTAAAGGAATTTGAAGTTGTGTGGTATGTGTGTGTGTTTGATGTAGCACTCTCACCCTTTCTATGGTAAGATCACTGATCTTGAATGCTGGTGGGGCTTCCACCCAGTTTTCTGTCCATTGGCCACAAGTCTGGCCAATAGTAATGTCATAGGCATATGGCCAAATTGATCAATTGGTTCTGGAGTGGGCATATGCCCCATTAGGCTGACTGTATTTCTTCACTGGGACCATTACAACAGAACCAGAGATATAGCATTTCTCCCCAGTTCTTCTAATGTTGCTTGTGGCAATAGTAAAAGCCTTCACTGACTTCATTCCGTGCCACGTAATAAGAGCTTGCCATGATAATCTTGCTGCGCTGGCTCATAGTTTTTAGCCTTATCACTTCCTTTCCTCTGTTACTGTTCTCAACATTCTCATTAAGTAAGGACTCACTGTTCATAGCATGTTGTATATAAGAAAGCATAAGCGTGAAAGGTTTGTTTGTTTGTTTTTTTCTCTTTAAGCCTGAAGGAATGGGGAAATCAATAAAAATTGCAACTCAAATTAACTGAGGAAATGGCTCTGCATATGTGCACGTTTCTTGGTGCTTCTGATTTACCTCCCAGGGTGCTGAAATGAAATAATGTGGGCAAGATAACAATACTATTAAGTGGGTTCATAGCCTGTTGAGAGCTAATTAATATTTGCTGGAGTGGGGAGAACTGGCGGTGGAGTGCTATAGCTTCTCTCTCTCCTTGGTCTGTTCTTCAAAATCTAGATAAGGACATAGGTGACACTTAAGTGATTTTTAGGTGAAAGTGACCTTGACAAGCTTGAATAATCCCTTTGGACTGTTCACCTAGATCTTTATACTAACTGTGCCATGTGGAAAAGAAAAACACTGATGTTATTATGTATAGTAGGCTCCCACTTTGTGAAAAAAGGTTACACATTTACAGAAACACACTTTGTGCATATATTTCTGGGGCTATTTCTGGAAGGAGATACATATCTGGTAACAGTGGTTGCTGTAGAGAGGGCCTGAGGGACTGGGGATCTGGACAGCAAGTGACACCTACCTTGTATCTCATACATTTTTCTGTTGCTTGAATTTCCTTTTTAAACATGTTTATGCTTTTTAATGTCCATATGTAACTTTTAAAAAATATATTTTTATTGACTTCAGAGAGAGAGGAAGGGAGAGGGAGAGAGAGAGAGAGAGAGAGAAACATCAGTGATGAGAGAGTCATTGATCAGCTGCCTCCTGCACTCCCTCGACTGGCGATTGAGCCCGCAACCCGGGCATGTGCCCTGACCAGGAATCCAACTGTGATCTCCTGGATCACAGGTTGATGCTCAACCGCTGAGCCACGCTGGCTGGGCCTTGTGTAACTTTTTTAAAATGTAGTTCAATTAATTGGAAGGAGCAAGTGAGGATGCACAGGATTAAGGAAGAGGTAGATTAACAGGAGCCAAATTAGAAAAATGTTAGGGATTATGATAATTTTAAATTCAAATTTGAATCACCTCTCGGGTGCACTTAGTTGACAACAGTGTGAATCTATCAGATTTCAGTTGTTTGCCTTCCTTATTAAGCCATGATGGTCTTCAGTGGAACGGAGAATATACATTCTCAAAGAGACCGGTGAAGGACTGCGGTTAGCGTGCCCATTGACTGAAGAATTTATGTGTGGAAAGTGATGCCTGACAAGGGAGACCTGGCACCCAATTCAGTTTTCCCAGTTAAGGGAGCAGGTGTAGTAGTCCAGATGTTATGCTGAAATTTGCTTTTTTTCTAAGGTATTAAATAACTCTTCAATTAACTGGCTGGACTATTCTGTCACCCTCTGGGCTTCTACTTTTCCTCTGAAGCCAGAAGGTTACCACAGAAGATCCTTAGACTTGAGCCAAGATGCAAAATAAAACCAAAGCATCCAAAATGATTAATTAATTTTTCATTTGTACAGAAGTTTATTATTAAAGATTTCTCAACATTAGCCTAAGTTATGCAAAATGGTGGTAATCAAGTTCTTGACATCTATCTTAGGATATTTAAAATAGTATAGAAGAGTATAGGACAACCCAAGACGTTTTCCTTTTGAGACTATATTGCAATGCTTGTTTTTAAGTGGAAAATACCTTGTTGCTCATTTCACTACACTGAACAGTGTCCTTAGCAGAATCCCCCTTTCATATTTCCTGTTCTTACTGGCATGTACCTTTAGTTTTGCCTGATGTTCAGTAATATCAATTTCATTTTGCTAAAGAGCAGTACAGTAGAGTCTGCTAATTGCAAAACAAATCTATTGATTTTAAGCATAGGATATATCTTAAGTAGCACATCCGATGTTGTGTTCTAGGCTAACCATGTAACTTGCATTTCCTGTATTGATTCACACTCCTTGAGTCGTCAGTTGCACCAGAATATGTTGGAACAGTATTTGGTATCTTTCAAGGCAGTGATAAATCTCTAACTTCCATTACAAACTATATTTTAAAAGTTGCTTTAACTTATTGAATGCAAAGTTGCGACTGGAAGATTTCTAACCATGTCAGGCTCTGTGTGTCCCTTCCCTCAATTTTTATTTATTTATTATTATTAAACTACCAGAGAAAAAAAACATACAATCTGAATTCCGGAGAAGCTCAAGCCAGCCTGGCATTAAGCAAATAGGTACAGATAATCTTGCCTTGTTAACTCTGAGCGTCCTCCCAATGCTAAGACTGATCCCACAGTGTTCCCAAGCAAATTGATCTTAACCACAATTTAAAGAGACTCTTAAGCAAACAATCTTTTTCACAGGTGCAGATCATTCTTCCTTAATCTCTGCCTTCCACAGAGTGGGTTTTTAGAATAGTTTCTGTCGCTCAGGGCACCCCTGGAGGAGATAGAAGGTACAGGGAAAGGATGTTTCAGCACCTGCTGCAGTGGAACTACATCATTCCCACACCTGCTGAAACAGCTGGCTCCCTGCTTGGGGACAAAGACACAAGGAGCCCATTGTAATGAGCTACCTCTTTTGATTTGAGTCTGAAGGAAATTGAGTATATTGGGAGGAAAAGAACTCACATAAAGATCTTAAGCACGACTATAATGTGTATAAATGGAATAAAGCTAGACAGATATTAACAATGGTTATCTTTGGATGGCAACATAATGATTATTTTAATATTCTTTCTATTTCCCACATTTTCTACAGTAAATGTCAATATCTTTTATAATCAGAAAAAGTTATCTGAATTTTTTTTGTTTTATTCAAGCATCTCATATTTGAAAGGACCATAGGATAACAACTTAATAAGATGTTTCAGGGTTGAAGTATTTTGTGGTCATGATTCCTTTCCTTGGAGCTTTTGTCCCTGAAACAGAAGTGACTAAATAAAAACATCTCCCAAAGTATTTTTTCTCCTGGCAACTATTCCTACCCCCAGTGAAGGAGGAGATGGATTCTGCTTAAGCATCCCTCTCGAAGTCTTAGGTTGCCCCTAGTTATGCAGTGCTGTTGCTGGTTGGTTCCAAGGGAAGACAATTTTCAGAGCTCTGGTGGGAGACACGTGGCCACCTGGAGCCACAGGCCTGATGGAAAAACTGAAACTTTGCAGGAGATGAAGGCAGATAATAAATCACTCAGCTTGTAAACACAGACCAACCAGGTCTTACAGCCATAGGTTATTATGATGTATTCCTCAGCTGCTTGATTTACTTAAGGGACAGTTCTGGCTATGTGGGTCTTGAAACTGGAGAACAGACTTTTTTTTTTTTAAATCCTCACCTGAGGATACTTTTTCCATTTCTCTTCAGAGAGAGTGGAAAGGAGAGAGTGAGAGAGAAAGAAACATCGATGTGTCTGACACATCGACTGGTTACCTCCTGCGCTCGCTCCGACCAGGGCCGGGGGGGATCGAGCCTGCAACCAAGGTATGTGCCCTTGGCCGGATTCGAACCAGGACTGTTCGGTCTGCAGTCCAATGCTCTAACCACTGAGCCAAACTGGCCAGGGCTGGAAAGCAGACTTCTTGTTTGGTAAGTCCTTTTGCAAGATTAGGTGGCAAGTCAGTCACTGTGTTCACAGCAAAGCAATTAAAATTTCTGGAAAAACACAAAATAGGCTGACAATAGTCCTTGCCTTTTGAGGGGAGACCTGGGATTCTGGATTGGGGACCTAACCTACTTTTCCTTGTATACCCTTTAATACTGTTTGCAATTTCGACTCTACTCATGCTTGCCTTTTCAGTTAAGCAGCAACTAATAATTGTGCATGACTCAAACTAAAAATTTCCTGACTTTCCCTGACGTGATTTTCTCTATTCTACCACGTTGACATCGCTAAATGCATGTGAGTTGTTCTTTTTTCCCAGTAATGACAAGTGATACGCTGGTTCCTAAAATAAACACTTATGAGATATTATGGAAATACTTGGCTGTAAACTTTTTACCCTCATGGAAAGGCTCTTGAGTATATCTCTATTCTGAGGAGCAATTTTTTATTTTGAGAGGTATCATGAGATGTAACTTACTGTTTTGTACTGTTAGAAGGCAAAGGGGCCTCATCCTGTCTTCTTCCAGAGTGTCTGGGTGTCACCTACTTCATTCTCATCACCTCTCTTGTTTTTTGGGTATTGCCCGGGAGGCACACAGACAACTCACACTCAACTTCTGCAAAACATTTTTTTTTCTGCCTCTTCATCCAAGTCAGAGGTCTGGGAGTCCCTCCTAATTGTCTCTGCACTTAAGTACCCTGCATCCCCCTACCCTTCATAGTCACACAGGCGTCCACTGACTCCTCTCCCCTCTCTTCTCACCTCTTCACCCGCCCCACTGTTGACTACTGTCTGTCATTCTCTCACCTCATTCTTGTATCCATGCAAAATGTTCTCATCAGCACTCTTGTTTCTAGGCCAGTTTCCATCTCATCCATCCTTCAGTTGGCTGCCAGGTGGTTTTTCTAACATGCATGTGCAACCTTGTTGCTTTCTTAGTTAAAATCCTTTAATGCCACACCTTTTCAGGACAGTGTTCTCAGGGGGCTGTTCCTGACCCGGTCTGGATGGAAATTTCCAGCCTCGGTTTCTCAGTATTCTTTTACACTACCGCCATGCCTGATCTCTTGAATATTTTCTCAGTGGGTCCTGCTCCCGTGCTCTCTTTCTCCTAGGCCTTTGTACACCCGATTTCCTTGGTCAAAAATGTCTTACCTTCCTTAGTGCTTTCCACTTCTCCTTCGCACCGTGGTTCCGGTCTGGCTTCCCGGTCCCTCTCACCTGCTGCTCCGTCTGCCCCTCGGCTCTGCAACTATAATTACCCACCTGCTTGCCCCTTGCATGCTGTGCTGTAAATCCCCATTGCCAGTTCCGTGAGGGCAGGCATCTTTGCGTCTTTAAAGGGAACCACATGGGGGGACAAGCGGGTTAATGGTGGAACAGTAAGGGGACATATGCTTATTTTGAATCCCCACTTCTTTACCCCTTTATAATAAAGAGTCTGACTCCATTTTTTAAATTTTTGACTGTTGGCAGCCTTTCATTCCCACTTGTCTTCTTTCTTTCCCCTTTTTCCCACATTTGCCCCAGGATCTCCCTCCTTTGGCACCAGCATGCAGTTCAGACAGTGCAATCCCTGGCCCACACCTGGTAGTCCTCACCCTTCCCCACCCTCTAACCAACTCCAAGCCAGTTTGTTTTCTCTGCTCTCTCAAGGCTTTCTTAGTGGTGCTTGGGAGCCCACCCAGCTCTCTACAGACAACTTCATTATGTGAGTAGTAAATCTGTCCACAAGTTTGTGGTGTCAAGAGTCTCAGCATCTGAACCAGATTTTGATTGAGAACATCTATCCGCCTCTGAGGGGTGAGTACAACACCCTCCAAAGCATGGGTCTCCAGACGCAATTAATATGATATTTTATGCACGTGATACACAATATTTATTGCACATATAGAAGTAAAAACGACAGATTATAAAACACCTCCAGCGTGTAGGCTCCTCCATTCAGACAGTAAGTTCAGTTTAGCTTTTTATCTGAGGTGAAGGAATGAACATATGCATTTAAAAGCCACCAAGGAAACTTATAAATATGAACTATTATTTATTGCCATCATGTGTATTTGCTTCTCTCAGACTGTGTTGTGGATGTATAAAATGGGTGTTTATACATCTCACAGAACATAAATCTGTTTGGGGATATTTCTTTTGCCACAAAATGTTATTTAACCAGTGAGATATTTTCCATGAAGCTGATTTTAATAAGACTGCAGCGCTGCCCCAGAGCTTGTTTCCTGGCACCTGCTAGTTTCCATGAGTAAGTCAAGTAGGCAAGACTTCGATCTAGTAAGTTCTCTCCTAAAACTAAACCATGTCAAGCTACACTAATCTGTTTAGGCCCTGCGCCCTGAGAAAGGTACAGGACTGGACGCTGATGATGAACCCACGCCCCTTGTTCAAATGGCGGTATCATTAAAGCCTAACTCTTCCTCTTTGGGGATTCTCAAGGTTATGATGACCTAGCTCTTAAAGAACTGAACAAAGTGACGAATTCTGCATTTCAGGCCATATACAAATTGTGTTAGTGACTAAAAGAACAAGAGGCCTCTTGCTAAGTAACTAATCCCAACTGAAGCACTTTGAAAATAACTGTAATGAAAATCACACCAGGAGCAAGACATCAGATGTCTACTAGCAAAACAAAGCATAATGAAACCCTTCACTCTATGACGAGGACCCAAATTACAGGCTACTGAAGAGACTTTATAGAACACCATTTCTTTCTTCTTTCCTCTATTTAAAAAAAAAAAGTGATACATTGAAAAAACAACACAAAGGAAATGCCAAAAATAGAAAATGTGTCCTATTCTCTGGTTCCTTTCAACATGCATCACTATTGTTCAAGCCTTGTTCCAATGATTATATATTTTTAAGTAGGTATAAATCTTTATGTTCTATTTCATTTTAATGGATTATATATATTTTCCTTTTGGAAGCATAGTTTTAAAAACGATCATTTAAAAACTGCAGGACAGTACATGTTATTAATGAATTACCTTTTCCAAAAACTATATCCCTTTGAGCACTTAGAAGTTTTACAATGTTTTCTATTATAATTGGCATAACAATGGCTTTTTTTTTCAGATGTAGAGTCCATCTATATGTTGAACCTTTTCTAGAAACACAATGAACATCTCTTAATTGGGTCTTTATATTGGTCTCTTCATAAGTAGGAAACTGCTAACAGATTTCAAAAGCAGTGGTATTAATTTGGTTGAAATTATTTAGACCAAATGGTAAAGCTAGATTTAGTTGTGTGATGTTTCTAACTTTCAAAAGTATATCAGGACTATTACATGCTCTTTAGTGCTTAAGCACATTGATATTAACAATACAGCAAACTAGGTCATTGCTCCCTAATACTGCAGAGCTCATTTTTCAAGATAAAGACATACTTGGAAAGGAAATATCATTAGTTTCTGCATTTCACAAATATTCTACTTGAGGGGAAAAGACATATTATGATGGCTTTACTTGACCAAAATATTATCATAAAAACAAAAGTAATTTATTGAAGCAAGAATTAATATTTAAAATGGAGTTTTGTTTTTTTCCTTGGGAAGTTGACATTTTAATTGAGGTGATGGACAAGGAAAGAGGCAATTAAAATGTAGTGAGCTGCTAGGCCAATCTTAATGAGACCTGCCTTTTTTGTGATCAAGAATAATCTTTGAAATTATTATGATCATGGGAGGGAGGTTGTTAGGAAATGTGAAAGACTTTGAAATGAGCAAAAATGGCAAATGGATATTCTTTCTAGTGCACCCTTCCAGGTTATCTGTGTCTTTCACTGGCTTTGAGCTATTTTATAACTCTGTAAATTGTAGAAAACTGATAGTAATGCAAATGATTATTGTCCATAAAAATGTAAATAAATTTTACCTAGTGCCACATCATTGATTTTTGTCTTGTGGCTATTTGCCAGTTTTATATCTATTTGTAAATTCATTTCAGCATTCCTGATCGCCTATATATGCACGTATTCTCATAATTCTTTGAACAAATTTTAACTCCTTACTGGCTCCCTCATTAATTAATGAGTTAAATAAAGCCTTTCACAAGTATTCACTTTATATTTGCATGACAGTCATGATTTTAACTCTTCTCCCCCCAAAGAAATAGCTTTTAACACGAGGGTACAATAGCTGCTTAGTAATTCTCTTATACAACCTTTAGTAAAGGCCACATTTGGCATTTCACAGGCTTTTAACAAGACTGACTTTCAGTGACATAATTTTGCAATTATCCAGCCTAATTCAAGTCTACGAAGATGTATTGATTGCTTGCTCCATGCACGCGGACCAGAGATCACTATCCACCTGGGTGCCATAGAATCCACATGGGGACAGTTACAACTCCAAGCCCGACGATGCTGTGTGTTATGTTATGTGTAATAATAGAGTCCTGTGCAAAATGCCTTGAGAGACTGAAGAGGAAGCAATGAATTGCAATGAGATGGAATGTGCTGTTTTACTTAGAAAGCAGTATTTGAGTTGAATCTTACAGGACAAATAAGTTTTTTACTGAAGGAAAGAAGAGGAAAGGACAAATATTGTAGACACTCAGTGGGAAATGGAAGGGTATTTTGTCCGGTGAATGATTTCTCAGGTAGATAGATGGCTGTGGGTGGGGTGGGGACATCCGTGGGTGAATGGGGAGATGGGAAATTTGAACACCTTGAGCATCAACCTTTGGACTCTATTCCAGAGTCATTAAGAGCAGCCACTGATTTTTAAGAGAGAGAGAGATGCTCTCAGATCTTGATAGAGAAGACACGGTGAGAACGTGGTGTCTTAAAACACCCTAGCTGCTAAACTACAACCAGTATATATCTGGGTTATTTTCACATTCAATAACCTGGAAAGGTGCACTAGACAAATGTCCTGTTACCATTTTTGCTCGTTTCAAAGTCTTCTACATATATTCCTGAGTTTCTTCCATCATGATCTTAATATTCTCAAGATTATTAATGATATCTCTCTCTCTCTCTCTCTCTCTCTCTCTCTCTCTCTCACACACACACACACACACACACACACACACACACACACACACACACACACAAAGTCTAGTCTTATTCACTGACATACTTTTCTTCCTGTCACAGGGCGTGGGAAAGGCCAGGAGCATTTTGGGAAACAGCTAAAGAGAAATTGACTCAGAGATATATATGGTTAGGGTTAATATCATATGTTGTATAGTTGGCAGTTACTTCTATGTCTGATTAAATTATTGCTAGTCATTCCAAGATAGGAATGTCTTCAGGGAATATTTTTACCACCCAATGTGCTGACCCACCTTGCATCATGATATGAAAGCCCAGGTCCAGCAACTCCATGGTCATAGGGCAGCATCCATAGCTGTGGACACCGTAAGTAGAAGGAGAGAAAGGCATGAAATGCCCAGAGTCACATGCTAATATTTGGAAAATTATTATTGCAGGTGTGTTAGGCAAATAATAAAATACGGTATTTTCTGATTTGGGATATTTGTGATTTATTCTAATATAATATTATATTAATAGTTTTTTAAAGAGATTCCCAAATTATATAAGCTTCAGATTCCATAAGACCTGAGTCCACTTTTGGATGTGTGACAATAAATTTATTATAATAAAATGGTGCAACAAAATGGTTTGGAGAGGATCTCCCCATCACCCATCATCATCTTTAAAAAAACCCCCTCATCTTTATTGTTGAAAGTATTACAGATGTACCCCTTAATCCCCCATTGACCCCCTCCACCCTGCATCACCCATCACCTGTTGCCTTCTGACCTTCCCCCCACTGTTGCATTAAATATCTTATGAAATTTACTAGTGACCTAATTACTGTATCTTATGGTAATGATCTCATTTAATTTAAGAGCAATTCCAAAAAAATAATCCATAAATATGTGTAAAGAATGCAGGAATTATCAAAATGATTGAAGTAGAAGTGTAAGTTTTCCTTCATCCTACCCCATTCTCAATTCTGCAATCCTCCCCCCATCTAATCACTATTAGTAGTAGCTTAGCGGAGTCTTTACCTTCTATATGCATTTGTGTGTGCGTTTATATATGTATGTGTTTTTGTTTCTATGTAGACAGCTAATTTTTTACATGATGGGGTATACTATACATACTATTCTGCTACTTGCTTCTTTTTATTAAAAAAAAAAAATAAGACATTTTCTATGTATGTACAAACAGATACGCCACCTTCCTTCTAGTATTAAGAATATTGCATAGGACGGAGACACCTTGGATTGTTAACTATTGCCTTATTGAGAGACACTTAGGTGTTTGCTGGTACTTTGCTAGTGCCAATAACATTGCATGTGAGCATCCTTGAATATATAACATTATGCAAAAGTATGTGCATTTCTATAGGATAAACTTATAGAAGCAGAATTGCTCTCGAGATTGGAATATAAGGGATATATGTGTCTATAAAATAGGTGGGGAGAGTAACGAGAAATGAGAAGTTGAGAAGACAAGAGTTAGCCAGGGATCTGTCAAAATACAGGAAATTTACAGTGAAATACAGTCTGTGCTTTCAAATGGGTATGGTGCATAATGAGAGGGCATTTGGGAATATCATGGGCTTTCTTCTGACTATCTGAATACCAGCTTGTTTCATGGACTCAAAAAGTGTTTACAAACAAAATGTCTGTGGGGTATTTATTGTGTAAAGGGCCTGCAAGACTATGCTGACAGCTCTTGGGAGGTTTTGCACAGTAATGGGGGCCTTGAGGACAGTGGCAGTAGGCAGAGTAAGGCTTTTTTGGGAGGGAGGGCTTACAGCAGGAGCCCTCCTAGGACTATAGAACACTGGCTCAAGGGTGATATCACTGGAACCGAAAAGGCAAAACATCAGAAACCGCTTTGTAGTTGGGAGCAATTGCCAGACATGTCTTGTAGCCTTATAGAAATAATTGCAAAGGTGTGAGTGAGCGAGGGAGAGCCACAGCCCCTCGTGTTAACTGAAGCAGAGAGATTTAGGGGGAAAGATGAGCAGCTACATCTTAAGCGCCCATAAAGTGGTGGTTCTCAAACCTTGGCTGCACATTAGAATGACCTAGACAGCTTCAAAACATCCTGATTCCCAGGCTACTGTCTAGACCAATTGATCATAATCTTTGAGAGTAGAACCTGGCATCAATATTTTTAAAGCTCTCCAGGTGATTCCAGTGTGTCTTAAAGACTAATGGAATTAGAAATTACTAACAGTGAGCATTCATTAGTCACAAAGAATTATAGAATATGGACTTTACAAGGAAGTCTCAGATCTGGAATATGCCCTCAGGCTCTGTAGCATTTAGGAAAGATGCTCTCCGTGTCTGATCCCAACATAACTTATTCACTCTCTGATCTTAGAGGCTTTTACTTACTATTAGCAAAGAAGTATTTATGTGGTTATTAATCTACCATATGTTTACTGACTAAAACTCCACTGCAGATGGACTAACTAGCTCCTTTTAGTAGGTATTTGTCAAATGTGCTTTTTCTTTGGGTTTATTTTTTGGACTTGACATTTCCTTGCAATGTCATGGAGATGGAAGCATTAGCTTTTCATGCAGGGTGTCCTTGTATCTCAGTATAATTTATCATCTGAGATAGCGAACTGCCTTGCATCCACCTGCAATTATTTCTTGTAATTAGAGCTGCCCCCACATGTAACACTCTCGCCATGAGATCCCAGAGAATATGTGAGGGCAAGGATCATTTAATTCTCTCCTGGTGAACTGATCCCTCACCCAAGTATTTCAATTTGTATTTAAAAAAAAAAAAGTGTTATGTGGAGTCAGTCTCTAGATGAGTAGGTTTTTGTTTTGTAATTTTGCCATGAAATATGTCTTTAAAAATTTTAGTTTAGGGAAGATAAACTGATATTAGTTAAGGAATAAGAAAATACCCAAAAAATTTTTAATGTGTTTTTCCCCTTTAAAGCACATTTTACCAATTTTTGTGCTTAATATTTATTTAACTGCAATTTATTGTTAGAGATTACTTGCCTATTATGCATTTCTTTCCCCTCTCCACACTAAAGGCTACTACATTTCCTATAGTTTACTAGATATTAGATTTGTTTTCTTAATTTTTTTCTAACATTTAAAAGAATTTTCAGACCATTAAAAGTATTTCAAATTTCTAAATTAAAAATAAGTCTTTGATACTCACGATCCTAAGTAGTTCCCCCCCCCCCCCCGTTAGGGTTTGATTTGTTATAACTTTAGAACAAGAAATGACAGTTTCCTAAAAGTTAAAAGTTTATTTGATTTGAATTGTAAGCCACCTACTGGTGACACAGTTCTTTCTAGTATTTGGAAACAGCCTTCACAGAAAACTTCCTGAAAACCCACACTGATGACATAGGCATCTTTTGTTCTTTTTCTCTGTAATCCAAAAGGTAGAAATGGAAGATTTCTCCCAGATGTCTAAATATTTAAAAGAAGGAAGGCTAAGAGGGAGATGGTGGTATGGAGAAAACTCAGAGAAGGCAGGGAGAGAGGTCACTTGGATGGGACTTATTACCATTTCCTCCTTAGTGTCTGTGGGCAACACCCTGCATTGTGCTGGTAACTCCACTGGGTTGCCTTCTTGCCAACCCTGTGATGTCTTTATTGCTTACTAAGAAAACCCCCTGAGTACAATTTCTCGTAGTGTTCTTTCTCTTCAGCACTGTATCTTTTATGTGCTAAAAATTTTGGAACAGAAATTGCAATTTCTTCTTACATAATGGATGATTTCCATAAAACCTCATCACCATTTACTGAGTAACTACTCAGTTCCAGGATCTCTATGAAGTTATTTAATCTTCAAAACAATCTTTCAAGCTAAATCTGAGGACCCTGAGTATGCACACAGATAGATTTTCACTCTGAGTTATAATGCAGTTCCCATCACTATGGGAATCAAAACATGGTCTTGCCATGGCTAATGTCCTTGTGCCTCTCAGTACGTTTCACTGTGTGTGAATACATACAAATACGTGTTTGTGTGTGTGTGCAAGTAAATATAAATAAATGAAGTCTTCATAAAACTATCATTTGATGCATTCTGATATTTTCTACTCTATTATGTATTTTAAAATGCTGGTTAATACTAAGTTGATTTGATGACTAGCTGACATCATGAGTTAGAATTTGAAGGAATGCATGCATTATATCAAGTATGTGTTCAGGTCTTTGTGGTCCCCTCCTTTCCCTAAAGCTGTAATTTCTAACATTACGGGGATGTTAGTCTAGGTCACAAGCATTCCTTGAACCCATGAAATAACAGCAACATGATCAACCACCTGATCATGTACTTACCCAAGGTTAAATGGTTAATCCAATACAACCCAGTGGTTAAATGTTGATCTAAGACAATAACCTCATAGTGGAAAGGCAGGAGGCTGTGCCTGGTCATTCTCTCTGTCTCTCCCCAGCCTCCCCCTCCTCCAGTTCCTCATCTGTACCCTATATTTTAGTCTTAACAGTGGCTTGCTTTCTCTCCCACCTTCACCCCCCATAAGTTTCCTACTATTGTGACTTTGGAACACTTGCCCTCATTATCAGATGGGCTAAATCTAGTCATCTTTCCAAGATGAGCTAAAAGATGAACACTCACTAATAATTATTTGAATTAGTAGATGGATGAATGAGTAAAGGGATGCTAATGTATTTCAAATACTTCATGTCTGGCCCGGCCGGGCGTGGCTCAGCGGTTGAGCGTCGACCTAGGATCCAGGCTATCGGGGTTCGATTCCTGGTCAGGGCACATGCCCGGGTTGTGGGCTCAATCAATGACTCTCTCATCATTGATGTTTCTATCTCTCTCTCCCTCTCCTTTCCTCTCTCTGAAAATCAATAAAGATATATTAAAAAAACAAATAAAAAAACCCCACTTCATGTCTGTGCCCTGTCCCAGCAGTGAAGGCAAGACTTTATGTTTTGTGGAACAACCTACTTTATTTCAGAAATTCTGGGGTTTTTTGTCTGTAAAATAGAAAATATAGCATCACAAGGGTGCCATGAGTATTAAGTGAAACATAAAGAATGGAGAGTTTGACAGTTACTAATTCTTCAATTCAGCAAAAATTTATTAGCTACCATAGATTAAAGACAGTGAGGTGCTTCAGCTGGCTCATTTGTGAGAAACAATAGTTAAATTTATAGGAATTTAGTGAGTTGGTTGATAAATCATCAGTAGCTTGATATCAGCTAAGGTGGGAGAATTTATACCACAGACATCTACAAATAGTACAGATCAGGGCTCTCCTGCCCAAGAACTACAGTCATGACGCCTTAGCAGCATACCACTGGGTAGAGACTTCAGTGGGATCAATACAAGAGTTGTCTCAGGTTGAGTTTTTTGGGAAGTCAACTCTGAGATAGAGTTTAGTAAGCAGGATGCTTAATTAGGATTGACCTTGGGATTAACACTTGTTGAAAAGAGGGGAAAAATTAGGAATTGGAGAATTTGAGCTGTAGTCCTGGCTCAGCAACACTCTTGCTTGAACCCATGGGGAGGTGGGGGCTGGAATGGGGGCCATTCAGAATTGTCCCAAGTTGAGCCTGGAGGGTCAGGATGTTAAACTCCTGCATCTATCAGCCATGAGATGTAGGCCACCCCAGGAAGGGGCATGACCTTAGCCAATGCAGCTCTGTATCTGAGGCAATCACTAAAAGTTGATAGCATTCCCACTGGCTGGGGACAATAAGCTTTCCTTTCCACGGTGATAGGGACAGCATGTCTCAGAGTCCATCAGAAGGGTGAAAGAAACCTGTTCCTGCATGTGCAAAGCCCATGGCCTGGTGAGCTAGAAATTAATATAACTTCAGATATATTCCATGGGTCAGTGCTGTGACTGAGGAGCAGACAGACTGCTAAGGATGCATGATGTATGAGTTTGCACACAGAGGAAAGGAGGGGGAGGGAGGCAGAGTGTCAAGCCATGCTGTGCTCTTCAGTAGGCAAAGTTACCATAACCAAGTCATGGAGGTTATAATGGGGAAGAGAGAAGCAGCTTAGTACTGTGCCTGATATCTGTCTGGTGTTCATGAAAAATACAGAGATTGGTCCACTTGAAACAGAATAATAATACTTCCTTTAAGTGAATACGCTTCTTGCCAGATGGGCAGGGGCAAACTTGGCATGATTTTTCTTTCCTTCCACATTCCCTAACAAACAACAGCACCTTCTACAATACACCAAACTGCGATCAGGCAAGAAGGAGTAAATACCTAAGCCCCACAAACTTCCCTTCCTTCCCTTCAGCAGCATTGATCTAAGCACAGCTGCCCTGGAGAATTTGCTGCCCAACGGCTATGTCTGTCAATATAAAAGCCCGAGTCATTTTCCTGCTGACACATGTCCCACTTTTCCCCTTTCTTTGTTTTGGAGGAGGGGTAGACGAGAACACTGACCATAGAGCAGCTGCTGATTTATACTTCTTTTCTGGACCTGGGAATTCACATTGATTAGTTGGATGAATGACTCTGTCCCTTTGTTTCAAGTGATTAGAGTGAGTGTCTGCCCTTGGAATATATCACAGCTCCCCAGTGACATAAGGAATAGGGTCCACCGTGCTTTTTGTGAATCTCAGTGCCTTTACCGTACCTCTGAAATACACCTGTCGCTGATACTTAACCTAGTTATGGAGAAGGGGGTCTTCAGAGAGTTCTGAAGAATGTGTGTGCCGGTAGGGACATCAAAATGTGTCAAATCCTTTCTTAGCGCTCTTTCATATTGCTTAATGTGTTTATGCTGAATTTGTCATCAAAGCAGTTGATGACATATTTGTTACTCATCTGAATTCGGTTTTTCTCCTTTTATTCTGTTGTGGGATTTCATAATTGATCAATGCTCATACAAATAAGTTTTGGCTGCATTTCTCCTCTCCAAAAGACAGAACCACCACGGTACAGTACATTGCTAGATTTTAAGGGGATCTTAAAATGTTATAAATGTCTTTAACATTTATAACTAACGTGTTTATTAAACGATATTCAACATTTTATGTTTTCCAGGAATTGTCTAGGTGAAGTGCCTGTTTATGTGGAGAACATGCTTTTCCTATTGGTCTCTTTGCTCTATGTTGATTTTTTGAAGGAAAAGATTGACTTTCTAACGCGATTTCCTCTAATTCCAAGTTGTTAGAAATGAATTTTTTGTGTGGAGCTTCAGTTTGCCTCCTCAAGTTTTTCCCGGGGTTCATGCTGGTTCTTCTCTGTGGATGACCTCAGACTTAATACTCATCCTTCTCAACCTGGCAGTTCTTCAAATATTGAAGACAGTTTTAATGTTTTTCATTGATTTTTCTCTCCCCCTAACAGACTGCATTTAGTTTCTTTAACCATTCATAAATTAACTCAAAATTAACATTTTTGGATGCTTAAGTCTACCTGTTGATTTCCCTGCAGGTGGTCAAGGTCCAGAGGAACTGCCCAGAATCCTCCCTCCTGGATCAGCAGGAGTTCATCTCTTCATCATCTGAGCTCCAGCAGACATGTGCACTTTGGCTGTACCATTGATCCCGTGCAACCCAGGTGACTTGTAATTGTGTTAGCTCCCCTTTCCAGCAGTGCTCTGAGCCACTTTGTTTCAAGTGACCTGGAGAAATTTCTAACCAATTGGACATTCCCCTCTCAGTAAATTCACTCATGAACAGGGCGAGAAAACAAGGGAGGTGTTAAAGGATGAGCAGAGAGTAGTTGATGAAAAAATTTTGAAAGGGGCCATGATCTTTTTTGCAATGTTATCTGGGACTCATTGTCTCTTACACAAAATTGGCTCTGAGTGAAAAAATATATACTGCAAATGTAACTGTTAGTCACAATTCAACTTCAAATAATATTCTTTTTTCACAATTCTCAAGAGTTGGGCTTTAATTTATATCCTTGGCAACCCTTCTAGATGTGTATGGAAGGAATGTATCTCAGAATCTCCACAAATGCTTCCAGCTCAGACCTAAGTAACCATGTTGATGCTTCATCGTTGAAACTATCTAATGTATTTTTATAAATTATATAAGCACAAATCAGAGAGCACCCTGTGCCATGACCTGCTTTCCCCCATCCAGTGAGTGAAATAATGGGCCATTTCACCACCATTTCAGGTCCAGAGGACTATTTACAAAGATTTCGCTCCTCTCACTCTTAATTGTTGGCATGCAACTCCATCCTAGCCTGGCCTTTATATGTATATAGTGCCTCTCACTTCTGAGTCAGTGACAGGTTCATGCTATAAAGCATGTATTTTGATTTTCAAATATGTGGCATATTCTTTTAAAGTAACCAGGAGGCTGTAAATCTACAGCTCTCCTCAGAAACCATTGATGAATTTCTCACACGGCGTGATTGCCAGGCTCCTTGTCCTCTGCTGTTCTTGGCATCTTCACCCTGTAATGTTCCTGCTAGATCATTCTCCTTTCCCCATCTGCAGTATCATATTCCGTCAATAGCTGGCAACTGTGATGAGTGTAAAGCAGAAACTAGCGCTGGGTACCCAGTGGGTAAAATAAAACATAAACAGCAACGAGAGCAGATGAGGCAGTGAGCAAAGCACAGATGAGGGCAACTTGCTGAGCACTGAAATTCAAAGATGTGAGGACAGATGAAGTGAGAATTTATGGGGCCATCTCTGTTCTCTCACCGTGTCTCCCTGCAGAACTTGTGAAACAGGGAGTTCTGCCCAGAGCGAGTCTCACTGACAGAGCCCAGGAATCCCCAGGGGGCTTCCCACTTGTCCAGGTGCTGAAAGGTTCTTCCTGCCTGGCTGCAACCATGGACTCAGACTCTCTTTGCATACTTAATACTCTCCCTGCAGCCTGTCTGAGTTCTTGAAACCCAAGAGACCCCCATAGCCTGCCCTAGAAAATGTAATTCTTAACCCCCTCTTACTTCAGATAGCTCTCATATTGCACTGCCTAATTGCTGCAGTTTCCAAATTACCATTACCCTCTGCTGTGGTTTATTTGACTCTAATGCTTTTCTGGGCCATATCAGTCTCTAATCTAGTCTCTGCAGTGTGGTTCCAGTGTGGTCCCAGGTGTCCTGGTTTACAGCAAGGGCAAGTTCTGGAGTTGGGGCAAGCCAGGTTTCTTTGCTTCTATGAGACTACAATGCATGCTGGCCCACTTAGAAGTGAGCTATCTTAGGCATGCGATGTGCCTGAGCACTTGGAGCGGAAACCACAAGGAACTCTGGGTTCGCTCCACCATATGATATCTAGTGGAATGAATCCAATCAGAAGTTAAATATTAAGTGTAGGGATAGCCTGTGAGGTGCCAGACCTGTTCTAAGAGCATGTGGGGGAGTGTGAGTCACTATCCTTCGCCATCACTGTGCTTAAAACCTACACAAAGAGACAAGCTATGAGTGAGAAAAGCAATAGCGATAGATTACAACGGTGGCAACTAGGAAGTACTAAGCAGGGATAGATACTTGAAGACTTAGGAGCCATCTTTACCACTGATTTAATCCTGATTTATGCAAAACTGCTTATCTACAGGAGTGAACTCTTGCAGTCTGGCTGATGAATGCCTGGGCTTTGTAATGTTACAAAGTGAGCTTTCAAAGTATAAGATCATTAATAGATTGCTTTAATGTGAAACACATTTTCCTATGGAACACAGATGCTAAAAATGGTGGTTAGGTTTTCAGAAGCCAATTTAACTCAAAAAAATAACTGAAATATAGGGCTAAGCTTTCGCTACTCTAAGTCATCTAGTTGCAGTCTTCTTTTCTAGGCACACACATCTCCTCTTCCTGTGTCCCCAGCCTTGGAGTTGACTTTTCTTACTCCCCAGCCCTGAAACAGTACAGGGTGGGGCAAAAGTAGGTTACCTTAATCATATGGAAAATAATGCATTAATGGACAATAATACAGGAATAAACTCTGTGCTTCCTGTATTCACAACTGAAAACCTGCTTTGCCCCACCCTGTATTCTTTCCTTCCCTCTTAAAGCTGCTCCTGCCGTTTTCCAATATCTGGGTAATGCAAATGCAACCCAAGTCAGTGAGCACTGTTCTCTTTCCCAGCTTCCAACATATGGTTGTTCTTTTTGTCTTTCTCCTGTTTTCTTAGTTCTTGTGTCTCAGTGTCTGAGAACAGCTTTACACTCATTTAATGGAATTTGGGAAGGGATCCAAGTGTTTCTGTGTTTTCAGTCCATTATATTTATCTTGCTTGTTTTTGTTTGACATTATAATCTATACTTTTTTTTCTGGAAATCAAAATATTTACAACAACACAGTGTTTAGTGGTTGCATCTTGGATATTTTATTTAAACTTTCAAGCTTACTCTGGATGAAAATAAAACAATTTCCAAGGGCCTTTAAAATGTTTCAGAATTTCTATAAAAATCCGAAAATAATAATCATTACATTCAACTTTTCAGAACTCGCAGATATATAGCAATTTAAAATTATGAATCAATATTTAATTGGAAATGGAGAGTGTTGTTACTGAGAAATAATATGATTGTAGTCATGAAATTACTACCAAATTAAATATAAAATTAAAATTTTAATGCTAATAGTTATACTTGGATTATAAGTATTGATGCAATTTGTAAATTTAATTTCCTACTAAGAGTCTAAACTCATGGCATGTTTTCTTGTGTTAAGTTCTTGGGTAAAAGTAAATGGTTCTGATTGTGAAATTATATTAATCAGGCACTGGGAAGAATACAGAGAAGCTGATATGTATTTTCCAATTTGTTCCCTCCCACTCTAGACACTGCCAGTAACATATTCATTTGGAGAGAAGAGGTGTAAAGTTATTTCTTAGAGATGAAAATCAAAGATGCAAGAGACAGAGTTGAAAGCTGGAGCAGGATGCATTTTTAGATGGCCAGACTGCTGAGTAAAGGAGCTTATTGCTTTTTAAATTGCCTTATATTTTTTCCAAATTCTTACACAGGCCCTAGAGAACAATTTATCCTATGTCTTTTAAAACTAGCTACTCTAAGAAATGCTGATTTGGTTTTTAGTAGAAGTTGCAACAGTTGGGGAAGATAATCTAAGATTTGGTCTTACTGTTGGTGTGAGCTATGTCAGCAGGCCTCTGCTTTCTTAAATACAGTGCCAAAAACTTTGAACGGGTACAGGAAGAACCATTCAGAGGTGATTGTTCTTTTCTTGTGGTCAGTTAATCTTTCTGTGGTCAGTTAATTTGGTTCTTTCCTGGGTGACTCTTTACATTTTAAGTGCTCCTGTTCATTCTTTTTTATTTTACGTTGAGTCAGTTCCCCCTTCAATTCAATCTGATTCAATCCAGTCAAGTAAAATAAGCATTCATGGTGTCAACCTCCACTCCACTTCCCTTCTCAAGGAAAATCAGATCTCATTCACATCTGGATCCAAAATGTTCAGACTTACTTTTATTTATTTTTAATATATCTTTATTGATTTCAGAGAGAGAGAAAGGGAGAGGGAGAGAGAGAAAAACATCAATGATGAGAGAGTCGCTGCCTCCTGCACGCCCCTGATTGAGGACTGAGCCCGTGACCTGGGCATGTGCCCTGACTGGGAATCAAACCGTGATCTCCTGGATCATAGGTCAATGCTCATCCACTGAACCATGCTGGCTGGGCTGAACTTACTTTAATTTGTGCTTCCCCTGTCCTCTTTTCCTCCTGTTAGGCTAACGGAGCCACCTTTTTACCCATCCAACGCCAATCCCTCTACTTGTGCTGTGAGGTGTCTTACCCTACTTACCAGCCCTGTCCTTGCTTGTACATTCAACCTCTCTCACCCTCTTCTAAACGTGCTCAGATTTTTCACATGAAACAAAAAACATGGAACTATTTCTCCTCACTTGACCCCTTGCTAGAGTTTTGCCCCATCTCAATCCACTCATCTCGAGTGAGTAGTTTGAACTAAGGTTTTCAGTTCCTCTGGAACCACTCACTACTTAACCCAGCCCACCTTGTCTTTTGTGCTCCTCATGCCATCTAAGCAGTGAGGTCCCCAGTGACGTCAGTGTAGAGGAGTCCAGTGGGCATTTTCAGTTCCATCTTACTTGACTTTTCTGCAGTATTTGACACTGATGTCCATTCTCTCCCAAAAACAGTTTCGCCTTGGTTTCCTCCTGTCATTTTGCCCTTGTATCCCTGTATCCTTTACCCACTCACCCTCCTGTATATGCTCCCAATATTCCTCACGGCTCTTACTTGGGCCTCTTTTCTCCTCACTTTGTATACTCTTTCTCATAGGTCTCATTTATGCACATGGCTGTGATTATAACCTGCACACAGAATCCTCAGCTCTGTACCTGAAGCCTAGGCCTTCTGTACAGTTCAGGTCCATGTGTTCAATTGCCCACTCATCTCACAGGGAAGGTCAATCAACCTGCCCACAGTGTAACTATAAGTCTTCACTGTTTTAGTGAAGTTCACTTTTCCCAATGCCCTGCCTCGGCAAAAGTCCTGTCCATCCACCTAGTTGCACAGATTAGAGTCCAAGGAGTCATCTTCAGCACCTCCTGCCTCTCTATCCTTACGCCCAACAGCTGGGTGCTCTGTGTTTTCATCTTAAATACCTCTTGAAGGTATGCACTTTTATCCATCTCTGCTGTTACCCCACCACCATGTGGAAGCAAATGTCATCCCTTTGGCCTGGATGGCAGCAATAGCCACCTGGAGTCAGAGTCATCTTTTGAAGCACAATCCTGTTGTCAGCCCTGCACTTGAAATGGTTCAAAAGTTTCCCATTGTTCTTTGAACAACACTGACATCCTTCCCTTTGCCTACAAGCTCTGCATAATGTGGTCCCATTCCACACCAGGCAACCACTTCGCTTTCTATGCCAGTCACACTGGCTTTTCTAATTCCTCAATGTTAATTCTCCTAGGCTGTTATTTGCACATAATGTTTCCTCTCTCTGATGAGACATATCACTTTTCTTGCCTGGTTGAGTATCTCTGTTCCTTTAGCTACAAGGTCTATCAGTATTTCTTGAGGAATACCTTTTTTTAATCTCTTTGGTTTGGTAGATTTTCCCAATTTATCGTCCCTTGTGCAGGTGATGCTGTGGTGTGCCACCAAGATCACTCCTTCTCCTACGTAAGATTCATTACTCCCAACTTCTGGGGGTATTGGCTGCTGTTGACTCCCAGCTCTGTCTCTCTTTAAGCCCTGCCCTCAACTAAAGGGCGCCGCACCACTCAAGATTATGCCCCTTCTCTGGAGACAGCCCACGTCCAGTGATGGCTCAGTGGAGGATGGGAGTTATAATCCTGGCTTCCTTCCCTCAATTTGTGGGACACCTTCAAAGTATCATCTTAACTCCAGTGCTGCCCATCCCATAGGATAAGGCCTGTGCTGTGACTGCCTAGCTGTTCAATGCCTTCCTCTTCCCAGCCCTGCTTCTCACAGCCCCTTACATGTGTTGTCCCAAGAGCATTCTTCTTATATGCACATCTCCATTTCAGTGTCCATGAAACCCAACCTAAGGTCCCATGTGCTGTTCCTTCCCAACATTTACCATGGTTATAAACATACGATGCCAGACTGTCTGCCTCTGAATCTTGGCTGTGTCACTTAACAGATCTGAGAGTCTACACAAGTAACTTATGTTATTTGTGCCTCAGTTTTCTTACCTATTTCATTGTGAGAATTAACCCTTTGTGGTCGTTTGTCTACTCTCAGCCACCAAAGCTTTTTTACCGTTCCGGTCGTATGTCTGCTCTCAGCCACCACAGCAAGGAACCGTACGAATCTTAACTCTATTCATTCATGTATCAGTTCATAATTTCTCTTGTTTATCCTTCATAATCTTGCATGTTATGTATCACTGCTCTTTCAATGGAAATTAATTCCAACCAGTACGACACCCATGTCCAAATTTAATACGACCGCAAAGGGTTAAACTACTTAGAACAGTGTCTCAGTTCGAGCTGGTATGACATTACAGTAGATTGGGTGGATTAAACAAGGGGAGAGGGATCAAGATGTAGGTCTTGGATCTCTTCATCTTTTAACAAGGGCATTAATCCTGTCATGAGGGCCCATTCTCGTAACCTAATCTAATCCTAATTCCCTCCAAAAGGCCCCACCTCCAAATACTATCACATTGGGGGTTAGAGTTTCAACTTGAGAATTTGGGAGGGCTAAATATTTAGTCCATAGCATTTAGTCCATAGCAACATTGTGTGGTATATAATAGACTCTGCATGATAGCTATAATCATTGTTGTTATTATTTTCCCAATGGAATATTGCTGTTTTTGTCTAGAGACAGTCTAAAATATAAATACCTTTAGGAGGTGCCAGTTTAAGCTCAAGTTTCCCGAGTGTTATTGCAAGTACACTGATCCCATGAGATAATACACAAATGAAGGATTCTTTGTTTCAAAACTAGACAGAATATATAAATAGTAAATTTTGTAAGAAGAGCTTACAAATCTTTTTTGGAGCCTCGGGGTATAAAGACTGAGAAATTCAGAAAAGTAATCTGCTTCACTTTTTGTAATCCAGTGGTGCCTGCGTTCCCACTATGGAGACATTCCCTCAGTCAACACCTGTCAGTCTTCTGGGATTAAATTGAGGACCCCTCAGCAGGGTGGGTTTGTGAAGACTAAAACAGATTTAATGTGATTATAGGGCAGGGAGGGGCAAAGAGGCTGACTACCCAAACAGGGTGACTGTACTGCCAGCACCAAAAAAAGACCTGTATCCAAGCAGAGATTGCAGCCCAAAGCATGGTAAGTTGCTGATGAATATTAGGTCTTCTAGAGCCACAAATTGCCTAGGAACTCCTTTTTTCAGTGTAAGCAAAAGCACCCAACAGAGGGCCTTATTATGCCCCGTGGCTATGGGCAGTGTGTAGGCTGTTTCTGGCTTGTTATCACCTTTTCGTGATAACAGTGACTGATGAGGTTCTCCATAAGAGTCTGGTGTGTGCTCAAGGGAATTCCACATCCACTGTCAAAGCTTTCTCATTAAAGCTTTCTCATTAAACAATTCCTTTTAATAAACTACTGACTGAAACATACACACACACACACACATGCACACACACACACACACACACACACACACCTCTCCTTTGGCTAAGCACATCTCCTTTTTAACTGAACTAGACAAAATATATAAATAGTAATTTTTGTGCATGTGTGGGTAATAGAGATGAAAGATAACGGAGAGGATGAGAAGATGAAGAAGTATTTAAAAAATGATGAGTAGATCTGAGTTACTAAGCAGGCTTGGTTTCCCCATGATGCTTGAGAGCGGAGGGTGAAAGGCTTTATATATTGTGCCATGCCATGCCATGCCATGCCATACCATGCCATGCAGTGGTCCTTTTATGTCCTCCAGAATTCACATGTTGAATTCTAATATGATGGCATTTGGAGGTTAGTTCTTTGGAAGGTCATTAGGTCATGACAGTGGAGCCCCCATGAGCTGGAATAGTGCCTTATATGAAGAGGGCCGAGAGCACATGAGGATTCAATGGGAAGATGCCCATCCACAAACCAGAACACAGGCTCGTACCAGACTTTGGATCTGCCAGCACCTTGATCTTGGGCTTCCCAGTCTGCAGAACTGTGAAAAATAAATGTTTGTTGTTAAAGCCACCCAGTCTGTGGAAATTTGTTCTATCAGCCACAGCTGACTAATATAGAAATATATATATATTCTCATTGATGCCAGGCACAATAATATATTGTATTAACAATTTAAGAATATGTCATATTATTATATGTTGGTTCTCTCTTGCTTTCCTTGGAAGAGTTCTGGTAAGCAGAAAATAGAGTCTTCTCTTTACCTTTGTAGAACCCAGTTGATCCAGATCCACACAGAATTCATGTTATCTCTGGGTTATATTTTCCCCCAGACATCTGGGCTTTTATTGATATTTTTATATAGGACACTGGCTCTGCCTTGGCATTGATGGCACTTTGTGTTTAAATAGACAATCAAAGATTGTCTGTGGGCCTGCAACTCAAATTTTGTAGCTGTATCAACTTAAAAAATGCTTTTATTTACCTTACACCAAGGCTCTTTTCCTAACGGTTACATAACTACTTCCTGTTTGTTTTTCGTCAGAGCGTAAAGAGTGATAGTCCAGCGGGCATCTAGAGATCAAAGACATTTAAGTCTATAAGGTTTCTTCCCTGATCCCAGGGAAAGTGTAAGCAAATCAGTATTGGCTTTAAAGAAAGGGAAAGTTTAGCATAGGCTGGTGCTCTGAGGGTGAAAAGATGATTCCAACTATTCCTTTCGAGGAACAAAGAACCGAGATGTGAGTATTATGTCGGGGTTGGAGTTCTGATGTACCCGTTTGCTTTGCAATTTAGTTTAAAAGCTGGGCTCTTCCCAGAAGAGTCAAACCTATTTCATCCATTCATCTGTCTGTCTGTCCATCTATTTGTTTGTCCATCCATCCATCCATCCATCCATCCATCCATCCATCCATCCATCCATCCGTTCATTCCTTCAAGCAAATATGGCTTGAGGTATAAAGCAAATAAAAATAAATTTTGTTTATCTACCATTTTCAGTTATGAAAGACTGATTTTCCAGATACCCCCTGGAAAATCAGTAATCAAGAATCAATAGTTGATGAAACATACTAACTACAGATAATTCTCAGAAAAGGGAAGATACAGGAATATTTATTAGAAAATACTGGTCTTGGAATAATTTATTACCTGGCTATGGTCTCCAGAAGGCAGCTTAAAGCTTTTGTGTGATAGAATGGCACTAGAAATAGTGTTTTGTGAAATGCCAACCCCTACTGAATGGTAATCCAAGCATGGAATTATTGCACAAGTTGATGTTTTAGATAGGCAGGGATTTAAGATTTTAAAAATAGAGTAAAAGATATGTCATCCAGGAACACCTTCCAATTTGGTAATAATCCCAGAGATTATTACCAGCATATTTCTAATAAGAGCAGGAAAAAATTTGATCATTTCAAGACAAGATTCACTTCCATGTACTAATAATATTGAACTGAGGAAACTACAGGTTTCTTTCCGTATTAAAGTGAGCTAGCAGTTTCTTGAGAATTCAGCTAAGCATTTACCCTCATCCCCGGCATATATTGATTTCCCTCTTTCAATGAATAGTTCTTAAAGTTTGGATTGTTTGTTAAGGATGGGTAGATAGACCTCTATATCTATAGTTGCATCTACATCCGTACCTTTATCAATCTCTCCAGATAGTTTCCTTTCTGTTGGATTAAAGGCTACCTGAAATGAGGCCTTTGGAAAACTTCCGATTTTGAGACTCTGTTCCCTTTTAGAGCTCGTTAATTATGAACAAAACACAGTAGAATAACTGCAGTTAAGCAAAGGGAAATAAGGCATAAAGGATTAAAAGGAGAAGAAACGAGGCAAGATAAAGGACAGTTTCGAAAGCAACGTTATTTTTTATTATTTGGTGCAGAAAACTGTGAAGCACATAAAACAATCTAGAGGAAGCGAGAAAGATTTCTTCTCATTACTGGCCTTGAGGCAATTTTTTTAAGCTGCCGTAAACTGACAAACAGACATGATGGATATCATTATAAAATACACTGAGTTGGAAAAAGGAGCACAGAATGAAATGGTCCACATCAAAAGGGGAAAAAAACGTCCCATAGAGTTCTCCACAGAGTGAATGGCCCCAAGATTGTTAAAGACTGGTATCACAAAATTAGCCCCAACCTGGTGTTATTTTGTTCCTAGAAGACATAGGATTTTTTCTTTATTACCTGTATCTTTGGAGTCAGTGTGATTCCAAAATTCACATAAAGGCTTACCAAGTAAAATTTAGCTAGTAGTCCTAATCTTGTACCTTATAGACAACTATTACAATGAATCTCCTTCAAATTTATAAAATGAATTTCAAGGGCAAAAGATGTTAATGCAGATTTTCCCACCGTTCAAATTTATTGGAGGTGCGATGTGTATGTGTTAACTCTTTCAGGCCCACAGGGTCTGAAACTGTTAAGTTTGCACAAAGACCAAATTGTTCCAAGAGAGTAGACAGCAAATTCCTTTAACACGTCTATGCACCGCTTCTGTTCTAAAGCCTCACAGTGGTCTGCCAAGGGCCAGTTCTGTAGGAGACCCTCCTCAGTTACTACTCCAAAGCCAGTTGGGTGACTGCCAGATGACAAAGGCCTGTGTAGTTATAATAAAATTGTGATAGAAACACAATCTGCCAGCCTGGGATCCCTAGGCCCTGTCTTGGGCTAAACTAAGCAACAAGCCACTTAAGTTACCGGCACTTGAGTTTTCTCATCTTTAAAATGGGTATAACAAAGCCGCCTTCACATGCTTATTGCAAGAGTGAAATGAAGTAAGTTATATATCAGGGTCATAATTAGTTATTACCCTATCTGAATCTATTGACTGTTTTTTCCCCGAGGATATGTTTTTTTATTTTTTAGAGAGAGAGTAAGAGAAAGAGAGAGAGAGGGAGAGAGAAACATCAGTGTGAGAGAGAAACACTGATTGGATGGGTTGCCTCCTGTATGGACCCCTGTGGGGGATGAAACCCTCAATAGGTGTGTGCCCTGACTGAGAATCGAACCCACAACCTTTTGGTATATGGGACGATGCTCCAACCAACTGAGTAACCCAGCCAGGGCTCTATTGACTTTTTAACAGGATGTCCCTGGTCAAGGGTTGTATATAGTCAATACTCCCAGACTCTATGGGTTTATGAGGCGTGGCTTCCTGGAAAAGATCAGGTAAACGGTAGGAGAAAGTGGAATTGCTTCATAACTAAACATCCCCCTTAATGAGATAATTCCACTCACCTCAGAGACTTTATCTTTTCCAGGCCAGAGAAGGAATGTCCTGAAGGAGAAGGTAGGACCTGGCAGGGCTGGAGGCTGCCCTTCCTCCATGTGCCACACATGTCCCTGTTTTGTCAGAACCTCTGATTGTCCCTGTCCTTGAAACTCTTAATAAATCCTGATAATGGGTAAGCTCTCCAGGTCTCAGTTTCCACTAACTTAACTGGGCTAATAATGGTTACCTTGTCTCTCATAGTTCTCTTGTGGTAGAAATAGTACTAGAGGTGCACGTAGCTTGACAAGGAAGGTATAAGCTTTACCTACACAAAGTTTTATTAAAAGAAAAATTCATGAAATATAGTATGGGTAATGAGTTTCAAGAAAACTGGTCATCATGGTCTTCCTTGATCTCAACACTCCATCCTGTGTGTTGGCTTAAGTTATTCTCATCATGTTTTAAACTTCAATTTTAGCTTTTAATTTCCGGCCTCGTATTATGGTTTGGAAACCCTGTGAGAGCAGGAAACATGCCCTTTTCCCCTTCCTATACCTGGGAAAATGCCTCACTCACAGCGGAGCTCTGTAAATGTCGTGCAAATTGAATATTTCCACTGGAGTGTTTTCTCTGGAAATGTTAAACACCTCCTCACACTTTCCAGAAAGCCTGGTATTGGAGATATTCTTCAGAGAGAATTTTTATAGGTGCCAAGGTAGTGATAGCTATAGAATTATGGAAATTTTTAGCTTGGCTTTATGTTGTTCTTTTCAGAGTTCTTGGATTATTAGTTTGATACATTTTTTTTCTAATATAAACATTTAATGCCAAAAATTTCCCTCCAAGAATTGCTTTCACTGTATACCAAATATTTAGGGGTATGCTGTATTTTCATTTTTATTCAGTTTGAAATAGTTCCTCATTTCTTTGAAGATTTACCCTTTCTCATATGGATTATTTGTGTGTGTTGTTTAATTTCCAAATATTCGAGTATTCTCCTATTATATCTCTGTTAATTCCTAGATTCATTCCTTTATGGTCAGAGAAAATGCTTTCTGTGATTTCAGTTCTTTTGGGTTTGTCAGGGTGTGTCCTATCTTGGTGAGTTTCCTATGTATACTTGAAAAGAAGGCATATTCTGCTGTCGGTGGTGTTCTGTAAATGTCAGTTCCAGCCAGATGCTTGATGGTAGTGTTCAGTTCTTCTAAATTCTTGCTGATCTTTTGTGAAAATTTTTTTTTTAGAAAAAAATCAGAGTGGATTCAGGGTTATCCTGAAAACACTGTGCTTTTGAAGTGGGCACAGTGCACTACCGTGGGTCTGCCCGTGGGGTGTATCTTATGTGGGATATTGCCCAGTAGGTGTGGGTGCCACTAGGGAAGACAGCAGATCGAGACTAACCGATATAAACTGGTGACAGCACAAGACAGAGTGAGGTACAACCAACCTGCTGTGAGAGCTCTGAGAACAGAGTGATTAACTCTGGCATACACGTTATACACAAAGGGAAAGCAACAGAAATAAAGCAGAAATCGGCAACTAACTTTAGCAATAAATAATACATATTGATGACTAATCTTCATGTTGGTCTGCACAGTGTCCCTTTGTGTCTGTGTGCTGTCACCATGGACAGCCAGCATCCAGAGTTCAGGGAATAAGCTGGGGCTTGTTTTTTTTGTGAACCAATTTCTGTGGGTACACAGTGACCTAATTTCTGTATTTCTTGGAGTTTGGCCAAATTTTTTTACTTTCCGAAGCTTCAAGTTAAAAGTATTTATCTTTTCGTAGTCGAGCATGAGTGTTTGTGGAAACAATAGCTCACTTCCTTCTGTTTATAAAACTGCAGCAAGAAAGCAACACCCCCACAGCCTGCCGGAGAGATTGATGAGGGTGCTGGGAGCTGGCAGTGACACAGGGAGCGGAGAGTCCTTAATCTTCCAACAGAGCCGCAGACTCCTTGGGTTTTCTGCATCCAGTGCACCGAATGTTCTAGCAGCAGCAGCCCTGTTCACCTCTCAGGAGAGACATTTGAATAAATGCTTTCGAACTCATGTAGTATATTTTATCTGTAAGGACAGAAGTACATAGTTCACCTTGGCATTCTGTGTATTTCAAATTACTATCGATAAGCACTAAGCTGACATTTTGGGGGGAGGATAATTTTCCAGTAGCTTAAAATAACATTTTAGATGCTCTTTATAATAGCTATGTGAAATTGGCTCAGGTAGTATCCTTCTTTTTGTAAGATATGGAAGAAGGGCCCCAAAGGAAAATGTTACAGATGTGCTCATAGTCACATCACACAATTTATTACACTCCTTCATATCAGAATGGTATGTGTGCATTTCTAAGCCCACTTCGTAACTGCTGATGTACTTTATTTAGGGAAATGAGCTCGGTGGCCATTATTGTGCTCCTTGCACAGAGACAGAAATTGAGGACATGGAGGGTGTCTGTGATCGGAAAGCCAGACAGATCATATATCTTATAATTCTTTGTCCAGCCAGGAAACAGAAGGTAGCGGAAGACGTAATTGAGCCAAACACACAGTCTGTCTTCAGCACAGATGAGGCAGTTTCTGTGAAGGCAAATCCCGCTGGCAAACATTCCCAGGAAGCCCCGAGGCCAGCGGAAATCTGTCTGTGAGGCTCTGAAGGCTGTTATAGAAGGAGATGGAATCATAACACCTCGCCGAAGTAATAACAGACCTCACCCAAGAGAGGCGGGAGGGAGTTTGAGCCTTAAGCACGCAGAGCAGAGAAAAATCACGCCAGGTGTAATGGGAGTAGGTCAGGGTGACTTAGTCTTATCCAGGGTGGAGCCAGGTGCCTTGTAGTTATTTTATTTTATTTATTTTTATTTTTATTTTTTGGTGTTTCCTTCCTGTAAACCCATTGCCAGAGAGGACACATTTAATATTTTTTTAATAACTGGGAAGTTACATTGTTCTTAAAAATAATTTTATGTTTTGAAAAGTAATTCAAACTCATTATAGAAAGCTTTGCAGATAAACAAAGCAGCAAAAAACCCCCTACAAAACCACATTATATTTACTGCTCTTACCCCTATACTTAGTATTTTGTGCCTAGACCATAAAGGCACTTAGTAAATATTTATTGACTGAGTGAAATGAACTCACAAATCCAACCAGAGGTTCACATTTGGTATTCAGTGTAAAATGAAAAAACTTTTGTGTGCTTTTAGTTGAATTAATAATACATATACGCCTTGCTCTGTGTGTGTGTGTATATGAGTGTATTTTTCATATATATGTATGTGCTAAAGTGTATCAAATGCCCAGTGATATCCTAGTTATTACATAGGATAACTGGTTTATTCTACACTGACTCTTGACTGTGGAGCACTTTCACAATATTGATGCGGAGAGGTGAGAATGGAGTGTAAACAAGTGCACAAGGATATGCTGGTAACTCGGGTAACCCAGGATTTAAATCCAGCTTTACTTACATAGAAGTTTGAATTACTGTCTGAAATATACTGAATCAGCCTTAGTAGTAAAATAGTATAGTCATTTTACCTTACTATTTATTTTTTCTCTCAAACATCATTTTCTAACGGCTTGGTCATTTTTCATTGTGTGAATGGACCAAGTCTTATTTAATCTTCTATCATTTGGGGACATGTATTTTGTTTTCTGTTACATCTGTTAGGTCTCTACTCTGAGGGGAGCACTCTGAGTGTCATTTCTGTAAACGGACTCTTCGTATGAATGTACAGACTAAGGCATTTTGAACAGCTCATCCAAATATGCAACAGAGCAGCTGGCTGAGTTCTTGTTGGTATTTTTTGCCCCAAGACATGAGAGTGTGTGAAGATAATGCCAAAGGAGGTTTAAAAAAAAAAAGATTATTCCATTGTTTTCTAACAGCTCCAATGAGAGAAGAATTAAAGTGTGGTGTTGTTGACAAAAAGGGTACTTCTCTCTGTCTCTCATACTGTATCCAATATTTAATGCTACCTCCAGCATATATTCTGAATCTTACCACTGTCTACCCCTCCACCACGTAACAGGAGCTGTGTTTTGAGAGATTTATTGCAAGGAATTGGTTTACGTTACCGTGAGGACTGAATAGGCAAGTTGGAAATGCGTAGGGCAGACCATTAGGAAGAATTGAAGCTACAGTCCACGGGGTGGCGGTGGGGGGATTGTTTTCTTCAGGGAAGCTTCAGGTCTACCCTTAAGGCCCTTCAGCTGATTAAATTTGGCCCACTCAGCTTATCTAGGTTAATCACCTTTAAGTCGAGTGGTTAGGGACTTTAATCACATATAAAGAAATATATTCACCTAGATTCATGTTTGATTGAAAACTGGAGGCCATGGCCTGGCCAAGTTGACCATCCCCATCATTGACACCATAGTCCAGGCCAGCATCCCCTCTCACCTGGATGGTGTTATGCTAATTTACCTCAACTGTCTACTCTCCTTGCAAATAAAGCAGTAAAAAATACTGACCACAATAGCTTAATGATCTAACTCCATTTTTCCTTCTTGCTAAATGAGCTCAGCCACGTTGGGCAATTTTGCTGTTCTTGAGCATGCCAAGCATACCCTTGATGGGCCTTTGGAACCTTCTGTTCTCTCTGGAGTAGGCTTTCTGCAGATCGTCACATGGCTGGCTCACTTGCTTAATTGAGGTCTCAGTCCAAAGTCACCTCCTCAAAGTCACGGAGCAGTGTTAACATGATGATTAGCAAGATGGACTCACTGTCTGACTTTGAAATAACTATGTCGCTTTCTAGTTGTATGCCCTTGGACAAGTTTCAGAGCCACCTTGTGTGTCTATTTCTGCATCCATAAAATGAGGAAAATAATAGCACACCTACCTTATACAATTGTAGTGAGGATTAAGTGTTATTATATATAAAGCGAAGTATATAAGCATTAGCTTTATTATCCCAGCCACCTTATCCGAAGTGGTATCCCATTGCTCAAATCCCCATACCTTGCCTTGTTTTTCTTCATTGCATTTCTGCATTGCATTGTTAGCTGAGATTATTTATATAAAGTATTGTTTTCCCTACTGGCTCTCCATGAGGACAGGGATTTTGTTTTGATTACTGTTGTCTTCTCACTGCATAAGGTGGTTCCTGGTACACTGTACACATTCAGTTGAATTCAGTGAATGCTTGTTGATCGTATGAGTGAATAAATGGCTGCCAAGTGGAAGCTCCTAAGTGTAGGCACATTTTATTACATCTTATTTTTCCGCTTAAAGAGCGGGACTACTTCCATTTTCTCTAATATGACCTTTAAAATGTAGCAATCCATTTAGGATTAGGATTGCAGCTCCCGACCTTCTGGCCATCAGGAACCCTTAGGCTCCTAACAGATGTTGTGCTGGTTTTGCTTTTTGCATCTACACAATGACCCACCTGACCATGTGCTCCAGCCCAGCTCTCTGGAATGGACACCTGCCTCCTTTTCCAAAATGTGGTTCAAAAGTTTTCCAAACAGTAACCTTTCTCAGAGCCTTTTCCAGTGAGCGCTGTGTTACTCTGTATATCATTGTTCTGGGTTCTGTAATTTAAATTTTGATATTTTGGACCTCTTTAAGGACTTCTGTATTATTTACTCCCCCCTTTTTGTATTCTAAATAGGTAAAGCAGATTGAGAACAATTTCAACGTTTCTTTTACATGGCATGTTGCTCTTCAGGTCATAAATTCTCACTATATGCGTCTCCGTAGATTTGGCTCAAATCCTGACCTTGCATATCCTAGCTAAGTGGCTTGGGATATTCTAAAACACAATTACAGAAGACTAAAACTAAATCTCACGTACCATTTTAGCTCTCATCCATCAGGAATTTGGATCTTCCCTTTATTTTGTGAGAGTAAATACGTAGTCACACAAATAACAATCTCTGTTATGTTCACCTTGTAGGGTTATTATTCTTGTCATAATTGATCATCCAGACTTTTTGGATCACGCTTTTGAGAGTAAAATAAAAACTTTAAAAAGTTAAACTTATCTATTTTTTACTACTATTCATTTACTGACAAGTTTGGGTCATTTTATTGATCTATAGTTTTATTCCAAATTATTTCCTTAAATAAGACAATTTCTTTAAAAATAAAAGTAATATATTTATGTACAGGAAGCAAAGAAAAACTCTTTATGTTGACTAGCTGAGCATTAAAAAGGGTAAGTGGGATAGTGTTTCTTTGTTCATATTCATGTATTTTATTCTGTTTCTTAGCTCCACCTTTATCTGGTATTTTCTGATTTTCTTGTTTTTAAAAGTTACTTTCATTTTTAAAAACAAAAGTGCCTACATTTTTCAAAATTGCCTTTTATGGTTAATAAATGTGAAGGTATTTATTTGCATGTACAAGTGACTCTTTTCCATAAACCCCATCATATTTTTAAATCTGAGAAAAACTTAAGTACCTAGTCATGAGGTAAAATCAGGGCCAATTTTGCTAAATGGAGAGTATTCTCAAGTCTGTTTGTTTCACATTGAGACATATAAATATTTCAGTCCAAATATTGTCAGAGAGTCTGGCTCTTTGCCTGCATATGAAGTACTTTTCTTTGTCAAATATATTTATAAGCAAAACTTGTCAACAAGTTGTTTCTACTAATGATTATTTTGAATGTCTCATCATAATTAAATATTTCACCAAATTGTAGGCTTTCTTAATATAGTTTCAAGACAGAATATAATATTTACCGAGTTATAAATAGGATCTTGGGATAGTCTAAAACACTTTTTAGAATTTCAAAACTAAGTTTTATTTGCATTTTAGCTCTCTTCTGTAAGTTTGGGTCTTCCCTTTATTTTGTGAGAGTAAATATCATTATCAGTCTCTGCAAACTTTACATCAATAATTGCAAGTTCCTGAGAGTCTCCAAAGCTTCCAAAGCTGCAGCTTCTTAGGTTGCCAGTTTGGTATGATATACTCCCAAATTTCAGTACATTATCAGAATGATTGATATATGTGATAAATGCCAAATTTAAATGTATTTCTAATCTATAGATTGTTTTAGTTTATTAAGAACATGGCTTTTACTGAGATGCTGTGTTCCATCAAAATTTCCATTTGAATTATTGCTGCAAAATCAAATGACATTTTCTTCAAAATAGAATTTTACTGAATAGCATCTATAATGACAACAGATGCTTTACCTTTCACCAAATAAACTTCCCAAAGCTTAAATTTGGTTTTAGTAATTGTATGGAAAATCAAAATGTTTACTGAAATGTATTAACAAATAATTTTTTTATTTAAAATGTGATAGTTCTGATACAAAATGGTATTAGTTAACTTCTGAGTTATTTTTGTTGTTATAATAATTATGATTATTATTTTGCAAATGGAGCTAACTTATTAGCAGCAACCATTTCACTTTTTATGTGTACGAAAGTAATTGGAATCAAACTAAACAAAATTAATTAAGGAGGATAGTCACTTGATCTAAATTAAAAGTCCAACACTTTCTGCAGCTGAACAAGGATTGGTGACTTTGGGCAATGTTCTTTTTAAAATAGCAACTGACTTTGATATAGATATAAATTTGTGTGTTCTGGTTTTCTGTGGTTGGTGAGATCTAAATACTACCCATTCAACATCAAATTTCATGATTTTTAAAATTTAACATGCATTTTTGAGTTCATTGGTGCCAAAAAATTCAAACCAAAACAAAAAAGTAGTAAAATACATGAATAAAATAAAATAGATTTACACACACAATAAATGATAAAACTTCTGTAGCAAGAGTACCAGACTATAATGTCTTTGCACAGGTATTTCATAAACCTTATTTATAACTGTCTAACCCAGCGATGTCCAATCGATGTTCCACAAGGATTTTTAAAACATGCAGTACTTGACTATTTAGTAAGGGGCACTGACCTCTTTTCCCTTATTGTCAAATAAAAAAGTGACAACAGTCAACACAATAGCTATTGGTGTGAATGAATCGAAATTATACCTATTTCTTTTGTGAGATCGGCAAAAAACTATAATATTTTTTTGGTGTGCCGCAGAATTTTAGTAATTAGTTTATGTGAGCCATGAGATGAAGGTTGAAAATTGCTGGCCTAACCTAATTCCCGTGCTCCCTACTGCCCCCTGTCTGCCTAGTGGCCTCTTGCTCCCCAAGTACACCAAGTGACCAGCAAGAGCAGTTTTCTGCTCTCCTTTCATCACTGCCCAAGACCATCTGGGGTCACTGCCCCTTGCTGCTCCTGTCATAGAGCACTTAATTTTATCAGTGAGGACCCGCAGCATGCTGTCCTTGAGAAAGAGGTGTTAATTACCTTGTGTCTGTAAAGTGCTTGGGAAAGAGAGAGGTTGTTTAAGTACGCCTGTTTTCCTGCACCTGTGGCTCAGACATTTCATTTGCAGGCTCTGGCAGAAGCTGAAAGGCTACAGTGCAGCTCCACCAAATCCAGCTTAGCCTGTGTGAGTACAAATATTAAAATAATACCTTATTAAAGTATAAAAAAAATCCCAGACAAATGTCAAACCAGACAGGATGAAACACTGCCGGGGCAGCAGGGATAAACCGGGATGCCTGGCTACTCTATTGATGAAGATAAAACTATACATAAGAAAATTCTATGTTGAACTATAAATTAATTATGGTGGTAGCTACTGTTACTTTGGCTTAACCGAAAGCTCAAATTTGGAGAATCATTTATTTCTCAGATTCAGATAGAATCATTATTTTCGTTAAGGGCCAAGCAATTAAACCACTTTATAGCTTTCATTTATTTAGTCATTTATTCCACATAAGCATCAAGTATTTTCTGTACAAAAACACTAGGTTGTCTACAGAGATAGATAAAGCAAAAAATGGCTCTTCTCAACACTACTGTTTTTTAACATTTTGAGAGGTTTGATGCCCAGACTGAGCTGGAATGAAATTTCTCTTCACAAAATATATGCCCATACACATATGTTTCCACAGTAATTGCAAGATGCCTGCGATTTCACAGACTCGGGCTGTGGATCTCTCATTTGAGGATCCAGATTTATATGGATGTAGGAAAATGAAACCCATGCAAGGTGGAATGTAAAAATAAGTGTAAAAGAATTTATATTCATATATGCATATATGGACACAGACAATAGTGTGGTGAAGGCCTGGGGAGGGGAGGAGAGGGGATGAGGGATGGAAGGGATCGGTGGGGAAGAAAGGGGACATGTGTAATATTTGAACAATAAAAAAAAAGAATGTAAAACTGAAAAAAAAATGCTATTCATGAAGCCAATTTGAATAAAATAAATTTAAAGATAATGTTACAAAAAAATGAAAATAAGTATATCTGTCAGGGTTCTCCAGAGAAACAGAACCAATAGGACTCACAGAGACACGTATCAGAGGAGACATTATAGGAACTGGCTCACATGGTTATGGAGGCTGAGAAGCCTGCCCTCTGAAACCTGGAGATGCAGGATATAATTCAGTCTGTGAATCTGAAGGCGTGAGAACCAGGGGTGTCCATGGTGTAAGTCCTGCAGTTCAAAAGCCCAAAGACTGGGAACTGCCCCGTCCAAGGGCAGGGGAAGAGGGACGTCTCAGGCCAAGAAGAGGGAGAAGTTGCCTTCTTTTGCCTTTTTGTTCCATCAGGCCCTCAACGGACAGGATGATACCCGCTCGCATTGACGAGGGTGGACCCCGTTAGTCAGTCTGCTGCAGCAAATGAAGCACCCTCACAGACTCAGCCAGAAAGAAATGTCGTACCAGCTATCTGGGCATCCCTTAGCCCTGCCGAGTTGACAAAATTAACCATCACAATAAGTAGCTCAAAAAGCGGGATAGCCAGAATATTCTTCCTTAATTTGTTTTCATTATAGGATAGGCCTCTGTGAAAACTGAAGCCAGAGTCTTTGATATCATCGTGAGAGAAACAAATAACATTACCTCAGCCATCTGGTTGAAGTGCTGCCTGCCAGTTTTCTTGGCTACAGTTACTTTTTGTTTCCCCTTTCATAACCCGGGAGAAGCATTTCACCCCAGCCCACAGTCACCGGGAACATGATCAAGGTAGACCTCCTGCAGGGAAGAGCCTCAAAGATGTGGATTTAAGTTAAAACCACTCCACTAACAAATATTTTGTTGGAGATGCCTGGAGGTCATGCATGCACTCCATTTCTCCTAAAAGTTCCACACACTAATTTTAGCATTCTTCATGGATTTTTACCTGCAGCAGTTATTGCTGTGATATTCTAATGGTGACCTTCCATTTCCTTCATTCTTTCTACATTTATCCGGAGTTCTTCTGTGAGGTGCATTGTTTCTTTCCCCCCATTTATTTATTTATTCATTCAATCATGTAGTAATGTCAGTACAGACTCATGGATATTTATGTTATGATTTGGATTTTAGTCCAATAATATCAATATTTATTTTACTGCTGAAGTTTTCCAATTTTGGCCACTGTGAGACTTTTCAGTTGATATTTCCCCATTCTTTTTTTCTTTCTTTTCTTTTTTTTTTTTTTTGAATTCTTGTTTTGTTTAAGCATTTCCTTATTTCCTGGCACTGCAAGAACTGCAAGATCTTCCAAGCTCACTGTGTATATTTCCTGCCTCAGTTCAAAATCAGCCATTTCTCCAAAGAGGTCTGGTTCCTTTTCTTGGAAAATGGTATTTAGAAGATTTGTATACGAGGTGTGTTCATTGCTGCTACTGGGGCATCACCGATTCTAGGCTCACTCAGCGAACAGAGCTAGGAAAGGTTTTACTAACCCACGTATTCATGCATATCTGTTTTCATTTTGGGTCTGTCTATAGACATGCGCTTACATTTGTATCTGTGCTTGAATCCACAGTCTAGCCTTCCCCCTTGCTTTTTTGCAAATAGCTTCTTTCTGGGGCAGTGAGAAGCCTGGCTCCCATGAAACAAATTACTCACTTGTTTAATCCTAGTATGCATTTAAAGTCATTTCAGAATTGCTAGCCTGTACTCTTGTGAGAAACAGAATTACCCATTAGAGTGCAGTGTTTAAGTGCTGTTCTTCTTGTCTTTGATCTTCAGGATCCAGTCAGAACACTATTTTCCTAAGTTATGTAGGTCAGCTCATTTTCCCCCACCACCTCCAGGGAGTATGATATGCCATCCATTTGTAATGCAGCGTATTAGTTTTCCATTGCTGTGCTAATTTACCACAACTCAGCCACCGAAGAGAATATCCGTTTATTAGCTCACAATTGGCTAGGTCTGAAGTCCAGGTGGACTCCACTGGGCTCTGCACTTAGGGTCTCACACGGCAGACATCAAGATGCTGGTTGTGCTGGGCTCTTGCCTGGAGGCTCTGGGGGAGAACCCACTTCCAGGGTCATTCCAGTTGTTGGCAGATGCCAGTTCCTTGGAGCTGGAAGAGTGAAGTCTTCATTTCCTTGCTGGCTGTCCACCAGGGTCACTCTCAGCTTCTGGAAGTTTCTCTCTGGTCCTTGTGCATAGCTCCCTCAAATTCAAAGTCAGCAATGAGTCCTGCTTAGAATCTAACTTCTGCCACCAACTGGAGAAATTCTGCTTTGAAACTGCTCATTAGATCCATCTGGAAAAATCTCTCTTTTGATTTACTGAAAGTCAACTGCTTAGTAATTTTAATTATATCTGAAATATCCCCTTTGACATGTAACATAATATTGTCATGGGTGTGAAATCTCATCCTATTGACAGTCCTGGGATTAGGGTAGGACATTTAGGGGCCATTTTAGAATTCTGCTTATTACATGTAGTGAGAGTTGTCACCATCTGCATTCCATTCTGGGATCCCCCGATATCTGGGCTGGTTTCTTAAAGTTTGGGAGGTGTTGGATATGTCTGTTACCTTGATCGTGGTGACAGTATCATGGGCATTTGCATATGTCCAAATTCATCAAATTATACACATTAAATATGTGCAGTTCTTGTATATTAGTTATACATCAATAAAGCTGTTATAGAAGTTCGCATGTGGTTAATTCCTTGTGGTGTAGAAATGCGTAGGGTTGTGTATCTGTCATGAAAGTACCACACTGAACAGTTCCACACCCTAAAACTCCCTGGTGTGCATTTTGTAGACAACCCCTCCTTCCGCAACCAACCCTTGGAATCTGTTTACCTTCTCTAGCGTTCACATTTTCTGGAGTGTCATATGAACGGCATCATCCAGTATGAAGCCTTTGGGCATTGGTTTCTTTCATTTAGCAAAATGTATTTAAAATTCATTCATGTTGTTGCCTGAATCAAGGGTCCCTTCCTTTTTAATAGTTCAGTGGTATCCACTGTATGGATGTACCAAGCTTACACCTTTAACAAAAGTGTTAAAGCAACATTATAATGTTTGTAAAAACGATAGGATTTGCTTTATGACATCTGTGGTGACAAAGGAATTCGACTCTGCCTTGTGATGGAGGTAAACTTTCATAAATAGCTTTTTGTAAGTAATAAAGGATGCATATTCACATGTGTGTGTGCAAGCCTGTGTATAATTGACTTTTTTAAAAAATATATCTTTATTGATTTCAGAGATAGGAAGGGAGAGGGAGAGAGAGAGATAGAAACATCAGTGATGAGAGTCATTGATCGGCTGCCTCCTGCACGCCCCCCACTGGGGGTGGAGCCCACAACCCAGGCATGTGCCCTGACCAGGAATCCAGCTGCAGTCTCCTGGATCCCAGGTCGATGTTCCACCGCTGAGCCCCGCCCAGCCGGGCTGTAATTGACTTCTGTGTCAACTTGGGTTCTTTGGCTTCTATAAAATATACATGAGTTATACTGGCACCTCTAGCTGGGCTTGAAGGGAATTTCTCTAGCTGGGAAAATGAGACAGTCATTTTTAAATCCTATCTGCATAAAGCCTCCTATAACCAGCATCATTTATCTCCTAAGTGTCAGTAGCAATTCCAAAGTTTTTATGTTGGTAGAGGCTCAGCCAAAATTCCAAATATTTACTTAATGATTATATGTCAGAGAAAGGACATCCCATAATCTTTGGGCTACTCCTACAAAGAATATCACTTGAATTAAAATTTAATTGTGAAGTTCTCTAAGAGAAGGAATACCTTTCTTAAAAAACCCAAGAAATTAATTAAACCCTTAGGTGATCGTATTTTCCTGCAACTTTAAAATTGCAATTCATATCCTTTAATTCTACTAATTTAAGGAACATGTAAAAAGTGGAATATTTTCCTCAAAAAACGTTGAAAAAGGAGAACATTTAAATTTATTGGAATGCATAATTTATGTATAACTTATCGAGGTAAAATTACTCTGTTCCAAAATCCTACCTTTGTCTTCATAAAAGTGAAAGACAAAAAAATAGTAATTCTCTCAGAGGTACTGTGCATTTTAAAAATATACGTATATAAGCATGAAAAAGGGAAAAAGGAACGTAGTAGAATATTACCTTAGCTGCACTATCTTTGGCTTTGAACATACTGTTTCTCATTGTGTTGATTTTAAAACATTTGCGTCATGGATGGGTTGAAAAAGTATTTGGGAAAATAACTTTATAGAATAGAATATAAATATGAATTTTGAAGCAATATTCATGATTGAGGGCAAATTGTTTCAGAATAGAAAAATAGTTCCTTCTTTAAGAAGCTTATTATTATAATCATAGTACAGATGTTAGAAAATAAGGCACAAAACATATGTAGGTGAAGTTATTTTGAGATACATTAAGTTAATAGCAAGGTTTGCACCAACGTTTTTCTGTTCCTAGTTAAGTTCAATTTTTACTGGAATTCACTTTCTTTTTTGGGGACAGGGAAGGCTCCTGCCAACACACACACACACACACACACACACACACACACACACACTTGTATAGAAGTTGTTATGCTTCATGGAGCCCATGAGTCACAAATTGTACCCTACAGTTACTAAAACCCTCCAGTCCCAGTTGAAATGTGGAAAGATTCACCTCTTTTTTATAGATAGATGCAAAAACATTCCAGTAACTGAAAAAGACTTGGAACTGTATCTAATTCTCTATTTGCTGTTTTGAAGAATGCACTGCTCCCTTTAAAGCTCACTCTTTCTTTAGATCAAACAGCAAAAATGCAACCAACCCAAATCCCTGCAGCGGAAGCTATGGGATTTCCTTCCCTCTCTCCAAGGACTTTCTGGTTCTTTCTGGTAGGCTCCCCTAACAGGAGCACCAGTGAGATTCAGTTGTTTCATCTTTAAAATAACAGAATTTACTTCTTAGGTTAGATTTCCTCCACCCTACTATATAGGGTGTCCCCAAAAATGTATACAGATACATTTTTTGATAGCTCAATTGCTATTTCTTTCTTTTCAGATTTAATCTATTGGAATTAATAATTATTCAAAGTGTGTATACATTTTTGGGGACACCCTGTGTATGCAAGAAGTTTTCTTTGGGAAGTGATCACAGGGAAGGGGATGACAGACGGGACTGTAAAACAAGGAACCAGGGAGGGCCAGTAAAAGGTCTCTTCTTGAGTCGGCCACCACTTTATGGGGAGCCATTTAGAGTATGCCTCAGAATTTCCATCTAAGGGGCAAATGCAAAAATGTCTGTCAACTCTTAATCCCAATGGTCAAAGCTGCCCAACGGGACGTTAACAACCCCTATACCCACATATTATGCTGTGGGACTCTGAAGAGTAAGCTGGCCTTTAAAGACATCCCAGATGGCTGGAGCTCAGGAGGAAAGTGAAACATGACTAGGGCAACTGAGGCACAGCGTTGCCAGATGACACCTATAGGAAGCACCTACCTTGCAAGAAGTTGCTGGTGTAAAAGATGGGCAGGGATAGCACGAGGCAGTGCCAGGATATATCTCTTGCAACTAGTTTTGGGAAGTTTCAAACGGACACACATCAGAGTCCTCCGGAGGACTGACTACAGCAGGTGTTGTGTCCCACCCTGAGAGTTTCTGGGACAAGATGGGGACTGAGTGATACCAACGCTGCTGGTTAAAGGGTGGGGTTCTGCAAGGTCTTCCTGGTCTTTTAGGCTGCGATGTTAGGAACTAAAGTAGAAAAGTACCTGGACAGAGAGGAACATGGGAAATAACAGGTATGGGCTAAAACAAAATTCACTGAAGCAGTAAAGGAGATAAATGTTTAACAAAACAGTATTTAGATGTGACTGATAAAACGGGACAACCAATGATGTTAAAAACTAACATCTCTAGCATTCAGGTTTCTTTCAGCCCTTTTTCCATTCACATGTCTTCTTTTTTGGATTCTCAACTCACTTTATTGCTTCAGATAGAAAAGAAATAGGTAGAGACGTACCTTGTTTTACTGTGCTTTGCTTTACTGCACTTCACAGATGTTGTGTTATTTTACAAATCAAAGGCAAGGCCCTCCACCAGCAAAAGGATTGCCACTCGTTTTATTGCGATAGTCTTTACTGTGTGGTCTGGAACTGAATGCACAGCATCTCCGGGGAATGCCTGCAATGCTCACGTTTTAGGTATTTTACCCTTTGGGGTCAATGTAGGTTTTATGTGTGTATGTTCAGTTTGTATATAACGTTTATAATTAAAACAGACGGGAATACCATGTTTGAAACAAAATTAACGGTACTAAACTGCAATATTATCAGGTAGCTGCAAAATCTCCCACTTGAGTATCAAGCTGTATCTTCTGAATGAAAAATTTAGAAGCTGAAGTCATTTCTGGTGGTACAATATAAATTACAAGAGGAGAAATCATGGTCCACAGCCCTTGCTGGGTGTTGGACCTTAACAGCATATGCATAATTCACAGAAAAGTACTGTGCAAAGGAATATGGGATAACCTTCAAAAATAAATCAAGGAAGACCGGCTACTAATCTACAGAGTAGTTTACCTGGAGGGAAGGTAATGTGAAGGAAAACAGTCCATCATCTCACATAGCTTAATGCCAGCTCTGATGCAAGTTACCCCAGGCCACATATTACACATGGAATAGAGAATATTTACGCCCAAATATCTGCCACTTGGAAAGAAATCAGCCCAACACTGATAAATGAAAGAGCAAAGCAGGTATTAAATTAAGCAGATAAACTTTACTTTGATTGTAAAGTTTAGCCAGAGGGGAAAAGAGTTGGAAGAAGAACCCATAGCTGTAAGCATCCAAGCCCGTCGTTGAGGACGAGCGCACAATCAGGCATGAGGACGGAAATTACTCCACGGTCCGTTCTATCGACCGGCAGCTAGAAGGCAGTCTAATTTTCTTGATAAATGGTAAATCTCCAGACGGTGGTGCGAAACAATGCTCCAGAAACTCACCCATGTAAGGAAGGCTTTGGTTTATATATATTTCCATTTTCATGTTAGCTTCCGATGAAGTTTATGTATTTTGAACATGTTTGCTTTGATACTGGTAAAGGTTGTAAAGCCTAGATTTTACATAAATTTTGCTTGTTTATGCAAATATAAAAGGGCAACTAATGTATGTTTTCAAATTTCTAATTGTCTTATTTACAAATGAGTTTCTATGAAAGCTGGTGAACAGGGCAAATTCCAGGATGTTTTGAGAATCAAATCTGAAGTTGACACTGTGTCCCCAAAAAAAAAATCTCCTGAAAGATGCAAAAACACTTGGCTTGGCTTTAATCTGTGTGAAAACACTCATGGCCTGCTTTCCATGACCTGTGACACCTGGACAAAAGGAAGGAATGGCAGGAGGAAACGCAAAACTATGCTCACAAGGATCATCCTTGGTGATAAGAGAGAAAGCGAACTGGCCTGCACAGTTCTCCTCCGCTATTCCATTCTGGTTGCTTCTTGCCTACTTAGGGTTCCACTAAGCTCCCATGCACTTATGTTGTAATAACCTATCTTAGCTGACCCCAAACAGACTTTGAATGCAAATGTTTATTTGGAAGGTGATTCCAGGAGGCATTGATGGGGTGTAAGGAAGTGAGGCCGGGAGAGGAAGGAAGCCAATAAAGGTTGTGTTTACGGAGGGACTTGCTACCACTGGGAATCAGTGCCGGACCTCAGCTTTACCCAATGGAGGAAGCATGAAGATGGGACACTTATCTCCAACTCCCTTCCACCCTTGCTTCCCCAGCGCTTTCACTTAGTCTTCCCTGCAGGGGACCAGAGCAGTGGGACACCTTCAGTAGGGAAGAGCCATGAAGAGGAGCTGGGCACAGACCGGGTTCACTCTCTTTGCGCGTTTCTACATCCACGTGGAGGATTCCTCCGTAGTTGTTTATACCTCCTTGGTTGACTTGAACAATGAGGATGAGGGGAATTACCAGTAGGCAGCTCTGCCCGATAATAGAGAGAAAGGACTTCCAAGTAGGCGGTGCTTCTCCTTAAAGGTAAGATTTGGGGACAAAGGTTGGATTTTAAGAGTAATCGCCCTCATTGATCCTAATGGCTGGATTTATCTCTAACTTTTATCTAAACTTTCACCAATTTGCTGCGATTTGAATTCCTTGGAGAAAAGTAGACTGCGATAAACGCCTTCATGGATTTTAAGAGGCGGCTCACTGTAGAAAATAGAGGTGGTGATTTGCAAAGTGATTTGTTCATTTTAATTGCATTGATTCCACTCTTGTCAATGGGGTAGACTTCCGGAAAACAAACCTCTTGAAAAGAACTTAAGGGAGGGTGGATGAAGATGGTTTCATGCACTTTATGAGACAGACTCTCTCTGGATACCCATCAATTAGAGGCTAAGACAATAAAAGAAAAAATTTGCCCCATCTGGCTCTACATAAAACTCCCCAAGAGGTTTGACAAAAAGTCTCTGCAAAGAGAGGCCAGGTCTCCGGGGAGGCATTTGTTTTTCAGGCTCGTTGAAATGCTTTTTCTTCTCAGGGATGTTATTTCAGTAGAGCCAGATGAGATGCACTTGCTATTTTTATAAGTTTTTAAAAGCTTAAGCTGGGCAAATATGTCTCTTCAAGCTGCCTGCCGTAATAAGCCTGATGCTAAGGCAGCTTTATGTCCCATAAAGAGAACATTAGCCTCATGGAGCTACGGGCGATATCTGATAATCTTGAGGATGATTCCTCAGTATCAGATTAGTATAGGAAAGGCCTGTATTATTTTCCAATTTTTAAGAGCTACCAGTGTAAAATAAATGATATTTTGACCAAAATGCTTTTTCTCTATTTGACAAGTTAAGCTTTGACCATCTATATTTTTACTGGATAGAGGAATTCAGGCTTCTGAAGAGCATTCTTTTTTCTCACTATGTGGCTATTTCTCTCTCACCTTTTGGTATCTGGTCCTGGTCACTAGTGTTATCATTGAATTTTTGTCTCTCCTTCTTTATATGATATTCCCACCTGGGAGACCCACTGTCATGTAAAATAAAGTATATTAAAGATGGAGTTGATTTTCTTCTTTTAAAATCCAAATTTTCACCAGCAATGTTTTATTTGACTCACAAATTTATATTTCTAGATTTAAAAAAAATACTTCTTTGCCCTTGAATAGTGAATAAAATTTCCAGATCATACTCACTCATTACACCACCCAGATTCTCCTATGATTCCTGTTCCCCTCCTGTTCCCCAGTCATTCATTGGGGTGATTCCCAGTCAACAGCGAAAGCCCTATTTCTGGCTTTCTTGCTGCTCCCATCTGTAATCTACCCTACTTGCAGAAGCAGGGTTTATCAACAAAATACCTTTTGGTTATATAAAGCAGGTTTTTGGGGGTAACTTTGAAATGGCTTCCAGTTATTTCTTGAAATTAAGGTCTCTGGATCTGGCTCCTTGTACGTTATTCATAGCCCACTTCCCTCGTTACCCTGTCTGCCCCCCCCCCCACGCCTTTGTCCTAATTCCATAGCAAATCAGGACGTGGACTTGAGCCTCTGTCTTTGGGCCTGTTGGAGGTAGTAATTGCAACACACACACACACACACACAGTAATTGCAACAGGATATCCCTGTATTTACCACCCCCGTCACACACACGCACACACACACACACACACAAACACACACACACACACTAATTGCAACAGGATATCCCTGTATTTACCAACCCCGTCTCTCTCTCTCTCTCTCTCTCTCTCTCTCTCTCTCTCTCTCTCTCACACACACACACACACACACACACACACACTTGCTCTTCTGAAGGCTGTTCAAGATTTGACCCTGGGCAGCACTGGGTCTCAGAGCCCCTGGATTATACTGTCAGCTGTCGCCAATTTACCGTGCAATTTGGGAAAGCCCTGACCTCTGTGAGCCCCACTCTCCTCGCCAACAGGAGGTGAAAGAGATGTTTTCTAAGGTGGATTCCACTTTGGGCTTTTCACTATCCGCATGACAATAGGACGTCTGTTTTTGATTGACTACACCAGCTACAATCACTTGTCACTCACACGGGTTCAGAGATTGTTTAGCACTCTGCTGTTTACATGCAGTTAATGTATGTCTTTTTCACTCACTCCCACTATTAAATTACAAGCTCCCGGGGTTTGCCTAGAACAGTCTTACACTGGGCACTCAGGAAACGCGCAAATCATTAGCACAGGTAAGACCTTTCCCACACAATTTGGTGTGTGCTGAAGAAATACAAGTATCAACGATTATTATTTTCAATAATGCCTTGCTGGAAAAGTATGAACTTGCATTTTTAAAATGTGCTATTTTTTCACCTTTGTAACAACAAATGCCGAATTTAAATTTTAACATTCCCTGTGAATTGGAGCACTTTGCTAACTTATTTTAAGTCTATGCCCCACCAAGGAGCTGCATGATAATACCCTGGGGGCTAAGTTGTCCTCCACTTCTCTCCCATATTTTACTTAAAAAAAATTCCCCATCACACAGCAGTGCCCAACATGATCATTAAATAAAACTGTAATTAAGGTGACATCGGCAGTTTCGTAATTAGAATCTTGCTGTAACTGTAAGAGTAAAAATAACATTCCCTGGTGCTGAGATGGGGCAGCTGTGGGCTCCTGCTGAAAATGTACCTTGGCAATTTAACATGACTAATTGTAAGAGCACTTCACAGGGGACTGTGTTAATCTTCAGAAGTTCTTCTATCTCTATAGTTTCTAGGAGCCATATAGTTTCTGCTTGCCTAAGTGCTGCTGGTTTCTCCCTGGCTCTGCAACAGCCCCACGTTTGGTTCCAGAGCTCCTCTCAGGCGAGTTGAATGGACTTCATTCTTGCAGCTGTCTCTGTAGGCTGCCAGTTAGGATTTTCCAGCTGAGGAAAGACTTAGCAGTGAGGCAGCAGCCTGCGCAGTGGAGCAGGGTGGGGCCCGAGAGAGCCTCGTGGCGACCCTTCCCTTCCAGCGGAGGACTCGGGCAGTTTGGATTTTCGTGTCTTGTACAGAGTAACTGAGTTATGAGGCTTCTTGATGGTTCTCAAATCTGGCCACATATCAGAGTCATCAGAAAAGTGCTTTCCTCCCATTATTTCGAGCCTTTCTAGGGACTGTTCTCTTCAACTCTCTGCCGGCTTCCTCATTGTCACATGTGTGGTCCCTCCTCAGTTTTTGAGACCTGGATGTAATGTCAGCAGCCTGATGAAAGAACCGTCTAGTGGGTAGCATTTTCATGATTTCAGGAGGTCGAGCAGAAACATGCGGCCCCTTGACCTTGCCCCTCGACTCCTTCCTTGTCCCCGCAAGTTTTCCCCTTTGCTCTCTTGAGTGATCGGCGTTTCTGTCCTCACCGCCGTTGCTATGAATGAAGTAGCCTGTCTCTCTCCTGGGCTTTCTTATTCTTTCCAGCCCGTTCTCCAGGTGGGGATGAAGTCCATCACTCTAACACACCCATCTGAAATCTTACCCCTGTCCTGGCCCACACTGCATTTTGGTTCCACTTTGCTTTGAGGATAGAGTCTGACTCCAGATACCAGGCTCTACAGGGCCCTACAGCATCAGGCCTTTGTCTCCCTTTCCAGCCCAATATCTCACCATTTCACATCCACACCATCTTAGTTTTCAATGATGTTAAACTATTTGCAGTTCAGAGTCAACACCTGAACAATGAACTGAAGTTTTTCGAGTGTACTAATCTACTTTAAACCTAGAATTGATTATACTGATAAAGCCTGATTTTTTTAATTCATGGGATATAACTAAAGAATTTCAGGAAGATTAAAGTGATCATCAGGTGAATTAATAATATTCAAATCCCCTGTTATGAAATTGTATTTATCACTCCACGGTTATGAAACTATGTTATTATTGAATATGGCTTTGTGGAAATCTAATTCCTCCAATAGCACAGATATATTAGAATATATATATGCATATACACAAAACTCTTCAGCCTGAAATAAACTTTTTAAAGGTTATGATGTATAAAACGTGCTCTTTTGATATTTAGCTTGCTATTAAAAATCTTTCATTTTCTTAGGGAAAGCTCATTATTGGATGCACTTTGCTAATCTTTGCTAGATAAATTTAAGCCCCAGACTTGTGTAAGATGTTGGATTTGGAAAGGACATTCTCAGAGTTCTTGCTCCTTGGCTGCCAGCCTCCACAAGGTTATAATCTGTTTTCCTTGAGATTACAGCCTTAGTTTTCCTCTGACTCTCCTAAGGTAATGCAATCAATAAAGTTAAGAGTTCTGTATTTGCCTATTAAAACCTCAGATGAGAGAGCATTTTCACATGACAACTTTAAATTTTTAAAAGTACCCAGTTTGGATATGTATATGCGTGTGTGTGTGTGTGTGTGTGTGTGTGTGTGTGTGTGTGTTTGAGTCTGAGGAAACAAGCATTCTTGATATGGGGAACAAAAATGTCTAGAACCTTCATAGTGGAAAATTAGCTTACCTGTGGAATGATGACGACTGCTGCCTGTCTGTCCTCACTCACCCTTGCAGTTTCTGCTCAAGTATCATCTCCTACAGGAAGCTTTCTCTGACCACCACTCGCTCCACACCCAGAGCATCCTTATTTAGCCTTATCAGAACAATGATCCTGCTTCATTGAAACACTCTCTTTTTGTGTGTTTGGCCCCAATTTGGCTGTGCATTTTTTGAAGGCAGGGATGACGTTTTATTGGATTGTATGCCTTTGTTTCTCATGCTCTGTTCACAGTGCCCAGCACAAAGGAGACACACAACAAGTTGTCTTTGCACTTGCCCTTTTTTGGCTTGTGAGGAAGTGTCAACAAAGTGTGTCATGCATGTATAAATGCCTGATTATGATGAGTCCTTTGGCAGCTGCTACATTAGTGCTTTTTAAATAAATAAGTACTTAATCTCTGTGTTATTGTTTGCCTCGTTTCCCTAAAGTCAGAGGCTTTCTGGCATTTTATCAACCAAGTCACCATGCAAATGCTAGTTGGTGCTCAAGATCTATTTGGTGTATGATAAACCTGAGTGATACCCTAATCGGATTATGCTGTTCCTGAGCCCTGCTATCCAGGTAACACGATCAGTGTATTTTGATTATTTCAGAATAGTCACAGATAACACAAATTGCACGGTGAATCATTACACAGTGAAGACATAGTGAATCTTTGCATGATAAGAAAGCCTGACAGAGCATCAGAAGGCAGAGCAAGGGTTGCCCGGGAAGACGGGAATACGTTGAAAAACTAGTGAACTGATTTAAAACATGACTAACCGGAAGCGAAAGGTAAGAAGTGAGTAACCATAATAACCATCATCAATCACCAAGGCTATGAAAGCACTCATGTTGGCAGCAGTGACTGGCTTTTCAAAACACACCAAGGTAGTGAAACTTGCTTGGTCACCGTTAGACTTCAGAGATGATTATCTGGGTTTATTCCATGTTATCTATGGTGCTTCTCGGAAAAGATTTTGAAACACACATAGATTTCCTTTTGTTTCTTGGTTCATTTTCAGCGCTCACAGCGTTCTCTGAATGACATGGTTCCAGCAAGGTTGGCTGTTTTGTTTTAGGGGAAGGATTTAGAAGAAACAGTTGGGCACTCAGGCCTGTGAACCGACTTTGTGCCCCATTGTACTCATCTGTAAAAGGGAAATGAGAATATCTCTCCTACTAACGGTGAAGAGCTGTCACAAGAAACTAGAGCAATGACATTTGAGAAAGCACTTGCTACCACCCAGGAAATCTGAAGTATGGCAACATGATTTTTACTCACAGGTAGAACTTTCATTATATGACTGTCAGTAGCAAAATCAGTTCTTTCCTTTTTGCTTTGGCTAAAGATAAATTATATCTTTATTTTAAAGATATAATATACATTGAAAAATGCCAAGGAGCAAGATCGTCCCTCCCCACTTCCAGTTCCAGCCCCCCAGAAGAAACTGCCATTAGCAGTGCTTTGTGTACTTCCTGAAATTTCCCACAGATTCGTCTGTGTGTGTGTGTGTGTGTGTGTGTGTGTGTGTGTGTGTTTACAAAAGTGAAATCATTGGGTACTGGTTCACATTCAACGTCTATTTGAGACACTACATATCACAATAGAAATAAGCTATTAAATCCTAGGCCCACATATCATGGAGTTATTTTTCTTTGTAATTTTGCCTTTATGTCCTGTTTTTGGAATTGATTCAGAGAAGGAATGTAGAAGGAGTGGGTTAGAATCTTGGGATCAGGGGTCAAGGGATTCAGTGTAAGTTCAAAGCAGAAAATTTTTCAGTTTTCTGAAATGTGTTTATTGAAAGTATGTATCAAGTATTGCAGATTTAATTCATTAGCCATATATAGCTTTAGATCTGAGGATTGGGTTGAAAGGAAAAAAAAAAAACAGCTGAAGTCAACCATAGCATTCTTATTGGATTAAAATAAAACAGTAAAGCTGACTCTAGCATTCCTGTTAAAAATTCAGACTTTTGTGAAAGTAAGATTTCTGAACTATTTGAAATCTGTACCTTATGATGTTATTTTTTTTAAATGGAGTAGCAAAGTAATTCACTTATAGCTATTTATGCCCCAATTCCTTTCTGGCAAACGGTGCGACATATTTCCCCATGGAAGCCATTTATTTCCAGGTGTTTTCCTATCAAACATTTAAGTAACAAGAACAGCTGGTCACAACTCCAGAGAGGCATTAGAAAGAAAGCAGCAACCTCTGAAAAATGAATGGAGCTTATAAGCAGCACTAGCTAGAATGGTAATTTCAGTTTTATAGTAGAAGAACATTTGCATTTGGTAGACACTTCTACTTTTATATTTATTATATCACAATTTTAAATACAGATTCAAGGGCAACGCTAGGTCTTATTTTGCAAAGTATATGAACGTTCTTATTTAGAATGTGAGGAAGGACAATGGCATCTAAAACAAAACTATTTTTTTGCAAAATGCAAAAACAGCTCACACTAAGTTTAAGAACTCCAGTTCTAGTTCATGAACATTGCCAGTGCATTTCACACATAGGTAACTGGAATTGTGGCTCTTCACCCTGAGATGACTAAAATATAAAAAGGTTCTTGGACCAATGCGATACGTATTTTTTTCTCACTCAAATTTCATGTATGAGAGGATTAAACATTAAGATATGATCATTCTCCTCAGTGAAACATTTTAATGTGTTTAAATAGAGTATACAGAAGTATAGTATCACAAGACAGTGTTTAATATGAAAAGTTGCAGCTTTATATTTTTGCCCAATTGTGTTAATTTAGGGTGGTACTATCACTCATTCTTTCTTTTTAATTTTCACCCGAGGATATTTTTTCCATTGCTTTTCAGAGAGAGTGGAAGGGAGAGAGAGAGAGAGAAACATCAATGTGAGAGAGACACATATATTGGTTGCCTCTTGCACACACCCAGACCAGGACCGGGATTGAGCCTGCAACTGAGGTATGTGCCCTCCTTGGCTGGAATCGAACCTGGGACCCTTCAGGCCACAGGCCGACACTCTAACCACTGAGCCAAACCTGCTAGGGCACTATCACTCATTCTTTGTAAAGTTTTTTCTCTGACTTATTTTGCTTCCAGGTCGTAGGACCACAGGAAATTACCCTGTGTCTTGGGCTGTTCCGGGGTTTGAAAGTCTAGAAGAGTCCTATTCGTTGTAACAAATAGGGTAGCTTTCTTAGAGTTGCTGTCCATTCTAGTGTATAGCACGTCAGTTAGAGATGACAAGTGTGGGTTGTGCAGTCTGCCCTCTAAGAGTGATGCTCATCAAAGGGAGCTGGTCCGCAGGAGTATGACCAGGTGTGAAGTGCTTACAGGTAAGCCCTATGAAAACTCTGGATAACCAGGAAAAGAGAGTAGCTGGGGACTGGCAAGGAGTAGGATGTCTGCATATATTAGAAGAGTAGTCATCTGGAAGAGAGATTCGTTTTAACCCACGAGGACATAAAAGGCCAAACAAAGACCAATGATTAGAAACTACAGAGATACAAATTCATACCCATACAGGGGAGAATTTTCTAAGAAATCACTATAATTGTCCAACAATAAAAGCACTCTCTTGGGAGAAAGGCTGATGCTTTCCCTGCATATCTTCTTCTTCAGCCTAAAAAGAGTTAATGGTGATTCAAGTCCCTAGATTTAGTGCTTTGATCACTGGTGAGTTATTATGAGCAAGGAAGATGGTTTACCACGGACAGAAGATTGGGGAAACGCAAATACAGTCTGATTTTCTTCTTTCTGAAAATGCTTTGTAGTATCATAATTTTTCCTACGTATCAGGAGATACGGGAATTCAAATGAGCTTAGGAAAAACAAAAAAGAAAGGAAAAGGGAAGCTGAAGTCCCACAGAGCTCGGCAGATGGCACCAAACTGAAATTGATGTTGATAATCAATGTCAAAATATCTTAGGGTACTATTGACAGGAGGTATGGGGAGGAACATTAATCCCAGAAATTTAATGAAAAATGCAGGATCGAGAGAATTGACAGAGGAAATACAGAAAATAAACCTGGAGGATACTTTTTAAAACATAACTTGGGCAATGTTTGACTTATTTCTAGACTCAGAGATGTATTTCCTAGTAGTGTGAAGCCAAGAAATCAATAAGGAATAGACTGCTTATCCATGTTTGTTTTACTTTGTTTAGAGAGGACCACTGAAAGCCACTGATGGATAGAATCGGTATTGACTTTATTGTACCTACAGTGATTTTTGAGACTGCATTGTAAACTCAACAAGGTGGTGTCTGAAAGCTTTCTTTGTGCTACTGTAAAATATCTCTCTTCATCACACAAATATTTTTTAGACCTTGTCAAGGGAATTATCCTGCTTTTTTTTGGATACATTGATATTCAGCTTCTGTACAATACTATATCCTCAGACTCATGGCCCCCTAACATTCGTGAACCTCCTGCAATTAGATCCTGGCAGAGTTCATCTTTTTTTAAAAAGATGGTCATGCCAAAATTAAAAGGGGAAGCCTTTTGACCTCATACTGTCTGAGACAGACCTGAGAATTTATTATCAAAGTCACTGGATACTTGTTTTTTCGTTGAGGACCACAAGTAGCAGACGACCCAAGGCTCCTAAATATAGTTACAAAAGGAATTGAGGCGACATATTTGCTTGTGTACCTCTAAGAGGAGAGAGGTGAAACTTTACTTTCCCAGTCACTGAGTAAAATTCAATGAAGAGCTGATGAATTTGCATTACCTACTCGCAGTTACACAGATGCCAAAGGGTTTTCCTTTACTCTGTGCTTTGTTTGTAACTTTTTTTTTTGCTATAATTAAAAATTTACAGAAAAGTTGCAAGAATAATACAGAAGAAGTTTCTTACACCCTTTATTCAGATTTACCGATTGCCGATTGCTGATTTTCTCCTTTGGCCCAGTCTCTGTGTCTCTGCCTCTGTCTTTGTCTTTCTCTCTTTCTGTCTCTGTGGAAGCCGTTGTTTATTGCTATGTAACATATCACCAAAAATACAGTGGTTTACAGCCATGCAAATTTCTTATCTCACAGCTCTTTAGGTAAGAAGACCCACAAAGATGAAATCCAAGTGTCAGCAGGGCTGCCTTCCTCCCTGGAGTCTCTGAAGTGGAAGAATCCACTTCCAAGGTCATTGAGGTCTTGGCAGAATTCATTCCCTTGCCACTGTGACTCTGAGGTCCTGTTCCTCACTCACTGGCTGCCAGCCGGGGGCCTCTCTCAGCTCCTTCCCACTGTGGCTTCCTCCATCTTCAAACCAGCAACAATAGGTTCAGCCCTTTTCACCCTTCCAGATTCTCTGACATGCCCTTCCCCACCAGGTGGGAAAGCTGTTTGCCTCCAAGGACCCATGTGACCACCCCCAGGTAATCTCCCTATTTGAAGGTCAGCTGTGCCATATGGTATAGTCGCTGTGCTATGGTGGATGAGAGTGATGTTGGGAGGGCCATGCCATCAGATTCACAGGACCCTGGATTAGGATGTCGAATCCTGGGATCCATTTTTAGAGTTTTGCTGATCACAGGAAGAGATTAAGAAAATAAGGCTTGGTACCTGGAGAAGATAGCTCTTGGCTTAAAGTTTGGGAGGGCCTTGAGGGAGGGGAGTGTGCTTGGAGGACAGCGGTTGAGGGTTTAATGGTGACCAGCACAATATACTGAGAATTTAGAATTTATTATCTCATCAGTTTATCACAATAACCCCTCGAGTAAGTATCAACCTGATTTTAAAACTGAGAAAACCAAAGCACGAAGAGACCAGTTAAAAGACTTGCCTAATGTCGCATAGCAAATAGGTAGCAAGCCCAGGTAGCAAACCAAGTCTGCTGGACTTCAAGGTCTCGGCTCCTGCTTCTATACGAGCCTCTGCTTGGAGCCTGAGCTGGCTTATTGTTTTGGTAATTACATGTCCCAGGCTTTTTCTGACCCTTGCCCCTGGAAATTTTATCAAAACTTGTTTGTCGGGTATCAAATTTATGTGAAGATTCACTGCTGTCCGAGTGATAATGTTTGCTACACTGATCATTTCTCCAGGAAGTGAACGCCTTCGGGGAGCCTTCTAGTCTCTCAGTGCAAGGAATGCCTGGCTCTCGGGATGTGATTTGGTCCCGGAACAGGCCAGGGGTGAGGGGTAGGGCTTTGACACCTCCACGTGGGCAGGAATGGCCTCATTTGACCCCCACTTGCTTATAGATTATTTAGTGGGTATAATGGGTTTAAATGTCACTGCTTTAAACAGAAGAAACATCAACATACTGTATGCTCTCTTAGCTTCCTCTGTTTTTAGAGCCGGGTTACCAAAAGCTATCTTTTTCTCATTTTAAAAGCTTCAGTGTAGACTGTGGTTTCTATTTAGGGAAAATGGGCCCAGAGTCAAAATATCCACAACAGGTCAAAAGAAAAATATTAAATTCTGCCAAGAATAACTACTAATTGGTTTCTCAGGCAGGGACCTTTTTCCAGGGGGAAATGCGCATTCATTAGCAGGAAGGGCACCCAAGAGCAGGCTTTCTCGGGTGCCTTTGCCGGTTGGCAGCAGCGAGGAGAGTGGGTGTGGGTGGCGTAGTGCTGGGGGGATGAGGGGGCGAGCCACAGCCGGCGTGCTCTGAATCCTTAGGGGACCCCGCCGAACTTAGCTATCGGGGGGACAGGGATTGCGGTGTCTTGGGAATGTGAACAAATCTAGCTCTAGCTCATTTCGTTGAATTATCTTGTACTTAGTTTCGTAAGAGACTCTGTGTACCTTGGGTGGCAGGCAGCATATGCTTTTGGGGGGGTATGGTCTAAAAGCTGAGGAAGTAGATATCATATTTACTTCATTGAGAGAGAGGATACTACAAGAATAATATAATTCATACATATCTAAAAAATAAAAATAAAGTTTTATTATATGTAAAATATATAAATATGTATTAATATTTACATATAAACATTATATATAAATATATGAATTATAGTGTATATATACTTATGTGTTTATATATAGAATTATGAGAATTTGTGTGTATGTGTGTACATAAATAATATATCTTGTATTTTCACTGAAAATATTTTATGTAGGAATGACTTTCAAGTACATATATTGAAATATATTTAGAAAACCATCAATCTAAACCAAGGAATTACAGTCTCAAGAACATTTTATTATGTTCACACTGTCAAGTTACAACCAACTCTTTTCTGTGGTTTTAAAAACAAGATAGAATGCCCTGGCGATATCCAGTTGCATTTACCTTTCTTTAAAAGTATTTAAGATTTGAAATTTTAACCTGTGTGGCCATCATGGCTCATGAATACAGAATGGCCCTGATTGATTTGTTTCCATGACAGCTGCTAAATGGGATTATATCTTTAGTTTAATTTGGTTTGATTGTGTGCATTTGAATATTCTCTAACCTGTCCTCATGTTTCTGTTTTTGGTTTTATACAGTAAGTATTTAAAACATTATTTCAAAGTTGAAGGCCAACAGAGCTACACATTTTTAAAGAATGTTTTAGAGCAGTAAGGTGGGTGGGTATGGGGATTGTGTGGTGCCATAGTTAAGTGCAGTGACTCCAAAGTCAGATGGACCAGGTTCAAACTCTGTTTACTGTACACTGCAGGAATTTGAACAAATTGCATCCATTCCTCATTTTTTCTCAAATATAAACAAAAGCAGTAATAAAACCGATTTTTCCTGGATTTTGGCAGAATTAAATGAAATAACCCACGTAAAGCAGGTAACAATGTTCCTAGTATTTTGTTTTAGGTTACTAACAACAACCAAAAGCAAACTCTAACTGGTTGAAAGAATCTAGGGGATTTATTGACTTATGTATCTGAAATAGTCAGAAGTATGTGGAATTCAGGCATAGTTTGATCAAGGCTCTGTCTTATTTTTCGGTGATCTACATGTTTTTTACATTTGTATATCACGGGGGTTAGACTTTATTTCCATGCTGAGTTCTCTCATGGTCACAGAGTACCTACAAAAAGGAAATGAGGCAACATATTTGCTCATTCAGCTCTGAGAGGAGGGAGATGAAGCTTCAAGGTCATAATCATTGAGCAACATTCTGAAGGAACCATCCCTACAAATTCAAAATCGGACAGTCATATGCCGATTACCTTATGCTTGGGTTGCTGCCTCTGAACCACTGCTGTCATATTGATGGGATATCCCTGCATAGCTTAAACATATATCACAATTCAACTCTCCAGGCAGGGCTAGGGTCACACTCACTCAAATCGTAAGGCTGCAAAACAATAAAAGATGAGCAGAGTAGCTTTTGGAAGTCAACTATAATATTTTCTACTGTACTTCATAAATATCTGTTATAATTATTAATAGATAATCATTATAAACAATAATATTATAATGATAGTATCATTTTATTTTCTTACAGGGCAGATTATCAGATCTAGCTTTGTTCCTAAATGCCAGAGGGCAATGAGGTAAAATCTTTGCTGACTTTTCTATTGGCTTCTGGGTTATCACACATATTTTAGCTTTCTGTATTTGTATAACATAGCATGATCATTGGGGATAGTAATGTGATTTTTCCCTGGAATACTGTTCTGTGCTGGAAGCAATTGCCTCTGTCATTCCTCTTATTATAATGTATTTTTTAAGGTGTAAAAATCTGCACAATTGTTGCAATGGGTATTTGCCTGTTTAGACTCAGAGCCTTTCCCAGCTCTTCTGCGATCTGTTCAGTTTGCAGGGGTTCCACTTCTGTAACTTACCTTGCCTGGGCTCCCTGGCCAGTTAAGGCTAGGCAATGGAAAAGGCCACTTCATGTGGTGCCTTCAGCTACACTTGTGTCTCCTTTAGGATTCTAGGTCCCGTCTGGCACTTCTGGCCTCTGCCTTGGTCTCCCCACTCCTGCGGCGTGTAGCCCAGCTGCTGTTGCTAAACTCTGGCTGGCCTATGTTCCCTGATTGCCGTTTCAAATCTTCTGACACCATTGTTACTGATGCCTCATATTAAATTCCCTCTGTTGAATTACCTGGGGTAGGCTCTGTATTCCTGCCTTGACCCTGATTTATAAAAATCATTGAACTTTAAAATCCTGAAATGCTAACCTTACTAATGACTTTTTCAGGAATGAATTTTACTGTCTATAATGCTAATGTGATTTATTTTTTCTAAAAATATAGATTTCTTAGCTAAAAAAAAAGTGATAAAGGCTTTCTTCAAAATCTATAATTTCTATAATAATTTAATTAATTAACTTCAAAAAGGTATTTGTTGAGATATATTAAAACCAATCATAAGCACTTTTTTTGCAAAACACTGCATTTTAACTCATTTTGGTAAAATTCCATTATTGGGCCATATTTGAAGTAAAATCACAGACATCTGTTTTATAAAAAGTCAGTTGTTGAGGTGGGAAACCATATTCTTCTCATCAAGGGTTGGATAGTTTATTGAAAAGCACTTTTGTAAACCACACAAAATATAAAACTTGACAGCCATCTGGAGCCGTTGGAGAATCGATCCTTCTGATAGCTGGATTGTTTTTCAGATGACTAAGATTTTGCCCATTTGTCTTAGTGATGAATTGTTTGGTCACAGGAAGAGAAATTCACTGGGGCTGGGTTAGTCCAAAATAAGTAAATAAGAGAAACGGTTGGAAAGACAGTAGGGGACTCAAAGGCAGAAAGTATATCTAGGTCTCTGGAGGGAGTCAGAGTTTGAACCTGGATGCAGCTAAGGTCCAGGCCCAGCTCTCACAGCTTGGCTTCTCCCAGGGATTGCCCCGTTCGTCTGCATGCCCAAAGGCCCGGGGAGGAGAGACGCTGACTTACCCAGCCAGGGCCACCCCCCACCTCCCCCCAGTGCAAACACACATGTCCAGGGAGTGTGGTCTCATGGTCCATTTCCTTCTCAGCGGCATGGTCTGAGCCGCTAAATTTGCCAACATGTCCGCTGCAGTGCTTGTTTAGAAAATATATTGGCCTTTTCTGGTGATGTAAAATATTTCTGTAACATATGATAAAGTCATACAAAGAATATTTTGAGTATAATTTAGTCATTTCTCACAGACATCTGGTGATATGCACCATGTCTGTCCTGATAATAGATGACTTTAGATTGCTATTTGTGTTTATGTATGTGTGGTAGATATTTTATGTATCTGTTTTAATTTTTTGATTTCTTCTTTCTTGCCAGATGTCACTTGTCATTGTTGATTGGTATTTGCCATTTCTAATTTGTTACTGCTGGGTTTGTTTGGTCTTAGAAACCAAGTAACCTTTATTATAATTGCATATAAAATAGAGTTAATTAAATTTTAGTGAGAAGGTCTTTCTCTCCAGTGAGAAAATTCATGGGCCTAAGGGCATGCACTTTGTAATCTTACACTTCTGACCAAGTGTGACAAGGGAAACCACTTGGTTAAATAAATGTGCTTAATGTACGTGGAATCACTTCATGGAGGTCCCTGAATCATTGCATTTTAACATCAGTTTATTTAATTCCATTGCCATGGTGTCTGTTTAAGCAAACACTTTATGTCTGTGGTGGACAGAATTATGGCTCCCCAAAATGCCCAGGTCCTAGTCCCTAGAATATGTTACCTTACACGGCAAAGGCACTCTACAAATGTGTTTCTGGTGACAGACCTTGAGAGGGAGATTACCCAGAATTTCAAGGTGAGCTTAATCTAATCACATGAGCCCTTAAAAGAGGATTTTCTTCATCAAGGGCCAGTCAGGGACATGCATGGAAGAAAGGGAGGAGAGATGAGGTGTGAGTTAGTATGGGTAGCTGTTGCTGGCTTTGAAGGTGGGGAGAGGGGGCCATGAATCAAGGAATGCAGGTGGCCTCTAGAACCTGGAAATGATCTCAGCTGACAGCCAGTAAGGACATGGAGACCTCAGTCCTATAACTGCAAGGGACTGAATTCTGATAACAACTTGTTTAAGCAGGAGGACTGATTCTCCCCTAGAGCTCCCGGAAGGGAACACAGCTCTAATGACACCTTGATTTTAGCCCTGTGAGACCCATTTCACATTTCTGAACTACATAACTGCAAAATGTGTGTTGTCTAAAGCCACCACGTTTGTGGCAATTCATTACAGCAGCAAAACAAAACAAATACAATGGCCAAATCTTTATTTTCTCCCAATAAATTGGAAATTATTTCTTTAAATCATTAAGGTCATCTTATCCCAAGCAGCTTTTGGCAGAATTTCTAGTGCCTTGAACCTGGGTAGACCTTTGGGACTGCCTCCATGAATGGGATCTGGCAGAAGTAATTCTGCATGACTTTCAAGACTAAGTTAGAGGCCATGCTGCTTCTATTGTGTGTGTGTGCTGCTCTCTCTGGAAGCTGTTGACCATTGTGTAAGAAGTCTTGCTACCCTGTGGCTGCCACGTGGATAGACCATTTAGAGTGAGTACATAAAGATAGAGAGGGATGCCCAGAACCCCAGACATTCCATGAGTGGAGAAGCCTTTAAGATCACCCCAGGCCCCACCATCATTTGCCTATAGCTATGGGAAGAACCTGAGCAAGAACTTTCTAGGTTATTCCAGTCAATACCAGATTCATAAATGACATCAGTGATTATTTTAAGCTACTCTTTTGGGATGATATTTTTTTATTTTTTGTTAATCCTCACCTGAGGATATTTTTTTCCCCACTGATTTTTAGGGACAGTGGAAGGGAAGGGGGTGGGAGAGAGAGAGAGAAACATTGATGTGAAAGAGACGCATTAATGGGTTACCTCCCACATGAACCATGATTGGTACCAGGGATTGAACCTGCAACCCAGGTACATACCCTTGACCTGGAATCAAAACACTTGACCCTTCCGTGTATAGGCCGATGCTCTCACCACTAAGTCACATAGGCCAGGGCTGGGATGATATTTTTATGTAACAAATAACTGGAAAAAATATATTCAGCTACGAGTGTAATTTTAATAAATTTATACAAAGCTGTGCGATTTTAATGCCAGGTATAAGAAAACCCACATGCCCATTAGTCAATCATTGCACTGTATTGAAGCCAGCAGTTCACTTGCCAGTGCCAACCAATTTTGTTTTCCATTATCTCAGTTATTCTTTACTCCTCATTTTCTTAAAACTATGGAGGAAGTTTCTGATTTTTCCTGTGCTCCCTGTGCCCAGCCACATGTGCTCTCTGAAGCCCACATGCCCTTAGAGTGGGACATGCTTTCAGTTTCCGCAGTGAGTCACAGTTGTATTTCATGCCTCAGCTCATTGATGGAAGACCACTCGTACTTCATCTTTCGCTCAGTGCCTGGGAGACCTGGAATTGGCCTTCTGAATCCATGACTGGGTTCTTGAAGTGAATTAGATAGATCTGTTTTCAATTTTTATTGATTGAGGAGAAACAATGGAACAATATTTAAAACTTAACCCAACTAAAACGTGCTTTCCTATTCCTTTATGTAGCTTATAATATACAGCTTAGAACATACTTCTGCAGTTTTTGAAAATTTCTTGCAGGTGTGTCATACTCAATCACGAACAACAACTGAAAACCTGCATTTCTCTTGTGTTATCTGAGAATATATTATATAACACGGTGAGAACGTTAACAATCCCTTATTTTAATTGCAGCTTACTTTGCGAATTCCGCTGTACCCTTCTCTTTCAATTTCCAGTCTTATAAATCATACATGAGAATACTGGGGATTTAGAATATTTTAATACCATGGTGAAACAGAATAATAAAAATTACAGAACTAAGAGAGATGCGAGGGAACATCTAATCGAATCCTAACATTTTTAGACGTGGCATCATTAATCCAAAGAAACCAAATTAGCTGGTGGCAGAGCCAGAATTAGAAAATTCATTTATCTGAGCGTGTCCAAGACATTCTCCTGTGAGGCATGTGAGAACTCGGGGTGTGCTGATGGCGCTGCTGTCTTATTAGGCTGCCGGACCCAACGAGCAACATTCTCCTCGAGATAATTTGTTTGTTGAGTTCTCGGGAGGAGCAGCCATGACATCATTAGCTGTCGGGGAAAAGGCGAATCTTTAAAATGAAAGAATCTCTGTACTTACATGGCTAGTGTGGCTGGACACTGTTTTTGGAATGCTGTTTCCCCCTACCTTTGGGCCCCCTGTTGCTTTTAGTCTTTCATTTCCCACTCTCTCACGCTTCCTTTCGGTCAGCAATTAGGTACCACAGGCTCAAGGTCTCAGGGAAGGGATGGACAGCAGGAAGCAGGGGGATAGGAGCCTTTTCCTGTCTTTTCATTTTCAAAATTCTAGGCTTTCCTTTGCCATATGTTACAGGTAAAGAACTTCAGGTTCAGGATGCATTATGACTACAACTCCCCAAATCCAGTGTCTCCTTTGGAATAAATAATACGTTCTTTTTTTTAATTTTATTTTCCCCATTGCTTTTCAGAGTGGAAGAGAGAGAGAAACATCAATGTGAGAGAGACACATCGATTGGTTGCCTCCCCCACGCACCCCACCCGAGTAGGGCCAGAATCAAGCCTGCAACCGAGGTACCTGCCCTTGGCCGGAATCAAACCTGGGGCCCTTCAGTCCAAGGGCCAGTGCTCTAACCACTGAGCCAAACCAGCCAGGGCAACAATATGTTCTTTTATAAGGAAGATGTTTGTTATTAGAAAAATTCCCAACCTCAGGCTCTGTTTGCTTTTGCAAAATTAAAAATAGAATATAAACATACATGCATATAAGCATACACGCATGCGCATTCGTCTTATGTTAGGGGACCGCACTTCTCGGCGCTACACCACACGCGGTGGATTCCGTGCCGAGCGTTACTTTTCAGGTCTGACCATGCTTGAATTTATCTTACATACTTCGTGTTTCGTGCTAGTGACAATTACTTAATTGTTGATGGGTTGTGCTTCTGTGTTGGAGTCGTTGGGCTGCTATCGCAGATTAGCATAGACTGGGTGGGTAACCCACACGTTTCTTTCTCACGGATCTGGGGCTGGGGAAGTCCAAGATCAGGGCGCTGGCTGAGCAGTGTCTTGGATTATCCTGCTGTGGTGTCTTCACACGGTGCAGAGCAGGGGGAGAGGAAGCACGCCTTCTCCTCCCTCTGAAGACCTCCACCCTCATGCCTTACTTACCTTCCAAAGGCCCCATCTACAAACACCGTAACTTCGGAGACTAGAATCTCAGCATATAAATGTAAGGGGGACACAGACGTTCAGTCCATGGCAAGCATCTTTTTTTTTGTTTTTTTTTAAAAAAATGATTTTAGCACTTTGAATTACTTCAGTATTTATTTTTAAGGCTTTTGTCTGACAATTCTATAAAATGAATGACACCAGACTTGGATTCCTGTTCAGAGTCCTGGTATTTTGGCTTTCTTTCTTAGCATTACATTCCTTTATGTGGTTTTAATATCTGAGTTTGGAAGCACATTTTGTGTGGGAATTTTTTTTTTCTTTTGTTTTGGCGTTTCCTCTCATTCCCTTTCTTCTGTAATGCTCATCCTGTCTCTCTGGTTTTGCAGTTGACTCCTCTAGATCCTTGCAGGCCCCTTTCAAAATCCACTTATTTTAATGGCCAGGTGGGATTATTGCTTCAGCAGCAGTTGGAGTCCTGGACGGTTCATCCTCAGAGCCAGGGAGTGGCTTTGTTGGAATTGTGCCCGCGTCTGGGTCTCCTCCTCGGCACTACCTGCCGCCTGCCAGGAGTCCCAGTCCCAGTTGGTGCTCAGCCTCCTTTCACAGGTGCTAGTACATTTACATTTTACAGTTCTGGGATCAGCCAACACTGTCTTGTCAAGCTAAAATCGGGGTGGTGATAGGGCTGCATTTCTTTCTGGAGGATTTAAGGGACGATTCACTTCCCTGCTTTTCCCAGCTGCACAAGGCTGCCCTCTTTTGTCCTCCTGTCGCTCTTTCCACATTCAGAGTCAAGGACAACCAGGTAAGCCCTTCTCCTGCCACTCCACCCCGACACCGACTCTTCTGCCTTTCTATTCCACGGTTAGAACCCTTGTAATTACATTGGGGCAACCCAGATAATCCAGGACAATCTCTGTATTTTAAGATCACCTGATTAACAACCCTAATTCCCTCTTTATCTTTGATTAGCCTTTGCCATGTGGTGTAACCTACCCAAAGGTTCTAGGAATTAGGATGTGGGCATCTTTGGGACGCCATTATTCTGCCTTCCACACTGGGGTACAGGGATGGCATGTGGGGTACTTTCACCTGCCTTGGTCTGCAGCTGTGTGCCTGGACCCAGTGACCCATCTCATAGGGAACAGTTCTAGTCCCATTGATCCCTCCAGCTGCTTTCACCCTCAGACCAGCACGCTGAGATCTTAACACCCTAGCCATGCTGGGTATTTGTTCCATGTCTGACTCAGAGAACTATTTATTTTGTATTTTGGATCCTATATGTCTCTCTGATTTTCTGTTTTCATATTTGATTTTTCTTAAGAGTCTGGAGCAGTGAGGGTTATGAAATTTGAATCTGCCTTGTCATCTTGAAACGGAAGTCCTTGAAATTCCAACAGCGGCTCAGCCTGGCGCATTCACACGCATCCTTAGAAAAACTTAAAAATACTTGGCAAATTGTCAAATGGGAGCAATATGAACGTCAAATTAATTTTTTAGGGCTACCCTAAACAAAGTAACACAAACTAGGTGTCTTAATACAGGAGAAATTTATCATCCCACAGTTCTCAATGCTAGAAGTCTAAAATAAAGGTGTCAGCAGGGCCATGCTCCTTCCAAAGGCTCTAGGGGACAATCTTTCCTTGTTTCTTGCAGCTTCTCGTGGCTCTTGTCATTCCTTGGCTTGAGGCAACATCACTCTGATCACTTTACCTCCATCTTTATATGGCCTTCCTCCCTCTGTGTGTCTCCTCTGCATCCTAGTGTCCAAATCTCTCTCTCCTTTCTCCTGTAAAGGCATGGGTCATTGTATTTAGGATACATCCTAATCCAGTATGATCTTACCTTAATTTCATTATACCTGATAAAACCCTATTTCCATATAAGGTCATATTCACAGATACCAGGGTTAGGAATTGAAAATATCTTTGGGGGAAACATAATTCAACCCACAATGGGTACATACATATATTTGTTTTGTTTCCACATATAAAGTGGACACTCACTACAGGGATTGAATCAGTTATTTCTTCCATGTTCCCCTCTCCCCTGCCCCAGTGTTTTCTAAAGAGTAGCTGCTCAATAAACACCTGCAGATGGACTGGGTGACTTTGCCATGACATGCTGACCCTTCCAAAATCTGCCACAGCCAGAAGGAGAATGGAGTTAACAGTATTTTCCAACACAACTATGTATGTAGATTCATGCTACAATGAAGTACTGTCTCAAAGGGAGGCTTGTGGGATGCAGCATGAAAGAAAGGGAGGAGCACAGACCTAGAAGCCATTCTGAGACTAAATAGACTTGGCTCTACTTTTGAGGGGTGGGAATGACATTTCTAAGCATGTTATTAAAGCCAAAACCCAAAAAGAAATATCTTAATAGATTTCACCACCTTTTTATATTTCATTGTGTCAAAGAAGATTACTACCAAAGTTAAAAGCAAAGGACGAGGCAGGGAAACAGAAGCAGTCAAGATAACTGATGTCTACTCAGCCCTGAGTGATGCGGTGATATAAAGTAAACCTGGGAATTTTTCCATTAGGGAACTATTGGTATTGCTATAGTGTGAAGGATACTCATTTTTAGTTTAATAAGACACGATGCTTCAATCTGATCCGGTGAAACTAAACTAATAATGCTTTATTGTGATTGCAAATTTTATCTTATCTTTTTAAAACCATGACTGTTTGAAAATCAAGATTGTTTTTCCAAAAATTATTTAGGTCTGTACGTGTGTAAAACCACATATCATTGAATTTTTATTAAGGTAAGATAAAACCAAAAAAAACTAAGTATTCTGATGGGAGTGGAGAGATTAAATCACATTTAAAAGTTATTTAAACTGACTTGATATAAATTTCACCATGTTTATAGAGCTTCTTTTATCTAAGACAAAACTGCAAAGTAATAATTACTTCTTTTCACCCAGCCTACGAGGTGTTTCATTTTGGCTTTAAGTGCAAAGAAACTTAGAATCCCTGTGGAAAAATTTAAATTTCTCACCCTCTGTCTCCCTTCTCTACCCATTCCTTGTTTTTGTTTTTTTTCTCTATCTTCTTTGCCCCAAAGCCTTGCCCAGCTGCTTCTCAAGGCACCGCTGCTGACTTTGTGAGTCAGAGGAGCTCGGCACCCACTCAGAGGCCTCCTCCAGCCAGCCGGTGTCAAGACCCTCTGCTGACAATCTCTTCACATCATTTTTTAATTAGGGCTCTGCTTCAGGGTCCAGTGGGGGAGAGGAGTCTGATAAAGCCAGAGCAACACTTACGCAGCCTGGGGCACTTGTCTCCCCAAATTCCAAGAGCATCTCCAGTCATCATCAGGTGGCCTAGTTCCTCGATGTTGGTCTGACAGGGCAAGTCCCAGATCTGAGCACAGGTCCTCCATCGCCCGGCCAGGCTGCTCCACTCCAGTGGACCAGTGAGGGTAGGACAAGCCTCCACCTCACAAGCAGTTCTTAAGATGCTAAATGGAGGGAGAGGGCTTATCACAGAGGTCATGACCCACGTACTTAGTTGTATACAAGTTGCATACCTCCTGAAACTAGATGACACACAGAAATGTTATCAAGTTGTTTCTATGCCTGTGAAGTCCACTAGCTAATGGCTACTTTGTTTTTACCCCGAGGGTGTTGTCTTTATCAGGGGGAAAGAACCCAGAACCTTGGGTTTTGAACAAATCAGTATAGATGGTGGGACACCCATTGGTCCAAGGAATGGGGATAGTCATTTGTATTTCAGAGCAGGGGGAGGGAAAAGTTCCCAGGATATTCTGACTTCCAGTCACACCCTGTGCTCTCTGGTAAGAATCACTGCACAGCGTTTTGCAGTCTAGTTCAGCCATGTCTCTGCTTAAGAACTGACTGGCGGGTGCAAGTGACTATGAAGATGCCCTGGTTTAAACACCTAAGTGGTTTTGGTTCAGAATCTGCACTTTTTAACTTTATTTTTCAATTACAGTTGGCATTCAATATTATTTTATATTAGTTTCAGGAGGAATCTGCATTTTTATCTTAAATGCATACATCCTAGATACCATCTTATGAGGGAGGTATGATTTCCACTCTTTATAGAAGTGAGGACACTAAGGCTCAGTGAAATGCATTTATCTGCCTAGTGTTGACTAAATTTCAATGGGTCGAACTAAGATTGCACTCCAGTTCTAACGCCAAAGCCTGTGCTGTTAACCTCACTGCGAAACTACCTCAGTGCACCCATGCAGTCCCGCTGCTGCTGATTTGCAAAGTGAACATGGAATAATAAAGAGCCCTTTGTGCTGAGCCTTGAGCCTGTACACACAGACTTGACCCTTGTATGACCTTGAGCCTGGAAGGTCTGAGCGACTCTGAGGGGGTGTCGGGCACCAGAGGAGGGCACGGCTACTGCCACTTGGGAAAGCTGAGCAGAATCAGCTGAAAAAGAGGTTGATGGTGACCCTGGAACTACCAGAGTCTGGGCTCACTTATACCATTTGGATAGAATCTAACAAGCTTGACGGACCCCCACAGCCCTTAGAAATCAGAAACAGACTTGAGAACTGGTGACTGGTCCATGCCTGCTCCACTGTATCTCACCCATCCGGACCTGCCAACCCTTGGACTCACTTATTTCAACTCTTCCATGCGAAATGCATGGGATTCAGTTTGGGAGCCCTACCCTCGCGGTGCCCGTGGCCTGGGAAGCTGTCTCCACAGGGCCGTGTCTGCCTTCTAATACCTGCCTAAGAAGGCACCCCACATGTTGTTGGGGCAAGTAAGGATGTTTGAGGTTCATGGGAATTTTAGTGACTAGTGGACGTTTGCAACTTTGATATGGAGCACTCATTCAAGAAATTATTTCTCTTGGGTATTAGATGCTGCTCTGGCTAACTCAAATATGTGTAGAATGTTATTTTACCTCCTCTTGGTGGTGAGACTTCAGAGTAACAAGGAGCCTTTGAGGCACAGAAAAATGGCAGAAGACTGAGGTTATTTTGCTAGGAAAAGGCACAGAGCTGAACATCATTTTCCCAAGGTAGTGAACAGGAACGGGAATGAAGGAGACTCCACGGAGGGGGAGTTTTAGGTACGTGTGGAAAGAGAGCTGTGACAATGGATCGCCCAGACCCTGAGCTGACATCGGGCCTGTGGGGATGAGGGCCCAGGTATAAAACCATGTTCCCCACGTTGACAAACGGCCTTCGTCTCACGAATGAGGACATGGTGTTGTCCTAGTTTTACAAAACTCATGGAAACGATTGTTCTAAATGTGCAACAACAGAAAATACAGTAATTAATTCTTCTGCAGGCAGGCCGCTTGTGGGCCTGCGGGGATGAACAGCGGGCCTGCTCCATCTGGCACCAGAAGAGCTGTCCCGCGGCAGCCAGAGGCTGCGCTCTCTCCTCGCGGGCTTCCTTCTCAACTGCCGAGGTTTTAGGAGGTTACCTGCCTCCTTCTCAGAGGCAGTATCCTGTTCCCTTGTGATCCATCGGAGGGTGCAAAAGCCAATTAGAGTGTTTCTTTAGAGTTTTAAATCTTTACCTTGTAACCTTATTTGGGATTGAAGTGAAAAAAATAGAAAAACCAATTTGATTTCAAAAAAATCCCCCAAAACATAAATGCCAGTAATTGTGCTCTGCAGCTTCTCCACAAAGGGTAGCATTAGAGGAAAAACACTTTGATAGAAATAGAAACTTTAATTGAAGTAGTTAGGGAGAAACGCTGTTTTCTGTACTTGGGGAAAAAAAAGAGTGGATGTATTTATATGAATGGCAGTATTTAATATGCACCTTTAATTAAATGCTAAAGATTATCCACATAACTAATAAGAGTTGGATGAGAGATTAGAAAGAGTAGGTGTGTGTTTTTGAAAGTGGTAACCGTTAGATTTTAATAAAAATGGGAGGCGGTACTGCATGAGAGAGTGAGCTTTCCTTTGGACTCAAAATGCCTGTGTCCAGGTCAGAGCTTTGCCCTGGCCAGCTACTGAAGTTGACTAATTTGAGCCTCTGTAGTTGTTGTTTTTAATCCATCAGATGGGAATAATAATCCTGGTCTTGTTAACATCAGACTAGGTCCAGGGGATATAATGCTGAGGAAAAGCAGCTACAATCCTTGCCCTCGTGGTATTTACAGTGGAATGGGGGAGTGGGAGAAATACAGTAACCAGACAACTTAATGAACGGCTGTAAAATTATAGGTAATTGTTTTATAATCACAATTCACATTTGGAATTCTGAAAATCACAAAACAAAAGGCCAGTTTAAGCCTGTCTTTGGAAACCAGCGTTGTATCTTCAGGGTCATGCCTTATTAAAGAGGACCTCTGAAGAATATACTTAAAATTGATAAGAGAATAATGGTTTGAAACCATAGAGGCAGTCTTACCTTTGCTTCTGGGTTTTTCCTTCCTGTTTCAAGTTAGTACCGTAAATTTGTAGGTAGATGAAACTCTTTATTCAAGATACTCAGATAACAACTATCAGAGCTGTTCCCACCATTTCGTACTGTGTAGATTTTAAAGTGAAAAGACACAGTGATTGATTAAAAAAAAGAAAGAAAGAAAAAAGCATGTGGGATTGTCCCAAGACTCTGGTATTTAAGGACTGGCCCTTTGATGACCACTACCGCCTCTGCGGTTGGTGCCGAACATTCTTGAAAGAAATAACACTTCGAGGCAGGAATCAAGACCAAGATGGGTCCTGCCACTGAGTTCTGTTTTCAACGGAGCAAAATGTTGAAACAGGAGTTGAAAACTTGCAGAACAAAGGACCATCACGTGAAGATCTGTTTATATTTTGATGATTTAGCCTAGTTCTCCCTCCTGTTGATGCTGCAGTTTTTAGAGATCTTATATCAGGTGGCTTATCAGGCACAGTTGCACCTTTATTGTATAACTAATCACTTTCTTCATATTCTAGTTACCGTGTCTCTTTCATCATTGTCACCAAGATACTAAAATATATTTGATTTAGTGTCTTTATTAAGACCGTCTGACAACTGTTATTTCCCATCAACCCCATGATTAGCCAGCATTAATGTCGTTGTGCTCAGCACAGTGTATGACAGGGCCCAGCGGCTGCATTTCCCTGGGACTCTTCCTCACCGGGCGGGACATTGCCATTAATCAAAATATGGACTAAATTTATTCATGTTATTGCTGGCAAATAATTCCCCTTTCCACACTTTATAATAGCCCCACTCCGTTTCTTGCAAGCAGATAGATGCCTAGTTCAGCCACGTTACCAACTTTCAGAGTATGGAAGTAAACATTTTTTGAAATATGATTGCAAGAAAGAAAATTCTAAGGAGCACCCTTATCTAAAAGGAACCAACTGCAAAATCATGGCAAGTCACAGTTGCAGGAAAAAGATTCATTACATCACTGAACGACGTTTGTAGGAATTCTAAGACATGCCAAGGACTCTTCTCACAGTTCTTCCTGTTCTCTTTAAAAAAAAAAAATTCTCCTTAGCTTATTTCAGGGTCTGTTTTTCAGTTATCCAATACATGCAGGGCCATACATTTTCCCTGTATTTGTTTAAAATGTCTGTGTTGCAAAAAATAGGGAGAGCAGCAGAATGTTCTGGTTATAATGTAACCGGTTCACCTTTAGCACCTTTGTACCCTTTCTTTAAAGAGGTCAGAGAATGTCTCAGCAATTTGTAGGAAATCGCAGTGCTCAGTTAGTCAGAGTGATATATTTTCCAGCAAAGACCTGGATGTCCCAGCCATTCTTGGTCTTATCTTTCCTCACCTTTGGCACCTAATAGATGGGAAGCTTCCCAGATACCTGCATCAGCATCCCTGGGAGGAAGCAATGTGAGCCTCCTGGAATCAGTGCAAGGAGATCTCCAAAGGTTTCTATGGGAAAGAAACATAGACAAGGACTTTGAAATCCCACCTTTGGACTATATTCAAGGTGAATGAAGCTTCTCTTTCTTTCTTTTTCCCAGGTGCTTTTCTTAATTTCTGCATAATGACTGGAGTTCTAGCATTTATTAGTGGCTGTCATTAAAACGTCTGCTCCACAACTAAGCCTACAGAAAAAAATGTGGCCCTTTTGAAAGATACAACAATAAAAATTAAAGAAGAAAGCATAGGGAAATATTTTCATGACCTTGGCAAAGGTAGGCAAACATTTTGTATAATAGGACACAAAAAGCAATAAATAGCATTAATGGGGAAAAGTTGATGAATTGAACTACATTAAAAAAGAAAGCAAAAGAGAAAAAACTCATGGACACGGACAAGAGTGTGGGGATTGCCGGGGGAGGGGGTAGAGGGAGGTGGAAGAGGGCATGGGGTGACAAATGGTGATGGGCAGAGACTTGACTTGGGGTGGTGAGCACACAATACAGTGCAAAGATGATGTGTTGTGCAACTGTGAACCTGAAACCTGTATAATTTTGTTAACCAGTGTCACCCAATAAATTCAATTAAAAAAAATAATAACTTCCGTTCATCGGAAAACATCACTGAGAAAATGAAAAGGCAAGCTACAGAGTAGGAGAAGACATTTGCTCTATGTTTATCTGCCAAAGGGCCTATATTTAGGCAATATAAAGAATATATATATCACAGTAAGGGAAAGGAAAATTCTTAAAAAATGTACAAGAACCTTCAGTGAGCACTCTATAAAATAGGCTATTGAGATGGCCCATGAACATGTGAAAATGTGTTCAGTGTTTTTTTATTATTCAGTAAGGAAACAATAAATAGATAAATAGATAATATGATAGCACTGTATGCTCATCAGAATGGGTAAAATGGAAAAAAAAAAAAAAGACTGAAAATTTCAGATGTTGGCGAGGAAATGGAGCAACTGAAATTTTCGTACACCTAAGGAGGGGAATAGTAGCATCTCTCTGGAAAGCCATTTGACAATATCTATTAAAGGTAAATAGTTGAGCATCCTTTCATGTGTCTGTTGGCCATCTGTATGTCCCCTTTGAAGAAGCCTTTATCAAGTCCTTTGCCCATTTTTTAATTGGGTTGTTGATTTTAAGAAGTTGAGAGACATAGTTACATACCTACATTTTTTAAAAGGCTAATTAAGTGAAGACTTTCTTTTTTTTTTTTTTTTATGTGACTAGAGGGCACATTTAAACAGAAACAAAGCATTTCATGATAGATTTGCCTGCAGTTTCCGTGGAATTGACTGAAGTGGTGACCCAAGATAAAATCTGGGCCTAAAGCAAGATATCCTGAATCTAAGATTCTGTACTTATTTTTCTTCTTGTTTCTCCTGACTGTTGGCACACTAGATGTGTTGCTTTCCAAAATTTAGTCAGAATTTATTCTAATGCTTCAGGCCATTGTCTGTGTTATGCACAAAGAGCCACTTGCCAGTATACCACTGCACAGATCTCAAAATCTGATTCTAGACAAAATTGTGGGGATATCTGTGGCGGGCAGGAGGAAGAGACTAAATGACTCCTGGATTTCTGGGCTAGTCAGTTAGGTGGGTGGAGGTGTCATATACCAAGACAGTACAGGAGGAGGAGGGGACGCCGTAGTCATATCAGCTACATGACTATGGTGTTAGATTTACTGGGTGACATATTCAAGTGGGTTGAAAATAAAAGTGATTTGGGTTTGTGTTTCAGAATATAGAGTAATCATTAACTAGATAAGTATTAATACTGTTAATATGACAAGATAATGTATAGTTTGTATCTCCAAGTTCTGTTTTTCAAAGTATTTTCTGTGGCAGTGAGTCAGCTATAGGTGAACAGATACAGTCTCCTGCCTTGGCCTCCAAGCTTAATAAACTTCAGAATACCATGCTTTGAATGGTCACTTGCTGTGAACGTAGGTGATCTGTCTTAGAAATATGCTAATACCTCTTTATTTTACAAAACATAAAGGAACCAATAATTTGCTGGATGTATAGTCAGCTTCATTAGAATGAAACAACTGGCCATAATTATATATGCTAATTATTTCTGGTTAAATTTGTTGACTTTTAATGATCATCAAGAATATGGGAGAATTGGAAAGACAGGTTAAATATGTATTAATTTCAATGTACAAAAATGAGTGGAGGCTCTATTATATCTTAGGTAATTGAGTCCATTTCAGGGATATTTTAAATTTGCTAGTAGAAAAATAAAGGTAAAAATTAAAATTAGGATTTGTAAACTCAGAGAAGAGGCCAAAATGCATGAAATTCCTTAATGCAAACCTGAACATTTAAATTTTACAGTAATTCAGCGATTCCAACACATGCACCACAAGTTGAGTTTCTATTAATAGTTCAGGCGGGAGCAGTGTTAGTTAGTTGACCATGTTTCTCTCTTGCTGACCTTGCCCTGTGCTCATGGATTCTCAACTCTGATTTATTAGGTAAGAAGTCATTCTTCATGCTACTGTGGCTTAGACAAATACTGATACAGTCTTTTTTAAGAGTTGAAATAAAGCCATAGCAATGCAAGTGAAGGCACCAGAAATTCAAGTTTTAGGAGCTCCTGTTTCACAGGTGGCCCTGCCAAGGACCATTGGCAATATTTTTATTGATTTATATTGCTGTGAAATGTCAGGCTTTTGTTTATATTGCATGGAGATGCAGAATTTTTTATCACAATATTGTACAAGCATAATGTATTTCTGGTCACAACCGTGTTTTATGGTAGGGTCCCATCCCAATTTTGCTTTTTTTGAGAAGAGCTATTTTCTCAGATAATCCTTATCTATGCTATATATCAGCAATTTATAGAAATATCATTATAAACTTTTTGTTTTATAACTCTATAGCCCTAGAATACTTTTATATTCAGGATAAAATAATAGCAATTGTAACAAAAAAAGAAAATCTTGATTTGCAATCAGAAAGGGTGTTAATCTTTTTACTGAGTGACCCGTGGATTTGAACCAGCAATTCAAAATGTTAAGTCTTGGAAAAAATGTGCAAAAAAACAGAGGGGGGCTTTGGGTCTTTAAAAAGAAAACTATTTTTCAAAGAACAAACTATGGATTGATTGCACATTGCTATAAACATGTACATGGGGCTAGTTCTGCAGTCCAGAGATGGAAAAATTCCTGTTGGAATCACAGAAAAAAATAGATGCATTTAAAGGGAGCCTAAGGCAGCAGAAGCAAGAGGATTGAGGATGGGGGAAACAGCCTGAATTGCATCATTTGAATGTTATTAGAAGTGTGCGTCTGAGATGTCCTTCTGAGTGGTTCATTTTAAGGAAGTGCAGCTTGTGGGATAGGAGGTAAAATCTGTAGGAGCCAGTGGTGTGACCCTGGCCTGGACCTCACAAAGCATGACGTGGACTTGGGAAGTAAGCATACATTCCCTGGAGTTATGAAACAGAGTTAGAGGTTAGAGGTTAGATGGTCAAGGCCATCTGCAAATGCTGTGCATTCATTTACTCACCAGCAGAGGGTTATTGGGCAGTCAACATGCCCAGACCTGTGCCAGGCACTGGAGGTAGCAGAGTGGAGGCTGCACGGAGTTCGCACAGGTGAGTGTCAGACAAGTGGTCAGATGACTACACTGCAGGCTTGATATGAAAAGGCGTGTCCAAGGTGTTGTCAGAGTTAGGGAGGGCCACTCGAGCAGGGTAAAAGTAGGTGTTACCCAAGTGAAGGTGTAGACAAAGGGATGTCTGTGTGAAGGCCTGGAGAGGCAAGACACTGTGATGAGGTCCAGGCACTCAAAGAACTACAGTTCAGCTGGCGGTAGGGAAGTGGTAAGAGATGAGAGCAGAAAGGTATACACAGGCAAGATCTCTAAGACCTGGCTGTTTGTCCCTTGGCTAGGGGAATGGTGGGCGGGGGCTGGGAAGGGGCAGATGTATGGGGCAGGGCCTCAGCCCCTGTGCCTGCGTCTGGCTCCTGGCCCCTGAGCACCCAGCACTTCTCTAACCTTATCCTGTTGCTTCATGTGGGACAGTGGATCCTCTCGCTTCCCTGGAGAGGTTTGAAGTGGGGCCGGGCAGCTGGTAACAGCAAGTGGAGGGGTGGAGGGGTGGAGTCCAGCCACCTGGTATGCCCTCTGTGGCTCTGAACAGAAGCCTCCAGGTTTGCAGCCCCCTGGGGGTCCCAACCTCAGCTCTACCCAAAGTTGGGACTGTACCTGGGGACTCAGCTGGGGGCAGGTGGTTAAGCAGAACTCTAGGAGCCTGGAGCCCTCCATCATGTTTTATTTTTAAAAGGAGCACCTAGAAGGATGCCTGAAATGTTTGTAGGTTGGGGGGTAATAAGGAGGAGCCAGAAAGATAGTTTGGGATTGAATTGTGTCTGCTCCCCAAATCCAAATGTTGAAGTCCTAACACTCCAGTACCTCAGAACTTTGCCTGGAAATAGGATCATTGAAGATGTAAATATTTTTGTGGGATTAGTTCTTGTCAAATTGCTTAAATTTACAATAAAAATATAAATATATGCCTCTAATGAGGGCACCGAAGTTTCATGATTGTCTAGCTATTAATAATACAAAATGGAATATTAATTTAAATCCTGATTTGAGACTAATACTTTTATTGATAGGATCAACCTGCACACAAATATTAAATGTGAATTAAATGTCAGCATGTTGTGATATCAGTTCTATTTCTTTGGCACAATTTAGAATTATTATTAAATAGATATAGACATAACTGTTTATCCCTAGAGGAAATGACTTGCAAGTATTGAAGAAACATTATTACCTACAAGTGACTTTGTTGATACTTTATTATTGAGTCTTTGGGAATTGGACATATTGTGTGAAAATCAGCAGAATGGAAATTAAGTTTCTGACTTTATTTTTGACTCATTAGTGACCTAAGGGCACCCATTAAATTAATATGTTATATTCCATTTCTCCAGCTGTAAGCTGGGGATTAAAAGTTACCTGCATTTTTATTCTTTTTTTATTTTTGTTGAGAAGATTAAGGGTAAGTCATTTTTTTCTTGAATACAAAATGATATTTTGTGTACACATCACAATTTAAAAAACAACATATAGATGTATGCTTGTAGATGCCCAGAGGAGCAACATGTATAGCTATGTGATATATATTATGGTTGCTCATAGACCCAGGAACGTGAACATAATTATGCACTGGGTTTCATTATATTAAAAAAAGCCCCAGTGTATGTGCTGTGTGTTTAGGAAGATATGTGATAATGACATGTTTTAAATGAGTGGGAGTAGTCCCCCTTGAAATCATGAATGTAGACTTGGGGTCATAGCTACTTGTCTTTTCTCTTAAAAGTCATCCCCAGTTTGATCTTCACTATTAAAAGCTATTATTTTTCTGGTGCTCAAACACTCCTGGTCTGTAGTAAGTTGAGTGAACCCAGAAGATGCCAGGCCAGGACATGATTACAGGGAAATGAATGATTCTGTCATTGCACAGCCCCCTCAGGTCATAGCTATTCAGGATAGGCATGGCTAGCCATTAGTGTCTTGGAATATGATTTGCCATAATTAACCAGCTTGGTTAGAAACATGCAACAAATGTTAAATGCATCTTTGGCTGCAGTGAAAAGTAGTGACATTTTTATGAGTCAAATTTTATTCAAAAAAACAGGGAAGATTCCAGTTAGCTGAAAACCAATGTGTGTGTATGGAGGGGTGGGAGTGAGGGTGGTATGTTTGTCTGATGCACGTGTTTGCTTTTTAATTCTGTCTGTCACTTACTTTTTGGGCACTGTGGCCCAAGAATAAAAAAATAGCTGTATGTCAGTGGGACATTGATTCTTTCAGTACTTACCAAGGGCCAGAAGTGCAGCAGGAGAGAGGTCAATGCGTTAATAAAATAATTTTCCATATATAGGTGACCAGTTATCCTAATAATCAGATGGTTTGGCTTTCCCCTAATGTACAGCTGCTTCTTAACTCACAGTGCTTTTCTTTGATGAAAGTCTCAGGAGATTTAGTGTAACAGAGAAAATGGTCACTTACTACAAACCACTATTTGCCATTCAACTGGGCTACTGTGATGAATATGTTGGTGCACAGACAGGATTTACGAAAAAGCTGTTCACTTACTTCATTTGACTGTGTAATAGGCTTAATAATGCCCCCCCCCCCAAAGAAGACCACGTAATAATTTCTGGAACTTATTAACCTACAGAGCAAAAGGGATTTAGAAGATAGGCATAAATTAGCCTGGTTCTGTGGGGAGATTATCCTCGATTTCCCACAGGGGTCCTTTAAACCTTTCCCAGCTGTGATCAGAGGCATATGTGGCCACAGGAGAGAGAGCTATGCAGCATTGCTGGCTTTGAAAATGACGCAGGAGGTTTCTAGAAGGTGGACAAAGCAAGGAAACACATTCCCCTCTAGAACTTCCAGAGGGAAATGCAGTCCTGGCAACAGGTTGATTAGTCACTGATACCTGTGTTGGCCTTGTGACCTGCAGAACTTTAGGATGGCACGTATATGTGGCTTTATTTTGTTATAGCAGCAACAGGAAGCGAATGCAGACTATGGACCTCAGGTGTAGGGAACAGAATCACAAAACCACAATTAATTATTGTTAGAGCCCAGGGAGATACAGTGGTACCTTGGTTTTCGAATGTAACCCGTTCTAGAAGACCAAGTTTTGAAACCTTCGAAAACCGAGGGATCCGCAGCCGACAGCTGGGCCTCAGGATCTTGCCCTCAGCGGAAGCCGTGTGGCACGTTCGACTTCCGAGGCATGTTCAAAAACTGAAGCATTTCTTTCTGGGTTTACAGCATTCGTAACCCGAAATGTTTGTCAGTGGAGACATTCAAAAACCGAGGCACCACTGTATCTGTGTATCTATCTATAAACACACACATATGCCCAAACACACATGCACACATATGCACAGATATGCATACATGTAATTACATATCATTTCTAATTGTTAAAATTAAAAATTTCTACTGAGTTGCTGTCTCAGTAGAGGAAATCCATATAGTAAACAGTATATAAAAGGAGTAAAATTGGGGTAATCCTTTCGTCTATGAATAGCAACTACTGAAAAAAATGGTATTTTTGAATATTTATTAATATCCTGTTATTATACCCACCTGGTTATTAGAAGTGCCTTTGAAAGATTAAAATTTTTTGAATGTTATTGATTCTGATGCAGTAAACATAGATTTTTTCCTTCTTTCCTTTTCAGAAATGACAATAAAATAAGCAACAGCTATGATGCATATTTCATTAAAATAAATGAGATTATTGATGTTATGCTAAAGCAACAAATCTCAAACTTTTGGTCTCAGGACAACTTTATAGTTTCAAAAAATTATTAAGGACCCCCCAAGGAACCTTTGTTAAGGTGGGTTATGTATGGTGTTGCTTATTGCACTAGAAATTTAAACTGATTATATTTTAAAATATATATTCAATAGTTCATTTAAAATAGTAAAATAAGCCCCATTATTTGGGAGCATAAATTATATATTTTATAAAAATAATTGAATTTCAAAAGTAAAAAAATAATGAGGACAATGATATCTTTTTAATCCTTGCAGATTTCCTTAATGACTGGCTCTACGGAAAACAGCTTGATCCCCGTGTCTGCTCTCCATTCCGTCGGTTGCACTGTGTTTTGGCTGAGGCATGTGAAGAAAACCCAGCTTTGGACAGGTACGTAGCTGGAAGGAATAGAGTATTTTAATCGTCTTTTCAGAGAATCATGGGCATTCCTTAATATCATGTGTACTTCAAAGCTTGACAAGTGGCAGTTTTTTGAGGGTTGGTTGCAAAGTGGGATCTGAAAACACAACGTTCTGTGCCTTGTTCCCCTAAAACCCACTGCTCTGTCTTGCAGAGGATCTGTTGGTTTTTGTAGTGCCGTGCATTAGACATCAGGGAAGTATTGGCTCCGTCTTCCAAACTTTGGCCCATTTCACACAGTATCAAAAAAGCATGTGTTAATATTATGATCGTTCTCATAAAAAAGTCTTTAGTTTTTCGAAAGCTATCAAGCTCATGTTAGCAGATACAAGTTCCTAATTTCTTTTTTTGCTGGAGAGCTCAAATTTATCATTGGTAGCAGATATCGTTAGCTGTTTTCCTTAAAGTGACATCTCACTTCATTCATTTTCAAGGAGATATCTGCTAAATATTTGCTATTTAGTTTGTCAGTTGTTCTTTCAAGAAAAATGGTGTTTCATGAAAAATGAAGCTACTTCCAGCTCAATGCAATCACACGGGCGCTATTCTTGAGACAATGTTCACACTGGGGCTTGCAATGGAGTGTTTTATGTGCAATTCCCATTTTGTCACAGAATTATTAAAGAATTGTGTACTCAAGGGTCAAGATTTAATAAAACCTAACTTTACTAAAAACAATATATTGCTTTATCACTGACATCCTTAAGTGAAGCTGGATTTCTTCTATTTTACTTCAAGTGCATGACACTGAAAAATATGACGGTTACTGTTGTTTGGTACCACTGCCATGATTGCTGCTAAAACTCCAGCAGTTTTACCACCAGTGTTTTTGCACTATCAGTGCAAATATCAGCATAGTGAAAAGTCAGTTAGCATCTTCGTTATGAAAATGGTTTTGACCTCAGGATGCCATGGCAGGATCAGGAAGAGCCCGTGGACTGCATTTTGAGAACCACTGTGCTGTTGATGAGAATGGCTCTATGTATTCACAGATACCCCCTCCTCGCCATGGATTAGAGCGTAGGAAGTGGGGTATTACAAACTCACATGCTTACATGGTTATGTGGATTAAATGTGTGTCTGGTATCAGACGCCAGGAGGGGTTCAGGACTGCAGCAAAGTAACAGTGTACACCCCCTTCTAAAGGAAAACAGCCGCCTCTCCATTCCAGCTGATGTTGCCATCCAGAAACACAGTCCCAGTGTGGTCACATCGGGTTTTCAAGAGGCACCAGAGATTTGTCTTTTACGCAAAACGTTTTGATCTTTAAAATGTGCCAGTCGATGAAGCATTTGAACTTAAAACACTAGCCAAGTACAAACTAAACCTTTCTTCACTACGGATTTGGCCTGAAGCCAGCCTCTCTAGTAAACTCGTAGTGACGATTTGTTGAAGCAGTGAGTCAAATTAAGGGTGACCAAACTGAAGGGTAAACAGTTCATAGAACCCTGTGTAGGTTGTGATAATATTTGCTGGCAAGGCAGCATAGTAAGAAGCTAGGAAATTTCATTGGCAAGTCGAATGAGGAAACTGAGACAGGTAGCCGAACCAACTGGCTGAGCCGTTTACAGCCCGATGATAAATCACAAGGTCTTACCTTACACGCTCCAGACGGTGCTGCGGCAGACCAGCCTTGGTCTTCATCTCTCTTCAGTGACATTCTTTGAAGGTAAAACTGACCAGAGAACAACCTATGTGCTCATTTTGATGCATCAGCATATTTAAGGACATACCTGGAAAGCTGATGAATATTCTATTGAGATCCTCCCCTAAAATTCTCACTTTTAGAAAACAGATAAAAACTCTTAAGACAAAGAACCCAGCGTGCACGTGTGCTCTTTCTCTCTAGATTGCGCCCACACCTTCTTTCCAGAGGCAAGTATCTTTGCTTTCTTTCCCCTTGGCCCCAAGGATCCCCACAAGACTTGCAACCGGGGGTGCCACAGGCAGCGGCAGCTTGTCCCAGGCTAACGCCCTGAAACTGTCTCCAAGGGCCCTTCTTTTGCCTCTGTAACTTGTTTCCTGAGTTCGTGCAGCACAGCTGGCTCACTTCTGCCTCTGTGACTTTCTAAAAGGCCAAGGCAACTCTCTGAGCAGCCTGCTCAAATCATCTCTTCTAGTGTACTTCTGCTTTGCATGCTAACTGAACCTCCTCTTGTGCTTAAGTTCTTGGTTTTGAACTCTTTCTTTGCCAAACTCAAGAACCAAGAGCCAACATCACCCATAGCACTGGGATTAGGGGCTCTAATCTCTGGCTGTCACAGGTAGAGGGCAAAGTGTGCACAGACACCAGAGCTGGGAAAATCCATGTTCTTTGTCACCAGCTCAGGTTTTAGCTGTCTCAGGTTTAGTATTCAGTCATGCCAATGTGGCATTACAGAACTTTTCCTTGTAAATCAGGGCAGAAAAGTCCAACTCAAAAAGTGAGAGAGACTGCAGAGCAGCCAAGGGAATATTGTGATAATTATAGGTGTAGCCAGACATCTAGAATTTAAAGAATGCTGGGGATAACCATTTTAATAAAGATTGAAAACTTTAGTAATAACAAATACTCATTTCTTGGATTCACTAGCTATATCTATCTAAAATGACTATCTCCCAAATGATCTATGATCTTTTAATATTGTTTCAATACATATTATATAGGCCAGTTGGGTAGCAGGCAATCAAACTGGTAGGATAGTCATAAAAACTAGTCATTAAAAAAAGTATTTTGATAGAAATAGAAACTGATCATATTATCGATTTTTGCTTAAATTCACACTTAGTAATAAACATTTTTTATGTTTAAGTCACCATGTGAGGTACCCTGGGGATAAAAAGTTGAGCAAGACATAGACTTTTTTCTGCTCAGTGTTTATTTTGTGGTGAGTGATAGAAATGCAGAGCAGGCTGTGGAAAGTGCTAGACTTCATTCACCGTAGCATGTACTATGCACTTGCTCTTGGCATTAGGAAAAGAGGAATGAACAAAACAGCAAGTGTCCCTGACCTCAGGAGCTTACATTCCAGTGTCCTCTGAAGTAAGAATATAAGTAGCACGAAAGCAGAGATGGTGAAATGGACTCCACTGAAGGATCAGAGATTTTAAGTGGAATGTGCTATTTGAGCCCAAATCCATAGCGTAGAGAACTTTTACAGGTAGAAATGAAAGCTGCATGGAAGATAGGGGCCTTCTGGAAGTCAGAACAACACTCACAATATGAAAATCTAGGATGCCTTCGGGGAATCACAAGGGGAACATTATAGCAGAAGAATTAGCCACATCAGCTCCCCCAACTTCATCACAATGTTATTGTTATGTAAAAACTAGGGCTATAGGTTGAAAGTTACTGAGTTTGCAATCTCAAAATTCCAAATTCTAAATTATAGAAACTGCAACAATAAAAGTATGTTTGAGAATGCATTCAGCACAATATGGAAATACACTGGCAACTCTATCAATTGATAATGAAATTTTAAAAAAGTTTTAGATGTCAGTTTTGCTAAGGTTTTGGTTTCATAATCAAGTATCCATAATTTAGAACAACAAAGATTTATATTTCTTGTTCATATTTCATTTTAGCTGCATTCGCTGCAGCTTAGCTATGCCTTTGCTCTGTATGTCTTTACCCAGCCAGGATCCAGGCTAAAGGAGCTACCACTACTTGGAAATGTTATACTCATGGCATAGGGGAAATGTATCAATGGACTCTCAGGCCTTCCAATTGGATTTGGTGTGCACTATTTCCATTGCATTAATTTGGCTAATACTGATCACATGATCAAGTTTGTCATTTATGGGGCAAAGAAATCTATTCCTGCCACTAAGAGGCATTGTCATCGCGTGGCAATGGTTAGGGATGTAGGCTAGTAACTAACTGGAAACAGTATACTATCTACTACAATTATTCTCATATTGCCTCGCTGTAGCTGGAGTTCTAGGGTATATAGAATAGAGGGTAGGCAGAGTTACTTTATTAAAGCATAGTTCAGAATTCAATGATAAAACCAAAAGAAATTTGTTGTCATAGTACTAGGCCCACCTCCAGAAGCATTTGTCTTGAAGAGTTATACAATCGGTGGGTTATACAGGGGTAATTCATTCACAAATTCAGAGAAGAACAAAGCCCATGGAAGCTCCAGTTTGGGGATGTTCTTGTCACTTGGTAAAATTCTTCTAATAGAGATGTGAGTGTCTATAATATGTTTTTATAGACTCAGTGGGGAGAATTTCTTGTACTTGTCTGAGAGCTCAAAATATGCACCTTTTCAGAGCAAGAAGCTTGTGAGGCCGTGCTCTGTCCTGAGCATTTAGAAATTCAATACTGAAATTTGTCTAGCAGCACTAAGCACCATGCTCACGTCTCAGGAGCGCTCAGGCTTCTGTCGTCCAGGCACCGAGGACTAATTCTTGGTCTTGTTTTCATCTTCATGGATGTAGGGGGGTCTGAATAGAGGTCCTGTTGTTACCCATGGCTCTTCTCTTTAACGAGGTGAAGCATTTGCAGATACATGGGCAACATTCTGAAGACTTGTGATTAACTGCTCACACCATCCATCTATCTTTTGATATTGAATTTTGAAACTCAGTCATCAATTTAAAGCAATGAGTATCCATCTGTTCTTAAATTAGCTACTTCTCTTCCTGGGTTGCTATTCCTGAAAATTCCATTTACAGCATTTGACTAGAAGAAAGTTTAGTGGAAACCTAGTCACTCAAAAAGCAGATCTCTGTATTTTTTATTTTAAAAATCTTTTAAATGTTTTTATTTCGTGCCCACCCAGGGACGCCTTTGTTATTCTTAAATGTTTTTATTGATTTTAGAGAGAGAAGAAGGAAGAGAGAGAGAGAAACATTGATGAGAGAGATACATTGATCGGCTGCCTCCTGCACGCCCCCTACTGGGGACTGAGCCCGCAACCCAGGCACGTGCCCTGACCAGGAGTCGAACCTGAGACCTCTTGGCACATGGGATGACGCTCAGCCAACTGAGCCACACTGGCCAGGGCTGTATTTATTTTTAAAGCTTTTCTACAAAAATTAAGACTGCTCAGATCTGCTTTGTAGCCGTAGAGCATCCTTTTGGAATGCTTAGCTCCCATAAACTCTGTAGGAAACTGTTGCGGTCCCTCTGGTAACGTCTGATTCTTTTGACAAAGTATACTGCAAATAATTACATAGTGGTGTGTGATGCCCCCTACCTAACTTCCATCAAGTAAGGATTTGCAAGCTGATGTAGTATTTCTATATCATACGGTATATTTTAATTAAAACCAGAATGCTGTGTAACACTGAGCAAATTGCGTTCCATTTGAAGAATTAAAGAATTACTCGGGCTTGCCAGCACGATCTAAAATTCTAATTCTAAACTCTGCTATGAATACTAGATGCGCAGGATTCTTCTTGTCCATCAAATACCACCTGGAAGTATTTAGCACAGCAGAAGAAGGAAGCTTGTAATGTCTTTTCGGAGGGAGACTTTTTATTAAAATTGGCTTCTTTTGATATTGTCCACATTTACAACAAACGGAATCATGAAAGGTCCTTAACTCTGATCAGAAATGCAGAACTGATTACAGTGCTTTCACGGCCACATAAAAGATAAAACCCTCACAAGATTTTGCTTGAGTGATAAATCAACTTTTTACACACCAAAGAGGAACACAGGAGCAAGTAGAAACTTGGCAAAACAGACTTTGTCACCAGCTGGCAAAGGAAATAGTTCAAAAATATTTTCTCTTTCTGGGCCCTGGCTGGGTTGCTCAGTTGGTTAGAGCATCACTCCGATACCCCAGGGTTGCGGGTTCTATTCCCCATCAGGAATCAGCCAATGAATGCATAAATAAGTGGAATAACAGATCTCTCCCTCTCTCCCTCTTTCCCTCTCAAATCAATAAATACAAATTAAAAAAAGTATTTTCTTCTTTGGAGGACTACCAGTTGGCTCGGGCCATGAAGTCCTTTACAAGTTCAGGAAGAGAAGAGCACATTAGAGTTCTGCAGTTGAAACTACTGAGTTTCATGGTTTTATCATCTATATTTCAATAGCAGTTAGAGACCGGTGTGAGTGTATCTATGGGGTAAAAAAAAAAAGATGAATAAATAAAATGATGGGATCTTGGGGCAGATCCCTTCTTGGACCTGGAAGGAAGCTTGATAATCTGTGTCATGTCCTGAGAGTGGGCTCACCTAATTTCATATTCTAAAATTTATTATCCAACCCAATAGAAAGGGGGCATTTTCCAGCTTTCCTTAAAATCTATTTCTTTGTTTAACATAGACTTGAAGTTAGAGAAATTTAGCAAATGGTACAAACATTATCTCAAATTATTTCCTTTTATGGTGACATGACAGTGGCTGAAGTCAGAATTGTTTCTGCTTCCTAAAATTGTCTCATTCCCCTCCCCCCACCCTTCTGTCCCTCCATCCTTTCTTTTCTTCCTCATTTCTAGGGATATTTTTTTACATATCTACTAAGTGGTGGGCACTATTCTAGGCAAAAATCATCACCCTCCTAGACATTACATTTGAGTGAATGAAGACAAAGTAAAAGTCGAGCGTGACCATGACACTGTACAAGTATTTAAACAGATCAGTTTGTGGTCACAGCATCGTGAGAAAGTAGACAAATGATTATTTAAAAGTGAGTTTTGCCCGGCCAGGCATGGGTCAGCTGTTGAATGTCAACCTAGGATCCACTGATGCCCTTTTTCTGCCCCAAGATCCCAATCTAGATACCACATTAACGTTTAGTCGTGATGTTTCCATGGTCTCCTCTGGCCGGTGGCAGTTTCTCATTGTTTCCTTGCTTTTCAGGACCGAGCCATTTTGAAGAGTAGTGGTCAGGCATTTTGTAGAATGTCACTCAATTTGGATTTCATGTTTTTCTCATGATTAGTCTGGGGTTATGGGTTTGGAGAAAACATCTCAGAGGTGATGTTATCAGGGTGTACATGACATCAACACGAATGATCACTGGTAATGTTAACCTTGATCAACCTAAAAAAAAGTTTTTCTTTTTTAACTGGTAGCATCATCTCATTCCTTCAGGCTTATTTCTGGTCATTGCTGCAGTTCATTAGCATCGACGTTTGTTAAATGCCAGGAAAACACATTTTTCAGAAATGGTGGCACTCCAGAGTAGAGTATGTGCAAGTACAAATCTATATAGAAAGAATTTAATAGGAAAAATTTAATCAACTTTAGTCAGGATTAAAAGGTCTGCAAAAACTATATAGCACATTAAAAGTAAAACCTCTAATCAAATATCTTTAACCGCATTAGTGCTAGGGGACTAATTTATTAGCTGACCTTTGACTCAGCTCCTGCGGTGCTGGTCTAGGTAGGCACCCAATGCTCACGGCTGATTCTCTGTCAAATGCTACGTCTCTCCCAGCTGCATGTGTCATTTAAGAATCGCCGTGGGGGCTAGTGGACAATGATTTCAAAAGTAACTTAGACAGCCCAGCAGGCGTGGCTCAGCGGTTGAGCATCGACCTAGGATCCAGGAGTTTTCGGTTCGATTCCTGGTCAGGGCACATGCCTGGGTTGTGGACTTGATCCCCAGTCGGGGGCGTGTGGGAGGCAGCCGATCAATGACTCTCTCATCAATGATGTTTCTGTCTCCCTCTCCCTCTCCCTTCCTCTCTCTGAAATCAATAAAGACATATTTTTAAAAAGGTGACCCAGACGGTATAAAATGGATGGGAGGCCAGGTCAGCATGGTCTCACCTATTGCTCCTTCACCGTCCTTAACATTCAGGCTAGTGGATGCTTCAGTGGGAAATGCTGAGCTGCTTGCTCCAGCAGAAAGGTGCAACTTCACTGTCTTTGAAGATGGAAAAGAGGGGAGTTGTGGGCCAAGGAATTTGGTATTCATCCTCTAATAGCCAGAAAAAGGAAAGACACGACTTCTCCCCTAGAGCCTTCAAGAAGGAACACAGCCCCGCCTACACCTGGGTTTTAGCCCAGTCAAACTCTTGTGGAGAGTCTAACCCACAGAGCTGTAAGATAAATGTGTGTTGTTTTTAATTCACCAAGGCCTTGGTAATTTGTTACAGTGGCAACAGAAAATTAACTCAAGTAGGTAACGATGTAGCTCAATTGCACGCCTATCTCTCCTACACCCAGCAGTCTAATAGAGTCATTGCTATTTTTAGTCCCTTCTCCTGAATTCAGGGACTCGATGTATGTCTACTTGGCTTTATGTCCTGACGCCCTCTTCTCATTCTGTATAATAGCTTTCTCTTCTGCATTTTCCTACGCTTAACATTTTCTATTCCCACATCGCCTTTGGCTTGGTTCTGAAATTATTTTCTTTTCTTGGGGCGGGCTGTCAGGGCACAGAGCTGGAGTGCTTCGGCTCACCGTGCTCCTCAGCTAGATGAACCGTATCATTGCCGGTTTATTCTTATTGCCAGTTTCATTCTTCTCTCCCTGACTTAGGCCCCTGTTCATGGTCTAATATTCTTCTAATAGGTATATATTGTGTGCTTCCAAAATGTACATAAATTGTATCTTAGTTTAGGTCTCATTCTGAATCTTGCTCGCTCTCCTCAACATCCTCCGTCTGAGATCTGTCCATACTAACAAATGTAGATTTATTTAGTCGCTTTTACTGTTAAATGGTATTTTGTTTCATGAATTTGGGGGATTTCATTTCCGCATTCTACATCGATGGACATTTAGTTTGTCTCCAACATCTCGCTATTAGAAGCAAGGATGAAATACACATGCTTGTATACATATATGCATTTTTTACTATGCTTCGCAGAATGTCTTCTCAGTTCACCTTTCAGAGAGTAGCATGTAGGGATATTGATTTCCCAAAGCCTCAGGAATGTTAAGTGTTATTTAAAAATATGTTGTAGGAAGTGTGGTATTTTAATATTTTTATTCAGCTTATTACTTCTGGGATCTTTAATATCTCTTCCTATGCTTATTTGCCACTTGCAGTTTTCGGGGGTTTTTTTTTTCCTGTTTTTTTCCCCTGTGAAATATGCACATTTTCTGCCAGTTCTCTTATATTGTGTTTTTCATTGTTGTTGATTTTTTAGGACATCTTTATGTAACACAGTCCTTAGTAGTTATACACTTTACAAATGTCTTCCCAAGGCCTGCTATTTTAATTTGATTATGTCTGTGGTAGTCTTCATTTGTAAAATGTTGCTAATTTTAACATAGCCTTTTCTTTTATACTTTATTTTTCTTCTCCAGCCTTATTCAAGAAATTTGTTCTTACCCTAACATCATCAATTCTATCCTGTTTCTTCTAGTCTCGCGGAGTTTCACTTTTCACACTGATAGTTTTAATCTGTCTGAAATATATTTTAACATATTGTGTGAGGAGGGATTTAATTTTTCCCAAAATTATGAAATTATTTCTGTGCACTGTTTGTCATACAGGAAGTAATTGTAAACTAAGCCCTTTATTTAGTTCCATTGATCTATTGCTTTTTATTCTGGTGCCAAATATACACTGTTTTAATTACTATGACATTATGAGTTCCGTTTGATTTCAATATTCATATATGTATATATATTTTTTATTGATTTCAGAGAGAGGAAGGGGGGAGAGAGAGAGAAACATCAATGATCAGACTGTCGTTGATCAGCCCCTCCTGCAACCCCCTGCTGGGGATCCAGCCTGAAGCCCGGGCATGTGCCCTGACCAGGAATTGAACCGGGATCTCCTGGATCCTAGGCCGATGCTCATCCGCTAAGCCATGCCAGCTGGGCTGATTTTGATATTTTTAAGCAATTTCACACCTTCACTGGTACAATCATTCTTCAGTATAACATATACTCATTCTGTCAAGTTCCCAAAATACGCGATTGGGTTTTGTATGGAATTGCATTCAATTTTAGATTAACTGGATTCTCTAAATTAATCCACATGTTATCTTTATAATGTAGAGTCTTCCCCACATAAACATGGAATATCTTTGCATTTGTTAATGTATCTTTTATGTCCTTTAATAAAGCTTCCAGAACGTACTTCATAAATATTTAAACAATGTTAGTTGTTTTCTCAGTATTTTAAAATTAATTTTGCTGCTGTGATTTTTTTATCTCACCTTCTCATTTATTTTTGCTGGTGGTGTTCAGAAGGAATTCTTCTATTAGTTAAAGTGTCTCGGTTCTCTAGGAGGAAAAGACACCCAAACTTCAATGGCATGATGTTGTCTCCAATGAAATAAAACCTTTACTTTTGAAAAGCCTTGCATGTCCATTGGCCATCTTGGATAGCTGTATTTAAATTAGTGTCTATCACTCCTAAAAGTAAATAAACTGGCTTTTTTTTAAAAAATAAGGAAGTAAAATCTCAAAATGTATTTTCATCTCTTCTAACTGTAGGCCCAAATGTAAATTGCTAAGTTGCTGGGTCCGGAGAAGTCTTTACCATTAAAAACTGATCAGGAGAGAGTTTGTATCATTATGTGGATAAGTTTGTTAAAATTCATCTGTAGGACTACTTCAGTCAGGCAACTTTGGGGAAATACATTTATCCCTGCTTTGATTTTTCGTGAATAGTCAGGTTTTCTACTTCTCCGGCTTATTTTTGAATACTTACTTTTAAATTAAGAACATTAGCTATTTTATCTAAAATTTTAAATTTATTCACAGCTGGGCCTTGGCTAGTGTGGCTCAGTTGGTTGAAAGTTGTCCCATGCAACCAAAGGTTGCCAGTTTGATTCCCGGTCAGGGCACATACCCAGGTTGTGGGCTTGATCCCCAGTAGGGGGCATGCAGGAGGCAGCTGATAGATGTTTCGCTCTCTCTCTCTCTCTCTCTCTCTCCTGCCTTCCTGTATCTCTAAAATCAATAAAAATATATTAAAAATTTATTGACAGATGGAAAAGAAATGGCCTTTTATTTCCCAGAACACATGGGATTTTTAAGCTATATTTTATTATTGATTTCAAATCTTATTGCAGTGTGAGTCTTTGTAATGTTGGTTCTTTAAAACTGTTGAGAATTCTTTTGTGATCTCTACCTGGTCATTTAAAAGAAATGTGTTTGATAAATGTTCGTTTTTTGTTCATGAGGTATGAAATTCCAGATTTTTAATCATGCTATCCAAATGTTATTGTGGCTTATTTTTTCTGCATATCTAAAATTTCTGAATATACTGAATTAATAGCTCATAAATGTATTGGTTTGTTTCATCCTATGTCCTTTCAATTCTTGTTTTATTTATTTCAAGAACATAAAATCGCTCTGACATACATGGTTACATAATATGAGACATGAAGAAAGCTTAATATGTGGTCATAAAAAGGGTTGCAGTGGTGGGATAAAACAACACAGTCATTGCTGATTTATTATATGAGAGTGTATCATGTGTTTTTGAATTTATGAAAGATGTAATTGAATTAGCCTACCTTCTGAAGGAGTTAACATTCTGGGCTTTGAGGACAGCATTAATGCTGAAAACAATTTCAAAATACAGTGGTGCCTCGGTTTTCGAAGGTCTCCGTTGACGAACATTTCGGGTTACGAGCGCCGTAATCTGGGAAGGAAATGCTTCGGTTTTCGAACACGCCTCGGAAGTCGAACATGCCACATGGCTTCCACTGAGGGCAAGATCCTGAGGCCTAGCTGTTGGCTGTAGATCCCTCGGTTTTCCAGCGTTTCAGAACCTGTACCATCTCCGGAACGGGTTACATTCGAAAACCGAGGCACCACTGTAGTTGAAAGCTGTCTAGCCAAAATGTATAAATATTTTTGGAGAAAAGTTGATTTTGGATTTCGGAGAGGAATATGGTTAACATTTGTAGTTCGTAGTCTAGACTTGGAGAGAATTATGGGTCATTAAATAAGAACTTGAAAACAGTAAGGATTTTGGAATCATGGAGAGGGAGTGCGATGGTCACGGTCAGAAGAGAGAAACGGGAAGACACGGAGCCCGGAGGAAGTATCAGTTCGTTCACGCAGCTCAGTACCTAGCAGAACCCCAGTCCCAGAAACACGGCCCAGGAACTAAACCGTTCATTGAAGTTGATTTAACTTCTTTATTTTGTTATCCAAGTCTTGACTAATTTAAATGCTGGGTGTGTTTCTGAAACCTCACAAATCCTATGAAGAGGACACAGAAATCTTTTTATTGAAGTACTACTTTAAATGGCTATGAATGACAATGAAGTCCCAGTCGCATAAGCATACACGTTCCACCCTAGTCTCCAAAGCAACTCTTTCAGAAAAATCTTGCATCTTTTATCTATTGAAGAAAAAGGAATCGTTAAGGAGCTATTGCAATAGCAAGCTTATCACTAAGGTGACTCCGATAAGCAAAACCAACAGAGGTGGCGGATAAGCTCCACGCGTGCTGATCAGTTTCCTTGTTTGGCTACTTACCCTTGTTAATACTAGGACACCTTTGAGATCTTTAGTATGTCTTAGTAACAGAAAAGAGAAAAAAATTAATTTCCAAATACAGGAATATGCGTTTGTAAAATAATTTCACAGAGGAAAATTGCCGAGTAACACAGAAAAGCTGCCTGAGCTCTACCATCACGCTGCAGTCCATTTGGTTGCACAGTCCTGGGAGCGCGGGACCTTTCCCCATTGAAGAGAGTGAAGATGCACGGGCCACTGTCTGTAAAAACCAGACGGTGCGGAGCTCTTTCAAAAAGGCTGGGAACAGGGCCATCCTCCGAAGGATGGAAGTGTGTAAACACATATTTCTTCGAAAACTAAATGTCCTCCCTTTTTCCGATTTGATTTTCTCAATTTGAAGCTTTGGTCTTCCTCCGGGAGCCGGGAGTCTTGGAACAACAAAAAAACCCTAAGAAGTAGAAGCCACAGCAGCCTGGTCAGCTGGACAGTGGCATTTGCAGCAAAGGTGGCTTCAGATCCCTAGCTGGATAAATGTGTAGTTGGGATGCTCCACCATTGAGTTTATTTCTTCTAAGGTTGTTTACTTCATTATAATTCACTTCTGTAAGCTTTTTTAAATTGAGATTTTTCCTTATAGAAATCTCTTATGTTTTACTGCTTCAATGATGAGTGGAGATTAGCTTTGCATTTGCAAAATTAAATTACTTTCCCGAAGTATTTCTTAATTTTCATGCAGATGCCACTGAAAACTCCAAGAGAGTGGAAAGTTGTTAGCTGCACTTTAAATACCAGAACATCTCTGTGCGGGAAGAAAGGAAGAGGGTAGAGTTACTTTTATTTTAAAAATCGAACATAGGGGTACCCATTCCGTAGAATACACATCTCGAGAATAAGTACCTAAGGCTAAAACACTTCTGCAGTTCAAATTTCGAACATTTTCAGTGTCAAACGTTTGGATCAATGTCATCTACCGAGGAAAAACAAAAGGAATAAAAAATGAAGTGTGAACAGCCGCACGGCTGTGAGAGCAGGATCCTGGGCCCATCTTATGCTTGTTTCTGACAATCAGGCTTCCCCAATAGTGTTACAGATGAATTGAGATCTATCGTGATAGTACTTCTCTGATGTCCTTCCAATTTCTTTTTCTTTTCTTTTTTTTAAAAAATAAAGTTTTTATTGATTTCAGAGAGAGGAAGAGAGGGGGAGAGAGAGAGAGAGAGATGGGAACATCAATGATGAGAGAGTCAGTCATTGATCGGCTGCCCCCTGCACGCCTCCGACTGGGGATCGAGGCCACAGCCCAGGGACATGCCCTGACCGGGAATCGAACTTCAACTTCCTGGTTCACGGGTGGCTGGGCTGTCCTTCCAATTCCATATCCGCTTCCCATCTCCAAAACAGCGCATTCCAGGAATCCCATAATGTTTTACCTTAATATGATCGTTTTGTCCAGGAGGAAAATTGTTGACCTCTTCCCTCTTTGGTTCAGTGACTGGGGCGTGTGAATGAAGTTGACAAGCGATGCCAGATAAAAGGCTTATTTGTATGCTCACAGGAACCAACCAAAGAAATGCCTGACTGGTTAAAGGGTTAACATTAAAGGCTCATATACCAAGCTTAGCAAAGGAAAGGAAGCGGGGAGAAACAGCTTTCTAGGAAGAACAAATAGTTTTCTTTAGGAAAGACAAATGGATTTTTGTTAATTAATTAATTTTTTTATTTTTATTTTTAATCTTCACCCGAGGATATTTTTTCCATTGCTTTTTCAGAGAGAGTGGAAGGGAGAGAGAGCGAGAGAGAGAGAAAGAAACATCAATGTGAGACAGGCACATCCATTGGTTGCCTCCCACACATGCCCCGGCCTGGGCCGGGGATCAAGCCTGCAACCGGGGTACATGCCCTTGGCCAGAATGGAACCCGGGACCCTTCAGTCGTGGGCCGACACTCTAACCACTGAGCCAAACCAGTGAGGATGACAAATGGATTTTTAGCAGAACAAACAGGAGATACAGTAGTCCTCCCTTATCCACGGTTTCACTTTTCTGCAGTTTTTTAGTTACCTTTGGTCAACCATGGTTCAAAAATATTAAACAGAAATTTCCAGAAATAAACACGTCATGTTTTAAATTGTGCACCATTCTCAGTATTGTGGCGAACTCTCACGCTGTCCTGCTTTGTCCTGCCCAGGATGTGAATCATTCCTTTGTCCAGCATCTCTACATAGTATACACTTTGCACCCATTAGTCACTTGGTAGCTCTCTCGGTTAACTCATCAACTATCACAGGATTGCAGTGCTTGTGTTCAAGTAGCCCTTATTTTATTTAATAATGACCCCAACATGCAAGATTAGTGGTGCTGGCAGTTCAGATATGCCAAAGAGAAGCTCTAAAGTGCTTATTTTAAGTTAAAAGTTATGCAAATATAGGAAAAAACATAGTATATTCATATAGGGTTTGGTACTATCCGTGGTTTCAGGCATCTATTGGGAGTCTTAGAATGTGTATCCCCGCAGATTAGGGGACCTATTGTAAGAAAGTTTGTGACAATGTTTTGTTTAGACATGTTTGAGTGGTCTTTTCATTTTCTTAAGGGTCATAAAACTCTTCCAGAGAGGGCATCTATGGTGGGTTTACTTTTGGTTTCTCTCCTTGAAGTAGAAACTGCCCCAAAGAGGGAATTTAAGGCAGTCCTCATTTCTCCAAAGTTTCTGTTTTTAGTTGGATGAGGGAAGCTCCCAAAAGGCTTCTTTCTCCATATGTTCAATTTCAAATGTCTTCAGCTTAAAATAATTCTTACACCAAGTCTGGGGTTCCAAGTGAGTCCCCACACTTTGAGTAATTCACGTTTCCCAAGTTGACACTTCAAATGTGCTAAAGTTATTCTAGGATCAGTTAGACCATAAAGTACAAAGGGAAAGAAAAATGGAGAGAGACGTTATCCCTAGTCACCATACGCCCGAAAGCTCCCTGATGGCATCTCTAAACGAACTGGCAATCTTAAATGACAAAAAGAAACTTGACATTTTTCTCAACAGATTATCAACATAAGTAGTCACTTCATTCAGTACCATGTTCTGCATGATCCATATGCCGTTAAATATTTGGTCAACCAGTTAACACCAAAGAGAGATGACTGACACGTTGTAACTTCTGAGTTTGATTGAGTGCCCTTGTCATTTGACATTTTCTGGAAAACATCTAGATCAATAACAGACATGGCCAAGCTGAAGCCTTAATTTGACGATTTGTTTCATAGTGAGTATATAATTATTGTGTGCGTTTAGATCTTTAGCTACAGTTTTGCCCCCTTTATGGGAAAATGAATGGATTTCTGTGTTCATGCTATAACAGATGAACGTCAGAGTTTCGAAGGGTGAATTTCATTCATTCTTCAGACAGGACTTATTTATTAGAGACCATATTTCTAAATCATAGTGAAAATCAGTGGCAGGATGAATTAGTACATAAAATTATCTCTGCATATATTGGAGAAACAAATCTAATAGGTAAAGTAAAATCAAATTCTACTGTCATCTTGTATATTTATAGAGCAAAATGAATGGCTTTCGGTTTTCTGGGGGTTTTATGTTTATTTATCAAAGAAAAGCTGGTGGTAATGTCAAAATAAGTCAACTTTGTTTTCTTTTCCTTCATCATTAAAGCTTCATGTTATTCTGCACTGAGAGAATCAGCAGCATGAGGATCCTCTAATAAATTATCAAATGTCACGCAGTGTTGCAGCCTGTATGTTCTCAAGTACCTTTCTGGATGGAAAATTAAAGACCCTCGTACCCCTCTTATTATGTAGTTAATAGGGAGCAGTGCCTACAATTATTCTGAACTTTTTAGCCAGTGCTCTGGAGTCAAATGAACAGAACATCCAAATGATAATTTAGCTTTTTAAATTTTATACAGACACCCCAGGGTGTATAGATATCTTTTTTTAAAATCTATTTTATTGTTGAGAGTATTACAGATGTCCCCCGTTTCTCCCCCTTTCCCCCCTCCCCCCACCCCACCCCACCCCAGGCCTTCGCCTGTCTGTTGTCTGTGCCCATGGCCTGGGCATATATGCTTAAAAGTTCTTTGGTCAGTCTCTCCCCGCCCTCCTTCCCGCCCTCCCTCTGAGATCTGTCGGTCTGTTTCATGCTTCCATGTCTGTGGTCCTATCATAATCATCAATTTCTTTAGATTCCACACATAAGTGAGATCATGTGATATTTGTCTTTCGTTTGCTGGTCTGTGGCCAAAGAAACCAAACCACCTACTTTGCACATTAGACTATGTGCTAGCTCCATGAGAGCTTATAGAAGAACCATATTGTTAATACCCAGCATGTGAAACCGCCTGAGCACATATTATCCTCTCTCTCTCTCACTTGGAATTAATTATAAGAAGAATTATTAGGCAACCCCCCCCCCCGCCCCACAAATGTGACCTGGGAGCGCAATAGATACTAGAGAAGAGGATGTCATTGTGTTGATAGCATGAACTCAGCATATTCTCTTCCAGCAAAAGGAAATGTAGAAAGGGCATAATAGGAAGAAGCCAAAAATTTTAAAGATACTTGTCAATTTTAAACAGTACTATGATTTATTTCCCTGTGAGGTTTTGAGTGATTACTTACCATTTCTACATGTTTTCTCCCTTTACTGGGATATATTGTTACTTAAAATGGAGAAGGCAATGAAAATTGAAGCGTGGAGTGTATTGAGCATAGGTTTCTGATTCTTTGACATCGGGGGCCTTGGTGACCCCGGAGAGACTGCCCCTCACAGGGTTAGCCAATTCCTCGAGTTAGTAGAAGACTTCCCTGGGAGCCTGCCTTTCATGTGTAATGACCAATCCAGAGCCCACACCCTAAATACCTGCTTCTATTGAGCTCTCACATGGCTCTTACACTCCGGGCCACTGTCCACCTGCCCTAATCACCCCGGGGGCCAGGTACTAGACAGCTAGAGGCAGCTCCTGTGCTTCAGATCCCAAGAAAATTATTCAAATTAGCCAGTCCCAAGCCAGTTTACCCTGCCTTTTCTGTTCCTTCCTACAGAAACTACAATGAGGTTCTTGCCCACATTTTCCCCTGGCTCCCTCTGGCTTCTGATGACTCTGGTGTGGCCCTGTGTGGTCCCTGTTACGTGGCATGATGTTTTTTCTCCTCGGGAACCAGTACAAACTGTCTTTTCTGTGGCAGTCATCTCATCTGTTGGCTTCACTGTATATAAATAACAATATTTTCAAATAATATTTAGAATAATTTCAAGAGGTTGACAGTGCTGCTGTTAATGTTGAAGAGAGGAAACTAAGCATCCAAGACTTCAAGTTGCCCCAGTGTCAGTCAGCAAATTAAGTAGCCACAGTTGCTCATTTTGACAGGCACCTAGAGCACCTTTCATTTACGTTTCCTCATCTTGGGGCTTTTTACTTTCTCTCCAGCTAAGGTGTCCCACGCTGTTGCTGGCTAGTACCTTCTCAGGTATCCCAGAATCATACAGCCTATACGACTGTTTCCCTGATTTATAATCCTCGTGAGATGGAGAGGAGAGCATATCGTAAGCTATGTATTTCTGAGGACAGCGGGCTTTAACTCTGTAAAGGACAGAACCTCATTTAAACTAAGGAGTGTCTCATTTGACGACCTCCCTGAAACATGTTGAGGTTCTGAAATGGTAAAGGGCACCTCCTTTTCCCGGCTGAGTTTGGAAAAAGTCAAAAGATTAAAGCAGGAGTCAGACAAATGGAGACCAAAATGTATGCTTACTGGTAAAACTCCCTAGAAACCTGGGTGCTCCAGCTCTGACAGGAGTGGGCTTCCCCTGCTCTCACAGGCACCGCGGTGCCGGCTGAATTCTGACTTTTCCCATAAGTAGTCATGGGAAACCATTCAACTCAGCTGTTTTTCAGGTTTCCCATCTGTAAAGAGCTCATTTATAATGAGTACTCATAGGACTTTTGATTATGAAATGACAGAATGTTTGCTCAATAAATACTAAATAAATATTAGCTATTGCTATAATTATGTTTTCTCAGGCTCTTTTCAGAATTAAGTTTCACTTTGTGATATAGTAATTGTAAACTAAGAAAAAGAGCAGTGCTTCCCTTGCAAAATATTTCCCCCTAAATTTGTTCATGCTCATAGAGAGAGAGCATAAACTTACTGAAACTATCAACAATAGACAATAATAAAGGCCAGCCCATTCCCTGCCATGTGAGATACTCTCAAGAAGGGAACCAATCTATATACAAAAATAAGCTTAATTATATGTATACAGATAGCCTGGGCAATCTTTCCTAAGAACTATAGTTTATTTCCTGCATCATATATTTTGGCACTCTACATTTACTAAAGGGTTTGAATAAATTAATAGCTTTTCATTGGCTTTTACTTCATTGTACTCATACTAAGAATTATCAATTTTGAGCTAATACTATGGGCTGTGGGATCTCATTCAACCCTCCATGGTTTCAGGGAGTAGGCAGTTGTCTCTATTTAATGTCAGCTTCCTGGAAGCTAAGGGACTTGCCCAGTGTCATATGGCTCATGTGGCGGTTAGAATGTAAGCCCAGTCCTGACACTGCTCCAAAGCCAAGAAGAACCCTACGCTTAGATTCAGAGTCACTTGCCTTTCTTTCCTTCTAACTGTTCTTACAAGCTTCTTCTCATGCAACATTTATTCTTCATATAAGTTGGGTCTGTTTCATGACTTGTATTTAGATTTTCCATTTCTTTTCAACAGACATAAAACTAAGTTAAGCCTCTCCTCCAGGGACTAGATCTTAGAGGTCTTTTAGAAATCAGAGCTTCTCAAAAGTGCCGTGTCATCTATTCTGCCTTTAGGAAGGTTGCCTTTCACACTGAAAACATTTCTTAAATCTGGAGAAAAGAAACTTGCGGCTTCTTTTTGGTGTAAAACTCCCCCGATGGCATAAATCAACTGTGAGGTGACTTCATTTGGGGAATTCTAGGAAGAAGCTAAACAGATGGCCCTATAATTGGTCAGAGGAAGCATCACTATTTATTGATACAGTTTAATTTATTTCTCTGTGAATCATCTATTTTAGAAATCTAAGGGGAAAGACATGTCCGAATATTCTAATTCAAAGAACTCCAGAACATTCTACCCGAGAAGCCGGGCTGCTTCTCAGGCTCTGCTGGATTTAACAAGCACCACACAGGAAGCTTTCCCACTAAAAATGCTTGTTAGGGTGTGTTGGCTGTGCTGTTACTGACAGGATTTCACATGTTATTTGAGATTCTGGTTAATTATAGTTTGGTTGTTACTTTCATGCTGAGTGAAGTGAAGGATTGTAATGTCTGCTCCTCGAAGGTTTAATAGCAAGCGCGTGGGCAGCTTCATCCGTAGACGAGCAAAGTACCATGTGCCATCGCCAGCATCCTGTCCGCTGCCTGCCTCCGCCGTAGGCCCAGGCGCCAGCTTCACCGCCTTCCCTCTGAGCGGTGACACTGTCCATCCCCTGACATGCAGAGCAGTTGTCACTGTTTTCCCAGGAGCTGCCTGGATTGCGGTGCATATACATTTCTGTGCATTGTTAATGCATTTGGGCACACAAAGAATAATATTTAGTGTGTTTAAGACTTGCTCTGATTTGTTAAAATTTTCTCTGAAATAAAAAAATCAGAACACAGCAAAAGATGCACGTACTTATAAGTTTAAGGTGTCATTCTACCTCTTTCGGAGCTCATGGAAATCATGGTTATAGAAATTTAAAATGTCACAGCAGAGTGAAAATTGGGTCCCTGGGACTTCTTGGAGAAATTATAACTATCTAAATACTCTTACGTAGCCCTGACCAGGTGGCTCAGTTGGTTAGAGCTTTGTCCCGTACACCAGAAGGTTGAAGTTTCAATTCCTGGTCAGGGCACATACCTAGGTTTCAGGTATGATCCCCAGTCGATGTTTCGCTCTCTCCCTTCCTTTCTCTCTCAAATCAGTAAACATAATCCTCGGGTAAGGATAAATATTCTTACATAGTGGCCAACAAAAAGCGTAAGTATAGGGATTAATGAAGCTTGGTTTCTAATTCTGTGTCACTGATTATTTATTGATTGATGTTATCATTTTCTGATCAGTAACTCTCCATCACTTCCTATCTCTGTTACATGTGGTAGTAATGAAATGTATAAAACAACAGCAAAAGTAATGGCAATGGATAATATTTCTCCATCACTCACTATGGGTCAGGTCGTTCGATAGCACTTCACTCATAATATCTCACCTAATCCCTGAAACTGCCCCCCAAATAGGGACTTCTTTCATCCTTGCTTTCCAGATGAGGAAACTAAAGTTTAAAGTTTAAATGAGACGTGGCAAAGGTTGTGTTTGATACTCAAGTCCGTACTCTTAACCACTCACTCTATCACTGAGTCTTCTGTGTCTCAGTTAATCCAACCCAGAATTGGAGGGCTGCTGTGCTACCATAAGGATTAACTTTAAAAAAATAACTAAAGAGCTGAAAACAGTGTTTGGGATGTAAGACAACTTCTTAGAAATGGATTTGTTTTTAAAATGTAGGGTATAATTTACATACATTAAATTCAAATTGTTAGTGTTCAGTTTTGTGAATGTTTTCCCAGCTTTGAAAAATAATTAACATAAATCACTGTATAAGTTTAAGATATACATGGTATTATGGTTTGATCTACAGACGTTGTGAAATGATTACCACAGTAGAGTCAGCTAACATCCATCTTCTCATATAGATGCAGTAAAAAGAAAAGACAAATGGGGAAAGGTTTTTCTCCTTGTGATGAAAACTCTTAGGATTTACTCTCTTAATGAGCCTGATCTCTTTTTCTATGAGTTTGGGTTTTTTGCTTGTCTGTTCGTTCTTAGATTTCACATGTAAGCGAGACCATACAGTATTTGTCCTTCTCTGACTGACTTCACTTAGCATAATGTCTTCAAGGTCCATCCATGGTTTTTGAAAGTGGTCGGGTTTCCTCATTTTTAATGGCTGACTAATATTCCATCGTGTATATACACTGTACCTTCTTTATCCATGCATCATTGATGGACATCTAGGTTGTTTCCTTGTCTCTGCTATTATAAATAATGCTGCATTGAACATTGGGGTGCACATATCTTTTTGAGTTAATATTTTCATTTTCTTTGGATCTGTTCCCAGCAGTGAAATCACTTGGCCATGCGATAATTCTGATTTTAATTTTGGGGGGATTCTCCTTACTGCTTTCCTTACCGGCTACATCACTTTACAGTCCCACCAACAACGCACAAGGTTTCTCTTTTCCCCACACTCCTTTGTTGTCTCTTGACTTTCTGATGATGGCTATAGAAATGTGTATTGCTTCAGGCAACAGAAAACCTGAATATGATCGATTAAGCAAGCAGAGGTTTAATTTCCTCTCACAACCAAAAGTTGTAGCGTTCAGCAGTTCTGGAGTTGGTTCAACAGTTAACTCATGTAAAAGCTGACATTTGTATGATTTGTTTGGTGGTGTCTTTTTTTTTTAATTGAATTTATTGGGGTGATGTTGATTAATAAAATTATATGGGTTTCAGGTGTACAATTCTTACGTTTGCAAAGTAGATGCTGCTACTGCAGATGTTATATCTGCCTTTGCAGATGAAAGACTAGGGCAGAGGGACACCAGGTTCATCTCTCCCTTTTATCGGGAAGATGGATCATCTGTCTCTTTCCTGTAGGAAAGAACTAGGCTACTAGGTTCGTGTTCACTTCTCACTGCAAAGGAGGCTAAGAATATGCATTTTGATGTTATATATTTTTCCAGTTTCTGTTGTTGGTGGCAGAAGGATGAAAGGTGTTGGTGATGCCTTCTTTTTTTTCTAGTGTAACGTGGATTTCTTGCACAGTTCTACCTTTTTTGCTTTTAAAATTCCTCCCAACACCAGGTTATTTTCAGCTGGGAAAATACGCTGAACTGTGCGTATAGGTCAGACAAGATCCAGACAGGAAATATAGCTCTTCCTTTAGCCAAACTGATGCTTGGCATGAAAGTGAGATGAACCAGCAGTAGAGCTTTGCTGTTTCTACTTTCGTATTTTAAACTGTGAACTTGATAAACCACGAGATGGTAAAGAGCACAGTAATAATTTACAGACTATCTGGATGTATAGGACCTGAGAATGAGATAGATGAGGGACATAGAGGGAGGTCATCATGTCCCTTTCAGCTTTATTAAAATATGGTGTAAGTAGTTTAATTCTGCAGGCATTTGCTGAGCATGCAATGTGAAGACCCAGATGCATTCTCCAAACTGGACTGGGAAGGGATGTTTGCATTTTGCCCTACGGATGGTACCACCTGGGGTCCAATTGTGTGAATGGTTCTGCTTTGAAGTTGCATCAGAGAATTCCCAGTGCTGTACGCTTAGCTCCATACTTGAAACACAAATTAATAAAATGTACTTTCTTCCTGCAACATGCTTATAAAGGTGGGAGGGCCATTTTTCTGAACTATGAGTCAGGAGATAAATATGATAAAGGAGCATAATAATGGCATGAAAGTGCTGTTCAGTCCCCGGCGTGATTTATTCTAAGCGCTGTCCAGGGGAAATGTTATTTTTAACTAGAGAAGATTAGCATACGTGGCAAGTTGACAGTAACGAGGGGAGATGTGAAGTGGAGAGGGTACAGGACCTATCGAAGGAACTAGAGTGATGTGGCTTGAATTCAGGGTGTATGAGGCAAAAAAAAAAAGTGAAAATTAATTTGGAATCTGAATTTGGGAGGTAATTAATGACTTGCTAAGTTTAAAAATTAGTTTCTTTTTAATTCTAGGGATGGTTACCAAAGATATTATTTGAGGTGAAAATGGGAATTTTCATGGTGTTTTGTAGAGACTCATTGCAGAGCTGATTGCAGAGGAGGCATGGCAGGTGGGTGTTATTAAATCGTACAGGCAAGAGAAACAGAACAGACCAAAGTGGAGGAGCGTAACTGGAGTATAAGGTAGAAAATCTCTCTCTTATTTTTTAATTAGAAAGTTGAAGAAATTTTAAAAAGACTGTTTAGGACGACCTAAGTTCACTCAACAAATATCCTCCGAATTCCTACTGCGTGCAAGGCATAATGTTTTCAGTCATAAAAATGGGATCTGTGTCTCTCAGCTTCTTCACATGACAGTGGGAGCTAAAAAGTATATGAATGACTTCCAGTAATAGCAAAGTAGTTTGTGTTAGGCTAACCCTCCAGCAGACAGCAGTGATAACTCTAAGCCAACATAAGAAAGTAATATTTGAAAGCACTGGGGAATGACCAAAAGCAGTCAGAAACTGTAGGGTAAATGATCTTAGGGGGAAAAAAAAAGAAATGCCCTAAATATGATTTGTTCTACTGATTGTTTTGCTTGGGACCAAGACCTTGAGAAGAAAACCACAGTCCAACTGGTACATAGTCAGAAAAATGGAGTTTAGGGCTCCCTGTGGCTAGAATGTGAGGTGAGAAATTCCGGAAAGAAGAAAAAGCCACAGGAAAAGGAAGCCCCCAGATCCTTGTCTGACCCTTGCACTTGGCTATGTTCAGGGGAGATGGCAAAGTGGCTGCTGAAAAACAACAGCGGAAGGCCTGAAAGAACTGAGCAGAGATTTTAGCTGCTGTTCATCTCAGAGAGGAGACAGTTTGAAGTTTGAGTCCAGCCAGGTTACCTGTTTGCCAAAACAAAAATCAACAAACACGTCAAGGAAAGATAACAGATTCCAGGGTCTGTATAACATACACACAACATCTTGGATATAATAAAAAAAATTAGATATGTAAAGAATAGGAAAATAGAACTCAAAAGTAAGAAAAATATAGCATATAAAGACAACTCCAAATAATGCAGGTGTTGTGATCAATAGACAAGAACTTTCAAACATGCATTGTAAATATATTTCAAGAACTTAAAGGGAATTAAGGCCATAATGATGGATTAGAAAAATTTAAGGGGAAAGTTACAAACTATAAAATAGAATCAAATAATTCTCTAACTTAAAAGTGAATATGTGAGATTAACGATTTCCTGGAGGGACCAACAGCATATTGAAGACAGCAGAAGACTGGGGCAGTGACTTTGGAGATATAACAAAGAAATGATGTTCTCTGAAGATCAGAGAGAAGTAGGATTAAAGAAACGAGCAGAGCCTCAATGGCTCATGGGACACGCCAAGTAATATAAAATACGTGTAATTTGAGCCCCAGAGAAGGAGAAAAGAATGAGACAAAAAGAATTTGAGAAAATAATGATGAAATTTCCAAAATTTGGCGAAAGACACAAAAATGTAGGTCAAATATGCTCAGCAGACACCGAGTAGCATGAATAAAGCACATTAGAGTCGAACTGCTAGAAACAAAGGATGGATAGGAAATGTGGAAAGAGCAAAGGAAATGACACATTACATGAGGAAAACAGTACAAATAACTGATTTCTCATCAGAAGAAGCCAGAAGCCAATGGTGACATGCTCCAAGTGCATAAAGAAAATAACAATCTGAATTTTTCATCTACCAGCAATCTCCTTAAAAAATGAAGGTTAAGCCCTAGCAAGTTTGGCTCAGAGGTTAGAACGTCAGCCCTTGGACTGAAGGGTCCTGGGTTCGATTCCAGCCGAGGGCACATACCTGGGTTGTAGGCTCTATCCCCAGCCCTGGTTGGGGACCATGCAGAAGGCAACCAATGGATGTGTCTCTCTCATGTCGATGTTTCTCTCTCTCTCCCTTCCACTCTCTCTGAAAAGCAATGGAAAAAATATCCTCGGGTGAGGATTGAAAAAAAAAAAAAAAAAAGATTAAATAAAGACATACTCAGTAAATAAAAACTGAGAGAATTTAGGTTAGATCCACATTACAAGAAATGCTCAGGTTCTTTTGGCTAAAGGAAAGTGACAGAAGATGGAAACTAATAACTCTAGAAAGGAATGGAAAGCACCAGAAATTATAAATGTGTGGAAAAATATAAAATATTTTTGTTATGTTAATTTTATTTATTTATTTTCTTTTATTTTGAGAGTACACTTATTAAAGCTGGGGCCAGTGAAACAAGGAAGGGCGTAGGATAGAAGCAGCACCAGGAGAGCCTAGGCAGGACTACTTTGGCTCTTTGGGAAGTCAAGAAAAGGGGGCCTTGGAGACAGGTTCAGGGGGTTAGCCTGGAACGAGCTGCTTGCTGCCCATTGCTCCCCTGGTTGCAAGTCTTGTGGGGCCCCTTAAAGTTTAGGAGATGCGTGCCTGAGAGGGAACAAAGGCATGGACATGTTCTAGGAGGGAGATCATGCCAACAGCTATTCTCTTAATTTTTAAAAACATAAATGTTTGAAGAAAAAAACACCACCTTATTGAGATCATAATGCATTTGGAGTAATATATATGACAATACTACAAATGGCATAGGATAAACGGGGCTCTACTATTACAGCATCTTTGCATTTTATATGAAGAGCAGACTATGGTAAGTTAAGGGGAAATATTGTAACTCCTAGAAGAGTCTTTACTGAGCAAATTTCCATGAGAGAATTAAATAGCACAGAAAATGAATGTAGGGACTGTTTTCTCAGTTGCCCCAAAGATAAGTCATAGATGCTGTCATTCTAGTGCATAGCTAAGTTAATTCATTGTATTCAATGGATATTTTTGGCTTTAATTTTTAAATGGAAACTCATTTGAGAAGGGTTGTGCACAAAAGAAAGAACATAAGCTATCAATATCAAAGATAAAAGAAGAGATATTGCCATAGATTCTGTGGATATTAAAAAGATACTAAGTGAATATTACATTTTATGTCAATAAATCTGAAAACCTAGTTTAAATAGACACATTGATAAAAGCCAGAACTTGTGAAACTGATGAAATGAAGTAGAAAATCTGAACACAAACACACTCATACACACAAAAAATTGAATTTGTTCCAAAAAAATCTTTAAATATACACATGTGCACTGATATGCATACTCCAGAGACGGTCTCTCTCATGGGTTAAACTCTGTCAAACACCGAAGCAAGAAATAACACCACTTGTACAAGGTTTTCCTTCAGAAATTAGAGAGGGGAAGGCTTCCCAGCTTGATTCATGAGGCCGGCAATACTCTGATATCAAAGACATTACAAGAAAGGAAAATTAAGACTATTATCTCTTATAAACATAGCCGGAAACATCCTTGATGAAATATTAGCAATTTGAATCCAGGGATATAGAGAAAGGATAATGCATCACGAAAAGTACGGTGTATATCAGGAATGCAAGATTGATTTAGCATTTTAAAAATTCATTTTAAATAGACTAAAGGAAAATATTTCCGGAAATCACCACACCTGGCCTGGGAGAAAAGGATCTTTTCAGAACAATTAATAGTCAGTTCAGGCTGGGAAGCCCGTTGTGGAAACGGCTGTATGTAATTAATATTTCATTGTTGAGTTTTCAGCAGTATTTTCTTTGTCTATGCCAAGACCTAGGCACCAAGGCAGTGCTGGGCTTAAATGGAAGGTAACTTAAGTCATAGTTTATGATATAAGGAAACACCTACTTCAACCAGAAGGTTTAAAAAAAACCCACTGTGAATTTTATGTTAGATCTATTGAAAATATTCATGTATTTTTTATATTATCGGGAGCCCTGGGGCATCTAAAAGAGCTCTGTCATAGCTTCTATTGACCATTTCATAAGTTGTTTCAGAAAACATTAATCTTTCCCACCTCCTATTGGAGCACCGACTCACGGAGGGCTCTTATTTTAATTTCTAAGTTTTCATTTGGAAATCTCTCTCCCTCTTCTCTCTCAAGGAGTTGCCTGTAGTGAAAAGAAAACTTAGGGAAATTAAACATTTGAAGCTATAAAAGTATCATTCAGTTTGCAAATTATCGTTCACTCACAGAAGCTGTCTTTGCTCTTTGAAACATTCTGATGCCTGTAGTCTGCTTTTTGGTTTTGGAATTAGTCAATTAAAGGGGAAACACCTCATCAGTGGCAGCAGGGTCTAAAGAGGCCTCACGTGTCCTAACTTCTAGGTCACTGCTTTTTTTTCCGTGCCCTTCATCCACCAGACTTCTATTTGGGGTTGCATTTAAGGTGAACGTAGAACAAAACATAAGCAGAATGTGCCAAAATAAATAATTGTGCTGTAAAATGGATTTTTAAATGGTGGCACAATATAGACTTTTTCTGTTAAATGTATTTGTTTGGACTGGAACAGAGGAAAATTATTAAACACACTTCCAGTTCACAAACAACATAAAAACCATATGTGAATCCAAGAGTACAAAGGTTAATTAAACAAAAAGTATAGCTTGAGGGCATTAAAAAAAGCTGTAATAGCATCTCAAGTCACAAAACTCAACATTGGGCTTTTATTATTCTCATTGTTTCTTACAAATATTAGTGTATCTCTTGAAGTTAAATCATATTTTAAAACTTGGATATGCCCAATACAAAGAAGGTGGAGGGGGCATTTGTTTTTTAAAGGAAGTATTTTTAAATGCATTGTATGAAATTTTTCCCTTTGAAGAAATCCTGCAGAATTACACATTTTAAAAAACACACCCAAGCCCAGCCGGGCATGGCTCAGCGGTTGAGCATTGAACTAGGATCCAGGAGATCAAGGCTCGATTCCCGGTCAGGGCACATGCCCGGGTTGTGGGCTTGATCCCCAGCAGGGGGCGTGCAGGAGGCAGCCCATCAATGACTCTCATCATTGATGTTTCTAACTCTCTCTCCATCTCCCTTCCTCTCCCTGAAATCAATAAAGATATATATTTAAAATATATATATAAAATAACAAACACACACAAGTCTAATGATACTATTTCTCTTTTTGAAGAGTTTTTAATATCTCCCCTCCTATCATCTAAAATTCAAATTGCATAGCACTGTATCAGAGGCCTGTCATGAACTGCCCCTCAGCTCCATCTGCCTCTCTGATTTCCTCTCCCACTATTACCCAGCAGGTACCTGTACTTGATTCAGTCTTGCTAAACTCTCTACTGTCTCTCTAATGTCCTGCCTCTAAGATTTTGCTTATGTTGTCATCTCTGCCTGGAGTATCCTTACCTTCTTGCCTAATTAATGTTAATTTACTAATTATCAAATACATTGCTCAAATGTTTCTTTTCCTAAATACCTCAGGCAGGATAGATAACTCACTCCTCCATTTGAGCAGGGATTGGTACACTAAATGGGCCCTCAACTTGTTTTTATAAATAAAGTTTTATTGGATCACAGCCACATCCATTCATTTACATATTGTCTCTGGCTGATTTCATGCCACAGTGGCAACACTGAGTAGTGTGGCAGAGATTGTATGGCCCACTAAGCTTAAAATATTTATCTGGACCTTGACAGAAAAACTTTGCTAACCCCTATACTAGACTCTAACCTTTAGGAGAGCAAAAACAAAGATTTATTCACATCTGTGTCCCTGACATTTTGCTTTGTACTGCCCCCATCTCTTAATTATTTATTGAACCACCTATAGATAAATATATTACATTGGTTAAGAGCCTAATCTCTGAGGTTCAGCCATCTGACCTAATCTTTCCGCGTTCTAGAGGTGAGACCTAAAATGAATTACATCATTCACGTGTGCCTCGGCTTTCTGTAAAAGGGGCATAATAATAATGTCTTTCTCGTGAATTAAATGAGAATTATCTCGTAATATGCTGGTAGTCCTTAATCTAGTGACTGATGTGTATCAAATACTCAGTACATGCTCTTATTATTATAGTGGTGCCTCGGTTTTTGAACGTCTCTGTTGACAATCATTTCGGGTTACAAACACCGTAAACCCAGAAGGAACTGCTTCAGTTTTCAAACACGCTTTGGGAGTCCAACATGCCCCATGGCTCCTGCTGAGGGTGAGATCCTGAGGCCCAGCTCTCGGCTGTGGATCCCTCGGTTTTCGCACATTTCAGAACCCGAATGGTCTTCCGGAACGGATCACATTCGAAAACCGAGGTAGCACTGTATTACACATAGTTCATAACATGTTGTAGGACTTCAAAAATTAATTAAAGGGCTCTGGGCCCCATTTTGATCCCACAAAGTAGGAGAGTCAGCTTGCCAAGCCCCCTCGTGCTGCTGTAACTTTGTGATTGTATGAGTCCAGGAATGGCTCATGTGGGCAGAGAAAGAGAAGTGTCATCAGCTTGGGCAACAAGAGCAGTTGTTGACTCAACCAGAGCATTCACATCACCAGCAGAGCCACAAAGAGTCACCACTTAGAAAATAGGCTTTCTTGTTTCATGGAATTAAAGACTTTATGATCTGAGCTCAACTAAATCAGGGCCAGAGGGCATCCATGGCCCTGGAAGGCATCTCACCAGACAAAAATAAGCTATCCCCAAGATCTGAGAGATTTTAAGATGAGCCATTCTGATGAGATTATAAATCTAGAGTGAGCTTTGATCAATTTTTGCTCTCCGTGATAATTCTGTTTTTAAGATATTTTTCCTCAACCTGTTTATATGTTATGCAGAGAGGTTTTCATTTAAAAATATAAGTATAAAACTTTAAACATCAAAAACAATCACATCACATTTGTATTTTACTGGATTTCTGGAAGTTTATTTTTCAGCTTTCAGTAATCAATACAAATCTCAGATCCAGGACCTTTAGAAGAATGGAAAAAATATGGCAAAAAAACAAAAAACCCTACCAAAAAAACCCACACAACCAAACATGCTCCAAAACCTCTGAGAAATCATGTTTTCAGCCAAATACAGTGACCTGATATTTAACAAAGACCAGTAGTAGACTCCTTTCTCTTGATAACAAAGGGGACCTCGTCTGCTGAGCATGACAGGGAGCCCTGCAGACATATTTCTAAAAGGTTATTTCACGTATAAAGACAATCAGTATCTATAGTGAGGACCAACAAGGATGATTAACTTGCATATAAACCCTCAAATACGAGAGAAGAGTTGACTAAAGAGGAATGTAGGAAATATTTTGAAGTAGACTTATTGGTGAGATTGAGAATATCTGGGTAAATTACCTTTTCTATTGCCTTCTAATGTTGATCATTTATGGCCCGATTACCACAGAATAATCCATTGGCTTTTGCTATTGATCGTAAGCATACCCATGTTAACTTTTGTAACACAGTAAAGTTTATTTTTTAAAATCAAGGATTACATTTTATACATAAAATTCAATATACTTGTTTCCCTTTGAGGTTTGTTTGTTAAATGATAAAAAGTGAAATCAGTACCTATGGAGATGTCTACTCTCAACTTTTTGTAATTACATTATTTTTTGTGGCACTTAACCAGTGCCAGCTAGAAAGAACATCGTGGGCATTTCCGAGACTTACAAGACTTTTCTGAGTACTTTAATTAAAGAGGAATGAGTGGACTGGGGAACTTGTGGAACGTAGGACTTTGTAAATTAGAAATGGACTAACACTACTGCATCATTTTAGACGGCACTGTTGGCAGATGATAATTACATGTTTTGTCTGTTTTTTTCAGGGTTGTGAATTTTAAATGACAACACTCCTCTCACCTCAATGTGAGAAATCGAGTCTCTATAATCAGCTCAAGTTATTCCAGCTTTACTTGTATCCTGTTATTTAAAGCACACTCTTTTTCTGTAGTTAATTATTATATATTATCTTCCCTTTAATTATTTTTTTCTTTCTCTGCCTCACTTATTTTTAGATGTCACAGTTGCACTTAGTTGAATACTAGATAAAAATACATTTAGTGGTTGCAATCTTGCCTCATTACTCTGCCCTTCCATGGTTCTGGATGCTTTTTTGTGAACTTCTTGGAACCCTTTCCAATTTGTCTCCTCCTTTGTGTCATTTCAATGAGCTAAACTGAAAGCCAGGGGCAAGTAAAGACAAGAAATTCACTGCCCTGGAATGGAGAGCTAATTCGCAGCAGCATGGCCTGGGGGCATATCCTTGTTAGAACACTCCCTCCCATATATATTTGTGTCTCCAAAGCCTCAGAGGCTGGATTTTTAAATTTCCTGGTTATGCCACCATGTATGATATGCTTTATTTCCAGTAGGCTTGACCATAAGTGTTCTAACCAGAGTTGGAACCAGAAGGCTCTCTAAATTTCTGAGCTCTATACAGTGTCCAGCCCTGTTAAATGAAATGAATTGAAATTCCATTCTACAGCATAATTTTGTGTGTTTCGATCAGCATTATGTATCCGCTGCCTAAGACAGTACCTGACACATCCCTGCCTCAAAGATACTAAATAATGCCAAGTGGTAAACGGAGCAAGTGGGATCTTTATGTCAGGGTTGCGATGCAGAGATTACTGGTATGCCAGTCAAGGTCCAGGACGGAGACAAAAATCATAGCAGTTGTTTTAACAGGGACAAAAATGATTTAAAGAACTGCTAACTAGGTATAAAACAAATTGTTTGCTGGCAACTGAAAAAACCCACAAAGAAAACTGAGCTGTCCCAGGTAGCAATTTCAGAAAGCAGCTGTCACCACTCTGATAGTTTGAAATTATTAAAACTGGGAGCCTGAGGGACAGCGTCGTGGGGCTGACACTCAGGCCTCTGAGGAACAGCCCTTGCTCTCTGATATTACAGGAGGAGCCCCAGGGGACTAGGATTCTGGGATTTGAGGCCGGCTGTCCCTTGTGGGTGTGGGTGTCTCTGAGGGGGAGAGCTTTGATGAAGCCGGTGTTGCAAGTATTGGGAAAACTCCAGACTATTCAGATGCTGCTGAAGGGGTGCACTGTGGCTGCCTGGGCGAGAAGCCAGGCCAGGGTGGAGGTGGCAGGAACGAAGGGGACAGGCGTGCTGGGAGCCATCCTGGAGGAGTAGGGCCCTCCTTCCCCCCGGCAGCCTCCCTCTAGGGCCCAGCACAGAAAGGCTGGCTGGAGGGAGTCCTAGCTCTGCTGGCTGCGTGCTCTCGCTCTTGCTCTGGCTTTACAGGCAACATCCCAAGGCGGAGGGAAGTTGAACTTGTTCATGTCCATAGTTTTCCAAGTTCCGACAAGTGTGAGAGGGTGAGAATAAGAGCCCAAATTAGTGCCATTTCCCATTAAGTCATATAACACGGTCTGGGGAGTTGTGGGAAAATATATTACAAATGCTACATTTATTATATTATAAATATTACATGTATTGTAAATATACATCAAGAGTGTAAGATGTGAGCTTTCTTCATAAAGCTCAAAAGAAAGTATTTTTCCTCATATGAAAAATTTTTGAAAGATTTTTACCTCTTACCCACATTGAGTCACAAAAATAATTTTCTCGGAAGAAATAGTAAATTAAGCAGTTCTGCTTATAAAAGAATTCTAAATACTTTTTATCTTATCTTTTATTTTTGTATTATTTTCAGATGATGTGCTTTCTTATTTGGGTCTGTATTTTACTGCAGGAACACATTTTAAAACAATTATAATTAACTTGTTTAAGAAAAAATGATTAAACTCAGAAACAGAAGAGTAATTTAGTAGCATCTGCTGTCACTGAGAGAGCTCTGTATCTGTCACCAGGTGCTTATAATTGTAAAATACCCCTTTTATGTTAAAACACAGTGTATGAGATAATTGCACAAAAGCAATTTTCTGCCGCTTAAATAAATTTTATTTATGTTGATTTGGCTGTTTTTAGGATTGTTTTTTAGTCTATGCTGTTACCTAATATCTTCTGTTGAAAAACATTTGCTCGTCTGGAAACAAGAGGGAATTCAGAGAGTGGTGTTCTGTGGCAGCCTGTACAAGAACCCGAGGAGAAGGGAGAAAAGGGGAGACATCTGTGACACTGTTAACAACTGAAAAAAAGGACCCCAGGAGAGAGTTGTTTCAGGAATATGGGTAATGCCAGCTAGGGCCGTGTGCTTCATCATTTTCATAGTAATCGGGGTCATTCTCATTGACACAGTGTTTAATGACAACCTTGTGGAAAACCCAGTTCTCTAAACAATGTCCATTATGAAAAAGCATGGTTCCAGTAGATTTGGGTGATGAATCTAGAGGTATGTGTCTAAGATTATATCAATAATTCAAGTACTGCCCGGCCAGGCGCGGCTCAGGATTGAGCATCCACCTATGAACCAGGAGATCGAGGTTCGATTCCCGGTCAGGGCACATGCCCGGGTTGCGGGCTCGATCCCCGGTTGGGGGCGTGCAGGAGGCAGCCGATCAATGACTCTGTCATCATTGATGTTTCTCTCTCTCTTCCCCTCTCCTTTTCTTCTCTCTGAAATCAATAAAGATATATTTTATAAACATTAAAAAATAATAATAATTCAAATACTTTTAAAGAAGAGGTGAACATGATAAATAGGCCTAAAAAGCAGTATGTAAGTTACACCCGTTTCAGGAGATTCATGGCCTCAGGATGACAGCGTACAGTAGTCGACATTTATGACATATCAGCAAACATTTTTAAAACGTGAATCATTCATTCATGTAACGAGATTTATTAATTAAGTTCTCTATTTCCAGCACTGGTGAACACTAGGGAGTTTGAAAGATGACCCACACAGTGGCCGCCCTCAAGGAGGTATCAATTAATCACCGAGACAACATTTTTACCCCAAAAACAGGTTGAGAACAGTTTCAGAAACTAATTAATTATAGTTGACTTTTCACAGTAACCAGGGAAATAAGCCAAACTATGGGATTAGGCTGGACATGAACATTTATTTCTAATTCTTTTTGGTGGGAAGGCTCTACAGTAGATGAGGGGTGTTTCCAACTTTCACCTAAATACCTTCCTTCAGAGTCACGTCCCTGACTTCCCCCACAAGCATTCCTTTCCCTTCCACCCCTCTACCTCCATGAGGTTATGCTAGATGTCCTTATTTTGGCCGTTCATAGCACTCTTCTTATGCCCTAGAGCAGACTTTATCGTACAGAATTGGAGTCTGTCTTATTTTCTGTCTTTGAGGGCAGAGACAGCATTGGTCTTGCTCTCATGGTCTCTCTGAGCCTCATAGTCCCCGTTCAGAGATGAGCTGGGTGACTCATCAAGACAGATCCTGCCTCTTGTGTCCGTTCTAGGTCCACCGTATGTGCTCTTCAAGTTGCTCAAGAAGTTTGCAGGCAGCATCTAGACTTTCGGCAACAGAACCTGCCGCTAAGGCAATTCTGTGAGAACTAAACATAACCTACCTCTTAAAAGTCAACATTTCTCAAGAATGACAGCTGCCCACACGTTATCAGCAAGGTCTTCTTCCAGCTCTTGCAGAAGTGTGGTCATTCTATGGGAGAAATTAAAACCATGTGCCAGTTGGGGTGGGTGAAGGCAGGGCAAGTCCAACTCTTGGTCTAGACACACGTTCTGTGTCAAAGTATTGACGTTTGCTTTGGCAACAGCCAACACTGTCCTGCTCACCAAGGAGCCACAACTCCTTACCTCAGACCAATCTTGGTGTAGAAAGTGAGTTCCTGGTCAGATATGGGAAGATAGTAGGCCTTCCCCACTCAGACGTTGAGAGTCTCCAGGGTCCTCTGGGCTTTCCTGAATGCCTAGAACGCTTATCCCTGGACTGAAGACCGTCTGATGCGGCCCCTTGGTATGCACTGGGGCTCCTACACTCACCGCACTGTCCATGATGCCCAAACTGCTTACGCTGCTCTTCTCTCTCTGGCCAGAAGAGACATTCCGGAAGGTTCTTCGGTCATCTAGAAACCTGAATCAAACCTTTCCCCCTGGGTGTGGCTCTTAGTGACTTCCTTCCTGCCTCTCTATAATTTTTAAATATTAAAACATTACAGATTTAAATACATAATAATAATACTAAGAGTAATAATTGATTAAAATCAGGGAAAGAGAAGAAATTCCATTATCACCATTTCAAAGGACACCAGTTGTTACAGGACATCAATGACTAGAATTCGTTGGAATTCACACTACTCGCATAGAATCCACACTATTCACGTGAAACCACAGAGAATAAGGGACCAGACCGTGGAGCCTCTCAAGCATGGGCCCTAGCCTATCGTTTCATTCACCATTTTTACCACTTGCTGAGTAAAAGAATAATGCTATGGGTTATATAGATAAATTAAAAATCTTAGCATTGGTGTGCTCTTACCCAGCAGGTTTTAAGAGTTTTGCCATTTGGCACCAGTTGAATATGACTGATTAGAGATTTTTATCATCTGGCTTGGGGAAAAGTAGAAAAATGTATCTATTTGCATGCATTACCCGTTATTTACTGAAATGGATATGTGATAAATACTCTGAATCACTGGGGACAATATCTTGAAAAGCATTGTGTACCTTTAACCAGAGACAAACCAATTCATAACTAGTGATTCGGACTAAAAAATAATGCTGTAGGTGTAAAGCTCTTTTTGTTATTTAGAATCTTGTCAGTTTGCATTAATAGAATATGTTTATATTTTCACAAATAAAGATACAAAAATCAAAGTGAACATAATCTGTAGATTATTGGTTTTATATTAACAAAAAAAATTGCCAAAGCTTTAAAAAACCAAAGTATCTTTTTTTAAACTGATGCCTTATATCCTTATTTTTTGTTCAGATGGATTTTTTATATGGGTACTAAACAGTACTAAAAATAGGCTCTTTAATGGCAAGAATCACAGGCTCTTAACTGCATAATACGGTGAGCGGTGCTATAATTTAGCACTCACAGGGTTTTTGTGCATTTTGGGATAGTTTGTTTAAAACTGTTCTAATGTGTTTATAGCTCTTTTTCTATCAAGCCTGATTTAAACAGTGCCTTATCAAGTTTTTACTGTATATACTGGGTGGAAATACTCACTTTGTGTATTTCTCTAGCTGAAACCCATAAATCAGATACCCACAATGCAATTGCAGAATTGGATTGGATTTGCAATAAACTTTAGAAGACTTGAGTCACTGCAGACTGATGGCAAAGCACTATCCTGCAGATATTGAAGAATAAAACTATTCTGGCCCAGCAGGCATGGCTCAGTGGTTGAGCGTCGACCCATGAACCAAGAGGTTACCAGTTTGATTGCCAGTCAGGGCACATGCCCAGGTTGTGGGCTTGATCCCCAGTAGGGGACATGCAGGAGACAGCTGATCAATATTTCTGTCTCTCTCTCCCTCTCTTGCTCTCTCTAAAAATCAATAAAAACATATTTTTTAAAAATTAGGTCAGTCTTAACACCATGGGCCTTGTTTTAGAATCCATTAGGAATTCATGGGGAAACCTCCTATTGCACATGGTATTTATTTTTTAATATTTTTTAATACAGTGGTCTTGGACCAAATCAGGGAACTGTTTCAGTCTTGCGAGGTTAGAGTTTAAAGAGCTTTCTGCTTGCTGCTTGTTTTACTATTAGAGACCCTCTCTGTTTTAATGTCACAAACCACAAACAATAAGTCATCAGTTTTGAAGTTTAGTTATTAGAGAGATTATGTTGGCAGTTAATAAAGGGATTATGTTTAAGTAAATTTAACGACTGCCTGGAAGGCTTTCTCCAGATTCAGCCAGCCCCACGGGCACTATGATATAGCACTAGGGGAAAATGGTATAATCCCACACTCCAGCCGGACAAAACAGGAAGCGTAGCTGATGTCTCTGAATTCATTTATCTTTCACAATGGCCTAAATTAATTAAATTATCAGAATAAACTACAATTGATATCTTTTGGACGATGTCCCAGTGAGTCCGATAGAACTCAAATATTGGGATTATCAAGATGAATGATGATTTTAGTGGTTATATTTTTCTAATAAAAATCAGGATTCTGGCTCTAAAAGATAGTGGGGGACAAATTATTTAACTTGGGGCAGTTGTAGAGTTTCGGGGATTTCTCTCTACACTCTTTCATACTCTCTAAATATCATTTGAGACAGCTTACAAAAATCCATACAGGATAAATATTAGAGAAGAGATCTTAGAAAGAGACACGTGAAGATAAAAGTGGATACTGCTGATTGACACAGTGCGTGTGCACAGCTAGGTGCTATTTAGCAGCTGGTGGCCCTGTCTTCTCCAACTGTCGGTCTTTACCCTTGCTTTCCCCACCCCCTGGCACGCTGTCCTCTACTTTTTTAGTTGCTGGCTTCTCCTCTTTCAGGTCTCAGCTTAAACGCAATGGCTCCCTTGAGTTCTTGCCTACCTAAATGCTTTTAAGCTAAGCAACGGTAGCTTAAGTCATCCAAGGACAAGGGAGCCTGAGGTCTAGCAGCTCAGTAGTGTCATCCAGGACCCGCTACTGTTCATCTTTCTGCTCTGCTGTCCTCAGCACACGGCCAAACACAGTCTTCTCACCTCTCGATGGCAAGTTGTCTGCTGCAGTTTCAAGCATCACAGGTGTTAATGGTGATTCACACAAGGAAGAAGGAACATTTATATGTACGTGTCTGTTTTGTTGTTGAGGTGTAATGGATATATAACATGATGTTAGAAACTTCCAGTTATAACATATAAGTCATGGGGGCTATGGTTAATAATACTGTATTGCGTATTTGAAAGTTGCTAAGGAAGTATATCTGGAAAGTCCTCATCACAAGAAAAAAAAGTGTAACCGTCTGGTGACAGATATTAACTAGGTTTATTGTGGTGGTCGTGTTGCCAATACTGTATATACAAATATAATGTTTTGTGTCCTTTTTTTAAATTAGGGAGTAATAACATTTAGAGGCAGGTGCACTGCTGCTATCCTTGTATGTCTCATTGGATGGGGCTGTGTCTCATGCCCAGGCCTGAATGACAGTGTCAAGGGGATAGAATTATCATGATTAATTTACAGTCATCAGCGTTTTCCTCCTGGGCTGGGGACGAGCCATGTCCCTGGGGTGCATGAGGATGTAAACACCTGAACTGCAGTAGACACTGGAGAACGAGGGAGGCCCCCCAAACCCCCCTCACGCCTGTCTGGTCTCTCAGACCTGGAGCAGCCTCTACTGTCCATGGCATCACCTGACTTAATCCTTTCCTAGCACCAGGAATCATCTGTATTTAGCTTATTAATTTGATTTTTTTTAATGTCCCAAAACTCCATAAGAGCAGGGACTTGTTCACTGTTGTATCCTTAGTACTAAGCAAATGGAGATGATTTAGTAAATATTTTATTAGATAAATAATTACAAAAAGGGAATTATATAATTCACATTAACATCAAACATTCATCTCTTTAATTAGAAGAAATGAAGCCATCCCTCTACAAAGACCTAAAGTTTTTTTTAGCTCATAAAAGAAACATTATGTAATAATATCCTTGTGAGGGTGATTCAAAGTCCTGAATCACTGTATGCAGCCAACTTGATATCCACAGACATAGCAACTGCGCGTGAGGCAGGCTCCCGGCAGGAAGGAGATGGCATGCTCTGAGCGAGCTGAAAAGTTTAATGAAGAGGCCAGGTGCAGGGAAAGTCCAGAAGCAAGTGATGGCAATGGTGGAAAGCTGTCAGCAGGCCAAGGCCTAGGGGCAAGAAGAAAGCTGGCCTGGAACCACGTTAGAGCTTTAGTGATGGCCAGAGTGCTGTTTGACGGGGCAACTCTAGGTAAATAAGTCACAGCCAGACGACGGCCTGGCGGGGAGGGAGCCAGAAGAAAAAATATCCCAACCTCTTTCTTCTCACCTTCAAATGTCAGAACCTAACTGGAAGCCAAAGAGGCTACTATACACACACACACACATGCATACATACATACATACATATACATATATTACAGATCTTGGGCTCCCTTTGGCTTCTAGATAGATGATTGATTGATTGATTGATAGATAGATAGATGATAGATAGATAGATAGATGATAGATAGATAGATAGATAGATAGATAGATAGATAGATAGATAGATACATAGATACATAGATACATAGATGATAGATAGACAGACATAATATCGAGAGAGGCAAACAGAATTCCCAGCTCATTTCTCCGTTTTTCACTCAAAATTCATTATTACCCTTTGTTATATTTTCCTTAATAAAAACAAAACCTTACATTCCCAATACAGGTTCAACAAAATTTCCATTAACAACTGTATTATTTCAAGGGATTTTAATTTAGTCATATTCTAACCTGGAAGCAGGGAACTATGGGAGGAAGAAATAATTAACACAAAACATAGCTGTTATTGCCCCTGCTTCTGTCAGGCCATTGACATTAATAATCATAATTCCATCTTTCACTACCAATTTTATGTTCTCATCTTCTGCTAGCACCTAAGACGTACATGAAATTCAAATCTTAAGTGGTCTTTTCTTGTTGCTTTGTTAGAGTTTTCTGTTGACGTCTGAGTACCAAGATGCATGCCACAGTCATATTCTGTTCGTTCCAGGGCTACACTTAAGGGTGGCTCAGAAGTTTGCATACAGGGTGGGGCAAAAGTGGGTTTACAGCTGTGAGCACAAAACATGGAATTTATTCTTGTTTTATTATTAATTCTCATATTATTTCCATATGAACAACCGTAAACCTACTTTTGCCCCACCCTGTATGTTAGATCCATTCTGTAGGTCATTGGCCCCATTCATTCGCAGTTTTCCTTGGGAATATCTCATGTAAAGCTCATTGATGAAAGACTTGCGTTAACCAGTCATGCAGACTGATAACACCATTCCCAGGTGCTTCAGTCAATTTATCGAATCCCAAATCCTAAGAGAGTGCATGCATAGAAGTAAATTTAGCCCAAATTTAATCTGACACCTTCATTTGTGTACATCTGATGGTGACGGGGATTTGGAGGTTCTGAGTTCTCAGCGTCAAGTGTATGTACTTCACCTATTGCCGTAGCCCAAGTGTCAGAATCCCACTTCTCAGCCAAGGCTGTGCCTTAGCATAGGAGACCTGCAAGTTGCATGGTTAACTCTGTCGGGCAGACGTGGTTGACTCTCCGACTGTAAAGCCCGCAGGGTTGCAATCCCCAGTGCCTTGAATTAAGTCAACACTTTAAATGCATCTTTTTATGTGTGTGTACATTCCCTAGGGCAGTCAGAAATAGTTATCCCTCCTCACCATCTTAGTAAACACCACTGTTACTTTGGTAACTAAGTGCCCAACTGCCCTTCACCCGACCTTCATCCCACACGACCAGTAGTGTTGGTTTGAGTAATGGGGATGCCCCCTGCAGGCCACAGACTTCCAAGGTCCATTTTCTCCTTCCAGGAGGAGTTCTCTGTGTTGATGAGCAGCCCTGTGCCGCTATCCTGTTTTGAGAGTGTACTTTGGGAATGTCTCCGGTAGTCATTACTCTAACACCAGGGGTTCCTGCAGGAGACACTTGTCACAACCAGAGAGTCAACTGAGGAGAGTTTAATGATGTGCTACTGAATCACCAAGGGACAGGTAACTGCTGAATGCCGTTCCCTCCGTCAGGCCTGAAGGACTGTGGAGAGGAAGCTGTTCCTGGAATGAGAGAGAAGCCGCGGCAGGCGGAAAACAGCCACATGACGGGACTGTGGATGCAGATAGAAGGACCCAGCCACTGCCAACGCCACCAGCCGGCGGGGGGGGGGGGGGGGGCAGCAGTAAAATTATCCTGACTTTTTCTTTCTCCTGTAGCTCATCTTCCTGTGTCTCTCTCACTGGCCAAATCTAATTGGTAGCCAGAGGGTAAGAAAGCTTCGGAGTTAGTTGTAGCCTGTAGATTTTAGTGCACAGAGCAGAGCAGGAAGGAAGGAAGGAAGGAAAGTGGAACCTGGCCAGAGCCACTTCGGTTACTCGTTTCGGAAAGTAGAAGACGAGTGGGCACGAACCATGTATCTTACATGGTTCTGAGAGTGTTGGATTGTTTAAGTGACTTAAATACCTCATGCATATGACTTTGTAAATATCCTGTTATTTTTCTAGAAGAGCTGTAAGAAAGTGAAATCGGAGCATTAGAAAGAATTCTGTTTGGGTATTTCTAAAGTCTGCATATTCCTTTCTGAGCCTTGTAGGGATGCTGTGGGTCCTGAGACTCGGAGCGTGGAGATCACTGTTCAAAACGCGCTGTGTGAAGTGGTTTTCGGTGCAGCATCAGCAACAGTGATTCTAAACGGCAGACTCTGTAGAAAGGAATTTCAGTCCTTACCCGGTTTAACCAGAGGACATGCAGAAGGGACAGACCATGCAGAAATGAGCCCCCCCGGGGCAGTGTGGCAAGGGCTCACATTTGGGGGCAGGGAATCTGGTTTGTGAATCTTGGCTTTGCCAATTGCCAGCTGCCCGAACCAGAGAAATTATTTAAATTCTGAAGCACAATCCACTCATCTATAAAATGGCAATAAAATAATAATCCTCTTTGTGAGAGAATCTGAACAAAGTAAACACATTACGAGTGAGCTCAGCACCTGCAGGAAGGTGGGACTTGACTCATAGCGTGTGTTTTCTTCCCGCTGTACCTCTCCTCTCTTTTCATATTTTCTGAGCTGCCTCAAAAACTGTTGGGAGCCAGTAGGGGAATTTCTGGGAACCAGGTGAGGAAGAATACAAGCAGTGCAAATTTTCTATCCATGCGGTGCCCTCCAGAGGAATGGGAAGGGAAAGAGTGGAAGGGAGACAGCCAGCCTCTCACAAGACGGCATTCGGGGCAAGAGGACATCCAGGCTTATTATCTCCCGTCCCCACTGTGTCATTGGCAAGCAGACACTCAGAATAAATAATAAAGAAATAACGCTTAGATGAGAGAGCTTTGGAATGCATTATAAAGGAGATATGACCGATTTTTCATGCAGACAGACGTGGTAATGCTCCCTTGCTAGCAGTTGCATTTAAACTTGGTACAGAATGAATGGAGTACATAAAGTTTTGATGATAGATTACAAAGGACTATAGTGACACACTTTCATTCCTTTCTCTTGAAACATTTTAGATGCTGAGATGAGAGAGACGTGTATGTTGCCATTTAGTTCATGGTAGACTTGGTAAATTTTGGTTTTGGTCCAGGCTTTCCTCCAAATCTTGCACGACTTTATTATGCATTATAAGCATCATTCAGATACTTCTGTGACACCAAAAGGTAATTATAAGAGGATTCCACCAGAGTAGAAATGATTTTAAGCCTGTATACTAAATAGAAAGTTAAATAAAATTCAGCCTACTTAAACTTCTTGCCCAGTATCTATTGTCATATCTTCCAAATATGTTATATTGAAATTTTTATTTTCTTTTATTCTCATGGTTATTATGTATTTATTGGAAACTGTCCCCTCCCACTGAAATATATTAAGGGTTCTAAATAATACAGGGAAAAGTAAAGTAAGAGTGTTGCCTCCAGAATGTTTAAATGTAGTAACTTACTTAAATCTATCCAAACTATGAATCTCACATATGTCTTCCATGAAAAAACTGAAAGGTATATAATATATATTTTTAATCCACTTAATTTGATAAAGGGAGAACTGTAATGTCATATTTTATTATAAGTATCTAGGGCCCCTTTTGTAATTTCTTCCTGAGGAGAAATGCACTGAGCTTTAAGAGTTGGTGTGCGTGGATTGCCAAATACTGTTTAATAAAGTAATGCCATTTCTCAGGTGCAAGGGAAAGAGGTTCATTTGAATATTTTCTCTGGTTGGTATGAACTCAGACCTGTTTAACAGCCTTCATGAATATTTTATTTTATAATACAGAATAAGAATTTTATTATAGAATATAGACTATCTAGATCTGTTGTAGATCGTTGCTTTTTTGTTGTTGTTGTTGCAGAACCATTCTCTCAGATGTCTTTGAGGGTTTTGATGATAGCATTAAAAAAATCTCCGAGCACCAGTTTTCTTTTTTTCCTGTTGTTCCAGTTTTGTGTCTGTCATGGTGGAAGCTTTACCTCAATGCCTGCTGGTCTTCCCTGTCTACTCATACTTATGAGAAAGTTGCTTTAAAATGTTGGGAAGCTCGGGTGGGGGTCGTTTGGGCGTTGTCCTTGAGTGGCTCGTGGTACGGTGATGCAGCAGAACCCCTTCACTATTTCACGGGGCACCTCCAGCCGTCTGCGTATTGACTTGGTGTATCTCCCAACGGGGCTGGAAATTCTAAGACTGATTACTTGAAATTGGTTGAAGCGTTGCCTATTGCTCTTCAAATGGAGACTTTCACCGAATCCCCTTGTTTCAGTGCAAGACTTGTGCCCTGCAGCCCTGATGCCGCTCAGAGTGTGGAGGAGGCAAGGAGGCAGGCCGATGCATGGGGCTGTGGAGGAAATCTGGGGCCTGTAGTGGATCCTTCTTTGCTTCTCTGCACCCTAGCTCCCAGATACTAGTGATGTTTCCCTTGCCTTAGCTTTATGGATCTGAAGCACTAACTAGTCTTCTGGGCTTTAGTGGTTTAAAACAACAACAGCGTATTATTTCTCACAATTCCCTGGGCAGGCTGTGTGCTCCTCTGCTGGTTTTGCACACACACCTGGAAGGCTGACCAGGAAAGGGCTTAGCTAGAAAAACTGAGCTGGAGTCTGTCCATCTCCGTGTTGTTCTCCATACCCCAAGACAGCACTCTTTTCATATGGTGACACCCCCATTCCAATATGACCCTAACGTGCCAGCACTTACCAAGCCTCGGTTTATTTTACACTCGCTGATGCCCCACTGGCCAAGCAGATCGCATGCCCACACTCACAGTGAAGGACCATTAGGGTACCAGTCCACCACAGTGGTGGTACCAGTTTATATTCCCATCAGCAGCTGGGTGTTCCTGTTACTCCATAGCCTCCCCAAGAGTTGATAGTTTCCATTTTTAGCGCTTATGTATTTTTAGTGAGTCTGGTGTGTGTATTGTTTTCTCCCTGTGATTTAACTTTTACTTTAATGAATGATGAATGATGTTAAACAACTTTTTATATACTTGCATTAGCTTCCTATGGCTAATGTAACAAATTATCACACATTTAGTATCTGAAACAACACAGACTTACTATCTTACGGTTCTGGAGGTCAGAAGTCCTAAAATCAAGGTATCGGCGTGGCTACCTTCTTTCTGGAGGCCCTCAGGGAGAGCTCATTTCCTTGCCGTTTCTAACTTCTAGAGCCGCCTGCATCCCGTGGCTCCTGGCTGCTTCCTTCATCTTCAAAGCCAGAGGCGTAGGATCTTTCAGGGTCTGTCTTCTGACCTCTGCGTGCCTCATGACATCACCTTCTCTGATTCTGGCCCCCGTTCTTCCAACTTTTAAGGAACCTTGTGATTACACTGGGCCCAAACAGAAAATCCAGGGTAGTCTCCCTACATTAGTAGCCTTAATTTAATCATACCTGCAGAGTCCCTTGGTCATGAAGGTAACACATTTACAACTTCTGGGGACTAGGGCATAGACATTTTAGGGGGTGGGGCATTATTCAGCCTACCACAATACTTTTGGCCTGTTTCGATGGCCTCTTTTATAAATAATGTTTGCCTTTGTTCATTTAAATTAACTAAAATAATTTTGAAAATATGTTGGTGCACAGACTATTCTTTTATCTCCCTTACGATTTTTTTCCTCTTTCTTGAATTTATCGGGGTGACACTGGTTAAGGAAGTTATATAGGTTTCAGGCGCACGATTCCACAACACGTCATCTGTACACTGCACTGTGCGCTCACCACCCCAAGTCCAGTCTCCTTCCGTCACCACTTATGCCCCCCTGCCCTCCTCAGCCTTCCCCACCCCCTCCCCGTCCGTCACCACACTGCTGTCTGTGTTTGTGCAGACTGTATTCTTAGTCATGCATTTTGAGTCCACTGTTGAAACTACAAATTTAATGTCAATTTAGAATATATAATAATTTGGTAATGGGAAAAATCCAATGACAAAATGAGTAATCATCCTACCTTTGAAGGTGTTTGTTGGATCTAATATCAGACCAGATTGCCAGCATTTTATCTATGGTTTCCCGACGTGGAATCTCCTGAAAGGGCAGCCAGTGGACTGGCATCGGTGCACGAGTTCCTTTCTCCCTGCAGAAATGTAACACGCGGCTGCAGAGCAGGGGCGGGGTGACCTGGATCTGTCCTGGTCTTTCCTCCAGGAGAAGGGGATTAATGATCGTTGACTACTGACTTAATGAATGACTAAAATACTGGTGTTATTTTTCCCTCACCACCTCGGTCTCTTTTGGGGAGCTTGCTCTAAATATTCAGCTCCCTTCTTCTCACAGCAAAGCAAATATTCTCCCTTAATCTTAAACCTTAATATCTCATCAATTCATACCATGCTGAATCTCCCACATCCTGCCACATATTTTCCCGTTGTACATAAACTTATTTTTTATGGAGCTCAAGTATTTATTCTGGAAGCAAATTTTAATTTCCTTAGAATTTTTCCTTTTCCTAGATCTTGTATTATAACTGGCGGTGTAAACGCTCCTTCGCCCTCTGTTAGGGGCTCGGCATTTGTTGCATGTTTATTCAGATCTATCATCTATCATCCATCCATCTATCTATCTATCATCTATCATCCATCTGTCCATCCATCTATCCACCTATCCATCTATCTGTCATCTATCCAACTATTTATCCATCTATCCAACTATCCATCTATCAACTATCTATCCATCTATCTATCCAACTATCTATCCGTCTATCCAACTATTTCTCCATCTGTCTATCCAACTATCTATCCGTCTACCCAACTATCTGTGCATCTACCCAACTGTCTATCCATCCATCATCTATCTATCCATCTATCCAACTATCCATCTATCTATCATCTATCTGTCCACCTATATATCTGTCTATCTACCTATCTACCTACCGAGCGTCTTTTCTTTCCCTCTCTTCTTTCTCCCTTCTCTTGTCTCTATTCTCTCCTTTTAGGGGGTGACACATTCTTGCTATAAGTAATCAAGTTTTGAGTTAATTCCATAATTAACAAAAGTCATCAAAATTAATTAAAGGATCATGCTTTTTTGATCATTTCATTGGAAATGTTTTATGATAATTTCAGCGGTGACCCGATTCGAAGGGAAGTAGCTTGGTTTTGCACCCTCGTGAGCACACTCTTGGATGGGAGGGCACCAGCTAGTCTGGGCAGAATGTCCTAAGTGTTGCCACTGCATCATTTGCACTGATACATGAATATCCTCTGATGATCATTTGTATCAAGCTGCTTGGGATTTGTGGAAAACCGTGAGGCAGAGAAGGAAGCAATGACAGAGTCTTAGTTTGAAAGGAACATCTTTTCTCATGAATGTCACTTTCCATTTAATTTTATGTTGTCATTCAAAGACCCTAATGCATCAGTTGAAAGAAAGCCTTGTAGGGAATGACGTTTGGGAGACAGCCAACGTGGACACAACCCGAGGCTGCAAAGGCTGGTCTGTTTGGCAGCTGTAAGACGAACAACTGTTTGGCAACAAATTACTTGGTAGAAAGCCTCTAGCCTCAGCAAAGGATTAAAAATAGAAAGATCGGATGGGTTTCTATGGCTTCAGAGAGAGAGAGAGGGAGAATTCGATTCCCCTGGCTGCAGGGATAAATCTGCAATGCCAAACCCTTTCTTACAGTTTACGTGCCGCAGTGTTAGATGACAACCAGGGACGGCCATAGAGAAAGGAGCTGTTAATTCTGTTCTAAATCACTCTGCCAGTCACGCTCCGTGACCTTGCATATTACTTAATTAAACAATATCTGAGTTGGCTCCTAGCATAATAATGCCATTCCTCTCTCATAGGACACATTTCAAGGCTATTTAGCTATAAGATGAGGGACTGATCATCTTAACATGACTTTTCCAGAGAGCAGGATCCTCAGTCCAGAGTTCATTTCATTCAAAACATGTCGGCTGGCTTCCTATACCCTTGGCATATATTTGTATTTATTTTTCAGAGTATTCTCTCCTGTGACTAGAAATACATTTTTCCATGACAAAGCCAAGAGTATTATTCCCTTTACCTTGTACTTCTGAGAGTACAACAGGTAATTGCCAATGAATCATAGATCCATGCTTCTCAAAATTTAATTTGCAGGTGAACCACATGGGATCTTGTTAAAAGACAGACTCTGATTCAGTAAGTCCGGTGAGAGAGGCTCTTTCACTGTTTTAATTTTTTAAAAAAATATAAACTAGCAGCACCAAGTCTACAATCTCCCACCCTTCTTCTCAGGGTGGTGGTCCCCCCATGGTCCACTCACCCTAACTTAGGATGCCCAGGGCTATGATGCAGATTCCTCTTGGGTTAGGTTTCTTGGTGTCTGACCTGATTAGATGATGTGGTTGAGGGAGAGAACATGGTAGTGAGTTGTATTAAATGCAAAGTACCTTGTCCACAACAGAATGTGATTCATCGAAGCCCTGCCATATGACTTGGCCTCGGTCATTTTACAATGTGATTCTCTTCCTGTTATCAGAAACGGCCCATGTCCCCTCTTCCTGTCCCCCAGCCTTGCTGCACCAGAAACCAGGATGTGCGCACTTCTTTATTTCCAAATGGATCATTAGCAGTAGGGACCCATTTCCTACAGACTGAAAAGCCTTCTCTTGCTTAGTGAGACTGAATTTGGTGATATCACGAAACAAATTATTTTTACAGTCCCCAATTAATGGTCAGACAAGGTGATCAATATTGCTTTCTTGTGATAGTGTTTATGTTATAAAAATCACAGGTCTGAACTTGTTCTTTTCCCTGATTTCCCAAGGTTTGGTGATCACGTGCAGAATTTGAAGAAATGCACCACGTCGCTCTAAGTCACACTGTTTTCCATGGGGCAGAATTGAATTTTACACGTCAAAGTTTTGTAGAGGTATGCTAATTCAGCAGTCAGTACGCTACAGTAACAGTGAGAATTCGAATCTTGAGGAAAGCAGGTTTCTGTAGATGTCTTCCCTTTAAGATTGTGTCAGAGTCTGGTAAGATGTGCTATTTATCTTGACCCAAAGAACTTAGCTCATTTGGACAGCTGCAGTTTCCCCAGTAAAAATGTGGTTTCGGGTTTGGAACATGGGTGCATCGTTGTCTATCACCTGAGTCATGAGATTAGGAGTATATCATTCAGTAGTACATATACAGTGGTGCCTCGGTTTTCGAACGTCTCCGTTGAGGAACATTTTGGTTTAGGAACGCCATAAACCTGGAAGGAAATGCTTCAGTTTTCGAACACGCCTCGGGAGTCGAACATGCCCCACGGCTTCCACTGAGGGCAAGATCCTGAGGCCCAGCTGTCGGCTGTGGGTCTGTCGGCTGTGGGTCCCTCGGTTTTCGAATGTTTCAGATCTCGAATGATCTCCCGGAATAGATCACATTCGAAAACCGAGGCGCCACTGTACCTCTTTAGGTGTTTGCAGCAGAAGGAGATTTACATAGGGAATTTGGTGCTTAAAGAAATGTTGGGAAAGCTGCAGAGGGCATCAGAGCCTGAAGCTTGCTGGCGGGCCTATCGCTGCTGTTCTGGTCCAGGAGTCAGGAGGTATTGCTGCCGCCCTGATAAGGAAGCTGCGGGGAACCAGTGCTAATGGCCCCTGAAGTGAGTGAATCAGGGAAAGATCCTGCGGGCTGCCAGGCCTCATATCCAGCACAGCAGGCCCTGCTCACCAGACCCGAAGGAAGAACAGTACTGCGCCTGCCGCCCTCACTTTCAAACCCTCATGGGAGTGAATCTCACTGGCCGGACATTAACTGAATCCACAATCGTGGAGTCCGAGGACTGGGACACGCAGCCCTCAGGTGACAGTGGGAAGGGCGGAACAGTAGGGTCAAATGAGCACTGGTTGTCTAAACAGTGTTTATTCCACAGGGGGTGCGGGGTTGACTTTGCCTAAAGGCTATTTACCTAATTAGTTTAACATCTCTCTTTCATGGGCAGAGACAAAGCCCTTGAGGTGTTCCAGGAGGCCTCTGGGAAATGTCAAAGTTGGTTTGAGGTTAAAAAGACTCCATTTAGTGTCCGTAGGTCATCCATATATGTATCTAAGTTCTTTGATCAATCTCTCTCTCCCCACTCCCCACCCCCACCCCGCCTTCCCTCTGAAATTCACCCGACTGCTCCACGCTTCTATATCTCTGTATCTGTTTTGTTCAGTCTGTTTCGTTCATTAGATATGTGCATGACCTATGGACACAGACAATAGTGTGGAGAAGGCCCTCGGAGGGGGGGGGCAGGGGATCAATGGGGGTCAAAAAGGGGACATCTGTAATACTTTCAACAATAGAGATACATTTTTTTTTTAAAAAGAAAAGCACTTTTTTATTACATGCATTGCAAATATTTTCTCTTATTTTGCGAATTGCCTTTTCACTATCTTATTTGTGTGTGTGAATAAACAGAATTTCTTAATTTCAGTGCACTCCAGCTTACGGATATTTCCCTTTATAGTTAGCTTTTTATGTTCTGTTAAAGAAGACAGTAGTGTGGTGAAGGCCTGGGGCCGGGTTGGGGGGGGGAGAAGGGGTCAACTGAAGAGGGGGAGGATATCTGTAATACTTTCAACAATAAAGATAAATTTTAAAAAACCATTTAGAATTTGATTTAGGTCCAAGGTCAAAGGTTTGAACATTTGATTTAATAGACTCACAAATCATTATGCAATAATATTTAATTATCTTTGTAACTGAAGTGACAATAGAAGATGATAAAGGCAAATACAGAAGGTTACATAGTTGTAAACAAAACTTAGTTTTTGTGGTTTTTAAAGAATTTATCTTTATTGATTTCAGAGAGAGGAAGGGAGACGGGGGAGAGAGAGAGAGAGAGAAACATCAATGATGAGAGTCAATGATCAGCCGCCTCCTGCACGCCCCCTGCTGGGGATCGAGCCCAAAACCCGGGCATGTGCCCTGACCGGGAATCAAACCTCCGTCTCCTGGATCCTAGGTAGATGCTGAACCGCTGAGCCACATCCTGCCAGGCAAAACTTAGTTTATTTTAATGTTGAGAATGGGAGTGTTCTTTTTACGTAAAGACCTGATAAAGACACGAGGCACAGTAAATTATTTGGTAAGCCACAAAATCTTCGCTTTACAGGTTAGGTTACTCAAAAGGTCAAAACAAAAATAAGCTTTTCACAATCTCTTTATCAAGAACAGACTAATAGTACAAGAAAACTTTGTCCTTTTAATAGAAAACCAAATTCCAATTTTGTACCAGTGTGCTTTTGATATGAAGACTCATTATTTTAAAAACTTAAATAAGTTCATTCCAATCTTAGTTTAACCATATGTAAAATTCCTTCCCTAAGATTCCTTGTCCACAAAACATCTATTAATTAGATTTTTTAACCCTTAGGATTGTTCATTACTAGTGAAAACTGAGAAGTAAGCAATTGTCTCTAGAGTGAGGGGTGTCCCAGGGGCCTCATCTTAGTCACCGGAAGCAGTAGAGAAGGAAAGATAATTTCCCCTTTTCCCTTTATGGTGAGTGGTGGCTGAGACCCCTTTTTCTCTGGGCACTTTGTAAATGGATAAGCTCATCCAGGTTAGAAGTTCTCCACTGTGGCCACTGTAGTTCAAGATTATCTTTGATGAGTTCAACCTGCTTGTTCAGCCTTCAAACAAAATTTGCTCACCTGAGGCTTCACACTGGCTCCACCCCAATTTGTATCAGAACCAGTCGCACCCTGGACCCAGTAGGTTTCCGTGTCAGAGCCAGCCCGAGGCCCGCAGATTTCCGGACCCACTCCAGGAGCAGAGGGGCTCCGACAGTCTCAAAGCTCCTAAGGCAAAGCTGCAGAGCTGAGATCCAGCAGCGCAGGGGCCTTGCCAGGCACCTCCAGAGGCAGCGAGAGAGCAGCGAGCCCAAGGGGGCTCTGCAGGTACCTTCTCCGGGCCGTGGGGGGGTCTCCTTTTGTTCTCTCCGTCGTCAGAGCTATTAAAAGATAAACTGGGGCATATTAAACATTTTAAGAGTTGATTTGAGCAAAACTCCATTTTAACTGGGCAGCATCCCGTCTTGCAGATAGAAAGGCACTCCGAGGAGCTGTTTAAATGAAAGACTTTAATAGGCAGAAGGAAGCGGGAGCAGGGAAGTTGTACTAGGCAAAAAGCAAGTTGGTTGTTGCAGAGTTCCCTTCCTTCAGGAGATGGCCGTGGTCTGTCAGGCAGGTGACCTAACAAGTGCTGCTCAGGTGACTCTGGGTTGACTGGGTTAAAATTTCATTCCAGGGCAAGCTGAGTGTGTCATCCAGTTATGTCTTGCTTTGGTGACATGGGCTTAGCAAAAGCCCCGTTTTGGGCCTGTTGCCTTGTTTTTAACAAAGGCGAGGGGCGTTTTCCTTGTTAAAAAGCTAGGCTGGAGGTGACATCCTGGGCATTGGAAGTGGCAGATGCAACGTTTTCTTTATATATCATCTGTATGCATGTGGGTTCCAAGTGTTTCTGCAGATGTTGTGAAAATATGCAGCTCTTTGGTTATTGCTTTATTTTTCCACCTGAAATAAGTTCTTGTTAACCAAGTGTTTCTGTGGACCTCGTGAAAAATACAGCTGGTTGGTTATTGCTTTATTTCTGCACCTGAAGTAAGTTCTTGTTAATCTTCAATGTTTAAAATACTGCTTTCACTTAACAAGAAGCTCAAATCAGATGCCATAATTGTTTGTTGAAAGAAGCATCAGAGATTCTATTCTTGGACACAGGAAAGCATCTCCCGAAAGGCTTGGCTCCTCGAAGAGCACGAATTTGTTACCGTTGCTGCCTCCTTTTCTTACAGACTTTATGAATAACATATGAATGGTTACCACGGGCAACAGATGCACATTATAAACATGATTTTAAGAAATGGTAAATATTACCTTTTGGTCTCAGGCCAAAGAAAATGTGTTTGGGGACTAAAGGTGCATGCTAACTTCCTATTGCTAAACTCTAGGTGGCTTTGTTTTTTATACACTTTTCTAAGTGTGTTACTGAAAGAAATGGAAGGAAAGGAAAAAGAAGAGAAGGGAAAAGAGGAAAAGGGGGGTGAGGGAAAGGGCAGAGAGCGGGAAGGAAGGAAGGGTGAAAAGTCTGGCATAGGGATACAAAAGGAAGGATTATTCCAGAAAACTTTCTAGTACACCCTGAGGGGTAGTGTGTTGTTCCTTTTCTCAGACACCATCCTACAGCTGGACTCAAAAAGCTCTTCGGGGTGAATTAGAAGTTTAAAAAAAACAAAAAACAGGGTCCAAGGTATACCTCCATCCTGGATTCTGAACTAGGAATGAGAAAGGAACCTTGTTGTCAACAGCTCAGATGTATGAATTCAAGAAATAGTAGAGCCCAGCCGGGTGTGGCTCAGCAGTTGAGCATCGACCTAGGATCCAAGAGATGGCGTTCGATTCCCAGTCAGTGCATACGCCCGGGTTGTGGGCTCGATCCCTGGTTGGGGGCATGCAGGAGGCAGCCGATAACCACTCTCTCATCATTGATGTTTCTCTCTCTCTCCCTCCCTCTCCCTTCCTCTCTCTGAAATCAATAAAGATATATTTTAAAAATAAGAAGAAATAGAGATCAATAGCAATACCATTTTAGACTTTATAGTACTGTTAACTTTATAGAGCACTTTTTAACTTTTTAACACTATTGACTTTATATTGTAATGAAGCGCTTTTATATGTCTGTGATCTTGCTAAATTTTCAAAATACTGTAAATGAAAGAGGTAGATGGGACAGAAACTATGAGGTTCCCTGGTAGTAGGAAGAATTCTAGAATGAGCCCCTGATTGGAGCCATGTGTAATGCATCCTCTTGATTGGGGCAGGACGGATAAATGTGACGGGATGTCACACTGTGATTAGAGTATGCTGTATGGCACAGCTGACTTCAAGAAAGGGTAATTAGCCGCAGTGGGCCTGACCTTTTCACGTGGGCCCTTCAGCGGGACTGCGTGCTTCCCGGCCAAAGAGACTCAAGGCCTGAGAAGGATTCAACACAGGGGTGTTCTCCCTTTCTGGCTTTGAAGCTGGAGGGGAGTGGCCACATGACAAGGACTGAGGCTGCTTCTATGAGCTGAGAGTGACATCCAGCTGACAGCCAGCAAGAAAGCGTCTCAGTTTCATTGAATTATTAAAATTTTCTGCATCAGGTTTGTGAAACATTTATTGTAGAGGCCTGCTAGTAAATATTTCAGGCTTTGCAGCCACATACAGTCTGTCTCTGTCAGATACTTCCTTACTTCCCGTCGTCTCCTTTCTTCCTTCTGTATTTAAATTGTAAAATAAAACCTTTGGGGCCAGGTGAGAAGGTTAAAAGGATTAAGCAAAAGGAAAACAAAGACTCCTAGACACAGACCACAGTATGATGATTACCAGAGGGAAAGGGGGTGGTCGGGGTAGTAGAAGAGGATAAAGGGGGAGTAAATGTTGATGGAAGGAGACTTGACTTGGGATGGTGAACACACTACAATATACAGATGATGTGTTATAGACTTGTACACCTGAAACCTATATAATTTTATTAAGCAATGTGACCCCAAAAATTCAATAAAAAATGAAATGTAAAAAAAGTCCTCTTAGTTTAAGGACTGAATGAAAACAGGTTGTGGCTGGTTTGCCAGCTTCTGGTGCAGACAATCAATTAAAGTAAATTAAGGCCTGGATTGCAGTGTTGGCCAATTTCTGCAGTGTAAATACACCTTTGTTGATTTCAGGCTGCCAATATGAAGTGTCTTCACCATCAGAAAAAGATACACAGTACCGTCCATGGTGTAGTGTTTCCATGAATAAACAGTAGGAGTAAATAACCATTAGAGCATAGGTGGTAGTTTTGTATCTGCTGACATTTTTTAATATAATTTGTGAGTTTCTGTAGTTTAATTTTTACTAAAGGCTGTGTTTAACAACCAACTCATGTAAATTCCTGAAAAGTTAACAACTGGCTCTCATGAGCAAGTCCTAGCCACCTCCAGCACCAGTCACTGCTCTTGCCCTTAAAGGAGAGAGAGGTATATGTTCCCCTGCCCAGGTTTTTCCTCCTGTGAACCCAGCAGACATGATTATGGGCCACCTTTCACCTGGGGACATGGCTGCGTCATCGGGGATGGGAGAACAGGCAGGAAGGAGGAGCCCGAGTTCCTAGCACTGTGGGCGACCACATCAGGCTGGACCTCTTATGCTCCTATTATTAGGCATAGAGGAAAACAAGGTCTACCTTGTTAAGCCACTCCTATTTTGAGTTTTTGTAACAATGGCTCCTATTCTAATTAGATCATAGAATTCCCTTGTTTGAGTGAGGAAACCAATGCTTAGAGGTAAAATTACTTTCCCAACATCACAGGGCTGAAGTCTCATACTTGGCATTTAAGCCACGTCTTTAACTCCAAGTCCCCTGTGATTTCCATTACATCCTGTTGCTTATGTCACTCAGTCCTTCATTGATCAGGACAGGTGTCCATCTTGGGGATTTAACAGGCACAAGAGGCCTTGTCTCTGGAAATGTTCTGTGAAATAAATGATGTCGTTTGGAGAAGGCAGCCCATGAAGGCAGAGAGAAGGGCCCTGGCTGGGTAGGTGGGGGGGGGGGCAGAGGTGGCAGCTGCCCCCTCTCATCCTGTTGAACATAAACGGGACTCATGGCTGTGCGCCTGCCACGGGGATTACAGAAACACAGGGAGAAGTAATCTAATGTCCGACACGTGCCTGGCCCTGTGTGTTAGCCTGAACGTCCCCATATCAGTGAGCTTCAGGAGCACTTTGGGCGATGAGTCTCACAAGACCCCGCAGGCCCCGGGCCCCGACTCATTCACAGCTCTGACACAGACTCAGATATGTTTTGTCATCATTTTCAATTGAAGTTTTCCAAGTTGTTGTAACACAAGTACATGTAAACTAAAATAATGCTGTTAGTAATTGGTTATGCAATTAAACAGTTGAAAACATCGCTGCTTCTCCCCAGCGTGGCGTTCCCGTCAGTGGGTGCTCTTTCCTTGTTATGTGAGCAGGAATGTGTTTGCACCTCACAGGCAATATTGATCTCTTCCCTCAAGATCACTGCTTCTAGGCATAAACAGTGTCCTGTGTTCTCTTTATGTTCTCTCTCAGTCCTGGTCGGCCTAACTAAACCCTCATCTCTGGGGGTAGATTAATTTGATTTTCACTGTTGCTGCTCTGTATCCACACCAGCTGAAGACAAGTAGTCTGGGGGTCACCATTATCACCTATTATAACTTTATTTTGCTCACTCTGTTGGGAGGACAGGTGGCTATATATCCCAATAATTTAATTCTGGGTCCTACAGCTTTTTATTTCCAGTTTTGGCAGAATTTATTTTTCTCCAAAGCTTTATTGTGCTTACACCTCATTTGTCAATCTTCCCGTGTGACACGTGTCCGGGCCACGTTCTCTCGGCCTTGTTGTTTCTTAGGCTTTTGGCTACTTGTTCATGGAAAGAGTCCCACCTTTTGCTGCCACCTGCAAACCATGGCCACCGCCGCCTCATCTAAGAGCAGCACAGGTATCTGTCTCCCCCAGGGTGAGTGCTGGCATCTGAAGGACACCTGTGTCACCACTGGATGGGAGACACAGGCTCCACCAGGCAGCCCTGACCTGATAGGCCCCTGAGGCTCTGACTCCTCCCAGCCCTTCTGGGCAGGAATGAAGTGCCTGGCACAGGGTGTGCCCTTTGGCTTCACCAGTGGATGTCTGAAAAGCTCAGGTGACACAGCTGACAGTGAGGAGGTAACTGCTAGCGGGGCAAATGCCGGCCAATGAGACAGGCGATGAGAGGGAGCTGGAGACGCATTGCCCTCTCTCTGTCCTCTGAGGCACTGGCCTGAGGTGGGCAGTCGCTATGCAACAGTCCAGAGATTCCATGTGGCTGAGGGACCAGTGTGTTCCCCGTTGTCACACAGCTGCCACCTGAGTGATGCACTACGTGGTCTTTGCTTCCCAGCATTCCCTGCCTCTCCCCTCACTCTTTTCCTTGGGATTGCATCTCCCCTTCAAACAGTAGCACTTACTTTTTTCTTCTTCTTAAGCCTCGATTTGAATATTGGCATCTGGGCAAAACAACAGAGGATCAAAACAACTGGGAAATATTCCCCGAGTTTTCCTTGGGAACATGACACACGCTGAAAATAAGAAGTCAGTCCTTAAGTGATTACCTTTGATCGATAGCCTGTTGGCATCGATGACAAATGGGAATCCCCATGGAGGAGTAGAAATAAAAATACAAGGAAGTATTAAAAGAGAACCGAATGAAAGGGAAGCCGTGGAGTAAGTAGCACCGCAGAGGAATCGGGCTGCCCCCGTACAGATATCGGTGCTGCTGGGTGTTGAGTACAGAGAACATGTGCTGGGACACAGGACACGTCGTAAAGGCCCAAGTTACTCAGGAGAATCGGCCCCTGAGACGGCCACAGCAGAGCCTGTTTCTGCCTATGGGACAGTCACTCTGACATTGGCTTCTCAGTGCCAACCGGGCAGAAAACATTGTTCACAGCGCCCCGTGGCCGTCAGCAAAGACCCCGGAGTGAGAGCCAGGGCTGGTTGCTCGGAGCTCACCGTGCAGGGAGTCAGCCGCCACCCCTTGCATTTGCCAGGGATTCAAAGCCCAGCAGGAAGAAGGATCTGTGGTGGGAAAGAGGCCTCCTGTGCGCTCACTCGGCTGCTGTCGCAGGTGCTGTAATGGGGTAGATGCTGGCAGGCGTCCTGTGTCATCGCTGAGGGATGCGTTCCCCTGTCGCAGTGTGTAAGGCTGTCTGCTGCGGGTCCTAAACTGGAAGTGATGACAGAAATTAGGGAACCTGTCAGTTGTCGATCAAGTCCTGTCCGTCTCTCTCAGTGAGGTGCTGTCTGGCTTCCTGGCCCGGCTGCTGCCTGTTGCAGGTTCATAGGTTGGCTTCCTGCAGGTTGTGGTTGCTGCAGACTGTGGCTCGGTGCTGTTTTCACTTGTGTTCTGGATGTTATTTGTTTATATTCCGTCTCTTACCCCCCAATAATGTGGCCAAGAAAGAAACAGTTTTGCATTTTAATGCTTTGCAAATGAGCCGATTCTAAATATTAAAGCTGGGGTCGTAATTTAGTCCTCATTATTATTTCTTTGGAGAGATAAGTCCTAGATTTTTGCTAAAAATGAGTTTCAGGAGAAAGTAATTTTGATATGACTTTAAATGAAAATAAGGGATGAGTGAGACTGAGGAGAGGAGGTAAAAAGGTGAGACGATCGCCAGGATACGCTCCATCCCGTGTAGTACAATAACCATGATTGACATGTAAAGGGCAAACAATCTGAAAGAGAAGATATTAAAGACATGGGAAATGTAGCCTGATGGCAAGTTGCACTGCATTCACAGTATTTAAAAACCTCAATAAGGAATTGTTATTTCTTCCTTAGCCCTAGAAAAGTTTCTGCTCCTGCTTTTGTTATATACAGTTCAGAAAGTTAGCTAAGTGGAATAATATAAATCACTTCTGGGGCTTGCTTTGGTAAAAAGGCAGCAAATGGTATTTCAATCGTTCGGTCCAACAGGTAATCAACTAAATGCACACAAACATGATTTTCGCCCTCAATGAGTTTGTAATTCAATTCTTTTGAAAAAGGAAGACCATTTGAATAAAAATATAAGAAGATAAATTGAGGTCTGGAGAGAAACTTACAAGGAGCCTGTATATCTCAAATAAAAGCAACCATGACGTTAACTGTTTCATTTGCAACTGCAAATGGAAGATAGTGATTTAATATAAACCCTGTAAAAGATTCTCATTTCTCACAACTTCCAGATTCACCATAGAAAGATCTGCATTACACATTTCATGGGACACTGGAATCAAGGGGCATTTGGCTTCGTGAAGAAATGGTTTTTATTAGTAAATAAAAATTCTTTTCTGTAAGTGATGGTGTCCTAGCTTCCTAGAGCTGCTGAAACGAAATACCACAAACTGGTTGGCTGAAGAAAACAAATGTATTCATTCACAGCTCTGAGGCTGGAGGTGTGAAATCCAGGCGTTGGATGGGTTTAGTAGTGTCTTCTGGGGACTGTGAGGGAGAAACTGTCCTGCTTCTGTCCTTGCGTCTCGTGGTTGCAGCCAATCCTTGGTGTTTCTTGGACACATGACTCCAGTCCCTGCCTCCTTCTCACATTGCCTTCGTCCCTGTTCTCCTCTAAGGACACTCTCTTTGGATTTGGAGCCCACCCTAATCCAGTAGCACTGTGTTTCAATCCTTAACTAATTCTATCTGCAAAGACCCATTTCCTCATAAGATCACATTCAGATGTTCTGAGTAGACACGAATCTTGGAGAAACCCTGTAGAATCCACTATACATATACTCCCTAAATTCTTAGAAAAAGGATCAGACAAAGAACATCAAGGTTTTGGGTTCAAATTCTGGCTCGTTGTCTAATTGGAAATTTAACCTTAATAAATAAACCAGTTTTCAAAATTCTGTATCTAGACTTCTTCATTATTTGTAATAATTATTATTATAAACAATACTGATTTATCCATCAAAAAGCATTTGCTATGAGCTTTGAATGAAATATAAGTTTGTTGATAAGCATAGAAAACTGTTCAAACACACAATGAGCTTAATTTTACTGCTATTATTGTTTACTCTTTTCTTCTCTGTTCTGCATTAGCCAATATCAGAAACTCTTGGACATACTTAATATCAGGGAAAGATTTTAGAAAAAGGTTTGCGTATTTATATAAAACTTTTAATAATAGTTGCTTAAAAACTTTTATATTATTTTTTATTGTCACTATTACGAATACCCCCATTTAATCCTCCCTTTGCCCACCTCCACCTGACCACCCCCCTCCGCAGCCTTCACCACACTGTGGTCTGTGTCTGGTCTGTGTCCATGGGTTATGCATATATGTTCTCTGGCTACTGTCTTTACCTTCTTTCATCCAGCCCCGAGAGAGAGAGAGAGAGAGAGAGACAGACAGACACACACACACACACACACACCCCCCCCATCCACCCACCCTTCTCCCCTCTGACATCTGTCAGTCTGCTCCTTGTATCCAGGCCTCTGTTTCTATTTTGTTTGTCAGTTTATTTTGTTCACTAGGTTGCCCATACTAGTGAGCTCATATGGTATTTGTCTTTCTCTGACTGGCTTATTTCACTTAGCATACTAATAGCTGTTTTCTAGTTTGTTCTTTACTGGTTCTTAGACATCATTGATACCATCAGAGAGAGAACATGTATGAAACCCAACTCAATCAATTATAGTCCTTTCCAGCAACCCTGGGGAAGATGGCTTCATAGAAAGGACAAGAATTACTAGATTAAATGATATTCCTCAGCTCTTCGCAAATTCACCCATTTCTGCTTCCCTCACCCCACAGCCATGCATAGTTTACCTGAAGTGTGCTTCTCTAGACCTCTCCCTAGCTCCTCCCATCAGTGGCCTTCAGTACCATTTATACTGTGTGCCTTGCAGACAGACCCCTACATCCTGTCCAGACTTTTTCTGTGAGCTCCAAATACACGCATCGTACTATTTACTCAGAATCTTCCCTTTGATATGCTAAAGTACATGAAATTCAACTGGTCCAGGATAAAAACCATGTTCTCTTGCCCCACCCTTTTCCTAACTCCACAACAGAACCTGATCCGTGTACGTGTCCTCTGCCTGCGCAGGTGTGCAGCCTGGAAGCCTAGGGATCGCCCTCGGTGCTTCCATCTCCCGGTAACCTCCATATCCCTCCATCACCAGTTTCCGTCCCTTTTAATGTTACGTAACCCTCATTCTTTCATTTCTCTTCAATTCCATCAGCATCCTGATCTAGCTTTCATAATTATCAACTTGTGGCCAACCTTGACTTATCTGTACCCCACACACTGCCTCCTGGATTATTTTGAAAACATTCTAGTCATCCTGTCATTTCATCTCTAAATATTTCTATACACCCAGAAAAAGATAAGACAGCTTTAAATAACATACCTGCGATTCCATTGTCACAAGTGAAATATTAACAGCTCCCTAATGTCAAGTATTCAATACGTTTGTTTTTTTAACCCAGTTATCTCTCCCCCCCACCACACATAGTTGTTTGTTTGAATCAGGACTCATTACAGCCATTGGCTCTCTGACTGAAACCCTCTACGACGCTCACTGGTTTCGGAGGGAATGCCCCATGGCCACAGCTACCGTGATGATCAGTATTTGGGTCATCTGTCTACCTGCATCTTCATATTGTTTCCACTTCCTTAGACAGATTAGAGTCATGTCGGTCTGTCTGTCACGTCTGTGAAAAGGCTTTGGCAGCAACAGTTTCCACCACCAGGAACACCCTTCCCTTCTCATTTCATCCCTTCGTCACTGTGAGGTCCCACATCAGTTGGGAATTCTCAGGGTCACTTTCCCGACTTCTCTGACCAGATGGAGTCCCCATCACACTCCGCACCACATGTGCCTCCTTCACCCCACTCAGTCACCAGTTATGCAAAGAGCTGTGCACTCCCTTGTTTTTGTTACGCGCACTCTCACTGGCTCAATTCTTTCTCTTTCAAATTGTTTGGCAATTTTACAATACTACACTCTTTTAAAAACTTCTATTTTTTAAGAATTTATCTTTATTGTTGAAAGTATTACAGATGTCACCCTTCCTCCCCCCCTGCTCTTGCCCCCTCCCCAGGCTTTCACACTTTTTAAGATTTATGCGTGTCTTCAAATTCATAATCCAGGTTTAGAAATTGTTGGGGACCACTGAAATGGATGATAATTTACTTTTATTAGAAAAATTATAAAGAAATATCAGCAACTTTCTCAACTCTTTAAAACCCTTGGTGATTTTAAGTTAATATTCAAAAGCTTATGAAGGGGGTGAAGTATCACCCATCCTCCTTGGAGATTCCCCAAGCATGTGTACATCCTAGATTTCCAAGATCAACAAATCTAATCCACATCATACTATTAAGAATATCGAGAGTTTGTTACATCCCAAATCTCAGATATGAGGAATTAAGTTAGTTATGCATTTTAACTTCAGAATCAATAGAAAATTTTAGCATGCAGTAGAAATAGTAAAGAAAGAGCGGCACAAACATGAACAGATATTTTGAAGGGGAAAAAAAAAATCAATAACCTTGCTGGTGATTGCAGTTCTACAAAAACACCAGCAAGACATCAGAATGGCCATGATAGAAATAAACAAAACTGCGGGGAGGAGGAAGGTTTTGTCTAAAGTAAGGAAAACAGAAGAAATGTTATTTCCAAGGAGATAGGTCTTTTTCTTTTTTTAAGATTGCAGTGGGTTTGTATAAGTATCAAAAGGAAATTTAAGGGAAGCTGAGGTATACAGAGTGGGGAAAAAGCAGGTTTACAGTTGTGAATATGGGAAAGACAGTTTATTCTTGTATTATTATGTATTAACTATTGTATTTATTTGTATTACAACCACGTCAGTGCACTATCTTTCCTAGGTATGGTATTACATATGGGAAAACAGATTTCAAAAATTATTTAAAAGTGTAACCTGAAACTTGGTAGATAGCATGCCCCCAATTCACTGCTTCATAGAGCCTTCAAATTCACTGTTTTAAAACACAGTCTGCAAGAGTGACTGAATCACTTTGTGATAATCAAGTAATGTTCAATGTAAGAAAATGGCATTTTGGAAAACTAGATCTAAGACAGAGTGTGATCTATAGTAACTAGTCATCATGTATTTCATGACTTGCATGTGTTTAGCCACAAAATAATCCAATAAAACGAAATGGCACCCGCTCTACCATGATTTTAATCTTTTGGAATGAGTCTCTTCATGCTTTTGGTAACTTTCAGATCTTCAAAAACCTACATTGGAATATCTTACTTGATCTGGAAGCAAAACATAGAAACTCATGAGGGATGTCCGTGGCTAAACAGCACTGCTGTGTGACAACAGAGCCCTTTATGGACATTGAAATATATGTGTGAGAGAAAAAGAGTGGAAAGGGGGGGTCAGAGAGGAGGGATTTTGGAGAAGACCAAACTCATAGTTGCAGCTTTAATTCCTAGCACAGGATAAGCACACGCAATGTGTGTTGACTAGATGGCTGATTAAAAGATGACTGAAGTTCAAGACAACATCACTGGTCAAGGTGACTATAAATGATGACTGGAGAGTCCTAACCAGCCAGATGGCTGCCCAGATGAGTCCAATCCCTTCAAAGATGGTGCTTTTACAAATATGGTGTTCAAATCTCAACCTTTTGAAATCCTTAAATTTATTTTAGAATCTGAGATCCATTGTTTTGAATAGTTCTGATTACGATAGTATCTTATTTTCCATCCTTACATGGAAAGTTTCGTGCTTTGTAAGAAGCTGAAAACCATTTGGTGACGAAAAAGAAAAACAGAGGAGATGGTATTTTATTAACTGTAAAGTGGAGCTCTATGGCAACCAATTATTTCTAACTTAGGAAGAGTCCAAACTACATTGATCCACACTATTAAAATAAGGATGCCGCCTCCAAAGCTGACTACTGTAGGAAACTGAGCATTTCTTAAATGTGTTCTCTTTCTTAAAATGGTGGTTTGAAATGCTCTGTGTGGAGTTCTTGAGTGTAATGGATTAATGAATCCGTTACAAAGTGTGGGTGTATTTTGATTCTATGTATTTCTACATTTTTCTAATTTTATTGTGCATATCTAGAAAATAAATTGATTTTGCTGTATTTTCCTTCTATCCAGTGACATTACTAAACTCACACGTTAATTGTAATAGTTTATATCTGTAGTCAATTGGATGTTCTAGCTGCACCAAGTCATCTATGAATAATGGCAGTTTTATTTCTTTATTTCCTAAGCTTGCCTTATTGCATTACATAGGACTTTAAGTAAAATGTCAGAGAGAATTGGTGAAAGCAGGCATGCTTGTCTTATTTCTAATCTCGAGGGAAAGCTTTCAGTATTTCACAATGAACTGTGAGGTTTGCTGGAAAAGTCTTATATTCTTTATCAGATGAATGAAGTTCTCTTTATTCCAAGTTTGCTAAGTTTTTATTAATGAAGGCTGACTTTTATAGATTGTCTTTTTTCTGCATCAATGGGAATATTTTATTTTCTCCATTATTTTGTTAGTGGTGAGTTTTTAAATTGATTATTTCCTTCATTTTGAGGGAAAATTTATTGAAGTATAACATGCATACAGATGAATGCAGAAATCATGAATGTATAGCTCAGTGAATTTTGACAAATAAAATGAGAGTCAACTCTCACATGAAAAAACATTACTAGGACATCTGCAGTGCTCTATGACTCAAGTATTGCAGATGTTCTAGTAACCAGTTTCTTGACATTTAATGTCGTAGATCGATTTTGCTTTATTTATTTGGGGGGAGGGGGACATCTGGCTTCCTTCATTCAAAATTATGTTTGTGTGATTAATCTTTGTTCTAAGTACTTGTTGTTTGTTCACATTGTGTTTCATTGTATGAATATGTGACAGTCTACCTATTCTACTGTTTATTGACATGTGCTTTGCATATACCAACACTTTTGGATTCTTGGACAGGTCTTTTTGACTGTATCCATTGCGTTTACTTTGAAGACACACACACACACACCCACCCCCACCCCACCCCCCAAGAGTGGAGTTTCTGGATCAGAGGTTATGTGTTTGTTCAGCTTTAGTATATACTACGGCCTAACAGTTTCCCAAAGTGACTGTACCAATTTGCACGTCACTAACAGTGTATGAGAGTTCATAGTAGGTTTGCATTAAATAATAGGTATTATGATTAAGGAACATTTTCCCCTCCCAGGGGGTGATAGAGGGCAGTAAGAAGTAGTGGCGCTGGCCTCAGGCCGAATGGAGTGGATTATATGGTGCCTGGTTCTTATATTTCCGTCCATGGTCTTGAACATATTACCTTGGAGCATGTCGCCGTCTGGTAAGCTTTTACTGAATTGAAAGGCGTTAATAAAGATGTCCCCAATATCTGCCCCGTGGGGCGAGCAGGTGCATGGGCGACACCGCCGTGGATGAGAGGGGCGAGAGGACAAGAGGGGGCTGCGTAAGCAGATCGGGAGGGCCTTAAAGTCATGCTTCCACCCTGGGTTTTCTTCTCAGGGTCGTTTGTGGCCAGCAGTCACTGTTGGTTAGTCCACCTATTATCCGTGCCATAGAACACTGTTTAGAAACTGGAATTGTTTCGGGGGCAACCTAGAAGGATAAGGGAGAGGCCCCGATTCCAGAAGCCCAGCTCCTCACCCATCTCCACCCCGCCCCGCAGTCGGCCAGGGCATTTCTGCCCGTTCCAGCTGATTGCCACAGAAGATTTTATTTCAAGATATTGTTTTGCTAAAATGGAAAAAGAAATCACAGATGCAGTAATGTTTTTCTCGATAAACCCTAAGTTCTTTATTTCCTGTCTCCACCACCCGTCGACAGTTGCTGGTGGTGCTTTTCAGCTGTCACAGGATGGTAACGCAAGTGTATGTTTTCGTTTGTGCAGGGGTCACTCTGACGTATTGTTGGGCGTTTTTGTTGTTAGTTTTGTTTTTAATCACAGCACCCTTTGCTTATAATTTTGTCAAAGACCGTCTATTCTTTCACTCTTTCAGTGCCACCCGTGTGATATTTTTACTATTCCTAATATTGGCCATTTTTTTTGCAATCAGAAGAACTGAAAGTTGATTTCTGCATCTGTGGGGTTTTAGTAGATTGGTTACATCTTGGTACCTATGACATGAGTAAGCCAGTTTTTAAAATTCCCCATCTAGAAAGGAAGAGAACTCTGCTAAATACTTCTTAATGATGCAATAAATTGTTAATTCAGAAAAGCATGATTTATTTAATCGATTAATTAGAAGAAAAGGCAGATTTCTCAGGGAGGCCTCGATGTTAGATAATAACAAACATTGTAATAAAGAAAGCATTTCGTCTTTTAGTAATGTTAGTTATTTTTCCATAGTAATCTAGTCCCTGTTGAGAATTTAGCTCCCCTTTAGTTGTTGTTCTTTACTCTTTTCCAAAATTCCTATGTTGAAACCTACCCCCAAGGTGGTGGTGGTAGGAGATGGGACCTCTGTGTGGCCATTGGGTCCTGAGGCGTCAGAGTGGGCTCCTACTCGCAGTGACCCTCTGGGCGATGTCCACAGTGCCTGTCCTCAGCGTCCTGCCCGGTTCCTGTAGGCTCACGCCCGTGGCTTCTGTTACAGGTCAGTCATCTCACATTTGGCCTTTCTCCTTTCCTGCTGCCTTGTATTTTCCCCAGCATTGTTGTCTTTTCTAAAGAACCCTGCTCTCTCATGATGCGCCCCAAGTAGGACAGCTTCAGTTGTGTCCTTGCTCCCCGGGCTCTTCCAGGCTTAATTCAGGCTCCAGGACGCATTTGTTCGTCTCTGGTCCAGGGTATCCAGAGAGCTCTCCCCCGCCGTCACATGTCACACGAACCCATTTCATTCCCCTCCGCCTTTTTCACTGCCCAGCTTTCTCACCCGTCCATGGTCATTGTGTGTGTGAAGGTGTTTGCCATCGTAGCCTTCGTTTCTAATGACACATCTTAGCTCTGGTGATCTTTCTGCTTCTTCCATTGCTGCCTTTCTGATCGCAGCCTTCCCTGGATATATTGGCTGCAGTCTTTGAGTTGATGACTGAACCAGGGTAAGAAAAAATCTTGAACAATTTCAATGTTTTCACTGTCTGTGTAAAAGTTGTGTGTGAATGGGGTTGGTGCCCTTATGAAAAAGGGCTGACAGCTCCCTGCCCCCTTCTAACACGTGAGGATAGAGGCAAAGAAGACAGCAATCTGCCCGCTGGAAGAAGGTTCTCGTGAGAACCTGGCGGTGCTGATGCCCCTCCAGCCTCCAGAAGTGGGAGAAATACATTTCTGGTGTTTAGAAGCCACCCAGTTTGTGGCATCTTGTTAAAGCAGCCAGAACAGACTAAGACAATGGGACTGACTGTAAGAGCTCTTCTGTTTCTACTTTCCACCCATTATAGCGTCTTTCCTCACCCCAGCCTAGGACGCCTTCTCACCACCTAGCTCCTGCTTCTCCGTGGGGTGGGCAGGAGGAGGGGTGCTGTGGGAATCCAGGTGAGGGAGCTGAGGACCATGCAGTCAGTCCCTTAGGCAGCCACTCGATTTAAAAGTAAAGTATATTTTTCCAAATCATCAGGTATCTGTTTTCTTGATGGGCCGTATAGTATTCGCACAGTCTCTCTAGGACAGAAATTAATAAAATGGATACATGCAGTATTTGTGAAATAAGACCGTTTTGCTACCAACATGTTGTAGACGAGCCCACGTGGTATGTGGGTCATGTTCTGGGATCGGGGGGATTGGCCGCCTGGGCAGGAGTCGGCGCTGCGGGGTCAGCGCGTCCCGAGTGGGAGCGCAGGGAGGGTGGGCCGGGGCCTGTCCCTCCAGGTGAGCCTGTCCAGGGACAGCCGGGACACGGCGCATTCCCAGGACCTGTGTCACAGAAGGCATGGCTCTGTCCCGCTCTTACTTCCACGTTTCTTGCCACACTGTATTCAGCAAGTCAATACTTGGAGTCAACTTTAAAATTTTAACTTCCAATTTTGTTGTCTAATTTTGCTGAGAAAAGGTAATGAGATATATTTTTAATCTCAGAAAGGACATTTTCTTTTATTTAACAGTTACTGGTGTAGGGCCCTCAAATATATGGAAAAGGAATTTTCTTTTGAATTTGTGAAATAAATCATATGTTTTTCTTTGGAACTGTTAAATCTCCACCCCACCAGCTTCTTTAGAATACTCACCTTCCAACTTAAAACGCCCTGTATTCATTTACAATTTTTGGACTCCTCTCATTTAGTAAGCATTTTAGCACGTAATATAATGATGTTTCTCTCCGTCACCTAATGTGACATTTTTCTCATGGTGATTTTACCATCTTATAATTGGTACTATAATATTGTTCCATCCAATATTCTGTCTTCCTATCTTACAAACACCTGTTTTCATCTTCCCCAACCATTCTATTCCAAATAAAGATTTTATTATCCATGATTACTCTGTCTCTACAATCTCTGTGACCACCTCTCCTGTTCAGTTCCAGCTTGTTCCTCCTGGGACCTCCCCTCCATCAGAGCTCCCCCTCCGCGGGCACCTTCTGTCCAGGGAGCTCAGCAGCATTTCACGGTTCACTCTCCTGTTCTCATTTCTCTCCTTACGTGGTTTCGTTTCCACGGTTCATTGTGAGAATCATGCTCTTACATACTTGCAACTCCCTTGCCCTTTCCTAACTGCATTGTCATCATTGGCAATAACTCTCCTTGGTTAAATAAAATATTCCACCTACTCTGTGTCTGTGACTGAGCAGCTCATTATGGCTCAAGGAAAGAGCTAGACCATCCTGACAGGTTCCACTTTAATTAATAACCACTGACCTCATGTGGAACTCAGACACTTTGGTGATACACTTCCCTTTTATTTTCAAATTACCCTTCTCTATTTCTTTCGCAGAAGACTGAAGTAGAACTGTTACTTCAGTCATGTATGGGAAGACTAATTTAATAGGCCAGTTTCACCAGAAGCAAATCAAATAGAACACTTTTTTTTATCAAAAATTACAAATATTTCACAAATAATTTATAGCCGATATGAATTCATTTAACTGTTACCGTGGCCTGTACTTTCAACTTCCATTATTGATTATTTCAGCAGAGCTTCAAAATAAAAACAAATGGGCATTAATTACAAATGACGCAATAGTTTAAAAATATATGACTTGCCATTCCAACTATCTAAAATTAACATCTAGGCCATTACACTGGGGGAGCAATTATGAACATTTGAGTGTGAGATGCACAGAGGCAGTGTGGATTTATTTTTAAATCAACTTAATTGTTAGCAATAAAACAAAGTGAGGAGAGAAGACATTTATCTTTTACACAGAGAGTAATAGTGTGTTGTGCCATTTCTTGATGGAGCAAACAAGTATTGTTTTTTTTTAATCAATCCAGGAGAAACCACCCAATTCCCTGACAGAGTCCACACAGCCACACAAATTGAAGAAATGTGATAGTGTGTCCTGGGTGAGAACATCCCATGATCAGCCTGGGCAGACTTCATCACTGGAAATTGAGAGAACGAGAGGGATTTCAGTTACTTAGGGGAGGCACAGGAGGTGGACACACTGAAAAGTGTTGAACGTGTTTCCAGACTTGCTCATTCTTCAGATCCTGGTGTTTTCTTACCGACCATTTCATGGGGTATGATTGTGGAAAACTGGCAACGCAGAAACTGGTAACTTAGTTTGTTTCATAGAGTGTGATTCTCTAAATAATTCTATGGAAGAGCTTTAAATTTCGTATTTTTAAAAATATGAGAGAGATCCCTGGTTGGGTGGCTCAGTTGGTTGGAGCATCGTCGGATGCACCAAAAGGTTGCGGTTTCAGTTCTCGGTCAGGGCACACACCTAGGTTGTGGGTTCAATCCCTGATCGGGGTGCACACAGGAAGCAACTGATGGATCTCTCTCTCTCTCCCTCCCCTCCTTCCCCTCTATCTAAGATCAATAAACATATCCTTAGGTGAGGATAATAAATTAAATAAATAAATATGAAATAGAAACAGGCAAGGCAAAGAAATAAAACACAGATGAAGAAAGGATTCACAAAATAAGATATAAAACTGGGAAATTATACTCAATCGTGAATAATCGAATGCATTCAAATTACTATACTAGTAGTAATACAGTGGCACCTCGGTTTTCGAATGTGATCTGTTCCAGAAGCCCGTTCAGGTTCTGAAACCTTCGAAAACCGAGGGATCCACAGCCCACAGCTGGGCCTCAGGATCTTGCCCTCAGCGGGAGCCGTGGGGCGTGTTCAACTTCTGAGGCAGGTTCGAAAACCGAGGTGCTGCTAATTTTACTAACATTTAATGCTTATCTATTGCCTAATGCTGCTCTGTGACTTCCTATGGATTCATCAATTGAATCCCGACCTGGCCCTAGAAAGACTTGCAGTTATTATTATGGTTACTGATATTTAACAAGATAATGCTCATGGTTGGAGAGGGCACAGTGCATTCACGATGGATACATTTTGCAAAGCATTGTGGCACTAGGCATAGGTAAACTTAGAAATCATTGGCCCACTAATTTTCAGTTAAATCAACTCTCCTACGGAAGCATTATGTATAATACAGTTTCCATGATTTGAAAATGTTTAAAATAATATAGCATCACAGCAAGTCAGCATGTTATGCAGCATAAAATAATGTCATGGAGCTTAAGGACAGGACAAACTTGTGAAAATGTGTGTGGTGTGATAACTATAAAGGATTATACAAATCATATGTACTTAATGATTTCTGTTTTGTACATGAAAACATATATAACCATAGGAAAAAAAACAAATGTAATAATATTTTTTCTGTGTTGCGAAATATGGTGAATTTTATGCCTTTCATAATTTCCAAAGTTTCTACAATTAAACCAAACAAAATCAGGTGTGGTAGATTGAGTGCATCAGTGGTCCCTGTACCCAAACCTTTCCTTAGCGCCTTCCCACAGTGATTCTGGTCTCCTAGGACTTGCATTAGCCAGTGGGACAGTAGCAAACTAGATGCTTGAAAACATAGTGCAGCTCTGAGCCCTCCCCCGCTCATCTGTGCCCACCGTGGGAACATTCCCTGGTGGGGCAGGGAGGAAACGTGGAGCAGAGCCCGTTCATCGTGGCCCAGGCCATCCCGCATCCGCTAGCTTCCAGCCAACACGCGAACCCCGCAGACGAGCCTCACCTAGATCTGCAGAACTGCCCGCTGACACCTAGGCTCATGGGAATTAACAACTTCCATATGGCCTGGTATTAGATCACACCGGGAAAATATTGTTGATCTTATTGGTGACGATGGTATTGCAAATGCAGGGATGTGCTGGAGCACATAGATTTGAAAGGATTATCACTATGAATACACCCGAGTGAGGTAAAATGCAAAATAGGAGAAAATGTATATGTGTACAGGTGTTTTTAATTGCTTTAAGATAGGACATAACAAACGAAAACACAATTATTCCATACAAATAATACAAATCAAAGTGAAATACATTTTTTAGGATTCTAGAGTAAAGTTGATGTCAAACTAAAATTTTAAAACAATATAAGTAAATGTTTTACTCATATTCTAAGTACACTTCTAACAGCAACAGCCATTAATGCTTATCCGTTGTTCTGAACCTCATGTCAGAATCTGTGCCTAACCCTCCTTTCATCTCCATGACAACAGAGGAAGGTATTTGTCACACTCCCTTGTTTGACACATGGTGAAAGTGAGATAGAGAAATTAACTTGTCCCAGGTCTTTTAACCAGTAACAGTGCAGTTAGGATTCATGATAAGTTCTTAAATCAAAATTGTAGGGGACAGATTCTTTCCACATTGCATGCATCTTGAAAGATTTTATCAGAAATAGCTACACTTATGGTCTGAGGCAGAACTGCTGTCAAGAGCCATTTTAGACTTACAAAAGCGTCCATACACACACAGCTTACTAAATTGGGGTTGGGAGTAGAGGTGGAAATGACAGGGAAGGAGCAAACTAAAGTCCTTATGAATATGTAGTTTAGGAGATCCTTGGAGAGCAGATGGATGGTAACACCTAGAATCTGGAGAAAATTATGAGCAAGATGTTACAATTTTGACAAAGGTACACTGCTAGATCACCTAAAAAAGCAGTTCCTAAGAGTGAACTCTAAAGCCCTTAACGATGGCCTCAAAAATCCTACATTTGGCGTCTTCCTGCCTACTTAACTTTTTCCAATCTCTCTCCCTCTATCCACTCAGCTCCCAGAGGCTGACAGTGCTCCTGCCTCAGGGCCTTTGCACTTGCTCTTTTTGCTTCTTTCCTAATGACTAATGACATCTGTGTCAGCTTCATCCCTAAGTATTACATATTTTTGATGTTATTATAAATGATGTTTTAATGTCAGATCCTTAGTTTCTAGTACATAGAAATATATTTTTGTATATTGATCTTGTATCACTTTGCTAAACTTAAGAGTTTTAAGAATTTTTGTAGATTTCCCAGAATTTGCTAGACATGTGTGTTTGAGATAATGTACATTATGGTATTTTTGGTGCAGTGATCTCTCAGTGTCAATTAGGTCAAGTTGGTTCATAATGTTCAAGTCTTTTATATTCTTTCTGATTTTCTGTGCACTTTTTCTATCAGTTATTGAGAGGTGTGTTTAAATATTTGACTAATTGTGGGTTTGTGTATTTTCTTTGCAGATCTATTAGTTTTATCTTCATGTATTTTGAAGCTGTTATCAGTTGGGTAAAGGTTTAGGATTCTGTGCTCTTGGTGAATTTTTCATTATGACTGATTTATCATTATGAAATGACTCCCTTTGTTTCTTTCATATTTTTTCTCTAAGATCTACTTTATCAGATATCCTTTTCCATAGTTTTAATTTTAAATTATTTGTATCTTTATATTTAATGTGAGTTACTTGTGGGTACTCTCTAAAGTTGGGTGCTGCTTTTTTGTCCAATTTGACGGTTTCTGTCTTCAAAAGCATGTCTAGACTATTTATATTTAATGTGATTATTTTTATATTTGGGTTCAAATTCACCATTTTGCTCTTCTTTATTAGTGTCATCTGATATTTGCTTATTTTTCCTCTTTTTGTAACTTGTGTATTTTATATTATCTCTATTGTTGGCTCATTAGGTATAATTTGTTATTTTGGGGGTTGCTTAGAGTAAATCAAGCAAATCTTTAGGTTATCTCAGTTGATTCAATATACATTTTTTGGCATATAGTATAGACATATTTTAGCTGTACCATTTTAGAGTTTAAAAGAGCTGAAACTCAAAGAACTTCTGTGACTTGTCTATGGCCAGAAACCTTGGTTAAGGGCTGAAATAGGAATTCTAGTTTGTGATCTCCAGACTCAGTGCTTTTTCCACAGTGTAATGCTAGGATGAGTGTCAGTGTACTCTCTTTGGAGAAAACCAAGTCACCACAATTAGAAATTATGAGCACTGCTGGGAAAAATGTTGGAATTATTTTTTTCTGGTTAGGAAAATGTAAATTTTAAACATCAAATAGAAAAGCCCTAAAATTTCCCTGCAGACTACTGAGGAGGCATCGCACATGGGCATCAGGTGAACAATTAGAAATAAAGCTGTGAGCCAGTGTTTCAGCTGAGACCCTGGAGCAGAATTAGGATTCCTTAGGCTTTTCACATTAGTCACTCTGGAGAGCAGTTCACATCCCATAAATCACATTTGTGACTTGTAGGGTTGTCTGAAGTTGTACTTACTCATCTTATTCTATGTGCTCGAATTAAAGAATATCTGCGACTGTCAGCATGACAGGTGCCTCTGCCCCGGCCTGGTTATGTGGAAACGGAACGCAAGACGCCTGTTGACTTCTTGCGTTGGCAACACTGGCATTGCAGATTGATTGCTCTGATAATATATCCATTTGGACAGATCAGATTTTATGTTCCTTGGATCATCATAGGAACAAAGAAAAGAGTCTATTAATAATATGAATAAATATGTCAGTAATACTTTTTTCAAAAAGTTATTTTTATTGTGAGCATTACAGATGCTCCCATTCCCCCCCCCCCCCGCTCTCCTCCACCCGGCTCCCACTCCCCCCCCCCCCCCCAGGCCTTTACCACACTACTGTCCATGACCATGGGCTATGCACATACGCATAGAAGTTCTTTGGTTAATCTCTTCCCGCCTCTCTTCCCCCTCAGTATTACTTTAATACAAATATAACTTAAATGGGAACCAATATCCATTAAAATTAAATTATTTTAAATTCCCACAATTCTCTTCAATGTGTTTTCCTTAGTATAATTACATTTATGTCCAGCTTTCCTCCATGCATTATGTATTTATACAAGATTAAAATGAAATGGCCTCTGGGTATTTACACACCATCATTTTTTGTCATTCTCCTTCATGAGCTCTCAATAGCAGATACTTCATCTCTGAATCGAGGAGACACGTCATAAATGTAGTCAGTTGTTATAACTAGTCTGATTTGTGCTTTTCTCTGGTTGAGGAAAATAAGAGTAGAATTCTTAGGTTGAAACAAAATGTGTCAGGCAGGAATGTGTGTGTGTGTGTGTGTGTGTGTATGTGTGTGTGTATATATATTTTCCAGGACTTGTTTTTAAAGAATATCAATGATGCCAGAATGCTTGGATTTCTTTCTTATATTCATAGGCATATTATATAGAAATGGCCTCAAAATGTAACATTTTGATTAATATTATTATAACTAGAAGAATGGTCAGACTTAGTTGTTAAGGCACTTGATAATTTCTCATCAGCTCCCCTAGAAGTTTACAAAAGGAGTAACCATTCTCAGTGGTTTCCATGATAAATGCACAATAACAGCTGTGTGCGCGCGCAGGGAAATGATCATCACCAGCTACGCCATCGAAGACCACGGCAAGCAGAGTTTCTGTGCTGGGGTGTGATAAAGGAGAGGGGAAAGGGAAATGGTGAGAGCCAGGCCACTCAGCCTGGTCCAATCACTCTTGCTCTGCAGCTATGCAACTCCTAGACCATTTTCAGTTCTTTACAGCCTTTTCCATGTGGTTTAATAAAAACAAGAAATCTCCCCAGCATTCCTCAATGAAATTGTCTCTTGGAATGGATGTTTAGCTGGCAGTTTCACTCTCTCATTTCTTTAAAAGAGATATATTGTTAGTGCTCTTTGCATTTCAGTTTCGGGAAATTGCTTTATGTCAGTGGGGTGGCTGTCTACCATTCTAGACTAGGTGATGGCATGTTGTCCATGGAAGGAAACTGTGATGAGTCTCATCCTGGGGATGGCTTTGCCTTCATTTCCCAAAATGTGCTTTAGACAGGCCGGTCATTTGGGTGAATGATAACACGAAGACTCTGTTAAACTAAACTAAAATGTTAGCTCAGGAAAAAGCAGGGTGACATTTTATATAGGATTAGTAGTCAAAGATTGGGTGTGAGTGATGAGATGGTTATTAATTTATTCAAAAATATTTCTGAATGCCCCGGGCACTGTATTATGCGTGGTTATAAATAGGTAAAGTGAAGAAAAAACAAAAACAAACAAACATGACCACTACCCTGGCAACTCAAAATCTAGTTTGGAAAGAAGCCAATAAACAAGTGAACAAATAATTTAAATTGTATGTTCTAACCCAGTTATATTTGATGAATGCTATCGTAGCCTTCATCAATAACTAAATGAATAATTTGGTTGGGTTCCTATTCAGAAAGTATAATTATGGAAAATCTCTGAAGGCTTGAGTACTTAAACCAAGACTTGGCGATGTGACCAGTCCACCAAGTAAAAATTGGAGGTATTATCCTAGGAAAAGGAAGTAACATGAGCAGAAATCTGGAGATGGCCAAAGCTCAGCATGTTTGAGAAGTGGAAAGGGAGCTAGTGTTTTGAGGGAAAGGCAGACTTGAAGTCAGGGAAGATGTAGTTTGGGTTATGTAGAGCCTTGTAAATCACAGCAATGTCTTAAGAATATATATAAAAAATAGGTCAATATCTTAATTCCATTTTTCCTCTACTAATTGATATCTCTCTAAAAATCAATAAATAAAAATATAAAATTAAAAAATGATACCTGAGGAATGGGCATTATTTTGCAGGTCAGGAAAGGAGGTCCAGGCAAAGGACTCTGGCGAGCAAAGGAGAGGCATGCATGCACTAATCTTGAACAGAATAGAATGATTGCTGCAAATTGATAGTTTTAAAATGAACCAGTATCACCCAGCTTGTTTACCCATTTATTCATCCTACCTAGTACCAATTAACTATTGATTATTATCAGAAAGATAAAAATCTATAAGATAAAAATACTTATTCTGATATGGCTTATTTATGTTTATTTTACTGTGGGATCCAGGTTCCCACTGATTCATACTTTTGTGTAGTCCACTTGCACATTGCATTAAGGTTGATCTCTGGGACCAATATAATACAGAAGCGAGAATGGCATGTATGTCACTTCTGAGAATAAGTTATAAAATATTGCAGCTTCTGTCTTGGTATTTTGTTTGCTCTCTCTTGGACTGCTTGTTCAAGGAAAATCCAGCTGCCATGTCACAAAGGGCCCTAAGGAGGGACATACGTAGTGAGGAACTGAGGTCTCCCGCCAATAACCACATGAGTGACCTTAGTAGGAGATCCTAAAACCCTATTGAAGCCTTCCAACGGTCAAAGTCAAGGTTGCCATCTTGATGGGAACCCTGTGAGAGACCCTGAGCCAGAGCAACCCAGCTAAGTTGCTTCTGGATTTCTGACCTCTGGAAACTGTGTCAGTAAATGTTTTTTGTTTTAAGCTGCTAAGTTTGGGGATAATTTTGTTAAGCATCAATAGAGAACTAATACAGTTCTCAACACCTAGAGTAATGCCTGATATACATAAAAGATTCTCAATAGAGATTTAAAATATTTAATAAATGAGAGAGGTCCAAGATGGCAATGGACTGAGTAGAAGCTACAGTGACACTCTCCTGGGACCAATCTGGATTTACAACTAAAACATAGAAAAACCACCCTAAAAACCAACTGAAGACAAGCTGGAGAGCACCCTCGTGACCAAGGAGGAAAAGTGGAGACTGCAAGGAGACTGGTAGGAAGTGAGGAGGTGCATGCGAAAGGGCTCTCCCACAGGCAGCAGCTAAAGGTCCGGAGGGATATCTCAGCTGTGGGGGTTCCCACTGAGGACTCCGGGGCCTAAACCCCAGGCTGGGCCTCCCAGCCCAGAGCACAGAACTGAGAAAGGTGCCCACATAACATCTGGCTGTGAAAAGTAGGGTTTCTGTCTGCCAGGGGGAGGCAGCTGGAACAGCAGGCACCCTCTTAAAGAGCCAACACACAAAGTTTCCTGTGCAACCACTCACCTTGGGCTCCTGGGGAGGGGGAGTGGAGTGGACTGGAGCTGTGTGGGGAGAATCTGGGGATGTGGGCTCTGGAGAGGGAGATCAGGGGATGCCCATCTGGATTCCTGGGCTAAGTCATTCCCCCAGACTGTGGGGGACATCTGTCTCAGGCAGAAAATGTTCAGCTTTTGCCTGAGGGGGGAAGCAATTGCCCCACCCTTCTGGAGAGCCTCTTGCCCTGCCCGGAGGAGTTTCTACCGCCTGAGGTTTGTTAAGAGGCTTATAACAGCAAGCCACCCCACCCTGTGGAGCTTCTACAGCCTGAGGCTCATTGAGAGAATCAGATTAATCAGTCTGCAGGCAGAGGCAGACCTCAGAGTACTTTGAACCTTTGCCTGATCTGCTTCAGGACCTGCGCCTTGGGAAAGCAGACTTTGGTGTGCATCTTGGTCCTGTCCAAAGGCACCCAACCCCAGAAGAGGAGACCTCAAGCCTATGGTTGTTGATAGCTCCAAACAGGGTACTCAGGGCCAGTCACAAACTGCTTCTGATCTTGGCCTGTACCAGAGACCCTCCCAAAACACTAAGAGTCCTAACATAACTACCTAATACTTAGAAACAAACCCAAAAAGGTAGCCAGAATGGGGAGACCAAAAAACAAGCCCCAAATGAAAGAACAAGAGAAATCTCCAGAAAAAGAGCTAAATGAAATGGAGATAAGCAATCCCTCAGATACAGAGTTCAGAATACTGATCGTAAGGATGCTCAACAGCATGAAAAAAAGATATGGAAACTATGAAAAAGGACCAGTCAAAAATGAAGAATGACAAAGCAGAAATAAAGAATAAACCGGAAGGAATAAACAGATTAGTGGAAGCTGAGGATTGGATCAGTGAATTAGAAGATGGGGTAGAAAAAAACCATTCAGAGACCCAAAAAGAAAAAAACAATTAAAAAAACAGGAGGACAGTCTAAGAGAGTTGTGGGACAACATGAAATGTAACAATATTTGCATTATAGGAGTGACAGAGGACATCAAAAGTAAACAAGGGTTAGAGAACCTATTTGATGAAATAATGGCAGAAAACTTCCCTAACCTGGTCAAGGAAAAAGTAACAAGTTCAGGAGGCACAGAGAGTCCCAACTAAGAAGAATCCAAAGAGGCCCACACCTAGACATATCATAATTAAAATGCCAAGAATTCAAGACAAAGAGACTCTTAAAGGAAGCTAGAGAAAAGCAATCTGTTACCTACAAAGGAGACCCCATAAGGCTGTCAGCTGACTTCTCACCAGAAACTCTACTGGCTCCTCAAAAAATTAAAAATGAACATGCCATTTGACCCAGTGATCCCATTTCCAGGAATATATCCTAAGAATCCTGAAACACCGATCTCAAAGAACGTATGCACAATTTACAGTAGCTAAGATCTGGAAACAGCCCAAGTGTCCATCAATAGATGAGTGGATAAAAAAGCTGTGGGACATGTACACCATGGAATACTATGCAGCTGTAGAAAAGAAGGATCCCCTACCTTTTGGGACAGCATGGAGGGACCTGGAGAGTATTATGCTAAATGAAATAAGCAAGTTAGAGAAAGATAAGTACACATGATCTCACTTATATGTGGAATATAAAATAAACTGATGAACAAAGTGAATCCAGAGACATAGAAACATGGAACAGACTAAGGGATCTCAGAGGGAAGGTGGGGAGGGGGGAGTCGATGGGGAGAGAAGATTAATCAAAGAACTTATGTGTTTATAAGCATATCCCGTGGACACAGGCACTGGTCTGGGGAAGGCTTGGGGGTCGGGTCGATGCGTGGTAGAGGGGATCAATGGGGATAAAAGGGGGACATCTGCAATATTTTCAACAATAAAGATTATCTTAAAGTAAATAAATAACATATTACCATAAAAATATTTAATAAATGGAGTGTTCACTAAATTTTTTTTTATTAGGGACTATTTTTAAAAATTTTAGAACTAAATAGATAAGCCTTTGTTTAGAATTCCAATTATGTTTAAAGAATTTTTAAATTATTAATTTGCAATCATTCAGTGCGCAATTGCCTTATTCACTTTTCAAGTCAGTCCCTGACATTCAAATATCGATGTTGGCTGCAGGTTAAGATTTAATTTTCAGCAGCTGGCTCCATCCCAAATAGACGCCTACGGTTCTGGTTTTGTTTATCACATATGACTTTAATTCGCCAGGAACAAATTAGAAAGGATAGTTCATGAAACTGTTGATTTTTTTTTTATATATATGCAAAATTCCTAGATAAACATGTAAGCACAATCAGCAACCTTAATTTTTTTATTCTCTTTATTTTTCATTATATTTAAGAGGCCCTTGCCCTGAGGATATCTGATTTAAGAACTGAAGTAACATTTTTCAGGATCACAGTGACATGGAGACTTGAGGTCTTGTTCCGCATACGTCTTGATCAACCCTTTCATGTTTGTGAAGACATTATTTCCTTAGAGCAGTTTAAGGGTGACAGCAAATTTGAGGGGAAGGCACAGAGATTGCCCACATATCCCTTTACCGTACACGTGCATAGCCTCCTATTAACCAGCATCCCCCACTGGAACGCTACGTTTGTTATTACTGATGAGCAGATGTTGAACAGGATAATCACCCGGAGGACACAGCTTCAGTGGGGTTCACTCTTGATGTTGTACATTCTGCAGCTCTGAACAATGTATAATGGCATGTATCCATCAGTATGACGTCATACAGAGTATTGGCATTGCCCTGAAAATCCTCTGCGCTCCGCCTATTCACTCCTCCCACACCCCAGGCCCTGGCAACCACTGATCTTTTTACCATCTTTATAGTTCTGACTTTTTCAGAAAACCATATGGTTAGTTTCGTACATTATGTTATGTATATGTAGCCTTTTCAGATTGGCTTTTTCTTTTTCACTTAGAAATATGCATTTAAGATTTCTCCTTGTGCTTTTATGGCTTGAGGGCTCATTTCCTTTTCGTACTGAGTAATATTTCATTGTCTGGAGGTACCAATTATTTATCCACACCTACGAAAGGATATCTTGGTTACTTCAAAGTTTTGGCAACTGTGGATAAAGCTGCTGTAGGCATCCAGGTGCAGGTTTCGTGTGGATGTCAGCTTTCGCCCGTTTTGAGTGTGATTGCCAGGCCCTGTTGTAAGAGTGTGTTCAGTTTTGTAAGAAGCTGCCAAGCTGTCCTCCAAAGTGGCTGTATCATGGACTCGCCCCAGCAATGAAGGAGAGTTTCTGTTTACCCTCGCCAGCATTAACTGTTGTCAGTGTTCCGGATTTTTTGCCATTCGAATAGGTGTGTAGTTGTATGTCATTGTTTTAATTGCATCTCCCTGATGACATATGATGTGGAGCATCTTTTCACATGCTTATTTGCCATCTTGTGTATCTTCTCTGGTGAGGTGTCTGTTTAGGTCTTTGGCCCATCGTTTAATCATGTTGTTTGTTTTCAAGAGTTCTTTATATATTTTGGCTAACATTCCTTTATCAGATTTGTCTTTTGTAAATATTTTCCCCTACTCTGTGGCTTGTCTTCTCATTCTGTTGACATTACCTGTCACAGAATCGGAAGTTCTTAATTTTAATGAAATCTAGCTTATCAGTTATTTCTTTCAACCCTTTAATTATAATATTAAGTACTGAGGTAATGGATACAGATGTCCACACAACTTAATGTGGCAGACAGAGACCCTAAGGCGATCCTCAGTGAGTCCCAGGCCCTGATATTCATGCCTCTGTGTAACCCCCCGTCCTTCAGTGCAGGCAGGACCTGTGATGTGCTTCTGACCAAGAGAATGTAGCAAACAGGATGGGATGTCATTCCCGTGATGACAATAGGTCATATAAGACTCTGTCACCACAGACTGGAGCTAGAGACTTCCTTGTTAGCTGATGAAATAGGTGCCCATATTTGAGAAGCCCCGATCGTAAGAAACTGCTAGAGCCTTCTAGGACCTGTGGGAGCTTCTGTGATCTGAGGTGGCCTCTAGCTAACAGCCTGCAAAAAGCTAGACGCTCACTCATATAGCTGCAAGGTACTCTGGTTTCATGGAAACTGTGAGAAAATAAATATGTACTATTTTAAGCAGCTAAGTTTGTGGTAATTTGGTACATAGCTAAAAAAAATTAATACACTTTGTGACTTAAATTTGTTGTTACTCATGGTTCTTAACCTTCTTGAACTCATTTCTGTCCTTGGCAATAACATATATTTTGCTATTTCAAAAGAAAATTATTTCAAAGCAAATAATTACAATGGCAAACCAGAACAAATCTTTTTTTTTTTTTTTTTAATAACACATTTCCCCATGGATATTTTTTATAACACTCTGTGGGGAAGGGGTGTGTGTGTGAAGTTTTCCTCCCCTGACACTAAATGGCAACCAGTTTTCTAACACACAGGCACCCTTTCAATTATTTTTATATGTAGGAAAAGGAGAGGGACATGGGAAGGACCATTGCAGTGGGTGGTCACCCAGGCATTTTATCGCAAAAAGATGTGGTCACTACATGGTGGTAAGTCACCCTGTGGTAAATAGCTGGGACCAGCTTCAGTGCGGCGTAGCCAGCTGGCTTCCACTCTGCAGGAATGGGTGACCCCTACCAGTGTCAGTTTTCCTCTACCTTAGCTTCAGTCTCAGTAGATGGGCATCTGGAGAAGGGCTGCATTTAACAGCATCACAAAATGTGATCCCATTAATTCAGGATGATTTACACTGAATTTGTGTGACCCTCTAACCTTTTTCAGCCTGTATACCATGTCATCCACTGATTTGTCTGAGCAAAACTGAACAAAGAAACAACTTCAGGTGCTCAAGTCCACATTCTCTGCTTTTATGAAACATCCAACTTAAGTTTATTCTGAGTGGAAAGACTTCTCTCATCTGTACTACATCTGTCTGATAATAATTTCCATGTTTTCTTGTTATTTTCTGTCCGTATTTCCCTGCCCCATCACACAGCGATATTCTGCAGGCCGGGAACATATTTCCTTTGGCATTTTCAGCGTAGATTCTGGCTTCTCTTTCTTGCATTTCTACTAATTAGTCAAGTGCTACTGTCAGGTGTTAATTTTCATTATGCACCCTTTCATTTTGTACCTTGGTAACCTTATATTTTAGGAAGTATTACTTCTAATATATGGGTAAGGAAACTGTGGCTTAACAGATTCAGTGTTTGAAGCACTTGGCATTGGGAAGGCATTTGGAAAAAAATTTTTAAAGGTCAAAAAGAAAAAGCAATCCAATTAAAAAATAGGCAAAGGACCTGAATAGACACTTTAGAGACATGGCTACATGGAACAGACAAACAAATGTCAGAGGGGAGGGCAGGGGGGTACCAGAGAAAGGAAGGCGAAGGGATTAGCTAAAGAACATGTATGCATAGCCCTTGGACGCAGACACTAGTTTGGTGAGGGCCGGGGCCGGCGGGGGGAGTGTGTGCTTGGTGGAGGTGGGCTAATCGGGGAATGGGGGACATCTGCAATAGTGTCAACAATATAAAATTTAAAGAAATAAATGAATAAAAGCAAAAGCAAAATATAGGTTATTTAAATATATGTATGGAGAGAGAAAGTAGGACAGGAGAATTTCAAGGGGAAAAATGCTTATTGAACAACACAATTCTAGGGTCCCGATCTAGACTCTTGACGGCACTGCAGGTATCGTAGACGTGATCTGATTATGAAGGAAACATTGCTTCCCCAAATCCCCCATAATGATAGACGTGTGGGCTGAGGGGAACAGTGAGAACAATTGGACCTCACAGAAGGGAATAGTCATTTTGCAATGGGATGAGCTACGTGCTGAGCTTTGATAGATTAGTATAGTATATTATAATGTATTTTGAATAGGCGGAGAGTGAGAAAAATATTCTAGACCAGAAAGACCAGGTGACCAATAATGAAAAGCAAGCAAGTACATTGAGTGCAAATTTCAAAACTAAAAAAAAATTAAATAAATGCAGAAATGAAGGAAGGATAGAGGGGCAACATGCTGGGCATTTCTCTCCTCTTGAAGGTGGTCACCATCATGACCCTAAGGCCCTCCAGCCTGAAGCCTAGTGCTGTATTCACACCAGGCATGTGAGTTTGCTTCAGTTGCTAAGATGACTAAAATAACTGAGCTAATACACACTTTCTAGCTGAATTCAGTAAAGTCTCCGAAGTTCTCGATCTTCTGGGTTATTTTATTTCAGCTGGTGTGTGCGCAGTTCATCTGATTACTACATATCTGTGACCTGAGTGCGGGACCCACAGAGTTTATATTTGCACTTGTCCAAGTCCTATCACAGACCACCAAACACAGCAAGATCTTAGAACATGTTGATAGGAGTCCTGAGCTGAGGTGGGGGAAAGGGAATTACATGGAAACAGTTGAATTGGTGGTTCCCTTTGGATGAGAGGAGTCGGGGACGTGTTGAGCGCAGTTGGGAACCAGAACACAGGAGGTCCAGGCTGGGGGCACTTGGTCATGTCGTCATGAGCATCCATTGAGAAGTTTCTTGAGCAGTAGCGTGGTCATGAGCAGAACCACTCTGAAAAATTTCATTAAGCAGGAGGCTGAAGGAGGAAAGATGGTATTGGAATTAAATATAATATTTTAGGAGGAGGCAACAGGGGCCTGAGACAGTAAGAATGGAAGAAAGTGGTGATGATATTGAGATCTAAAGAACAGGGAAGAGAAGTTCAATCCTAATTCCTTCTTTGAGCAGCTCTGAAGTGTGAAAATCAAGTGAGTTCTTTCATTTTATTTATTGTTGGCATCGAGGAGGAGCATCGTGGTCCTTTCTTCTGGTGGGACGTGGTGAGTAGTAGTGGTTTGGTACAACGCCATTGACCGTGGCCAGCCTTTCAGGGTTCCTCATATCTACCTGATTCTTGGGTAGAGTGCAGCACACAGAGAGGGACGCACTCGGGCTCTGGTCAGGCTGCTGGGGCCAGATCCACGCCTTCCCACTTGTGTGACTGGGACTCGGCGACCTGCCCTAATCTCACTGACACAAGTGCATGTGAGGTGAGCAGTGGTGTGAGTGTGGTGTGGCCACTGTGGGATTAAGGGGTTTCCATGAAGCTCCGAGCACAGCGCCTGGCCCAGAGTGAGGGCTCAGGCTCCCTAACTAACACGCAGACTGTGATCAAGGCGCGAGATTCCAGAACCTGGATCTCCACTCAGTGAACGGACCAAGGGGCATCTTGTCCCACTCGATGTGGTCCTCCTGCGTGTAGAATGCTCTTAAATACCGGCCTTGCTATTATTTTTACGATGGGGCCTATTAAGCTTATTTTCTTAAGAACAAAATTGCTATGCGGTGCCCATTTCCAGTGAACAAAATAAAAGGTTCACTTTCAAACTTTCTTTTGAATAAGAGGGAAATTTCCGCACAATGGAACTATAAATTTAAGCGAAAGAACCACTTTGGAATTTACAATAGATGGCAGGCTGCGTTCTTAGTCTTTTTTGAAGGTGTGAAATTGTAGTTAATTGCTCAGTTCTCAATTCTAAAGAGCAAAGAGTTCATAAATAATAAGCTTCAGTAGCAGTTTGCAAAGGCTCTAAAACTCCTCGTTGCCGAAGATGTAATTCTCCCGAGTGCTGATTACTCCCCTGAATGTTAAGATGCCCCACGGAGTCCAAGCGGACGAACGTCACCTCTCAGTTCCCGCTGGATGGCAGGGCCGCTTGTGTCAGTGAGAGGCCTTCAGCTTCCTGTGACACGCAATCCTTTATGGAGATACAGTATTTCTTAAAGATACAATGGGGGGTTCTACAATAAAATGTAAATAATGAAATTACTACTTCCTAAGTGAGTGATGACGGTGAATTTTCAAAAATTTTGAGTGACAGCGCTGGGCAGTTTGGCTCAGTGGTTAGAGCGTCGGCCTGCGGACTGGAGGGTCCGAGGCTCGCTTCCAGCCAAGGGCACGTACCTCAGTTGCAGGCTCATTCTCTGGCCTGGTTGGGGCGCGTGTGGGAGGCAACCAATCGATGTGTCTCTCACATTGATGTTTCTCTCTGTCTGTCTGTCTGTCTGTCTCTGAACAGCAGTGGAAAAAGTATCCTCGTGAGGATTAAAAAAAATTTTTTTTTTAGTTACACACTAGTGAGTGTGTGTGTGGGGGGGGAGAGAGAGAGAGAGTCTATTTTCTTTATACCTGGCAGCTATTTGTTTACCGAAGTGACAGCATCATCTACCCAGTGTCCTAAATTCTTCTGGATTACAAATGTCACCAAACCTTTAAAAATACTTACATGTATGTTTAGTGCTATAATGTCCTTAAAGAGACAATAAATATGCATCATATTTGGTTCTTTTCCACTAAATGGGCACAAATCCCCTCAAGAGAACCACACCCACTTGAGGGAAAGACTGTAATTCTTTGGGACACTCCAGCACCGATACATTGATATTTTCCAGGCACCGACTCTGCCTGGCTATGTTGTATCACTTTTTTATTTCCTGGCAGGTTTTGTATACGAAGGAGTTCCCCGTGTGGCAATACGTGCAGAGTCCTCTGTGTAGTGGCCACATGCTCAGCAGATAATAGTAACAGCAAGTAAATAAATAAATAAGAAAAGGGGCCAAACCCGGGCACGAATAGAACAGTTGTCTTACTAACTCAAACCCCTGCCCTGGGAATCCACTGACAGATATTAAGGTTTGTTACGCTTAAATGACTAAGAATCCCATTTTCCTCTGGGTTCTTCAAATCCCATAATCTCCCACACAAGCAACTGGAAATCAGATTCGAAAGGACAATTCAGAGAGAACAAACAACAAATTGCCTAACTTGGTTCTGAAGTTTAATGTAATGCAATCTTACGTTTTGTCTTTGGGAAATTACAGGACGGAAAAAATCAGTTTTTGGTGACATTAAGCATCGCAGGGGCCATGTCACGAACACCGGAATTTTGCCCTGGGAGGTGGCCTGTCCTCGGGTCCTGACCACGGCATTCCAGTTCCAGCGTGGCCGCTGAGAAACTTGCCTCATTGGGCTGCCCTGGCTTCTTTTAATGAGGTTTCTTTGAAGAGTGTAACACTTGAGAAAAGGGCTTGTAAATTTTAAATGCTGTGCAGAGATTTTATTTTTTACCTAATCGCTATTATTTTTTACCTAATCTCTTTTTCCCCCCATTTTTTTCTTAATTTTACACTCTTTGAGGAGCTACTTTATAAACTCAACCTGGGTGTGATCCAACATCATTTAAAATTTAAATATGTCAATGTTAAAATGACCAGTAATGCCATTGGTGTAGATGCAAAAATAACCCTTTCACCAAAGATCAGGTGTATTTGAAAGTACAAGCTCGAGTCTTCGCTGTGTTTAGAAGCCAGGCTTAGAAATTGGTCGTTTTCTTCTCACTGTGGTTACCGCTTTGGTTGGATTTAGGCTAAATGCCCACTTAGTGATGTACTGTTAAAGGGTGGTTATACTACCTGATCTTAGAATCTTTATAGAAAACGTTTTGTGACAAAATATCTTCCACACCCTGGTGGGTTCTCCGGAGAAGTTACTAGCTGTAGACTGCATGGCAGTGAATTTTGTAGAACAAAAACACGCTGTATCCTTTATTTCTGTGGCCTTCCATCATCTGACATTTTTGCCTCCAAAATAATTGGACAGTTCACTGTTTGTACGTTCAGGGAATGGATGGCTGAAATGAGAGCTGTGCTCTTTTCTGATTTCCCTCAGATTCTCAGCAAGAAGCCTTTATTTTACTGCATGCTCCCATTTTTATTGCTCCTGCCATCCAAAACAAAACTAACGACTGCTGTTCTCAAATGAAAATCTCTCCTCTAAAGCTTATGAAGCTTTTCCAGTGTCACACCTAAAACTATCCCATTTCTCTAAATTATAATATACATATGTATGGGAAAAAATTTAGGATCTAGGAGGAGGAAAGAATTGTGAAATAAACAAGCCCATTTTGCTCGCTGATTCACACAGATGGCCTTGGTCAGGCTTCCCCTTGCCCTGTGTGCGCCACAGACGAGGGACGTGGTTGCAGCGGCCACGGAGATTATAACGTGATTCTTCCAAAGAACAAGGACTGGGCCGCACTGCAGCCTTCAGATGAAGGGATGGACTTGTACCGAGGCTTTAACAAGGGCGGGGTGGCCTCTGAGCTCTTCCAGTCCTGCTCTAGAAAACCTCCAGTTCAGTCACTGAGGACACAGGAGTGTCACATCCTTTAAAATTAAGTAGAATTTAATACACTTTTATACATACCTAGTTATTTATAAATATTTCATATTTAGAACATGAAATAGAGAAAAAAGAACCCTGCTTTATTAGCTGGGGTTTACCTGTGTCGAGCATGCATTCACTCTCACTCAGCGGCAGGGTAGCTTTGTCTCTCGGTCTCAGTCTCTGGCGAGAAGTTACAAGCACACAGGACACACTTAATCAGGGAATTTCTAACCTGCCGGACCAGACATTGGCAAGTGGCACTCCCAGGCCCCGGTGCTTCTCTGAAAGGCCATTCACTAAGCTTATCATAGGTTTCCGATGTCGGTTAGGATGATTTTGGCCGCAGGCGAGACAATATCCTACGATAATGCCCAGGGCAGTGAGAAGGCTGTTTTCGGACGTCATGTCCAGGAGGCAGGCGGCTGCAGGCTGGGGTGGGGCGGCCTGTCCCGGGCCTCTGCAGAGACCCTGATGCTTTTTCTCTCTCTCCTCCGTCGTCTTCATATATTGCCGGATGGCTACAGAGATTCTAGATACGGTATCATGTAGGGAAGGTAACCATGAGCAAAGGAGAAAGGAGTAGCCGCCCTTGAACCTTTGAAATTCAGGTTTCAATGAGTCTTGACAAAGCCGGCGCCGTGCAGTGCTCACTGTCTGCAGGGACAGCTGAGCGACACGCTCACGGCACGGTCTCGGCACCTGCCGCCCCTGCTCCGAGCAAAGGGGTTCCAGCTTGTCCAAGCGGTGACTACCCTCCACCACAGCACATTAAAACAGAAACAAACACATTGTTGTTAGTACTCTGGCAAAGACTGAATGGGATATGGGCAACATCTTTCCCCATAAGCCCTATTTTTTTTTTAACTTCAGAGGGAAGTCGCAAATGCCATGCTTATAATAATTATAAGCATCAGGCAGGAGTGACTGATGGATGCGACACTGAGGAGTCCGCTTTGATCCTGAGATGGAGCTCTTTAACGCGGCTGAATGTTTTACACGCGGTGTGGTTTTCCGGGGCCTCTGCGGCAGCCTCCAGGTTCATCCCTCCCCGATTCCCTCTTCCCCTGAACATCCTAAACCTTACAACGTGGATCTTACGTTGTTAGCCCTTCAGCAAACACTCTCTATCCTCTGTGTACATTTTTGGCTCTGAGGTGGGCCACGTGCTCCCCACCTCTTATCCCAGTGACCTCCGTAGTGCTTTAGATCTCAGCCGAGAGGTCACTGCCTCTGGAAGCTTCCCCCGATCCCTCCGAGTTGACCCTTGTGCTCTGCCCGGCCCTGCCACGGATCCTTCTGTGGTAGGACTGCTCACTTCATAATCTCTGTTCCCCACTAGCCCTTCAGATGCTGCGGGCAAGGATCTAATGCGTGTCTGACACGTTGTAGACAGATAAGCAGGGACTGAAGGAAGAAAAGAGCTCTGGTTTTTGTCGTGCTAATAATCCAGGATACTTCTTGCCCCACACCATTCTCACTTAGACCCCACTTTTAACGCTTTCTAATAAGTGCCTTCCATTCTGTCTTACCAGCATATTTGCATTTTCACAAGTGACTCCTGAGGACCAAAAGCCTTTGAGTTCACATCTAGATTAATATGTTGGGAAATTCTAGGGCTGAGAGATGATGTCCTAAGGTCGGACCAAACAGTTAGGTACTAAACTTTGACCAGTCCACTCAGAAAGTCCCCCTGGTGGCTGCTTATTGGTGAGACCACACCTGATAGAACTTTTTTTTTCTCTAAAATAAAAATAAGAACTATAAGTAAATAAATCTTAATAAGTTAATACTCTCAATTCATTGACTCATTCCTAAGCTCATTTAATAATCCTGTATTTTAGAATCACTTTGTGCTAAGCTGCATACACGGAACTCGGAATATGAAGATTAAAAAAATAATAAAAGCGGCTAACTTTGACCTTGGCCTTAAGAATTAGCAAGTTACTGGGATGACAAATATACAAAACAATTTTCCAGTACAATCAAAATAATCACTACCGTGGAGCACACGGGGAGCATATGGTAGAAGCGTCTGTTAGAGGTCCACATGGAGGAGAGTATTAAGTCTGTGCATATTAAATTATGAAACCAGCAATTGTTTAAACTGGATAAGTATTTGAGGTCATCTGGTATATCCTTCCTACATCAAATTCACACTTTAAAAAAAAAAATAATGGAAAAAAAAAAGTGTCTCGAGAGATGACTTGGCTTGCTCAAGATCGCCAAGCAGTGTCAGAATCATAATTACAACCAAGGTAACATCCAAAAAATAATAATAAAACATAAAAAGAAAAGAGCTCTCATGATCTTTAATTTGTCTTGGGAGCCATGTCTTTGCAAACTGCCGAACTTGGAAAATCTTCCATTTGTATCCATGGAAAAATCAGGGGTGTTTGTGCAGTCAAGGACAATTTATTCCTTCATACAAGCCGGTTAATAGACCAGAGAAACTGGCCTTAAGCACTGCGCACAAAGAAAATGTTAGGATTTCGGCTCAGTGTTCCAGAGAGAGCTAGAAATTTCAGAAGAAGGGTCTAAGTAGTTTCCTTATATTTGTCAGGTTGATTGATACTGATATAAGTGAGCAGCTGATTAGAAGTTTTTTCTTGATGACTTTAGGTATGTCTGTGTGTATATGTATATATATCTATATCTAGATATATACATGTGTGTCTGTGTGTATATATGTGTAATATATAATATGTAATGAAAATGTGTTTTTTATTTTTCCTGATTAAAATGCAGTTTTTACAAAAAAATAATAAAATGCAGTTTTTACAGACACATTTTACAGAGATCAGATGATGGTTGACGGGAGGGGGCGGGGGGCTGGGTGAAAAATGTAAAGGGATTGAGAAGGACAAATTGGCAGTTACAAAATAGTCACGGGGAAGTAAAATACAGCACAGGGAATATAGTCAATAATATTGTAATAACTATGGATGGTGCCAGGTGGGGACTTCAAATATATGATCGTCTAACCACTACGCTGTACACCTGAAACTAATATAAAATAATATTGAATGTAAATTGTAATTAAAAATGTGCAGTTTTAAAAAAACTTTTATTTTATTAAGGCAAAATTTACTTAGAATGAAAGATGCAGGTCTTAAATGGACAAATGTACACACATGTGTTACTTATACTCCATCATTCCAGAAATTTCCCTTATTCCCCTTGTCTAAAATCCCTGCTACCCTCCAAACTCACAGGCTACTGATGTTCCCTTTCTTTTACCATGGATTAGTGTGGGTTTTTTTGCTCTAGAACGTCAAGTGGAATAAATACAGCACTCTTTTGTGTTTATTCTTTTTTTGGATCAGCATAACTTTCTTACTTTTATTTTTAGACTTAAATATGTTGCTGCTAGTATTCATGCTCTGTTCATTCTTATTGCTTGATAATACTTTGAAAAAAGGCAGTTTTAAAATTCAAATCCTTTCATAGTTACTAGAATTATAATGTCTGGAGAAGACATAGGTTGAACAACAACAACAATTCCTAGCAGAAGAAAATGGAATTGGACTGTAAGGGGAAGCCATCCTCTCTGATCTCTGGTTGAGTCCCTCTTAGAGCTGCAGTTCTGCTGTGTGAGGGTTTCCCCTGCCTAAGAGAACATTTGGGGACAGAGAGCTGGCCCCATAACTTTGCTCGGGTACATCCGAGAGCTCTCCTTAGTGCCCGCAGCGTGGCTCCCTTTGCAGGCTGTTCTTGTTGCCTGATCTTTCCTGCTGTTTGTTGGCTTAGTGACTTGCCTGGATGACTCTGAGAACCCAGTTCCTCAGTCTGCAGAGTCTCTGTCCTGCTCAAATTAGTTTACTCCCCTGTTATAACCCGTGGGCCTGGACACCTAGGGTGGTTCTGAGTAGAATCAGCCAATTATTGTCCAACGTCGTGCTTAAGTACCTTTTGCCAGTTAGATTTATTATTATTATTATTGGATGTGTCTGTGGTTTGGAGGATACTATTGTAGCTCAGGGCAGTTGCATTTTTACCCCTGTCTTCAGCTGGTCTGTTAACTTGGACTGTCCCTCTGATTGCTCCTGAGAGGACACAAGCGTGGCCACACACCTAGACTGCCATGAACAAGTGACCCTTAATTCTGAAACCTGCTTCCTAGAAGCTCCCTCTGCATCAGCATTGCCTATGGTTTGGCCTGTATTTGGTTGGAATTTGTGTTTAGGCCCCACGTGCCAGTTAAGGCTTTGCTCTTGTTGAAAGAACATTTCTCTCTTTACTAGATGCTCTTAGGACAATTTTCAGAGATTAAAATAATTTAAAAATTAATTCTCATGAGGTAAATTGCTATTTTGCTGGGGAAAGGGTTTGCCAGCTTTCCCACTCTACCATTTTGCTCACAGGAACTTTTGAGAATTTAATGAAATCACACGTGGGCAAATCTTAGCGACGCTTTGCATATAGTCACTGTTCAGGAAAATATTTTCTTTCTCTCTACTAGAGAATTGGCTACAGTGGTTTTTTAAGTTTTAGCCCTTATGTGTACAATGAATGGAAATATGTTGCAGAATTCAAATATGTGTATATTGAATGTATGTATATTTCACACAGCCGCATATGTTTTTTAGCTGTATGTGTGTATATGTTATGTATCTTCATCTATACCTCTATATACTCATAACTTTGGGGAACAGCTTTACAGCTTTTGTTTTTAGAACCCAGATTATTCTTTCTTTTACTCCTCTCATGTCATATATAAATATACATATACATATATACACATATACATTTAACCCAGTGTACAAATGTAGAGGAACATTTGTGAGGGAGGCAGTGTCCATTGAATTACCGCTGTTCTGACTATATCAATATCTTTGATTAATAATTAGTAACATTGGATCTGATTGAGTTAATTTGGATACAACTGCCATTTTACAGTCAGCTAGAACAGGGCCTCTTGGTCCCTAACAGAGCTTAGAAAACTCAAACTGTGAAGATTGTCTCTGAGCACGAGCTCACTGAGCTCTCTTTGCACCACTCCTTCACCTTCTCCCTCCAGAAAGGCCTTTCCAGACTTGAACTTCCCAAAAGACAGCCTTATTGAATTTTGCTTTGCAATTTTTCATATACAGAAGGAATGTTATTTTGTTTGAATGAAAGTAGAGTAACACTGATTTCTTTGAAGTCTTTGAAAGCTGCTCACAGGCACATCCCCGATGTATGCAGTGGGGCTTTTCCATGACCGGCGCACCACCTAAGGATCAACAGTATACGTGGATGTAAAATGTCAACCTAGGCATAGGTTTTTGGGGAAAAAGAGGGAAGTTCCAAGAAATTCAGATAAACTGTCATCCAAACTGAAAGTTGAACGCCTTGTCTCCATCACACATCGCATGCACGCATTCCTGTCTCATTGCAGACAAAAGTTTGGCTCAGGTATAGGAGCGACAGAGAAATCAGGAGGGAAGGACCATTGGTGGGGTTTGTAGAGGAAGCAAATATCAGCGTATGAGACGACACCATCCTCTGGCACAGGCGCTGTGACATCCTCCTGTCAGGTAGAGAAGAGCACATGCTTCAGCTGTCCTTTGAAGGTCCAAGGAGAAATATTGATGAAAACAACCCATCACACCGTACAGAATCCTCCAAAGTTGATGCAGATCAGCTTTAAAAACCAACGCCTAAAAATGCCATGCCACTCACACGGCGCTCTCACAGCGTCTGCGTAGTACTTCTGTTGTGAGCCTTGTCATGTTCTCAAACAAGGTAGCTTTTCAGGAAGATGAAAGATTCCTAGCATAGTGAGAGTGCTAATGTCGCTAAAGTGACTTGAAAGAGTCTGGATGTGCAAGTTAAGAACAGATGTGTGTGTTTTTCCTTTGCTTCAAAAAGAAGACAAAGAAATGGCTCTAGCTTGTCAGCATTCAAAGTTGACTATAAGAACCTTTATTCTTTTTGATATATATACACACACACATATACATAGTTATACATGTTACTTTATAGATACATGATGTCATATATATCCTATATATGAGGAGAAGGCAGTTACTTTAAACAATCTTATGCCAAGATTTTTTTAAAGTATAAAATTTCTGTTTCTCCTCAAATGTGACACTTAATAGAACAAATAGAACAGCAGAACAGCAAAATTAAAAACCTATGGAAAATATTAATTTGTTTTAAAGATTTTGTTTATTGATAGAAAGAGAGAGAGAGAGAAAGCGGGGGGAGAGAAACATAAACATGAGAGTGGAACACTGATCGCCCCCTAATGGGGATGGAGCCTGCAGCCCGGACACGTGCCCTGGCTGGGAACCAAACAGCATCCTTTCGGTGCGCAGGGTGACGCCCAACCAACCGAGACACACCTGCCAGGGCAATATTAATTTGCTTTACATGTTGAACAAGCTCTAATCTTACATTTACAACTCGAAGCGACTTAGTAAAACAGCAATACGGTTTAAATGTCATATGAGTGCTTGTATCTGTGGGAGCGTATTTGTGTCTGTGGTGCGCGTCCATGTAATTCTTGTGTCATATGGGTGTGCATGCAAGTGTGCCTTGAACCTTTTATGTGGGGGTGTGAGTGTGTATAAGGGGGCTCTCGCCATCTAGCTATGAGTTAAATGGGCTTCAATGGCAAGACGGTGCCAGAGCCGTGACCCCATTCCAAGGAGGGAACTGAGGAGGGTTGAACCTCGCTCTTCTCGTAAGGTTTTCAGGGTCACTGCAGTGATGTGAGTTGGAAACAGCGAATGAATAAAGTCAAGTGGCTTCTGTCTCCCGGTGGCGGTCCCCCCCCCGCCCTGCACTGCTGGGGCCCAGCGGCTGCTCGGGGACGGAGCTGTTCCCGAGGCCACGCGGGCCGGGCCGCGCTGGGCTCCCGGACAGCAGGCTAATGGGAGCAGTTCCGAATCCTGACTTTTCCTGCTGGCCCTGAACTTCACAGAAAGTGCAAGCAAATAAAAGTAACATTTGCTCTTGTTTAATATTCAGTGCAGAGCATCAAGGAGTGTTTCTCTCTTATTGATAGTGAGATTAACCATCTCTGCAGGACCCGAGAAAGCGGGGCCTCCTTGTTCGGCCTGTCAGCTCTCCTGCCTGTTCTGGCGCAGGTTCCACTCGCGTTGACTTGTCTGTCTACACTGGGACCACAGATCCTCCTTCCCCTCAGTGACCTGGCATTGCTCTTGCTAATGCCACCCACACGAATTTGCCTCCCGCCTCCCAGAAAGAGCAGCATTTTTTACTACATGCTATTGATGAAGCACAGGCATTGTGATTTATTTTTTTTCAATACTTATCAATAGTCACGAATACCTTACATGTTTCTCAGATCAGGCATCTACGTAAGTTGAAAGAAACTTAAAAGGGATACTGTGCCTTGGCTGGTGTGGCTCAGTTGGCTGTGCAACGTCCCACACACCAAAAAGTTGCCAGTTGTGTTCCCGGGCAGGGCACAAGCCCCTGTCGCAGGCTCAGTCGCCGGTAGGGGGCGCGCAGGAAGCAGCTCATCGATGTTTCCCTCTCACATCAAGGTTTTGGATGTTTGTTTTTTCTCTCTCTTTCCATCTCTCCCTCAAATCAATAAAAACATTTTAAGAAATAATACTGTTATGTGGCATCAAGGTGGTTTAGATCTTGAAGAGAAAGGGATCTGCTCTGATGAACTTAATGAGATAACTTGCAATGTGCTCAATAGTGAGAGATCCTGTATCTAAACTGAGATACACTGTAGGTGTAAAATACACAATGGACTTTTATTTTTTAAAATAATCTTAGTAGTATATTTTATTAGAGCCAAAATACCCAAAGTAGTATCATTTCAACACAGATTCAATGTAATAGTCAATGCAGAATATTACTAAGGAGGTATTTTACTTTCTTTTTTTCTTTTTTTGTACTGTCTTCAAAATCCAGGGTGCAGATTACACTTGCAGCCCATTTTAATTCAGATTAGCCAGCTTTCAAGTGTTCATTGTCCTGTGGTTGGTAGTGACTGAAGTGGACAGAGAGGCTTAGGGGTGGGCACACAATAGAATTTTAAAAACATATATAAAAAAATCATATACAACATCTCAGTAATACTTTGGTATTGATTGCATGTTAGGATACTACTTTGATATGTTAAATAACATATTATTAAGATCAATTTTACCTGTTTCTTTTTTTAAAACATGAGTATTATAAATTTTAAAACATATGTTTGACTCCCATGTGTGGCTCGCATTATATTTCTCTTGGACAGAAATGGTTTTGACAAATAAAATAAAGTAAAATAATATATAATGAAAACAAAATAAGTAAAAAATTAAAGGTAAAATTTCTTCATCTCCCTCCAACCCTAACCCCTCTCCTGAAAGTAAAAATATTTCTTCTGCTTACATAGAATCATATGCTCTTTTCTAACACAAAATGACATCAGAATATGCATACAGTTTTGCAACATGCTTTGTCCATTTAAAAATAGGTAATGGAAATCTTTTTGCAATAACAGGGTGTCCCCCCAAAATGTATACACACTTTAACAGCTGATAGCTCAATTTTGAAAGTGAAATGTATTTTTATAAACACTGCCTTTATAATTATTCAGAGTGTTTGTATACATTTTTTGGGACACCCCATATATACTTTTTGAACTTTTCTTTTCACTTAAATATAAAATGAAACCAGCAGACTTGCCCAAGAGTGCCATTTACTGCCTTCGTGGCACCCCCTAGGTGGCTGTAGGTGGCGAATACTACTCCATATTCCTATTGCTCGGCTCCTAGGCCTTTCAGAGGCCAGCCTGTGTTCATCTTCCTCTGTCATGGTCCCAAAGGACCCAGCAGAATTCTCTCCCATCTTCTGTTTTCAGAGCATCTTAGCTCTGAGGCCTCTCTAAGCCCAGGCTGTGCGTGGAGAAGGTTCCCTGTGAATGCTTCTGCTCTGGCTCTGAGAACAGCTTAAAGAGCTTTTATACTTACAGGCTCTTTCATTCAGCACCCCAGGAGTAACCAAGCTTCAAGTAGAGGCCACTGGGGCAGTGGTTCCAAATGTCAAAAATGTAGTCAGTCATTCAATCAGCCAGTGATATAAATGCCTCCAGATTAAGGGGCTTTGTATATAAATATTTAATAACATCATTAAAGAGAGGCTTTGGGTTCAGAACCATCAGGTAGGAATGAAGGTGAGGTAAAGGGACTTTACTGAAAATAGTGGGATTACGTGAAAGTCTGGGAACTAAACTTTAAGACATTATCTCTCCTCTCATGCTTGACTCTTAGTATTTTGGAGCTAGATTGATAACCCCAAAGCAGAGAGATTAGAGGATTCCTCTTTGAGGAATTAAATATGTGTGTGTGTGTGTGTGTGTGTGTGTGTGTGTGTGTGTGTGTGTGTATGTTAATTGAGAAGAGGTGGTTACCCAGAGTCATGAATGGCTTACCCTGTGAGCCCTGAGAATGAACATGACCATGTCCTTGGTGACTCCTAATTCAGGACTGAGCACACTGAATTGTAGGGTGATTCCAGGGTGATGCTTAGTTTCTGCAGTTAGAGAAATCAGAGATTCCTAAAAGAGGTAAATTAGATCATTTTATGAAAACATTGCTTTTGTCATGATCTTGTCTTCCCACGGAGAAGTGTCCAGTGAAGGAATGAATTCTTGTCTATGACGGAGGCTGAAGATTTGGGTCAGTGGCTTGTTTGACTCATGTCATTTAATTGAACACAGGTTTTCTTTGGGATTAAGCATGTTAGAGTGTTTTCTTTGGCCCCTAAGGCAAATATTCAAGGACATTAAGTAATTAAAACTTAATATAGGAGCAATTAAAATATGGAATATCATTTTTGAAATATTAGAAACTAAGCTGAATGTTTATTATTGCAAACGTTAATAAAAAGTTAATTGTGCCCTTTAGCAATTAATTTATGCAAAATTATTTCAGAGTGTTACTGGTTCTTCTGAGCTAATTATAATTATATACAGGTATAAAAAGAAAACTCCAAAGTATCTACAAAATAGCTCCATAAAAATTGGTGCGCTTAGCTGATGTGGAAGCCCTTAGCTATGTAAGTGATATTAAATGAGTTAAAACTATACTCCAATTACTCTGTAACAGTTGATCATTTAAAATTAGTGCACTGCGGTTGGCTATATTTAAAGAGCTTAAAAAGCATCAGAAAGCGTTCAAAACAATTACTGTCTATTGTACCTTTTATTTAATCACAGACATGGTCTTGTTTGTTAGAGTTTCTGCATTTAGTTCAATAGATGTTAAGTTAATGCACTGGAATAATGCAGATCTATGTAGTGTTATCTTCATAGCTGCTGGGGTTTTTTCTGGTTTCCACAACTTAAAAATAAAAATTAGGCAGCTGCTCTCAATTAAATTTATTATAATATTACAAGTGATAATAACATTTACTGATCCCCTATCTGGTGCCATGTATTTTACATATAACAGAAGATAACTCTTATGAGGCTCCTAGATCATGCAAGCTCTGTTCCAAACATAACTATATATATAGCACCACATTAATATACATATAATATAAATATATAACTCATAAAGACATTTATATATTTATAATTTATTTTAAAATGTAGAAAATATTTGATATTTTATTTACAATATTAAAAATATGTAAGTAATAAAAATATATATTTATATTTAAATCTTAAATTTTATTCAATATATATGTGTGTAAAATATATATATGTAGTCATGTTTGGAACAGAACCTTGCATGATCTAAAAGCCTGTTGTGTGTATGTGTGTATAGAAAGAGGGTCAATGAATGACTCATCAATAAATATATTCATTTAATCTTCATAAGAAATGTCACTGCTACTACCATTATCATTTTGAAGAAACGGGGGCATGGGGAACTTCAATGACTTGCCCGACACTGTGGCCTTACAAAGTGCCAGCGCCCGGGTTTCGACCGAGGAGCACAGCTTCGTCAGGGGTGCATCCTACCCACTAGCCCACATTTCCTACTTGGAGCTAGGTATTTTGGGGTGTGACACCTTGCTCTGCCTCTCGCCAGAGCGTGACCTTGGGCAGTACCCTAACTCACTTAGGAAACGGGGGGGTAGTAACTGCACCTGGCTGGTAGGGATGCCCACAGTGTTAAACAAGACCCCCGGGCGCATGAACGGCACAGTGCTGGCGCGGGGCCCGTACGTCCAGGAGGTGCAAGCTTTCATTAGCATCTACCGCTGCACTTAGTTCTCCAAGTTAAATATCATTACCCAAATTTAACAGAAGAACGATCTGATATCCATAAAGTGCAGTGTGTTGCCAAAGGCTCAGGCGACAGAGCGAGCATTCTAACTAAATGTTACCTACTTCCAAATTTCCACATCTGTTCATCCTGACGGATACTGTAGCAATGACGGCAGATCTTTCAAGGTTACATCTGGTCAGACTCGTTGGGGGTGGGTAGGTATGGTCTCGCTTGTCGTCTAAATACTTCTCTGGCGACTTCTAGCTACCACCGGCTCATGCTCGGTCACTCGCTTGGCCACTTGAGAGCCCAGTGAGTGTGGTACAGGGGCTCCGGCGTGTTGGACACTCACTTTTACCCCAGGGCTGAGTGGTTCTGCAGTGGGATGGTGCCGGCAGAATATGGGCATGAGGAGGGCAAAGGGGCCCTGGATTCAAATCAGATATTTTTCTTGATTCTCTTTGAAGACTTATTTGTATTTTCTGATAAAGTAGCCTAAATGTTTGTTTTATGCCTAAAACAGTGATTTCTCCCCGCTTAAGTTGCTTTTCTGAGATACCCTGGAGCTGATTTTGTACTCAGTACTGAAGTGCCCTTTCCCAGATTGGGAGTAATATTGGGTAAGGTTGTGCCCTTTCCTTTCTTTCAGTGTTTTTGTTGTTGCTTTGTTTTGTTTTCGGTGGACAGGGAGTATTTAGTTCCTCGAAGGGTATCTTGGTGACCAACGATGTTTTGCTACCTTTCTCTAAAAAAGAGCTTCAGTGGTAGATATTTTAGTAAATATTTAAGTTTGATATAATTTAAAACTTCTAAAAATAAGTTGTAAAAATGATGCAAGGAACTAATGTAGCCAAAATTACTAATTGTTAACATTTTGTTCCATTTGCCTTCTCAGATCCCCCCACCGTGTATGTGTGTGCTCTCTGTCTCTGCACACACACAGGCACACGTAACACATCACATATAGTTTTTGTTCGTTATTTGACCATTTAGAGGAGAGTCCGTTGCAAACACAATTGCCCTTTTATCTGTGTATTTCTTAAGTACAAACATATTTTGTCAAATAACCCATTTGTGTATGAGTATGTGTGTGTGTGGAAATTTAATATTGACACAATATTATTATTTCATCCTCAGTCTATAATCAAGTTTCACCAATTGCCCCTGAAATGTCCTTTATGGCAATTTTTATTCTCAGTCCAGGATGTAATTCAGGATCGCACCTTCTATTTAGTTGTTAGTCTGTTTATTTTCCTGTAATCTGCAACAGTCCTCCAGCTCTTCTTTGTTTCTCATGACTTTGACATTTTGGAAGCGTGCAGGCGCTCATTTGAATGTGTGGGACGTTCGCTCATGATGAGGTTTCCGTTCTGCATTCAGGGCAGGAACACCACAAAGGTGATGTGTTTTTCTTTCTATGAGAAGGAAATGAAGTCAGTGTTTTTCATTACTGGTGATGTTAACTTTGACCATCTGGTTAAGGTAGTGTCCATCTGGTATTTCTACCATATAGCTAATTGGTTCCTTCTGTCCTTAATTAATAAGAATTTTTTTTTTTAAACTACGGGAGTAGCTTATTCCTAATCAAACTTTCATCCCCTAAAGTAGCAGTGTTTTTTTTTAACGTTTATTTATAAGTACTTAGATAAATGAATATAGTGTGTAGGCAAACTAGGTCAGTTATTGAAATATATGTGCTAAGGAATTGATGAAGAAAGCAGTTTACCCAGAGCAAGCACATTATTTAAAATCACTACATGCAAATAAACACGCACGATACACTCCAACCTGTACGCAAGGTGTTACATGCAAATGAAAGCCGTCTTCCAATTCATTTGGACATTTTGACAAGTCAAGACTTTAGAATATTATTACATTGTTAGTCCTCTGATGGGCTAAAAAAAAAGAAAAAGTAAGGCTGAGAAGGTTGGGGGGTGGGAGGAGAAACCCCTCTCCCCCGCTGCCAGAGTCTAAAGCTAAAAAATATGAGAAAGAAAACAAATAAGTTCCTTTAGTTTCAAACCCTTACATCTTCTGTTAGATTATTTTTGTTTGCTTGCACAGTTGTATGTTTAAGTTGTGGAACAAAATATCTCTGTGTTCTGCTTATTAAATGGCCCATATTGCCTGGATATAGACCACTTTTAGAACACAAAGGGTATTAAGAAGGAAAAAACCATAGATACAGACAACAGCAGGGTCATTAGCAGAGGAAAAGGGGGGGTGCAGGGAGGTGGAAGAGGGCAAAAGGGGACAAACGGTGGCGGAAGGAGATTTGACTTGGGCCGGTGAGTCCACCATGTAGTGTGCAGATGATGTGTTACAAAGTTGTCCACTTGAAACCTGTATGTTTTCATTAACCAATGTCACCCCAACAAATTCAATTAAAAATCATTTCATCGACTTTTTAGTTTATAGCTAAAAAAAAATATGAGGACCAAAAGTAATATGAATGTTAGTGGTAGAGTACTAGGCACTTGGCTTCTGATTGTTGACCACGATCTGGTGTCTGAGCCGTGATATAACCTTGTTTGCTGAAGGCATTGTGCTTGATTAAAACTCAGGATTGGGGTGTGGGGGGAGACGGACACCACTGGGTTGAATTTATGGTGGCAGAGTATTCTCTCAAGTACCTGTTTTTAATAGTGTATGTCCTTGCCTTTCTGCTGTAATAGCCTCTCCACTGGGATAAAGGGGCACAGGTGAGACAATTGTGATGGATTCTTAATATCATTATTAATTACAATGTTCTCACTTTCCATGCTGCATTGTCTGATGCTGAGTGAAAATGTACTCTTGACTGCCCATTCATTCTAATGAAAAACTGTATCCCCTGCACCCATCATATAAAATCCTTGTGAACTTCTCCAAAGAGACATAGGTCATCTCAGCTCCTAATGTTATCATCACTTTAGGAAAATCTCTAATGTAATCTTAATTATCCTTTGAAATATCATGTGGCTTATGGCCAGAGAGCTCAAGAATACTTTTAGAGCCCAAGGCACTGGGGTCTGAGTCTCAATGGTACACACTTTATTCTTTGGAATTCTACCAGAAAATCCATTTAGAATAAGTCTTTTATTAGAAGGAACATTGCTCCCATCATATGCCTTACAGCCGATTTATTTGGAAAATTGAGAGCTCAGAAAAGAGGATCTGATTGTAGTTTGTATCGCCTCTACTTTTCCAGTTGGATGAGACTTTTATAAATGCCTGAGCACCACTCCCAATAAGGATTTGTTATCTGTTGTCAAAATAAGTTGTACACAATTCTTATTTTGAAGTTGAGCTTTGGATTTACTTACATGTTTTCATTCTTTGCCCCATTGGCTTAATGTTTTAAGCTCTATGGTTAGGATAATATATCTTCAAGTCCCATTTCTAAACCCATCAATAACATTGGAATCCAATTCTGAAAAAGAAATTAGTCAATGTCTGTATATTAATCATTCAAAAACAATAAAAATAAAATTGAGGGCAGAACACTGGTTGCCTGGAAGTGTTGAATAAGTAAACTCCTCTGGGGCATTTATCATCAGGATTTACAATTATCTTTCTTGATGGAATTGAGTTTTGTCTATTAGAATTAAATTGAAGATCACCTTTTCTGAGTCATACAACCATGAAAATATACTCTTGAGAATATTTAGAACAGGAACCATATAGAGAGAGCACATGATTTTTTTTTCTAGTGGTCAGTAAAATTTAATATATGATGCTTGTAAATACAGTGATTGCACAGATATTACTAATTTATCTGAGTTGATTTCAGCCTGGGAATTTCCAATGAATAAATAAGTAACTAAGTCAGACAGTTGGTCAATAAATTGAATTGAATTGAATAAGACCGCCTGTAAACAAGTGCCAAGGACTAAAGACATGTTGTGTGACTATAAATCATACTAGATAGAATTTCACTGAGATAAGAAACATGTTAAGGTTCCACAGCATTCCCTTATTTAATGACAGTGTCATCCTATTTAGAAAACTGCATGTGCGGTCCACATTTTTTTTATTTTGAGCAACAGAAACCAAAGCATAGGTTAGAGGGAAAATGTGTTTTCCTGTTTACATACTTGGTAAGTCCAAGATGGATATATTTGAATTTAGAGGCATTGTGGTCCAGGAGTTTAGACCCTGCACCATTGAGCTCTGCTCTTATGTTCTTGCTTCATTCTGGACGCTTTCTCCATGATGGCTGGAGGAGGCTCCAGGTTCATAAGTTCATTGATTTCAAGAAAGATACAGAGAAGCACCCTCCTCTAGGATTTTTTAAAATCTCACAAGTCATCTACCTGGCCCTCTTTGGTCAAATACCTACCCATGAGGCTAATAACTGTTGACTGAAAGATGAGAAAGCTTAATGGATTAACTCTGGATCAAAGGCCATGCTTTTTTTGCCAGAGGACATAAAAGGCATTGTGATGGACAATCCCATCTAAGTTACACGGGAGAAAGAACGGGCAGTTTTCCAGTTGAAAGAGGGGTGCTGGACAGAACATTGTAATAGATGTGGATTACATCCCATGCGTGAGCTTTATAAAAAGCTGTGTGATGTTTACCACCTTGTCTGTGATTGACCTAAGCAATGTGCCGTTAGAACAAGCACCTCTTGCTTAGGCAACTTGAGTGAGACTCTTCCTTGTAACTGGTGGACCACAAAACAACTGGAGCAGGGCTCTTCCTTGTTGTGCAGAGCACCCACAGCATCAGAGGTCTCCCTTCAGCACAGCACTGTTGCTCAGATACAAAATCTCTACCTTCCATTTCTTTTGAATTCCTGTTTTTAGTGCATAAGAATGAGGGGAGCAGATTTCACCCATCATCTCCTACACTCACCCTCCTATCAAGGATTTTAAAGGACCCTTCATAAGAGTTAAAAAAAACCTTTTTTTTTTTTTTAACTTAAAACTTGATGGTCAAAAGTTCAGGGATGTTTGGCTTAAGGCCACATTTTCCCATTGCCTTCTTTTCTTTCTGGACAGCTTCTGTAGCTTTTCAATTTCCAACAAATAAGAATGCTAATAGGAGTAAAGCAATAAAAAGGCAATTTAGGATCCAAGATGGCAGCAGACTGAGTGGAAGCTGCACTGACACTCTCCTGGGGCCAATCTGGATTTACAACTAAAACATAGAAAAACCATCCTGAAAACCAACTGAAGACTAGCTGGAGAGCACCCTCATGACCAAGGAGGAAAAGTGGAGACTGCACAGAGATTGGTAGGAAGGGCAGAGGTGCCTGCAAGGGGGCTGGCTGGGCTCCCACAGGCATTAGCCTAATTCCAAAACCAGATAAAGACACTACAAAGAAAGAGAATTACAGGCCAATATCCCTAATGAACACAGATGCTAAAATCCTCAACAAAATATTAGCAAATTGGATCAAGCAATACATTTAAAAGATCATACTCCATGACCAAGTAGGATTTATTCCAGGGATGCAAGGCTCATACAATATTTGGAAATCAATAAACGTGATACATTGCATAAACAAAGACAAAAATCACATGATCATATCAATAGATGCAGAAAAAGCATTTGACAAAATCCAGGACCATTTTTTTGATAAAAACTCAGCAAAGTGGGAATAGAGAGATCATGCCTCAACATAATAAAGGCCATATATGACAAACCTACAGCCAACTTCATACTCAGTGGCAAAAACTAAAACCATTTCCTCTAAGAACAGGAACAAGACAGGAGTGTCCGTTTTCACCACTCTTATTCAACATAGTACTGGAAGTCCTAGCCACAACCATCAGATAAAAAGAAAACATAAAAGGCATCCAAATTGGAAAGGAGGAAACAAAACTGTCATTATTTGCAGATGACATGATATTTTATATAGAAAACCCTAAAGACTCCACCGAAAAACTACTTTATTTAATAAATGAATTCAGCAAGGTAGCAGGATACAAAGTTAACACCCAGAAATCAGTGGCATTTTTATAGACCAATAATGAACTCCCAGAAAGAGAAACTAAAAAAACAATCCCGTTTACCATTGCAACTAAAAAAATAAGATGTAGGAATAAATTTAACCAAAGATGTTAAAAGACCTGTACTTGAAAAACTACAGGAAACTGAAAAAAGAAATAGAGGAAGATACAAACGAATGAAAAAACATACCATGTTCATGGATTGGAATAATTAACATCATTAAAATGTCCATATGACCCAAAGCAATCTATAAATTCAATACAATCCCTATTAAAATACCAACAGCATATTTCACAGTTCTAGAACAAACACTTCAAAAATTTATATGGAACCAAAAAACACCCCGAATAACCATGGCAATCTTGAAAAAGAAGAACAAAGTTGGAGGGATCACAATACCAGATATCAAGTTATACTACAAGGCCCTGTAATCAAAACAGCCTGGTACTGGCACAAGAACAGGCATATAGATCAGTGGAACAGAACAGAGAACCCAGAAATTGACCCACACCTTTACGGTCAAATAATATTTGACAGAGGAGGCAAGAACATACAATGGAGTAAAGACAGTCTCTTCAATAAGTGGTCTTGGGAACACTGGACAGGTACATTGCAAAAAAATGAAACTAGCCCACCCACTTACACCATACACAAAAGTAAACTCAAAATGGATAAAAGACTTAAATGTAAGATGTGAACACATAGGCAGTAAAATCTCAGACATCTCTTGTCGCAATATGTTTGCTGATACATCTCCTAGGGCAAAAGAAATGGAGAAAATAAACAAATAGGACTGCATCAAAATAAAAACTTCTGTACAGGAAAAGAAACCATCAACAAAACGAAAATGGAGCCCACTGTGTGGGAGAACATATTTGCCAACAACACATCTGATAAAGGGTTAATATCCAAAATATATAAGGAACTCATACAACTGAACTAAAGGTTGACAAACAATCCAATTTAAAAATTGGCGAAGGATCTGAATAGACACTTCTGCAAAGACAACATACAGATGGCTAAGAGACATGAAAAAATGCTCAGCATCGTTAATCATCAGAGAGATGCAAATTAAAACCACAATGAGGTATCACTTCACACCTGTTAGAACAGCTATCATCAAGTCAACGAACTACAGTGGAATATAATAAATAAAATAAACTTATGAACAAAATGTATCCAGAGACATAGAAACATGGAACTGACTGAAGGATCTCAGAGGGAAGATGGGGAGGGGAAAGTGGGTGGGGAGAGATTAATCAAAGAACATATATGTTTATAAGCATACCCCATGGACACAGACACTGGTCTGGGGAAGGCCTGGGAGTGGGGGTAAAGGAGAACAATGGAGGTAAAAAGGGGACATCTGTAATATTTTCAACAATAAAGATAATTTGTTAAAAATAATAATAAATGCAATTTAAAGAAGGAAAAGAGTCAGTCTTCTTGGCTACAAGGGCATTGGGACATGAGTCAGAGGGTCTGGATTTCCATCCTATGTCTATTAAGAGCAAAATTTTAGTCAATCTGTATAAGTTCCATGAGTCTGTGATTTCTCATGTCTCAAATTAAGAGCATAATTTATTTCATCATTTCTTTCTTGAGCACTCAGGATATCCTAGGCATGTTGTAGACATGGAATACATGAAAAATGAAACAAAACAAAAACACAAGATGCTTCTGCTATACGGAAAGTTTTATTCCAGTGTGAGGGAGACCAGCAATAAATAGTTAAATAAATAAGCAACCAAATAAGGCAGTTTAGCACTAAGTGCTCTAAAAAAAATGAAACAATATAATGAGAGCAAATGATGGGTGAGGGAGTGGTGAGGACTATTTAACTGGGATAATGAGAGAAGATCTCTTTAAAGGGACATAAATATGTTCTGATACCTCAATGTTGAAAGTAAGTTTAGTCACATGAATATTTAGGAAGAATGTATCCTAAGCAGAGAAAAAAACACAAAAGTGCTAAATTAGGAACGAGCTGGGCTGATTTAAACATTAGCAAAGAGGCTCAAGTGTCTAATCCATAATGAGGAAAGAGAAGACGGGAACCAAGTTCAGGGGAAACCGACAGAGGCCACCATTGCATGGTTTTAGGCATGGGGGCGGGGGGCGGGGCATGATCAATTTTGTCTTTTAAAACATTTTTTAAATGGCTTATCTGGGGGCAGAAAATGGAATCGATGACTCCAGTTAATGTAATAATTGAGGCAAGATGTGCTGGTGGCTTGAAAGAGGCTATTTGGAATGAAGGTAGCCATCAGTGGTTGTACGTAGGTTTTATTTAGGAGGCATCACGGCAGGGCCTACAGATAGACTGGATCTGAGCGCCCAGGTACGTGATGTTTAAGTTTGGCCTCCCAGATACAAAGTGCTGTGATTCTATGACTGACATTGAACTTAAGGTGAGCTCTGGGCAAGTGAGGGCAGCATTGCCTATGCTGTCTTCTCCCAGGTCACTCAGGAGACCGTGCAGTGCAGCAGGTATTCAGGAGCATTGCACATTTCAACACTCCTGAGTTGAACAGTATTGTAGGAGCTTTTTGACACATTACAACAAATATAGAAATGTCAGATATTCTTTTTGGTTCACTGACAGCTTTTTTAAAATTCTCCTTTCTATGATTTCTTTTCCTAAGTTTGTAGGCAGGCATGAATTTGGCAGTCTCTATAGAAATGGAAAAATTATGACGTGTTGAACTACTCCATGGCTAGATTTATCTTAGAAATATATTTTCTCTACATTCTTTTCCTCCTAATTAATTACAACTTTGAACATTTGGGTAGCAGATAAATTGACAGAAGGCTTTGCCCCTCTGGCTGAAGTGATCATAATATAGTGAGTAGTTCTTCAAATTGTGTGACCCCCAGACTGTGCTGAGTAGAACTGTGCTTTTCATAGCAGAGAAGTAGAAGTACTTCAAGGTACCTCGACAGTGTTTGAGACTGTAGCCGTTGCATGATGTCAGTGAAGGTAACTAGTAACAAAGATTTCTGTGCACATAAAACATATAAAAGTAACTTCCAAAAGGTTGTTAGATGTCAGTGTTCAAGGTAGCTTATGATTGATAATCTAAGCAGCGTTGACTTGCGTGACCTCTGCAGTAGGTATGGGTGAGAAAAGGGCAGAAAGGTCTTCTGAATTATGAAAATATTTAGATATCATCATGTGTCTCCCATTTTCCATATCTCTGTCTGCATGGGTGTCAGAAAGGTACACGTGGTAGTGTTGTGAATGATTCCAAAGAGAAACATGGACCCACCACTCAATTTATTCCCCTTTTGGAATTTATTCTGCAAGACACAAGGGGGTCAAGGTTTTTAGGATCTACAAAAAATACCTTGCCAGTGAGGCGGACTCTTCGTGGATTTTTTTAAAAAAAGCAACAGTAACACCTAATGAAGGCAGTGAGAGTGGTCCAGAGCACTGGGTGTTACTGTTTCTGTATGTGTCAGTAAGGCCACGTCACTGATTCCACTCCCATGTCTTTGCTGCTGCAATGAGACACAGTGTTGTGGACTTATTGGCATTTTAAATTTATTTTTTGAAATATCTCTATGTCCTTTGCCCTGTTTTCTAAAATTTTTAATCGTTTGTCTAATATAAGTTATAAATATCTCTCCTGGTTTTGCATGTGTCATGTAAGCTTATGGTGGGTTTTTCATACAGATATTTTTAGCTTGTACAAAGTTAAATTATTCAATGTTTCACTTTCGTGGTTTCAAACTTTGGTGTCACATGTAGGAAGCCTACTCTTGTTCACCTGGTTTCTGTCTAGGCCAGGTTTTCCTTTCTAAAGAAACCATTATTATTGTTATTTTATGATTCTGTGATTGATTATACTGCAAGGGGAGAGAGACAAATTCAAGTTTTTTGTTTTTTTTTAAATGAGTAACATTATGAGAGTAGGAGCTCTGTCTCCCAAGGCCTGATACTGTGTGCAGCGCTTAGTGGGCTCTTAATTATTGACCAAGTGAATGAGTAAACTATATCTAGAACCTAATGGCTCCCTATAGTATATGTGGATCAAACTTGAAGGTTTATAATCATCTGATTTCTGGCTGGTTAAATGAGATAGCTCAATTTCAAGGTTTTAGGCTCTAGAAACTTCATGGATTTTAAAGACACATTTTTTAAAGACACTGCACCAACTTATTCTAACCAAAGGAGAGACATCATGGGGATGTGAAAAGCTTTTGAGTGAGACAGACTCAGGTTTGAATTCTAACCTTGTCACTCCTTGGTTTTGAATCCAGATGTTTTTACCGCTCTTCTAGACTCAGGTTTTCCATCTTTAGTGTGGGAATAGAAATGCTCACTCTCCGGGAATGTCGCAGGAATCGCAGTGTTGGCATCCACAGAGCACCCAGCACAGCGCCTGTTCGCAGAAGTGTTGTATTAATCATTTTCATCCTGGCTGCCTTTTCAGCTTTTCTCTTAGCATCTTTCTAACACTCTCAGAATTGGGGAGAGCTGTCAGTACATGTGAGCACAGAAGTCCTACCACTTGTGTTCCTTATGTGAACTTTGATGTGTGGGTCCTTTTCTAGTACCCGGAGAGTCTTGGCTGCTCTCAGCTACCATTGTGCACCTAGTGAGAAGTCGGATGGAATGAAATGCAGGGACTACAAAGTTGCAGTTATTTGCAGTTAAATATGTGGTTTTCCAAAAGACCGCGGAGTTAATGCAGCGGCGACGCATCCTGCACCGCACCACACTGCTACCCACCCCGTGTCTCTCTCTCGAATGAAATAAACGCCTCTCTTTATTCGAGAGAACGTTCAGCAGTGTTTAAAGCTAGCTTTTGAATTGCCCTTTGAATGAGTCATTCCTATGTTCACATGTTCACATAAACGGAACTCAGATGCTCACGTGCTACTCTGTGGCCCGGGGAAAATGCTGACTGAATTGCTCAATGATGCGAAGTATGACAAAAATGTAAAGAAACTAATCGTGTGTGTTCTGGGGAGCAGTGATACGGTCGCTGTGGAGAGCACGTGCCAGAGCAATAAATTATGCTACGAAGTTACTCCTCTTGTTCCACTCCACGGACAGCAAGGGCCTGTTTATGTCACCCCATAAAAGGCATACTGTGACTGGGAACAAACCATATTCTTACATACTTTCCCTAAACGGCTCAGCATGGTTCTTCTTACATAAAATAGAATTCTCTCTAGCAAACTAATGAAACGGAGTGAGAAGACAAGAATATCGGGAGTAAAAAGAAATTGCTCACGGAGCTTCTGTCACTCTTACTGCTGTGGATGTCAAATGTTACAATTTTAAAAGGAAACTTGGTCAAATTTATCCTTTATAGTATTGCACTTTTGGGGTTTTCCTTAAGAAATCCTGCCCTACCCCAGGGGCACAAAACTATTCTCCAATGTTTTCTTCTAAGAACTTTAAGAATTAAAAAATTTTACATTGAAGCCTTTAGGCTGCTCCTTGTATATAGCGTGAGAGAGGAAGCTAATTTTGTTTTATTTTTCCATATTGATAATCAATTTTAGCACCATTTATTGAATTGTCCATCATTTTCTCAGTGATCTGTGATGCCGCTGCTATAATATACCAAATGTTTGTGTCTTTTTCTTTCTTTTTTTAAAAAAAAATGTGTTCTTTGATATTGAGAGAGGAAGGGAAAAGAAGGGAGAGAGAGAAACATTGATGTAAGAGAAGCATCCATTGACTGCCTCTTGCACAGCCCCTACTGGGGATCGAGCCCGAAACCTGGGCATGTGCCCTGACCAGGAATTGAACTGGCGACCTCTCCTTGCCTGGGACAACGCTCAACCAACTGAGCCACACCGGCCAAGGCTGTTTGGTTTTTGGGTCTATTTCTGAATTCTGTTCCATTCCATTGGAGCTATTTATCTCTCTGTGTTTTAAAATGACACCATTTTAATTACTATCGCCTTATTAAAACTTTTCACATGTGATGCAACACATGCCTCCTCCACCTCCTCCTCCAGAATTGTCTCAGTTATTCTTGGCTTTCTTTCTATTATGTTTTAAAATTATCCTGTAGGTGTCCTGTACACAGATACCACCAAGCTGTGGTTTTTATTGAAATTGCATTGAATTAATAGAGTAATTTGGGATTTAAAAAATAATATGGGGCACTTTCATCCATGAACATGGTATATAGCTTCATTTATTTGGGCCTTTTGTCAATAAAGTTTTATAATTTTCTTTTAAAAAAAATAAAAGGAAACTTGGTGTAAGATTAAATGCTACCAGAAATAACTTAGGTAAACCAAGCTGGGCTTCTCCACATCCTACAAAAGCATCCATTCCCAAGCAAAATATGAGCCAGTCTAGTGTCTTCCCATCCTTTTCAACAATGTGCCCTTTTCTTTTTTTTAATAAATACATTTGTATTGATTTTAGAGAGATGGGGTGGAGAGAGAGAGAGAGAAACATTGATGTGAGAGAGAAACATCACTTGGCTGCCTCTTGCACGGGATGGAGCTGGCAGTGTGGGCATGTGCCCTGACAGGGAGTTGAACTAGTGACCTTTGGTGCATGGGACAACACTCAACCAACTGAGCCACACCGGCCAGGGCCAATATGGCCTTTTCTTAAAAATGCTTAGAACTCTCTTCTCTGAGCAACCTTGCTTAAGAGTGCTAATTTGCTCTATTGCATCAAAATGAACTTTCCCACTGAGAGCTGCATGACTTTTCTTTACCTTTTTGTTGAAATTAACAAATTAACACCTTACCTTAATTAAGTAAGACTACCATCCCAAATGGCTAGAATGCCGATATTGAAAAAACTTCATAAACATTTTTCATTATGCTTTATTCTCTTTGGAATAAAAGTGATAGGAAATAGTTGAGAATTCTAAAAATGTTCTTAATTTTATCTGAAACATTTATTAGTAATGAGCATTTTGGTTTTTTTCCTGACAACCCTGACAGTTTATATCCTAAGTTTAAAAAGTAAATATATATTTTAAAAAACCCCAACAGATTGAAAAATGCCATGTACTTATTATTTAACATGATATTAACTCAGGGTTATCAGTAAAACAAAAATAATGTAATATTTTTACATTCAGATTATCTGCTGCTTTGGGAATGATTTTTAGGTCTCAAGGTAAAGTATCGAGTTTTGCAACTGAATTATCTGCGGATAGTAGTTTTACGTAACTGAAAGAACAATTAAAGAATTGTATGAGTTAATAGTACTCATAGCATGAGACCATATTTAATTTGGGACTAAAGAGCATGTGTAGGTTTTCTAAAAAGTGAATTCAACATACAATGTCTTGCATATAATAGGACAGCAATTTGTTGAATGAATGAATGAATGAATGAATGAATGAATGAATGAATGAATGAATGAAGAAAACATAATAGACCTCAGCGGCTTTAACAATTCTTAGTCCAAACCTACCCTTGGTCCCAGTCTGTTTTTCTGTCCTCTAAATAATTTGATAAGTACATATTTGCTACCATCAAGTGCCAGTAGGTAATTTTATATACTTTTATTCTTAAAAGTAATACAGAAATTCTTCCTTTAAGAATTACTATACTGTAATTTCTGTACTGTAGTTTTACCTAAAATGACTATATATAACATTTTAAAATGCTCATTCTATTCTTTCTTTAGCTTGACCATTCAAACCTAAAACCAAACTTTTAAAATATGTAACATTCTTTGCTTCAACAGCGCAGTGAGAATTGAGCTGTGATTAAATGAATTTTCTTTTCCATTTGGAGAGTGTCAGTAAAATGAACAGAGAATTAATTATTAATAATTGAGATAAAAATGTGCTTGTCTAGGTGACTATATGGATTGGGCAGACATTGCCTTAAAAATTACTTTTGAGGCAAGGATTTTCAACGAATTCATTGAACTACATTTAAACCGAATTATTTCCTTTGTGGTTTTCTTTACTATAAACCATATAAGAATTATGAGTCGTCTTTGGCTCCCCGTGTGTAGTAGCAGAAGCGCTTGGTGGAGGGCAGGTGCGGATGCTCCCGGCTTGGCACAAGGTTGGTGAGATTTGCTCGTACCCAGGTAAAGACAGTGCCTTGTGGTCTCTTATCTGAGTAACGTCGGAGTCCGGCCGCTTCGAGCAGTATCTGTCTTCGTAGATGCCTCTGGTCTCGGCGGCCTTGCGCACTCTGCCTTCCTGCTGTGGTGCGCACAGTCTGTCTTGCATCTGTAGGTTTTGATGGGAAGCAGCAGCTGCTAGGCTGAGGCGAGCTCTCCTGCAGGTCCCTGGGCTCTTAAGAGCCCTGGAAGCAGCATGCATCCCTGTTGCAGCTCCAGCTGTTTAGGATCTGATATGTGACCATTCACTCTCCCCAGATGGGCACCTTTTCTCATCTTTGGCATACCCACTGAGATGTCAGCTGAATATGTTGAAAAACAGGTGTAAACTTTTACATGGCAATTTTCCTCTCAAATACATAAATGATTTACAAATGAGGAACCAAATAGAATGCCATCCAGTATTCAGCCACTTCTCCAGGCCTCTAAGCCTCCAATCCTCCAAGCCTTGTTACTCCACATGCATAGGGAACACTAGTGATCTGAACTCTGCTTCCCACCAGGGCCCTCAGACCCACCTCTGTGGACGTTTCTCCCCCCCCCCCCCCCCCGGGGTGACCTGACCTAGGACAGGCAGGAAACACAGATGGACTTCTCGTTACATAACAAAAAATATAAACGTGGTCTTTGCCCCCAGTTCTTGCTTCTTAAAACCCTGGTAATTTCCTGAGTGATAGGAGTGACAGGAGCATCTTCTATTATTCAAAATAAGCCCCTTTCAACCAGACCTGAGTCTATGTTACTGAGATGACTGGTGGCTAAATGCTCCTGATAGCTTCAGGATGAGGGCTGGTTCCTAGAGGAACCATCCATGTGATCATAGGGCTGGTACTTTCAGCCCCATCCCCTAGTCCCCTCCAGAGAGGGGAGAGGGTCTGAGGATTGAGATAATTGCCAATAGCCAATGATTTAATCAGTCATGCCTGCATAATGGAACCTTCATAAAACAACCCAAATGAAGAGATTTAGAGAACTTCTGGGCTGGTGAATGCATCCATGTGCCAGGAGGGTGGCACACCCAATTTCTGCATTTGGGACCCTGCTGGACCTCCCCCATGTTCCTCTTCTCTGGCTGTTCCTTTGCATTCCTAACATTCTTTATATAAACCAATACTAGTAGGTAAAGTGTTTCCCTGAGTTCTGTGAGCCATTATAGCAAATTACTGGATCCGAGGAGGGGTCATGGGAATCCCCAATTTATAGCCCAATCAGACAGAAGTATGGGTAACTTGAGGACTCACTCCTTGTGATTGGCATCTGAGGTGGGGGGCAGTCCTGTGGGACTGAGCCCTTGTGGGGTCTATGCTAACTCCAGGTAGTTAGTATCAGAATTGAATTAAATTGTAGGATACCCAGTAAGTGTCCGCAGAGAACTGGAGAATTGTTTGGTGTGGAGAAAACACATTTTTGTATCATAAGTGTTATGAGTAGGGAAGTAGTTTTTCTTGCCCAGGCAATCTGAATTAGTGTACATTTCTGAAGTGTAGTCGTCAAGAGCACAGACCCTATAGCCAGGCTACCTGGGTTCATATCAGGCCCTGTCAGTTACTAGCTGTGTGACTTTGTTTCAGCAACTTCATCTCTCTGAGCCTTCTCCACAGCTGCAAAATAGAAATATTAATAGCACAAGGCTCATTGAGTTTGAGAAGGATTGTGATTTAATATTTGCAATTAATTTAGAAATTATGTGTAGTAACAAGTACGATGCTTAATTAAATGAATGAATAAAATAGAGTAAAGCAAACTTGATTTTTTCCTGTCCTGCTTTGTCCCGTTTTCCATCTTTTTGCGTCATGGAAAATTCATCTCGTATTTCTGTTTGTACTTGTTATCATTGGCCCTTGATGTTCAGCTAATATCTTATATTTTACTTTTCTTTTATTTCTATTTATTAAACAATAGGAAAAAAAACCCAAAATACTCTATTGACATACCCCTGCTCAAGGATACAATAGAAAAATGTTTATTCATTGAGTTAAGGATACCACTGTGTATCATTTCTTCATGATTTATTTTTATTACAAATATAGAGTATTGAAATTGCCGGTGGAAATGGATTTCTTGCAGTGTCACCAGAAAGGCATTTCGGGGCTCACACATGAGAGATGAGGCATAGTGGTAAGACCTCCAAAGCCGGAGCTGGCGCAAAGGACGGTCCCCAGGTTCCCAGGGCCCGTGTCTCGCCCGCGGCCAGGGGCAAAGCCCAGCCTAGTCTTCACCGAGCCCAGAAGAAGGGCCGGGGCCCAGGAACTCTGTGCCGTCGGCTCGGTCTCTGTCCCCACCTGGCCGGCTTAGCCTGTTCCCGGCTGCGCTTTGGCCGGCACGGGGCTGCCAGCCCGTGCTTGGAGCCCTGCTCGGGCCCGCGTGGCTTCCAGGCTCGCGTGGCTGCTCCGGAGAGAACTCGTGCCAGTGCATGGGCCACAGCCAAATGGGCGACGTGGGCCCCAGACAGACTTTCGTTCAGCTTTGATCATATTCTCTCTGGCTTTCAGACTGACCCGGGTCTTTCCCAGTCCTTCAAGGGCTTGTGTTGGGAGCCGCCCCTAACTAAGCCTGACCTTTCCCAGGCTAGATTCCTCCCCCTCTGGTCACCACCTTGGCTTCTGAGCATGTCTCAGGGTCTGTGTGTCATCTGGTTTCTGTTGCACATGTGCTCACCCCTCTGCCACCTTGGCTTCTATTGGGCATGTGCCCAGAGGAGGAATTTCTCCCACTTCTTCCCCCAATAATTCTGCTCTTGGGCTGGATGTGCCCTGGGGAGACTGGAAAGCTGGTCCTTCCTCCCCACACGGGGGACAGAGGGGTGTTAATCCCCTTGTCAGAGCAATGGGGCTGTCCCCTCGAGTGTGTGAAGCTGTCACTTCTGATCTAATTAAGCTTAGCCAGTTTTGCTTTCTTTTATTAATCTCTAGCTACCTACGCTGACACCCCCTTGCTGTGAGAAAGAATCAATGTGTATTTCTTCTCCGCTATTGAAAAAAAGTTCAATAATATGTCACTTATCTGAAAACAATTATGTATTCTATCTGCATCGGTGAGTTTTAATCAGGAGCAATTTCGTGTACCTTTCTTTCCTCGAAAGGGACACCTGGCAGTGTCTGGGGACATGTGTTGGTTGGCATAACAAGGGGGAAGTTGTTACTGGCATGTAGTGGGTAGAAGCTGGGGACGCTGCTACACCTCCTACAGTACACAGCATAGTTCCCCACGACAAATAAGGATCCATCCGAAAATGCTGGCTGAGAAACTGAGTTACAGGTAGGGTCTACATGATTTGTGTTTACTCCCTATAAGTTGTTTAGATTTATCCCGTTTTGAGGGCTATCTTTTAAAAATGTATTATATACTGAACACATTGAACTGAGAACTACTGAATTATGTTCATAGAAATTTTGACTGTCAAGTGCTAATGGCCCCGATCTGATGTCAGTGTTCCCCTCCATCTAGTTGGGCAGGTCTTCTGTCGTCTTCCACTCCTTAAATGCAAGTGACTATCATGAGTTATAGGTTCTTACCACTGTGTGCTGTGCAAGCAGAGACTGGAGGTGATTTGAATCGCATGGACACACATGTTGGGATAGTTGGAAGACCTTGCTTGACTTTATAGCATCGTATGTACTATCTGAAATGTCAAGAAGATAAAATACTTTGAAAAGACAATCATCATAAAGCCTTTTTATCGCCTCTTTCATAATGCTAATCGTTCATTGTGACATTTGAATTGTTGTGATAACGTAAGATGGCTGGGAAGAAAGGACACTGGACATGCTACGAACATGGTCAAAGGTCATCTATAGAACCTTGGTGAGTGTTTTCTTCTGGAGCCAGCCTTTAGACAGGGCTGTCTGCTTCCACGATGTACCAGGGTGTTACTCATTTCATCAAGTTATTCTGAGGCTCAGAAACCTTCTTGGTCTCAGTCTTATACATTACAAGCTGAGTGTCTAAGAGATGAAGACCATGTGTGGTGGTGGTGGGAGGACAGGAGTGTCCTTGTGCCAGGAACATAAGGCATTGGAATTTCATCTGACGGTAAAATTTGGGAGATTGATAGTCCTTAAAATTAATCAAATGGGATCTTAACATTTCATAGATGAAGAAAATTAGGTCAATTTGCTCTTCATTTCTGTCAAAATTTAACAGTGCATTCCTTGTTTTATCTTGAAAACTCTCTGAATTTTACGGAAAGCCCATCAAGGATTCTAAGCAAGGGGTGTGGAGGAGTTAGGTATGGGCAAGAAGACCAGATTTTTATTTTCCAAGATTGTCGGAACAACATGAAGAAAAAAATCAGAGAGAAACAGGACTGGAGGCAGGGGGATCTATTATAAACTCATTAGAGCACGGTCCAAACTGAAGCAGTTACAGATTGAATGGAAAGGAAGAAATGGGTTGGAAAGTTAATATAGGATTATAGTTTATACCACTTGGCCATAAATCAAATGTGTAAAGTAGACAACAGGGATGGAAGTGAAATATGAGGAGATAGCTAAGAGGCTGAAATTAGCCGAAGAGGTGAGTAATAATACCATTCATTAAACTGTAGAAATCAGGGTCAGCCTAAGGACTTGGGGAGAAGGCACAAGTTGAATGGAGACATTGATTTAGAGGCGACTATGGCACACACACACACCAGCAGAGATAATAAAGAAATTAATTCAATAAACAACTTTTCTAGAGGTACATATTTTGAAGTCACCAGGGTATACCTGTTAATAGTTAAAAGGTATTAACTGACTTGTCAGGGTCTCAAACCATGATAAGACTGAGATTGGGGTCTCCTGACTCAACTACAGCTCCGCATAAGACAGATGGTGTTGCTTTTATAGGAACACTAAGGAAATAGATTAATTATTAAGCTGCACATTCTGCATATATTTGAATTTGGCATATCTATTTATAGATTTAAATGTTTAAATCTAAGTATCCCTATTGTATATTCAATAAATTTTTCACATTGTATCTTATTTCATAAATATTTCATTATTATAATACATTCTTATAATGATTTTTATTTGTATTTTATCAATGTAGTTCATTTTATTATAGCAATGCTCAAATTTTTAGAAATGACATCAGTCACTTGACATTAGATGCCATCCTGTTGTTTGTTCAAGAATATTCTGAGGCAGGCAATCTTGGAAATGTGGGTGAGGAGGGGGGTTGGGCAGAACGTTGGTCTTCAGTCTGACTCTAATCTACTTGGAAAGAACATCAACCAGTGTAAAACTTAATGCATCTGCATGAATGCAAATCAGTTGCATTGATTTTCAAGGGACTTGTTCCTTTGCTGCCATTTCAAAACTCAATACCATGCAATGTTCTAGAATAGGGTCATTAAAAAGATCAACAGAAAAAGTACAAAGTTTTACTTGGTGCATGAAGATTACACTTTTGCAAAAGCCTTTAATGGTACAAGTTTTCAGTGAAATTTCAAGTTTTAATTTAATCACAAATCTATACTATGCAAGTAGGCATTGTGCTTTCCAGAACTAAGAAATCTATTCTTCCACTGATGTGTGAAGGATTTAAATGGCCATCAACTCTTAACACTAATAGCTTTCCTCTTTTCCCCTCATGCGTTTGCAGCACATATTGTGATTGCCCAAAGGACTCTGAGCAGTGTGTTTGAGTACATTTAAGAATTAAGCATTACTATTTATTAAATCATCATGACATGATGAAATATCTACAGTAATTATACCCACCAGATTATGACAACAGAACTTTCTGTATTCCTTTAAAAGTAAGAATCAATAGCTAAAAGTTCTGTGTGTTTATTCTTTGCCTAAGTGTTTATTCCTTAAAAAATATTTGCTTACAAGTGGTGATATTCTTTAAAAAATGAACTCAAGTGCTTAAATTGTGCTGGAACAATTTCAGACTTCCTAAGTTATTGTTAGGTACCATTGTCCTATAGTTTTTAAATGGGGCTTGTAAACATGTAATATAAACGTGTGTGTATGTATGTATATGTGTGTATTCAGCTGATAAATTTTAAAAAGCAAACAAAAAAAATCACTTGAACCATTTCTATATAAAGTAGCAACATCAACTGAACATTAGGATAAATTCAAGTAACTAGTAAAGAGACTCCCACATAAGGATGTAGGAATTTTATCGTAGAGTGATTGAAAAATTCTTTATCTTGATTGGTGAGTTGGTTAGTAATGTGTATACATTTACCCAAACTCATAAAATTATACATTTTGTAAGATCCATGCATTTTGTTACTGGAAAATTTTTCTTAGGAAAATATTGGTAAAGTATATCTAATGATGTATATTTAAAATTAACTCTAAAGGAAATTTTCATCGTCAGAAAGGCCATCTTTCTTTCTCCTTATGCTGACGAATTATTTGAATGAGAACCTTCATCTTTGTTTCCATTTCCTCCCCGTCCTAGAAGCTCAGTAATGTCCATATGCATGTATAACAGGCCACACTTAGCAGCATAATGGCCCCTCAAGTATGCCTGGTTTTAACCCCAGGAGCCTGTGTGAATATGTTACTTGGCATGGCAAAAGGGACTTTGCAAACATGATTGAGTTAAGGATCTTGAGATAGGGAGATTATCCTGGATTAGCTGGGTGAGCCCGCTGTCATCACAAGGGCCCTTACAAGGGGGACAGGAGAGTCTCAGTGAGAGAGGGTGTGAACATAGACCCAGAAGCCAGGGTAATGGAGCTGCTGGTTTGAAGATGAAGGGGCCTTGAGTCAAGCACTGCACACGGCCTCTGGAAGCAGGAAAAGGCAAGGAAACCGCCTCCCTTAGAGCTTCCAGAGAAAAACTCAATCCGGCAGACAGGTTGCTTTTTGCTGTGAGACCCGTTCCGACTTCTGCTCTCTTGAATTATAAGATAATTTATGTTGAGTGACTACATTTGTGATAACTGGTTACAGCAGCATTAAGAAATTAATACATTGCCCTAAACTGTAGAAATCCCTCTGTTTTTACCATGATGACGCTGAAGTCTCCTAGATTTTATTTTTTACTTCTTACTGTCTCCCTGTGAAATTTTCCTCTAAGAGAGGGATCGTTTTCTTTTTATTTTTTAATTACAGCTGACATTCAGTGTTATTTTGTATTAGTTTCAGGTGTACAGCATAGGGGCTAGACAATCATATACTTTACAAAGTGTTCCCCCCAATATTTCCCGTACACACCTGGCACATACAGAATATTAAAATACTCTTGACTATATTCCCGGTGTTGTGCTTTAGGTCCCCTTGACTGTTTCGTAACGACCAATCTGTGCTGCTTAATCCCGTCACCTTTTTCCCCCAGTCCCCCGATCAAGCATCTTCTCCGGCCGCAGTGATATGGGCACCGGCAATATCGGCCCTTGGTTCAGCAACCTCAGTTCTTGAGTTTGGCAAAGAAAGAATTCAGAGCCAAGAACTCGACCGCCAAGGGAAGCGTATTTAGCAAGCAGAGCAAAAGCACCCTCGAAAGGAAGAGCCGAGTGGGCTGCTCAGAGAGCTGCCTTGACCTTTGAAAAAGAAAGTCACAGAGGCGGAGGAAGTGAGCCAGCTGCGCTGGGGGAATTAGAGAACAAGTTGCAGAGGAAAAGAGGGCCCTGGGAGACAGCTTCAGGGGGTTAGCCTGGGACAAGCTGTCCCCCTGGTTGTAAGTTTCCTGGGAACCTTTAGAGCTTAGGAGAAAGAAAAGCAAAGATAGGCACCCGAGGGAAGAGCAGGGGAGAAAGGCGCAGGCATGAGAGAGAGAGAGAGCGAGCATGCACGTGCTCACTGAGTCCTTTGTCTTAAGGTTTTTCAGTCTGTTTTCTAAAGGTGGGAATTTTAGGGGCGATCTCAATCGGAACGTTCATCAGCTTTCCAGGTATGAGCTTTCAGCATCGTGGTCTCTACTGATTGGCGGGCACTAGGGTAGGGGGTCATTGGTCATTGCATGTGACCCAGATGTCAGCCAGATGTTGTTTCATCTAGTTGGCCGCTTTTCTGGGCCTGGAGCTGAAACACAAGGGAGGCCTAGATGTTATCTCTAGTTTGACCAAAACTCTGTCTCTGTGGTCAACGGACCTGAGGCTTCGTGTCTAAGATGATCTGACGCTGATCAGAACCTCACTGTCCTGAGGGCTTAATGTTTCAGGGAGCGGCCCTGCCAGGGGAAGGCGGTAGGTGAGTCGGTGCTGGATGAGACCAGCTGGAATCAGCCGCCTGTCTCAGTTTCCCCATTTTACTTGCCAAGGAATGGTCCTAGCTTCTTACTATCCTGCCTCATTCTGAAACTAGAAATCAATTTCAAGAAAGAAAAAAAAACGACCCTGAAAAACACGCAAACCAATGGAGGGTAAATAATATCTTATTAAACCATGAATGGGTTAACAAGGAGATCAAGGACAGAATCAAAAGATACCTTGAGACAAATGAAAATGAAAACACAACCACCCCAAATCTGTGCACCGCAGCAAAAGCAGTCCTAAGAGGGAGGATTATTATTATTATTTTTTAAATCTCTAGAAATAAAAACTTTGGATGATTTAACGTCCCTTTAAACATAGCATTCCAAATCTTAATTTATGTTATTTCTTAAATTAGGACTTCGCCAACTTGTCCTCTTTTTGTAAATGGTACCACTGCTTTCTAGACATGGTCAGGACAAAGAGCCGAGCACATGCCTCCCTCTCTCCTTGATAAATGGCTTCCCCGAGAGTCATTATGTGGGGTCAGTGGTGGGGAGAGGAGTAATCTATAAATAAGGATACTTGTATTAAATGAAATGGAGAAGCATAGTAATCGCTCAGTAACTCCCAGTATTGTGTGTGTGTGTGTGTGTGTGTGTGTGTGTGTATGTATGTGTGCGTGTCCTTATGCAGAACAGATTTCTAGAAGTAGCCTGTTCTAAATATGCAAATAATATGGAGATCTGGAAATTGCCTAGTGATTTGCATTTCTCAGTTACCAGACATTATTTCATAAAATGTTTGTGTGATTATGCCATAATTTTATTGCCCAGATTATGTGAGCAAAATAAATTTGTATCTCCCCAAAGGATTTCAGACATAGATTCTGTGCACTAAAGAATTTTCTTTCTTTTCTTCAGTAACATTTTAAAATAAATCATTCAAATGAGTTCTGCTGCATAATGTGTTTTTTTGTGGCTTTTTTCTTTCTTTTTTTTTTTTTTTTTCTGTTTCTGGCTTTTTATCTCTTTTCCACAAGCCATGCTTGGGTAGATCATTTTAAAAGATTTTAGCAGTTGAAAAGTATACAGAGCAAAACTGGAAAGAAGTATTTGCCATCCTTCTTGATGATTATGCCAACTTAATGGGGTATCTGAGGAGTATTATTAAAGAAAATAAAAGCTTCTGAAGCTATTAATTACACAATGAACTCTCTCGCTTTTTCTCTGATTTATTTTTTTTTATTCAAGGTCATGTTCAAAGTCTTAGCCTACTAGCTGCTAAGTTTAGTCTTTTATCATTTTTTACTTTATTGTGGCAAGAACACTTACCATGAGATCTACCCTCTTAACAAATTTTTAAGTGTACAATACAGTGGTGGTAACTGTAGAGACAGTGTTGTGCAGCAGGTCTCTGTAAGTTATTCATCTTGCATACTTGAGACTTTATGCCCATTGATTAGCAAATCCCCGTTTCCCCCTTTCCCCAGCCCCTGATAACCACCATTCTACTGTTTCTATAAGTTTGACTTTTTTACATACCTCATATAAGCAGAGTCTTGCCCTCCATTCCTTCTGTGACTGGCTTGTTTTGCTGAACATAATGCCCTCCAGGTTCATCTTCGTTGTTGAAAATGATAGGATTTCATTCCTTCTTTACTTTACTTCACAGTTACTTTATCCACTCATTTATCAGTGGATATTTCCACATCTTGACTATTGCCATTGGTGCATCACTGAACATTGGAGTGCTAATATATCTTAGAGATGCTGATTTTAATTCCTTTGGATAAATACACGAAGTGTGACTTCTGGATCATATAGTAGTTCTATTTATAATTTTAAAAGAAATATCCCACACTGATTGCCATGAAATCAAGGCAGTGGTTTCATGGATATGACAACAAAAGCAAAGGCATGAAAAGCAAAAATATTCAAGTGGGATTTCATCAAGCTAAAAATCTTCTGCACAGCAAAGGAAACTAAAGAGTGAAAAGGTATCTGTGTAATGGGAGAAAATATTTGCCAACCATATGTCAGATAAAAGGTTAATTTTAAAATACAGGGGTGCACCCAGCTGGAGTGGCTCAGGGGCTGAGCTTCCACCTAGGATCCAGGAGATCGGGTTTTGATTCCCAGCTGGGGCACATGCCTGGGTTGTGGGCTTGAACCCCAATGGGGGGCCTACAGGAGGTAGCCAATCAGTGACTCTCTCATCACTGATGTTTCTCCCCCTCTCCCTGGAATCAGTAAAGACATATTTAAATAAAAAATAATAATAAAAAAATACAGGGATGGGTAAAAATAGGTTTACTGTTGTGAGTATGCAAAACACAGTTTATTCTTGAAGTATTATATATTTATTTGTATTAGCCATATGAACAACTGTCAACGTACTTTTGCCCACCCCTGTTTATAAGAGACTCCTACAACTCAAAAGTCAAAAACAAAAAAACCCACCACAAAACCCTAATAACATGGTAAAAACTGAGCTAAAGACATGAATGGACAGTCTCCAAAGAGGATGTACAGTTGACCAACTGATAAATGAAAAGATGCTCAGTATCACTGGCCATCAGGGAAATATCAATCAAAACCACAAGGAGATGTCACCTCATACCTGTTAGGATGGCCATTATCCAAAGAACTAAAGACAAGAATTGGTCAGGATGTGGAGAATTGGAACCCTTGCAATTTTAGTCTTCAGTGCACACGACCAAGATTGTGATTTATTGATCTATGGCTAATGTTCATGACAGTGTGTTGGTCCATCCCGAAGGCAGTTTCACTTTGTTGTCGAGAAGTAACAGAGCTTATGAGAGACCCTTGTTCAATTTTAACATTCAGAGTGCACCCCTCTCTGCTTTTTGTCTTTATTTCTTATGTAGTTGATAAACTAAAAATAATTTTAAGTAATTATATTATTTTCCAAATAAAGCAAAGCTAGCAGCATTCTTTACATTGATACAGTTTGCTTAAACTGTCCTACTTTCAAGAGTGCTCTCAATATCATTAGCTGGTCATTATATTTTATGAAATTAGCACTGAACCATTCTAATAAGTGCTAGATAGTTTCTAATGGATTATCAGAAGAGCTGTGAGAAATATTAGAATATATCTTTTATAATTTGCAATGAATAATAGCACAATCAAATCTGGTTATAAGTATATCTTTCCAGAGCTTTAATTGGGTTTTATAATTTTCTCATTCCTAAAGTTCTGCATACTGGGTAAAACATCAATTACTTTAAGAAGTCAGTGTCAGTAAGGGCATGAAACAAGCATTGGAAAATGTTAGAACTAGAGGGATTTTAGGAAAGCTCTGATCTGAGCTCATTACACAGATAGAGAAGCTGAGGTCCAGAATATGGAAATGAATGGTCCTCGTTGGCTCTTCCTTTTGGGTCGGTGTTACTGATCTACTTATTATGTGAGAGGAGAAAGGAGGTTTAATGGTGCAGTATCCCAGATGTAGGGCAGGGAGCCTGACATTTATTCATTTCCCATTATGTGTGAACTCCTGGGAGTCTACACTCATGTGCTACTTTATACAGTTCTCAAAAAAAAAAGAGAAAAATCTCACTTTAATGGGAAAACTGAAACTGAAAATCTGTTGCTGTGAACGGAGTGTTGGACTGAATGTGTGTGGCCGCCCCGAGTTCATGCGTGAGGCCCTAACCCTAATGCAGTTCTGTTCAGAGACCAGCCTTTGGAAGTTTGAGTGGCTCATTGAGGATGAGACATCGTGATGGGATTAGGGCCTTCTGAGAAGAGCGAGAGCTCATTCTCTTTGTGTGCAGGCATCAGGGGAAGGCTGTGTGAGGACATACGGGGGCCATCTACAAGCCAGGGACAGAGCTCCACCAGGACATGACCTTGTTGGCACCCTGAGCTCAGACTTCCAGCCTTCAGGACTGTGAGAAAATAAATTCCTGTCCCTTAATCCACCCGATCAATGGTATTCTGTTATGCCAGCCCAAGCTAATGAATCTGTCAAAGTTGCAAAGATACTAGGTGCTGAGCTGAGCTCCCAGGCAGGTGGATCTCTGTGCACTGTGCCAGTCTGTCCCGTGGGGCTCAGAGGTCAAGCTCTATGTGGCTGTTAACCATTTGCACTGGCTGTCCATTGCTACTTAAACTATTAGCATGCCTTTGTAACAAGAAATAGGAGATAATTAAGGCTCACATTTATGGAGCATGTGCCATTGCCAGGCACTGTGCTTAATAGCTTATAAAACTTGTCTCTCGTAGCTAGTTTTCTGCTTTTCTTACTTTTGTCTCTCTGTTTTCCTTCTGAAAGATAACACTTTAGTCTTACCTTCTTCAAGAATTTCTTGCGTCTGATTCAGGGGAAAAATTACAGTAGGGCCCATGGGAAGGCATCTTAGGTTATTCAAAGGCTACAGGTGCGTATGTGATTTCCTTATTAAAGCGCCCTGTGTGGACATGATAAATTTGTGCAGTATCATTTCTTCAAAAAAATTTTAAAAGAAACTCCTTAGCACATTTTGGTGCTTGCTTTGAGCCCTAAACTAGGAGAAAATGGACAAGTTGTTATTGTAGCTTTATCATTGTTTCAATGGACAATCTTGAGTAAATCATTTCTTTTCTTGGTCTTCCCCAATCCTGGCATCCATTCGTGGCTTCTTATGAGACATTACAGAAAACAGTAAAATAGCGCATATACATGTTTAGCTAGTGTCAGTACTGTTACAGAGTGGCCTCTGGGGAACACACTAGTGAAGACAGAGTCTCCATGCAAAGGAGCAGAGGGTCCTATGCTTCGCTGCTGCTCATCTCTCCCGTCTGCACTCAGGTTTAGCAGAGATACTTGAGGTCAGCCCTGTACAATCTGGAAAAAATGTAAGTCACTGGCCTGGCAAAGCTGTCTTGCAGCAAGTTCCTAAGGAGAGCCTTTGGAGACATGAGACTGATTAACATGAAAATGAGGAGATGGAAGCAATCTTAACAGGGTCATTAAGGAAAGAAAATAACAATCCTTTGAGATCAGAGATTCATATTTTCAGGAAACATGTGTTGGCCATGTGTCAGGAGCTGTGCTGGCTGCTGAGGGTGGAGCAGTAAAAACTGGCAAAGCCCCTAAAGCTTGTGAGAGAGGCAGCATTTCTCAAGCAGGTTTCCATGAAACTGAGAAACACTGCTTTCTCGGTACATGCTTCACATGATCTGCTGGAACGAACTTCATAAAATGAACCCTGTGAACTGAATAGCTTACATACTGAAATAAAGAAGGCCTGCTGAAGGCTAAATAGCATTGTGTGGGAACTGGGGTTTTAGAATCACACAGATACGGTATGAGTCTCTCTTTGTTACATGTGAAATCTTGAGCAGTTACGTAGCAACCCTCAACCTCAATTTTCTTGTCCACTCAGTAGTGGATAATCCAGTTCCGACCTTGTTTATTTTGTTTTGTGTTTTGAGGGATTAAAGTGCTTGCTCTGGTGAAGATATATGATAAATTATTGGAAAAAATTTACCCGTTTTAAATGTTCTCATAATTATCAGCTGACTTAATTCTACAGAAGAGATGAGATAGGAAGAATCGTGGTGCCTTTGTTTGGGCTCCCTGAGAAGTAGACCCTGACACATATCATTTACTCAGAAATTGATTTCAAGAAACATCAGAAGAGATCATGGAAATAATATGAAAAGGAAAGGAAGCCAAAAAAATAAGGCATTATCAAGTATGCCCAGGAGACTCTGGGTCTCAATGAGCATACACCCTGAAGTCACCTCACTGATGGTACAAGGGTGTGTCCCCAAACTCTGTCTATCTATCATCAATTCCCTGACACTTCTGTCCTGCATCCTACTAAGGCAGAGTGGGCTTTGGAGGCCAGAGAAAGCCTTCAGAGAAAAAGATGAGGCCTTGTCAATTAGAGGTTGGTCTGTATATCAGTTTTCTGTAACATCACTACAAATTTAGTGACTTTAAACAACACCCACAGTTTTGTAAGTCAGAAGTCCAAGTACAGTTTGACTCAACCAAATCCCCTGCTTAGAGCCTCACAGGAGCTCCCAAACTCCGTTTAGTCGTCCACGTGCCTACATTTTGAAATATGAGGGAAAACCCTAAAACGATATTTTGATAGGGGCAAAGAGTAGCAAGATGTGGTGGTTCTTCAAGCCTTTCTTATTAATGAAGAAGACTCATTTAATTTTCAGAAAAAGGAAATCTATAGCATCTGGCCCTTCGATGTGGCAACCCTGAGAGGACAAGGGTCTAGGATCCATAGAAACATTTACGTATTCGTGGTTCGTGGCCAGTCAGCAGCCACTGCAGTGTCAACACTTACATGGAAGTGCAGAGAATTGATTCCATGATGTTTTAATTACGGAACCTGGGATATGATGCATTGAGAACCTCCTTCGTGCCTTTTATCTGGATTAGATTTGTACCAAATGCTCTTTCGAGCAGAAGGTAATAGCTGACACGCTTGCACGGACTCCAGTTTGTGTCGTGTCCGTGAATGCTTGTCCTCTCTTTGTGATCACTTGAAGATGTCTGATGCAAAGCCACCAGTGACTGGCTTTGCACAACAAAACCCCGTGCCCAGCCTGTGGGAGAGAACTGAGTAGAACTTGTCTGTTTGATTGATGAATATATTTTGATGTTTCACACTCTAAAAGTAAAGAGCAGGTAAAGCTCTCTTCTCTCTTCCCAGTTGTAACGACGCTACATTCAAAACGCCACTGAGACTCCATAGAAACTGTCCCGGTGACTGCAGAGCTCAGCAAATAGAGGCCTAGTGTAGTCAACACCGCGTCACTGTGGACCGAGTCCCCGAATGGGACGAGGGATGTTCTGAGGGGGAAGCGAGCAGCTCCACCTGCTATGGTCCTGGATGCTGGAGACGTTCTTTCTTCCCCTTTCATCTGACTGCACCGAAATACGGCCCCTGTACCTCATGCCTTCAAAAGAACATTTTGCTCCCTGAATGCCGGCTAACATTTTCATACTCACGTGTGAAGCCCTGGAAAGAAATAACTGTTTGATTTTCCACCTGAAGGTTTTGTACATAGCGGTTTGACCCGCTGCTTGCCTCCGGGAGCGTGCGAAGGGACGTGCCAGCGGCTCCAGCTGAGGCCTCCGGCGGCTGCCACGCTGCTGGGCCCGTGCACCCTCCCCGGGTCCCGGGGGCTGCGGTGTCCCGGCTTCTGTCTGCCCGTTTCTCACCCCTCCTCGCGGAGCTAACCGAGGGTGGAACCGTCGACGCAGCTGTAAGCACAGAGAGAGAGAAAGCTGCCCTCCGGTACAGCCCGACAGCCCCCAGCCCTGGGGTTGGTGTCCCGATCTGCTTACCGGCCACCAGCTGCTTTCCGCAGGAGGAGGGGTGGCGGGGGGAGCAAGGGCTGCTGAAAGCGTTCCCCCTCCATATGAGGAACCTCGGGGTGCATTTCCACTTGATCTCCAAACAGTGCAGCCTGATTCACGGTGCATATTGAACAACCTGAGGCTGGGCTTTTCTCTTTGCTTTTTTTTTTTTTCTTTGCAATATGACAGTTAGATGTGCCCAAGTAACCGGAGAGGATGCTATCTATAATCATATTTTGTTTCTAGTACAACTGTTTATATTAAACCTTTTGAGAAGTTAAACATATTGTAACTGACTAGGTTCTCTTTAGAAACTGAATGCAGTTGAGAGAACGTGCGCTGATGAGCAGGTGGCGAAACCAAAGGGACCCTGATTGAAACATCACGGATGTGTCCTGTTGGGATGGGCTTTTTTTCATTAGACAACTTTCCCCTGCAGCCTTATTTTTTGTATTAGAAGTTGACAGGTAGCCTAAAAGAACTCATACTTAACACACATGTTGGATACAACTTGGGACCCATTTGAAGAAATGTCCCTGGATGGAAGTCCGATAAGAATAAAGAAATTGTATTTTATGTAAACAATAGCGAAGTATTGATTAGCTAACATTTCTCCTTTCTATGTTTCAAAATTGATTTTCTTTTTTGTATTACCAAGTTTTTAATCATTCATGATCCCTTAAGGGAAAAAAGGACATTCTAAAGCAAGGTTCCTTGCTGAGAAGTGAAAGTATAATCACAAAACACACTAGCTTTTAATAAATGTTCTTTTCTCATTTTTTTAGCCACTCAGAACTAAACTTTCTTGTTGACATACTATTGTATTTTCCACATTGCATGTTTGTGGGTGAAAAATGGGAATGGGAGTGGTAAAATTACATTATTGTAATTATATGACGAATCCTTGATCAACCCCACCTTTGAGAATTCAGCTGTCTCCCATTCCCAGGCTCCCTTTATTGGCTGTCCCATCACATTCCCCAATGGCATCTACAATAAATGTGCAATTGTAGGGCTTCACTAGTGACCAAGCCTAAAATTTAGCATCAGAAAAAATCTCTTGAAGAGCAGGCATGGTTTTCTTAATCAGATAATAGATATTAGAGAGTCTGCCTGAAAAGAATTTAATTATCAATCAGGATAATTAGACTAGGATTTTCTATATTTCATCTCATCTAGACCAACAACATTTTGATCTACTTCTATTTTTATGCTTCTATAGCATGTGTAGGAATATGTTTCTCATATATATATATATATCTTTATAGAAAAAATTAGAGCAATCTTTAGTTGTAACAACTTAAGTTAAACTTGAGGTTCTGTGAAATACATGACATCAGTTATGACTCTTCACAGTTTAAGGTTTCCTGAGCACATAATACAATGGAAGGTCAAACACAAGAACCACATGAGGGAATTTTCTTTGGAGTAATAGCAGTCTGGCCCAGCAACCTGCTGCTTTGGAAATTACGTTCCCAAGAAGAGCACCTAGGATAATTAGGACCTAAACTTGAGCCAGTGTAGCATTAATTTAACTTTCCCTTTTCTCTGGATGCAGGGTGATAGATGAGCCTGGGATGCACGTTCCCATGTTCTTTGAGAAATGTAACTGGCCAGACTAAGGAAGGACATAAAAGGAGAACTCCCAGCACATGCCTTCCACAGAATAATCTGCGGTGCTGAAGTCAAAGTCTCTAAAATATTTGGAGTTTTCCCTCTTTCATTGCTTAGACTTGACCTGTATTCATGGGCAGAAACAGTATGACATGGCTGAAGGTGGGTTATGCTGTGAATGGATTCACTTCCCCACGGTGATCTGGATCATTGGTTCCAGTGACAGTTGTGGGGTAGGGAGCAACTCAGAGAGCCGCTGTGCTTGTGGAAGAATCATTTCATTTGTGTGTTGTCAGTGACCACTGTTTAGAGGGCAAAAGAAAACACTAGAAGCCTCAGATTGGCCTCAGTCCTTCATCAATCGGCCATGCGTATAGGAGCGTCACCAAATCTTTTCTTTATGACTTCCCCTCTTCCCCTCGCTGCACAGAGCGTTGATATCCACCTAGCAGCCCCTTGCAGGGAGCTGGGAATCTTCCAAAACTGAGCCTCACTGAGCTCCTGCACACAGAAAGCAAAATCCAAGGAGAAACGGTGTGCAACAGAGGACGGTCCTAGTGGCCCATGTGTAATTTAGGACACAAGTGGCATAAGTGTGTGGTGTGGCTCTGAAGTGTCAGGCTTCACTCAGTTATTAAATCCTGGCTATCCTATTTTTGTTCCCTCAGCAGTCACAGCTCAGAGCGATACCATCTCTCCTGGCAGCCCTTTCCTCTCCTCTCACCTGTACCGAGTCATGAAGCAGCCACCCGAGCTCTTTCTCAGGCCTTTCCTTGTATCCCAGGTCTCACCAGGTTGGCTCAGGGCCTTATCAGTGGGTGGCCGGAGGACCGTGCTGGTCTCCCAGCTGTACAAGGCCTTCATACATTTTCATTAACTGCGAGTAGTTGGAAATTACTTAATGCACTTATTCAATGTAATATTTATTGAGCAGCAGTTGTCACATACACTAGTATATGCTGAGTATAAAATTAATAGATGAGATGAGAACCTCACCTTCAAGATGACAGCTTTGAATATACTTATTAGGAGAAATATGGATTTTTCACGTTTTAATGATAGGATTTATGATGTGGAAGTTGAATGTGAATTTGGGGAGTGAGGCTTGGAGTATTGGTAAGAGAAGGTGGGGCTGGGTGGGGATTTGGATGCCTGAGTGGAGGAGGCATGAGAGCGTCAGGACATTGGGAGGGGTAGCTGAGGGCTCTGGGTACCCAAGAAGGATTCCACAGTGGTGATACGGGATTGTGGAAGGGATGGAAATGATAAGTATTACTTTAATACGTTGCTAGGTCTTCTGTCTGTGCCACCGTGCCTACCTGGAATCTCTGGTTTGTTAGCTAGAAAACCCCAGGGGATGCTGAGCTATGACCTGAGCTCTTCCCTCCTCAGATCAACAGCATCACAGAGGTTCCCAGGTCATTCCCTCTGGCTTCTGTGGGGAGCCAGCTGTGACTACTAATTGCTGCTGACAGCGATTCTGGAACAGTCGTGAGGGTAATGAAGCCTCCAAAGCTGTTAGTGAGATCTTCCCTTATGTTCTTTTACTGTGGGACTCTGCCTAAAATAAACATGAGTTTTCAGATAAAGTGCTTCCCCTATGGCCATCACACCAGGATTATGAAGAACTGTCAGAATCCAGTAGATCTGTGGGGTTTTTTGTGGTTCCTTTTAGATTGTCCTAGAATGAAATTAGATTGAGCCAAACCATATCAGAGCTTTACCAGGGAAAATTCCACTTTCAGTCTCTGAAAATTTGGCTGCAGCTCTAGGGAGCCACTCCCAGAACTGCCACTCTATTTCCATTTTAAATGATCTGGGCTGTAGAGATCCCTTTATTTCTGCACTAACTCTTCTTAAAGATGTGAAATAGTCGCATCACAGCTCCAAAATTATACCACCAGAAACAACTAATGAAACCAGGGGCATTTTGAAGTTAGAGCGGAAAAAATGAAATGGCTTGTATTGTTCTTAAAATAATTTCCTATGAGATTGGGGTCTGTTTACTTATCTCTTACTGTTTGTTCTGTGTAGTTTACAGATGAATATACAATTTTAATTCTTATTTTCTGTACTTTCTCAAGATATTCATTATTTTCCCTCAATAAATGTTTGTTAATAGTTTTCACAAAAGCAGTGGCTTCCATTTCTGTCTCATAATGTGGTGGGTGAAGGAGACAATAAGTAGATCTTAGGCTTTTAGAATAAATGACGCTGCCTTCTATCTATGTTCTAAACATAAGTCTGAAAGCAGAGGATTAAAATGCATGAACACCTGTGCGCGCGTGTGTGTGTGTGTGAACGCGTGTGTGTTGGAAAGAAAGTTCTAGGTTGGAGTCACGCCTGAGGAGCTAAAGCAGGGAGTCACTGAGTAGCTCTCATGTTCTCCAGCTCTGCCATCAGCTCCTGCGGGCCCGGCGGGAAGGGGAGGGAGAAAGGGCAGAGAGATGACAATAGGGATGGTGTGGTGGTGGGGGGGTGGCCGGAATTAAATTTAAAAATTAATTAAAGTAAAGGGAACTCTTTCCCATTGTCCCATCTCACTTGAGTCCATTGAATGTGAAGAGCTGTTCTGTTTACTCTGTGAACCTTGAGACTATAAATTGTTTGGGAGCAGAATACTGTGGAAATAATTCGGTACGTTCAGGCCTCTCAGAAGCCTGATACCTGGTTTTCACACAAATACCAACAAGACTCAGTCTACAAAATAAGAGTTTGGGGGTGGGAAAGGCTTGGACTCTTCCATAAAAAGTTTCCTTTAAGCTGTGTAATGGAAAAAGGCCTAGGAATGGGAATGTACGTTTTAATAGGACAGTTTGCCAGGAACTAAGTCAAGGACAAGAGTCTGGTGCCCCCTGTTTGATATGATCTGTTTATGTTCTCATGAGTTCCCCCACCCCAAACTCCAGTTGCCCGTTTGACCCAAGACAATATCCAAAAAATGATTGAGGGCATTGGAGAAAGCAAACCTTCTTTTCAGACTTGTACTTCCTGACAGACAAACTACTGGTACCATTGTTTGTCTCACTGATTTTAATAATGTGACTTCGTGGCAAACATCCCTTCTTTCTTTCTTTCTCCAATGGATCAATGCAGATGTGTGTGTGTGTGTATTTGTGCATGCACCTGCACGTGTAAGAGAACACACTTTCTCATTAGCTGTCTGAAGGCCAAGTAAATGTCATGCCCAGAGGTGCAAGGAACTAGAGACTTTTCCTAGAGGGATGAGTGCATTCTTGAAACTGTCGTCCTATGTTTATCTTCACACAGGTGATAATGTACTGTTAATATTGTCATTTAAGCTGTTGCCTGTTGACGTGTCTGAATAAGAGAGTTACAGTTTTATTTGAATGGGGGAAATGTACACAAAAGATGGAAATCTACCAACCACACATTAGGAGGAGGGGCACCATTTAAAGGATCTGCCAATGAAACTTAGGAGAGGTGCTCAAAAGCTGCCCTTTGACCATTTTTCAACTGTACAAACTTAAGGCTGCATGGAAGCATTTGTATCTATTGATGTCACTCTGTAAAGGGTTTGCATTAAATATGCATCAACAGTGAACCCCTCCTCCCGTCACCTGTCAGACCTAAAACCAGAAAAGAATTATGACATCCATTCTTCATTGTGATTCACAACTGATGGGAATTATGTCTATATATCTTTATACTGATATACCTACATACCAATATACATCTGTCCATCCATCCATCCATCCATCCATCTATCAATCTATCATCCTCCCTTCAAGGAATATTTTCCTGAAGACTTATTAGAGTTCTGTGAATAATATTCAGATGCAAATTAGAGACTTTAATTGTGTCATGCTCCGTAAGCAGCTCAAATGTTATTTTGACATAATTGATTTTGTGCATACAATAACAATAACTAAAGAACTTTGAATAACAGCTTCTATTGATGAATTTCATTGCTGTTCTTTGAAAGCTACACATTTTAATGTTTTCCCTGGCACTTAACAAATTGTCTTTATTAGAAGAGTTTTTCTAAGATAATTTATAGATATTTGCTCATGAACACAGTGAAGCAAATGATGTCATATTTTTCCTAATTTTAAAAGCAGGCCTGTGATCCTACCTGACCAGGTTCTCTAGAAATGAAATTTCAGACATGTTTTGAGGTTCTCTCTCTCACATCAGAGTCTCACAGATTTTCCGGGGGCTTTCCTGAGAGAGAATGAGTGATGGGCCTGTTTTGAGCTCATGGTCGTGACTGTGACACTATTGACTTTTGTGCCAAAGAATGGAAGCTGCTGTCAGTCTCAATCTGGCATTTCCGCCTACCATAGAAACCCCACAAACTCAAGCAAATTAGCTCAAAATGGAAATGCCATATAGAATTAGCCCAGCTAATACATTGCTAAAAATGTATTTCAGCAAGGAATGCATGGTACTCACAGAGCCTGGTTTTACCACCACAATGTGTTGCTCACATAACGCTCAGAGAGATGCTGGTGAACTGGAAAGACGCGTGGAGAGCGGAGCCTGTCCACACACAGCCTTCTAGTTTACATCATGTGTGTTTCAGTGGGTGAAGGTTCCAGCAGCTGTCATCAGACCACACGCCTATATCATGACTTCTAGCAAAGCGAGCATGCTGGAGCAGTTTGGGCAGTGACATCTATTGCCTTGGTTCTGGAAATGAGTTGGGGAACCGCCGTGTCACTCTGATGTGCTCACTCTGCCTTACACACGCCCTGGACAGTGTTCAGGGTGTTCGCGCATGACTGGTTCTAGACAAGGTGTGGGCTTTCTGAAAGCAGGTGGGATGAGACGTGTACATGTGAATTCTAGTCCTGCAAGCATCAGAGCTTCAATCAGGGCATTGGCCTGGATACATTTATTATTTACCTCGAAGAGTAAGTTCCCAGAGGATCATAATGGTGATTTAGTCATCTTTCATAGTTCATAGCTCCTGGTACTTTTTTTTTCCTGGTAGAAATACAAAAGCATTAGTAGAATCTGTACAGGCAAGATCTGGACGTGAGTGGTAACATGGTGGTAGCTCCATCCTAATTGCCCGACGTGCACAGGGCCTCTTGGGTTAGTAAGAGGGAGGAAACTAGCCAGAAGCACACAAAAAGGTGCAAGTGCTTTTCAGGGCATATACTGTCCAAATCTCCGATTGTGCTAGTTAATTCGTGACTGTGTGTCCCCAGCCTCTATTCTCTTTTCCACCTTCAGCCCTCCTCCTCCTGGGTGCTGTCCCAAGAATGGGTTCCCACGGTGGATCTTCCCGAGGGCCACAGGTCCTGGTGACCTTGGCTTGCCCAGGGCCACTGAAGTGGGCTCCAGTGTCTGTATGTGCAGTCGCTTTCAACAGGGAGTTAGAAGGTAGAAGAGCTATGTAATCAGACATGCCAAGATCCAAATCTGAGATCCAGCACTTTGAGGCCCAGTGATCATGGACAAATAGTTAAACTTCATTACCTCTTTGTTGTAAAGTGAGTAACTGTGTTTATTCGGTGACTGGGAGGAAGGGTTAAATTAGCCAATGTGAAGCATGCAGCACAGTGCCTAGGAACATAGTAGCTGCTCATTAAAGGGTATAAGAATGTGGAATCACTAGGATTGTACACCTGGAACTAATATAACCAATTTAAGGTGGTATACCAACTATCCTTATGTAAAAAGAGAAATTTTTTAAAAAGGGAAAGAAAAAAGACAGGGGCCACCAATCTGCAACCTGAACAGGACTACAACCAGATTGTGTAAACAGATTATAAAACAAATGTCTTGTTTGGGGGCGGAGAAAAAGTCTTCTTGAACATGTGCAGATGGAAGGGAAAACTGGACCCAGATCCTTAGGACAAGCCAGCATGTAGAGGTCATAAGAAGAGAATCGGACAGTGAATGAGAGTGAGAAGTGGACAGTGAGGCGAAACCAGGAGCTTGGCGAACAGAACAAAGAGAAGACATTTTCATGGAACTGAGCAAAATGAACGTAACTATAAAAAGAGCATCATACTGCTACATTTATTTTAATTGATTAATGTGTACTTAGCTATGTCTTGCTGGTAAATATATTCTGCTAATTGAGTTTTGCATTTTGGCTTTTTAATTTAACAGAAGCATTTTCTCAGCATCCATAATGGTGGTGGCATAAAGTTTCATGTCCGGGAAATTAAATTATTATTAGAAACAAATTATCATACCCAACAATTATTACTGCAAGCATCTGAAAATTCCAAGTGGCTATATTCAAATATTCTCACCAGTCTAAAGCCTTTCAACACATTACCAGCTCCCTCATTTACATAATTATTCAAGAAAACGCGTGAGCCTGAGAACGAAGCAATTCCTGTGGAGGGCAGAGAGCAGGTGAGAGTCGTAAATGAATTGTGAAGGCTTTTATTGAGACTCGTTTTAGTTTGAGTGTTCATTAACTTAAGTTTTTTACATTAAACTCCATCTAAAAAATGGGAAAAAACCCCCAACAAACTAGAGTTTTTAGCTTTCCAGTGCTAGTGTCTAAACAAGAAATCCAGCTGTTGTCATGGACCAAAGGCCAGTGAACAAATGTGTGCGGGTGGAAGGGATGTGGCCTTTCCCTCCGTTCCAGTCCCCGCGCTCCGTGCCTGGGAGCGAAGACCTGGGCCTTCCTCGGGTCACCCTCGGAGTGAAGAAAGGGTCACCGTGGGTCCAGGAGATGCTGCCTGATGTCCTGTCCATCCCTTACCCCTCCGGAGCTACTCAGTCCGCTCCCCATCGAATGAATGACAATAGTTCCTTAGGAAGATGTCACACTCTTCCCATCTTCAGCCGTTTGAGCTGCTGCAGTAACCGAACAAGGAATTACCGTCCACTGACTGATGTCGCAGGGTCACCTGTGATACAAATCTACACACTCCCTTGTCCTCAGTTGTCATCACTCACCATAAGCACGTGTGATCACGCAGGTGTATTGAAGAGTCAGAAGGTAGTGACCGCTGAAAATAAGGAGAGGCAAACGACGGCAGAGAAAGCAAATGATATGCCAGAATGGGATATTTGCCTGCATCGTGACCATTTTCTCGGGAACCCACGTCACAGTAAACTGACTCTATGACATGCACACTCTTGTTCGGTATATTTCATTTTCTAGAACACATTTCAAGCTAGCCTTGTGGCTCCTTGGAGAGAAGTCTGATTCTTGGACTGGGGTAGGAAATACAGGATGAACTTGGAGGATCTAGTAGTGCCAGAAAGTGAGGAATTGCTACAGAAAAAACAAATGAGGCAGGCATGCACAAAGGATATACAGGAATAAATTTGAAAGAGCTCCCAAGGGCCAAAGTGGGAAAATGATGAGCCGCAAAATAATCACAGTATTTATTATAATTCAAATAATAAACATCCGAGCCACTGTTGATATAAATAAGTGATTGAATAAATAAATGTGGGAGAAAGGATGAATCTTCCTTAGAGAAGATTTCCAAATAACTCATCTCCTCCTGGGAAAGACACGTCCCCTCCAGGTGGTGGAACAGTTTCCTTCCCGCGGAGTGTGGGGTGGGCTCAGTGGCGACCTTTCAGAGCATCAAATACGGAGGAGGGAAGCAGAAGCTTTGTAGTGAAGAACCCTGGCATTGATCAAGGTCAACGTCACGTCAAAAGTCACCTTGACGTCAGCAGGGTCCTCCTGCGATTAGGGTCAATTACCTCCATGGGTGTAACTCATTTCTGTGTCTTTGTGTATATACTATGCAGTGTCTTTTTTTCTTTTACTATAGACACTTCTAGTCCCGGGAGGTGCAGGCAGGGCAGCCTGCGCCTGGATGAGCTGTAGCAGGCTTTTGTCCTCAGGTCCACACTCAAAACGACGTCCTCCACATAACCTCACAAATGGTCAGAGCACCGTCCTCAAGTGGAAATCTCACGTGCGATGCTTTCTTTGTTGCAACAAAGATACGATGGGCAATAATTTTACTTTCATGGAATGCGTTGGCAGCCTCCTGCATCTTTGTGGAGTTTATCTCTCACAATCAGGGCATCCAGAGTATTTGTTTCTCTTTGCTCTGCCCTGGATTAATATGATGTCATAAATATAATGGACCAAAGTGATGTTCTGTACCATGTCCCGTGTGGCAATACACCCTAAGACTAGACAGTGGCGGAGAGCATGTGAATTAACCCCTGAGAGAAGCAGCTCCCAAGAATGGAGGGCAATTCCCAGAGAGGGGGGTGGGTGTTTTACATGAGGCATGAGGAGCCCAGATCTAGCGTGGCTGAGGGATGCACTGGGGACCTGGAAGGACACCAATTATACTTGTAATACTTATCATGAACAAAAAGAAGCTAAAGAAAATTAAAAACCTAAATAAATAAAAAACAAGAAAAAGAAAGGCATCAACCGTGAATTAAAATCAGAAGATATTTTAGGCAAATGACTGACAATTAATTTGTAATAATACCAAAAAGAGAGAAGCCATTTACTTGTGGTTCAATGAGCCATGATAAATTTTATGAGTTTCATTTATATTTACACTTGTAGAATGTGGAGTGCATACACATCATTTTAAAGTCGATAACTGGAACGAAAAATGAGAGACGGAATATAAATTAAAGCTTGAAAAGTAGTTAAAGTAGTTCAGTTTTCTGATTGCAAATATCGTGTGATTTGAAAATCCTGCTGCAAAGAGAAACTTGTCAAGACACATCTTAAAGTGGCTAATACCTAGATCAGAAACCTTTTTCGAGTTTTTATCAAGTACAACTCCGAGAGAATTGCCCTTGTAACTTATATAGTTGTCGCAATGAGCACATCACTGGAAGGGTCACTGACATCCATGTAACTGAGCAGACAGGCCCAGTTCCCTGAACATTTTAAGTATTCATAATAACATCAGTGAAAAGAATGAAATAACAAAGTAGCCGTTGAAATGTGCAAGGCTCGGCCACAGGGTGAGAATTGAGGTGCTGAGTAATTGCAGGGCTAAAGATGATTTTTACAGTGGTTCGCTGGCCACTTTGGTGACCCTCGCTAGATAGTATGTTTGATCTCCTTTGGAGCGGCTGGGACTTTGTTAGTGATTACAAAGGATATGGCAAAGCTCTGTATAACAGCTGGGCTGGACGTAGTAAGTGCTTTGTCCTGTGACATGTTGGCAGAAGGGAGATGGTGCAAATTCAAGCCTAGGCCTTAAGAGGCCTTGTGCATTGCCACCTGTCCTTTTGTGTGCCAGGCTTTGCCGTGAGAGGAACAGGCCCTAGCTCTCTTTATCCAAGAAGGATGCAAAACGTGTGGAGCAGAGCTGCCCCAGCTGTTGCAGCCAGAAGCAGAGCTACTCGGCCAGCTCAGCCTCGGTCAGACAAACCCCAGCTGACCTGAAGAACCGTGAAAATAAATGCTTGCTTCGGTACGCCTCCAGAGTTGCAAACACTAAGCAAATTAGTTGATTTTGCCCATGTCTGTTCTTGACGCTGGCTTCTTGCTATGGATCAAAATTCCCTTGGTCCCTTCTTCCTTCAGTCCTGCCTCTGCACAAGTTGAACACAGCCATGGAAGTAGAGCCACCTCAGGCCATGCGACCTCCGCCGTCTTTTCTGACTATATGTGTCTTGGGCCTAAATCTGGTATAAATTATATCTATCAGCTTTTACAGGAATCAGTCAGAAAGTGAGGAACTGAACTAATTATCCAATTAAGATGATGCTAAAGATTAATTTTTCTGCCTATGATCTGTGTCGGAACTGAGAAATGGATAACATTTAGTGAGTACCTACTATGTGTACAGTGGATATTTTGCTTTAGGTTCTAATGCCCAGCATCTCATTCAGTCCTTAAAATAAGTGTTCACATGGGTATTATTACCTTCAGAAAGAGGTTATGTTACTTGATAAACGTCACCCATTTGGGAACTGGTGGCCTGAGCTGCAAACCCAGGACCGCCGGTGACAAAGTCCATTCTTTGTCTACTAGTCCAGTGTGTCTGATTCCACATGATGCTGAAATGTTTCCACTTTACTAAAATTGCTAACACGCTGACTTACGTCTCATAAGAGACTTATGAGCAGGAAATATTAATCTCTATTTTTTTCCAAAATGATATATGTAAAAACTGTATCCCAATGCCTAATTGTTAGGTACCAATAAGGGTTAGCCCTCCTCATTATTTTTACAAATATTGTTAATAAAAATGAAAACGTGTGTGAGAAGAAAATGGTGTTGCTATGCCACTTCCCAAGCCACTTACTCTGGCTCGCACCATCGAAGACACAGGCAGATCCTTAACAACGAGATCAATGGATTCTCGGATGAGCTAACACCAGAATTTCTCTTTGGAAGGAATTTTTTGTTTATAAAGTATTTAGCATGCCCTCTGGGATAGGAGAAGAGGACCTCTAGGGGCTTGGATATCATCAAAACTCTGGGTTGAATGACTCTACATGGAAACGTGACAGAAACCGCTGGCTGACACTAGCATGGCCCCAACCAAGTTCCAGAAAACGACTGTGCTCTGTGCATTAACTCATCTAATCGGCAAGTACCCTATGCATTCGGTGTACTTGTATCTAACCCATTTTTCCAGACTGGAAAACTAACCCCAGAGAGGCTAACTAACTTTCCAGTCAGACATAGCTAGAAGGGATAGCATTAGAAATGAGAACCAGGCGCTCAGTTTCACAGACCTTATCAAAGGCTACTTCATTTTTTCCTGCCTGAACGGGATTTTCTAGGGGGGAAAAAATGATAAAGGAGTAGGGATGGGCATGGAATCTCTACAGGGAAAAAGTTGAAGCCCCAAGTGCAATGAAAAGTCACTAAAAAACACCTGATGGTTCAATGAATTAAAGTGTGAAAAGTGAAATAGAAATCAATGGCTAACATAAAATTGAGTATTTTTTCCTCTTTGGCTCATGACATAGACTCGAAACATAGACTTAAGACCTTAGTATCTACCGTATGCACAGTTGCCTATTTTAAAGAGTGTTGGGTGTGTTGGTGAGGAAGCTAACTAAGGAGATGCTGAATTGCCTCAATGCCATAAAACACCTTGAAATACTCTGAAATTAATAAAACATATGGCAAGATTTTTTAAAAATCAAGTTTCAGGCATTTTGAATGAAAAGTATGTGAAACAAATGAAACCCTTTTTCAGGATCGTCTTTTATCTTACTGGTAATAGACCATTCATTGAAATAATTTTCTCATGAAAACACGAGCATGTTTTAGGAAATGGTTATGCTCTATTCTCCCTGAGGTAGAGTAGGATTCCACGTATAAGTGGGGAAAAAGATGTAATAGCATGAAACTCCTAAGAGACAAAGCACAAATATCATTGGCAGCAGGATGAAATAAACATGACAGAAACTCATTCCTTCGGAAGCTGTTTGATATTCTCCACCATACACCCTCCGCTTCTCAAGGAAGACTTTCTATTAGCAAGGAACCTCAGAATAGTTCCTGCTTACATGAAGGTCTGCAGTGACAAAGGCCATCAATTATTCTTTCCTGAAAGTTTAGTAAGGACAGAAGTAATTAAGCACTATGGGTGAAAGAGGGCATTTCCCTGAGGGGGGAGAGATGCTCACAGAGCATTATGAAGAGAGGGCCTTCAATTAATAGTCATGGAAAAAGAGTGAAAGACATGTAGTTTAGTTTATTCTTTTCTCAATACAAAATCATCAGAGTAAGAGGAATCTCCATCAAGCTTCAGACTTATTTTTTATTCCAAGCACAATGTTGGTAAATTGTGCCCAAAGTAAAATTTCTAATTTCTGAATTCTTAAAACTTCAGTTTCGCAAATTCTTCTGGTAGTGATACTGATTAATAAAAATGAATTATTTTGTTCTGGCATTAAGTCAGCAAATTAGATGAAATCAGGACACTCAATCCATAGGGTGACTTTTCCAATCTGACTTTCCATATTTTAAAAATTAGGTAATAACTTATAATTCATTATCTTGGGATCCCATATACGAAAGAAACACTACATGTAAAAATCTTTGCATAATTCTATAAATATAGAACTACTTTCAAATTTATTTATTTCATCCAGAGTCAGAAGATGTACATTTGAATTCTCTTTTATCATCAGACATGTTCTAAAAATCCACTTTAAAAACTGATAATGCCAGATACTGACAAAGATGTGGAACAACTGAAACTCTCATGTATTGTTGGTTGGAAGCAAAATGACATAGCTCCTTTGTAAAAGAGTTTGGCATATGACCCAGCAATGCCTCGCTTACATATTTACCCAGGAAAAAAGGAAGACATGTCCACACAAAAACCTTATATGAATGTTTATTGCAGCTTTATTTGTAATTGTAAAAAATCTAGAAATAACTCAAAGTCATTCAGTGGATGAATGGAAAAAAATTACAGTACAACTACACTGTTGAATACTACTCAACAATATATAGGAATGAACTCTTGAAACACACAATAACTGCCTTGGATGAACCTCAAAGGCATTATACTGATTGAGAGATGTCAGGCTTAATAGGCTGTATACTATGTGCTGCCATTTATATGGCATTCTGGAAAAGAGAAAATTATAGGGACAGAAATCAGATTGGTTGCAGCTTATTTTAGATTTTGCATATTTCTTGATGTAGGATTGTATTGCTATGAATTTCCCTCTTAAAACTGCTTTAGCTGTGTTCCATAGATATTTTATTTTTTTTAGTCTCTCTGTGTGTGTGTGTGTGTGTGTTTTGTCTCAAAGTATCTTGATTTCTTGATTTTGTTGTTAACTCAATCATTGTCTAGTAGCATGTTATTTAACTTCCATGTGTTTGTATGTTTTTCAGTGGTTTTTTGTGTATGTGTTTTTGTAGCTGATTTCTAGTTTTATACCACTGTCATCAGAGATGATGCTTGATATTTCAAACTTCTTAAATTTGTTGAGACTTTTTTTATGGCCTAACGTGGTCTATCCTGGAAAATATTCTTGTGCACTTGAAAAGAATGTATATTCTGCTTATAAGGCCACTGTTTCCTTGTCTGATCTATCACATGATGTCAATGGAGTGTTAAAGTCCCCTACTGTGACTGTATTATTATTGATCTATCCCTTTGTCTGTCAGTATGCACTTTATATATTCAGGTGCTCCTATGTTGTGTGCATTAATGTTTACAAGAGTTATATGCTCTTGTTGCATTGATCCCTTTTTCATTATGGAATATCCTTTTTTTGTCTCTTGTTACAGTCTTTGCACAAAATATCTTTTCCCATCCCTTTAGTATCACTGTGTGTGTGTCTTTGATCTGATGTGGATCTCTTGTAAGCAGCATAAGTGTGGGTCTTGTTTTCTTATCAATTCAGTTACCCTATGTGTTTTGATGGGAGCATTTAATCCATTTACCTTTAGAATAATTATTTATAGGTATATAGTTACTGCCATTTTATTACTCATGTTTTTTATCTTTCTTCCTCTTCTTTTTTTAAAGAAGTCCCTTTAACATATCTTATAATCCTGGTTTGGTGGTAATGAACTCCTTTAGATTTTTCTTGTCTGGAATCTCTGCTTCCTGATTCTTAATCGCCACATTATGGGTGTGTTACCTGCTTATTTTGTGTCTCGACCCCTCCTACCAGTCAGGATGTGGTTTCTCCTTTATATTCTTAGTCATAGGACTTCCTGTTCACCTAGTCTTAAAATGGTTCTCAATGGTGATTGTTCTATAATTTCTTGTAATTTTGATGTTCACGTGAGAGGAGGTGAGGGCAGTGTTTATATACTCCTCCATCTTGCCCCGAAGTTTATCAATTACTTCTTGATTGTGGTAGTGTTACATGAATATATGAATTTGTCAAAATTTATAGAAGTGTCTACATAAGACATAAATTTTATTTTATGCAACTAGACCATGAACCACAATGGACAAATGAAAAATGTAATGCCTATGTACTTGTGACCCCAAATATATATTTTTTTATATTGAAAAAGAAAAGCATTTTAAGCTTCAATTTCTTCTCCTGCAGATTACCCAATAGTAACCTCACATCAAGAGAACTGAGCAATATAATGCTTCCTAAACAGTAAATTATATGGAGTTTCTGTTGCCTGTGGAGACTTGAGTTCACAGGTTGCTCCTTTCCCAGATGAGGATAGTTACTTGTCCTTGGTACTTACAGGTAAAGTGCATGGTTGGGGCTTATCTCCAGATTCCATTTCTGCAAGTCAGGGGAGACTTTTCCCCATGATGTTTGTTTATACCCATCCTATGCATTAAAAAATAACCTGAGATTATTGATCTTAATTCCTTTGAGAAAGATAATCTCTCCATAAAATTGAACCTATACACATAACATTTTACAGTAAGTGATGGTGATGGATGATTCACAACCACACCCTGGAAGCCTATCTACTTGGATACCCAATGTACCATGTTCTTATGAATCCTGTCCTCTGATCAAAACATTTCCTCCCTCTATTTTAGGGAGGGGCCTCTCCTATTCATTCCACCTTTAATGATGTGGTTTTCATAGATATTGGCCAGAGAAGGGAGCAGATTATGCAGTCCCAGGGTTTTTCTAATTGGAACTGAGGAGTCTCTTTCCAAGAGTGAGAGATGTGTTCTAGGAGCTGCTGGAGGCAAGTGTCCTACCTCATGGAAAAAGCCTGGAAGAGAGAAATGAGACAGCCTGCAGAATATGGAGATGAGAGTCACAGTGTCCTGAGCATCTGAGCTCTGCCCTTGTCCTCCTGCACTTGACGCAGATGAAGCACCCAACATATCCATTAGTCACATGCCTCCTCTTTAGTACAGTTGTATTTTATCATGAGCTAGTTTTGCAATAAGGTTTTGTTTTGCTTCATAACCATAAGAGCCCTGACTTATAGCCCACGGATTGCTGTTAAACCCTGAGATAAGCCACAGAATCATGAACTTTTATATTGAAATTTAAGATAATTCATGCAATCCCTTATCATTAATTTTAATAAAGAAGCTGAAGCCTATAGAGTTAAGTAATTATCCCATTATCATATGATATAAATAAGATAATCAGGAATTGAATTGATGGCTTTTATTTTTTTTTTATGCTTCCTCCAATGCATGCAAGGAAAAAACATGTGTGTCATAGCTTAGCCTCTTTTATCAGAGCAGGCAATGATACCAGTCTCTTGTCCATTGTTACCAATAAAGTTTGGTGTGTGTTTTTGAGAGAATTGGAAACAAAGTTCTACATAATCTGGCTACCTGTTACTCTGGGATATCTATACCACAACCCTCCTCAAGCTCACTTCATTCTAGCCACTTTATCACCTCACTATTAGCATGATACATTTTTCATCTATTTACTTAAAACCTGTATGTTTCTTCATATGTAAGAAGGTCTATTGTAGACAACCTGTACTTGGGTCATGTTTTTTGATCCATTGAGACAATCTGTCTTTTAATTGGTGCATTTAGACCATTCAAAGAGGGTTATTGAATTAGATTATTCATATTGATATAGTGCTTACTGATATAGTGGTCATTAGTAGTTATATAACAGTTATTGATAAAGTAAGATTAACATATACCATGTTAATTACTGTTTTCTTTTTGTTAGCCTTGCCTTTTCTATTTTTGTCTTCTACTCTTTCTGCCTTTTGTGGTTTAAATTGAGCATTTTATATGATTCCATTTTCTCTCCTCTTCACTTCTTTTAGTGGTTGCCTTAGAGTTTGCATTATACATTTCCAATTAATTCAAGTCCACTTTCACACAGCACTATGCCACATCATGGGCAATGTGGGAACCTTTTGTAGTTGCCTCACAGTCCCTGGTATCCTGTTCTGGTGGTGGTGGTGGTGGTGGTGGTGTTTTTTTCATTCTTTGTTTTCTTTGCTCTTCAGTTTTGGAAGATTCTATTGACATGTCCTTAAGATCCGAGATTTTTCCCTTAAGCATGTCCTGTCAACCATTAGGCCCATCAAAAACATCTTCATCTCTGTTACAGTATTTTTATATCTAGAATTTCCTTTGGCTTCTTTCTTAGGATTTTCAGCTCTCTGCTCACATGGCCCATCTCCTCTGGCATGTTGACTGTTTTATCCATTAGAGCCCATAGCCTATTAATCATAGTTGTTTTAAATTCACGGTCTGATAATTCCAACATCCCTTCCATGTCTGGCTCTAATGCTTGCCCTGTCCCTTCAAATTGTGTGTATTTCCTTTTGATGTCCCCGGTAACATATTTCCTGATAGCCAGACACGATGTACTGGGGGTGAGGAACTGCTGTAAGTAGGCCCGTAGCAGTGTGGCGGTGAGGTGTGGGGGTGGGGAAGCGTTCTGTGGTCTGATCTGTCTCAGTGTTTTAGGGAGCCTGTGCCTCTGGACTGTGAACTACCAGGTCAGCTCAGTTTTTATTCCTCTCAGCCTCTCTGGTGGGACAGGATGGTGAGAGTGGGCTGGAGTTGGATGCTCCCCTTCCGCAGGCCAGTGAAGCTCTGATGATAAAACCTCAGCAGGTTAGGGGCTGGTCGAGCAGCCTCTCCTGACAGCAGGAGTCGAGAACAGAGCGCTACGGTGTATCTCAAAATGGTTCCTTTTCCCTTTCAGCAGGGGATTTTTTTCTTTCTTCTGATATTTACTTTGGCAACCTGGTTGAGCTCCTGGAAGTAAATCTCACAAAACTATGGGGGTGTCCTTATGACTGGATCCCCTGGAGTTTTGTAACTCTCAGACTTGTCCGCACCGAGCCACCAGCAAGCTGTTCAGTAATCACAATTCAGGTTTCCCAGCCTGTCGCTTGTTCCCACAGCCTCACAAGTCTCTGCCCCGGGAAGCCAGAGCAACTCCCCGCTAATCTGCGTCTGTCTCCCCAAGCTCGGGTCGGCGGTTTGCTCTCTGTCTTCACGTCTCTTGTGGATCCAAGGGAGCCAAAGACGGTTGCTGATTTTTCAGTCTGTTCAGCTTTTTACCTTTTAGGACTGAGTGGTGACTTCCAGGTCCTTCCTCTCTGTTTTACAAACCTGCTTGTCATGCTTCCACCTAAACCCCTTTATCTCCTCCCCTCTCCCTTCAGTTCTCTGCCATCGGCTGTCCTCTTGGCTCACTCACTGATCTTCGGGTGTCATTTTGTCAGTTGAAGGCTCTTCTGGACACTTCATAGAATATCATAATCCCCCCAAGTTTTCTTGTTCTTCCCCTCCGATTGATTTTCTTCTTTTAAAGGCATCATTCACATCTATTACTCTTTATATTCTTCTTTATTGTCTTTCTTACCCACCGAAGTGCTAACTTCATAAGGACAAAGATATTTGTCCATTTCGTTGACTGCTGTGTCCGCAGACCCTTGTGAAATGCCTCGTATATATAAAGTACTCATATACTTCTATCAAAATCTGTTAAATGAATAGATAAGGGATTCTGGGATTTTATTTATTGTACAACTGATTTTTGTTCACTCAATACAGAACTCGCCAATGAAGTATTTTTGAGGGTTTTGTTTTGGTTCTAGTGAAAGGAGGACCTTCGTTCCACCAAAATTCTGTGCTATGAAGAACATTTGTATGGTAGGGAGCACCTCTAAAATCCGAGGACAGAATACAAAGTATTTCCTGGCCTTGAGTGATCTGTTTCTGAAAACAGGGACTACCTTGAGGTCTGGGGCAGCTCTGCTCCCTGCCCAGCCCACCCAGAGCCTGCTGGTCTCCGAGCTCCCCTCTCCTGTGCCTGCCTCCGTTCCACTCTGTGCTGCTCTGGATGTGGGCTTGCTGTGGTTACCCCCAAGTAAGATCACAGGACAAAGAAAGGGACCTCGGTTGGCTCTATTTGATCAGGTGTCCTTCCCTGTGTGATCCCCCGTGGCCAAGATGGGGGTGAGGAAGGTGGAATCGCAGGAGAAATAAGAAGGCCCTTTCTGGGAGCTGTGGGCAAGTAATATTCTCCTCAAAGGACTAAGAGCAGGTGTGACAGGGAAACATATTCAAAAGTATTATTTCATTTGTAGAGCCATTGATGTAATACAAATACAGGCCTGTGGTTCTCAGCTGTTTGATGGATCTGAAAGAGACCATAACAAGGCACACATTTTTCTGTCTTCACTTTAAAGAGGGAATTCAAACCCAGAGAAGTCTGGAGTGTCATCAGTGTTTCATGTTACTGAGCTTTGATATCTTATTAAATTACCCTCCACATCCTAGGGTCTGGGGTTCCTAATGAGTGCAAGGACTTTTAAATTATAAAATGAATTATAATTTAGAACAGCAGTATCGGCCTTGAAATGCAATCTCACCAATAATCTTGCCTATCATTTCTCTCACTCTTCCTGTCTTTGCCAGACACTGTTCTCTCTGTTTGCCCCTCTTTTCTTTTCTTCCTCCATAACTTTAAGGGAAGAGTTCTAATTTTTTTAATTGGTGAAACAATCTCAGGAAAAGAAGAAAAATGCCCCAAATGAAATTTAAAAATACATATGTCTTTATTGATTTCAGAGAGAGGAAGGGAGAGGGAGAGAGAGAGATAGAAACATCAATGAGGAGAGTCATTGATCGGCTGCCTCCTGCACGCCCCCTGCTGGGGATCGAGCCCGCAGCCTGGGCATGTGCCTTGACTGGGAATCGAACCGCAATCTCCTGGATCCTAGGTTGATGCTCAACCCCTGAGCCACGTCGGCTGGGCGCAAAGGAAATTTTTGATTAAGAAAAGACAAGCGGAGCACCTTCACCCAAATGAAACAAGGACTTGTCAGGAACACTTAGATGTACAAACACATATATTCATGTACAGGTGAGTTTTCAAATAGATTCACACCCCAAATATTATCCTTTTGTGAAGAAAATAAATCACACACAGTATCTACAAAACTTCATTTTGATTTGGGCAACACAGGAGCAAAAAAATTAACGTGTTGTGTCTTTTCTTGAGAAGTATCTATTTACTTTCCATTTGTTATGCCTTGCTGTACATATTTCTTTTTTTTTTGCTTGCATTTACTCTAATATACATCTCAGCAAAATCACCAGGGACACTTTAAAAAATGAAAAGAAGGCTACTAAAATAATGTGCACTGCATAATCCTTAACACAAATCGACTTTAAAGAATAATCTACTAAAAAAAAAGACAGAAACCCCTTGAAATGAATGCCACAGTGTAGTCTGGAATATGATTTTTCTGAAAAAACCAAGGAAGCTAAGAAAACCCCCGCCTCTATTAGTATAATTTGATAGATCTTTGTACAACAAGAGTGATATTTTTGTCACTGTCACACAGTACGGAACTCTGAAGTTGTAAACAAACATTTGTTTTAATTTTTCAGACTGTACGCAACTCCCAAAATAGCTGGATGTTGACATCTCAAATACATAGGTTCATATTTTTAAGAAAAATGAACAAACCAATGCTTTTTAATCTCACATTTTATCAGCTACCTCAGAGGTTACACAGGGTGGACAAAAGTTAGGTTTACATTTGTTTGGATGGAAAAATATATAATAAAAGAAAAAATAACACAAAAATAAACTTTCACATACTCACAACTGTAAACCTACTTTTGCCCACCCCTGTATACAAAAACTTAGTTTCCCTGAATGACCTTGGGTACATTCTCGAGCATTCTTGAGCCTCACATTCCTCACATGTACCATAAATCATAACCCAAAGAGCTATTGGGGAAATTCATAAATGCCTGTCTTTAGCAAGCTTAGCACTGAGCCCAATAGATAGTAAAACGGCCAGTAATGTTTGCTGTTGTTATTACTGTAATTCTGTAGCATCAGTCTATTACCATGGAACCAAATGCTCTCTAGCAATCAATATTTTGAAAGACTATTATATTTGGAAAACTCTGAAAAGTAATTTTCTTTATTTTCGGCTGGTAATGAGCAGTGTTAAATTACAAATGAATTTTTATCTTGAGATTGCTTAGAGGGTGTCACCCTCAGTGGGTGATTAACACATACACCTTGCCCAGAACTGCATTTACACACAAGAATATATGGCTGAGTCTGGGTTTCTGCAGTGACTAATGAAGTGGTGGCAAAGGAGCTGTCCACTTTTTGACTCACTGCTGTAATGAACTTGCCTTGATGAAATGGTAGTTCAGATCACTCAAAAAAAAATCAGCCATACCAGACAGTCGCCCTATCTTTCATTCTATTTCCATAACAGACAAAACATGCTGATTGCACACCTCTACACTTGTCAAAACAAGTTGCTACGTAATCTTGTTCTACCTTTTTATTTTCTCATGGCCATCTCTGACTTGGGTAATGATTCACTTCAAACATCTCAGCAACCTAGAGTGGCCAATCCAGGGCGGATGGGGGGGTCTGTGTTCATAACCCAAGCCATCAACATCTCCATAGTTCTCTCTCAGCTGGATTTGGTTCATTTCTTGCTCCCCCTTTCAGTTTGCTCCCACACTGAAGTGCTACCTGCATTTAATCTCTCTCTCAGTCTCAACATTTCAAGGCTAGATAAGGATGATTCCTGCGAAGCATATTTCTAGACCACAGAGCTACCAGCTTTAGTGGAAAAAGCTTTCCCCAAACCCCAAACAATCCAAACAAATAACTATCTAAAAATCTTCCCTGATGATTTCAGAAAATATCTCATCCACTTTTGTTGGTAAAACCAAACAGAATTCAGCTTGGATGTGTTTATTAAATTTTTTTAGAATAAACTTTTATATTCATAGGCGAGGTTACTTTAGGGCAAGATGCACTATTCCCAATACTCCCCCTGCTTTCATGATGTATATCGAGCAAAACTGAAGACATAGCCCATCACTCAGTAAGCTGAGATTTGATGCCAATTACTTTATATACATCTAGAGTTTGAGGGCAACTCAATTTGTGTAAAACGTAAGTAAGCTATTAGTTACAGCTTATATAAGAATTTAATTATCACAATCAAAAGGCTTTTATAAAGCTACAAAGCTTTGCAAAGCACTGTAAGCCAAAACATCTAAAACATATATAAAAATCTACCTTTTAAGTGGATTTGATGAACATATTTATATTTGCATACGCATAGTTAAAATACAGAAGCAACTGGTCAGAACTAGAAAGAGAAACTTGTTGGTTCAGTGACCGAGAACAGCATCACCTGTTATCAGTAGCCAGACACAGGCCGAGACAGAACAGCCCAACCCTGAGCTGGGCCCGAGCCTCGGGACGCGCCCCGCCGCCCCCTGGCCTGCTCTCTCCGCGCCGCGCAGACGCTGCCAGAGCTGGCGCCCCGAAAACTCCTTCCACAGCCAGCCCAGTGCGCACCAAGAAACGGAAAGGATTCCGTGCCAGTGCCATTCAAGTAGGCAGCTTCTTGTGCCAAATTTCTCAGAGAACTGGCATCAGATCTAATGGGTGTTCGCGGGTGATTTGTCACAATAATATCAGCGCCTTTCAGCAAAACGGGCCTTTTGTGTGTGTAACGCGTCGGTAGAGCAGGCGTACTCGAGCCGAGCCGAGGAAGCTTTCTCCGGTGGAGTGGCCGTTCTGTGAAGGCAGAGGGCTCTAGGAAAACCGCCACGCTGAGACTGGCACAGACACAGCTGACACACCAGTGGTGGTGAAAAGCGTTAGGTGAGAGTTTGGTTCAGAACAGGACGTTTATGCGGTTTCCGATTTTTCTCACCGCAGACCAGAGGAACAAGCCAACTCTTCGGTGGAGGAACCTGGTGCACACCACTCAGCCCAGTGATCAGGCGGCATTACTATTAATAGGGTTAAGTGACAGCAGGTGACTCCCGATATGATCCACTAAGAAAGGCAAAATACCGCGTATGTCATATTCTGCCCCCAAAAAAAAAAAAAAAAATGCACTTAAATTGAAACAGGAGGCAAGATTCGGTTAAACTTCAAAGGACAGGCTTCATTTCAGCTAGTCTGCAGCCTGTTGCCAATTCTTAAAATTATTTGATTGCTTTCGATGGATCATTTCTCAATCGCCTTTGAGATTTGTTACCAAAATAAAGAAAATTAAATTTTAATTCATGTATGAAGTGAAGTGAAAATGTAAGTGTAAGATCCTCCAAAAGTGTCTCCCTAAGCACAGTGAAACAACAACAAAACCCATCCCTTTGAAGCAAAAGCAAAGAGAATTTCAACTAAACGCAGCGTTCGTTTTACACCAGAGACCCTCATTTATGGGTAGGGAGTGTCACATATTTGTAAGTCTGCGTGCACCACCGGTCTTGTCTCTGTTGGCAAGTGTTTGACTCTTATTTTAGGTAGCATTTCACCTGGCTTCTAGACACTGCGGTCGGGAGGGACGCACTGAGTCCCTGAGAGTCACCGCAGTGAGAGCTTCAGGAAGGAGATGAGAGAGCCTCCAGTATCGTGCCGGTGCCCACGGTGCTTTGTGGTGGTCAACGTGCTGCGAGTGGTGATTTTATTCATGTCCCAGGTCAGTGTGCACCACCTCCAGGGAGTCCGCCCCTGACTCTCTGTTTCAGATGGAAGCAAAAGAGGACTCCTTACCCACATCGTGCAGGAAGGTCTTCTAGCTTTGCCCACGTGCGGCGAAAATGCTGGAAAGAATTCAGAAAACCTGAGCACGTTCATTCTGACCTTGAACCCGGTGATTGTGGGGCTAATGGCAGGCTGGAGCTGAGCTCCTGATACCCACATCTGCTCCTCCCCACATGTTCGCTCGCTTTTCATTCCTCCATTGATTAGGTGCGATCACAGTGCGACTTCCCCTCCTGCAGACAACTCGTTTGTATTGCAAATTGCTAATAACGTCCTGAAGTCCAACAATATTATCATCACCGGGGCCCCCACCGCCTTCGTACCCACTTCCACGTTATTGAGCTAACAAGCCCGACACAGGGACAGCTGCAGCTCCTGGTGAAGCTCGTGTAATCAGAGCTGACTTTCTCAGTGGGGACCTCAAACTGTTAAAGAATTGTCACGGATTCGGTGAGCGTGATGCGTGGAGGTGAAAAAATTGGCTTCCTTTGTTCTTTGTGTTGGTACATGCATTAGGAATGCTGGGAGTTCTTGTAGTAGGTGGCTTCCTAGAAACATTTTCTATTTATATTTATATTCATAGTCTGTATTTTCCCCTCCAGATATAGCTCAGGCTACATTTATTGAACAGTATGTACAATGGTTGTACCTTTGGGCTTTGGAATAAAATACACTTGTGTTAGCACTTTGACTTCTCTGATTACTACAGTGTACTTTTGAACAAGTTCCTTTTTCCTTTCTGCCTATTTCCACATATCAAAAAAATATATAACAGCAATCCTTTTGTGTATTTAATGAGTTTTATTTAATGAAAATATGGCCCATCCGGCATGGCTCAGTGGGTTCGATTCCCCATCAGGGCAACTGCTCGGGTCGTGGGCTCGATTCCCAGCAGGGGGCGTGCAGGAGGCAGCCGATCGATGACTCTCATCATTGATGTTTCTCTCTCTCTCTCCCTCCCTCCCTTTCTCTCTCTGAAATCAATAAAAACATATTTTAAAATAATATTAAAGTGCTTGTGTACAGAAAATACCAGCTACTGCTAGAGCTGATCATGAAAGTGCTTTGTGTGGCAAGAATTAGCTTTCTTAGGTTTTATTTTAAGTGAAATGAATTACATTAGGCATTCTATTGAATTAAATATATAATGATACTATCCAAATTACATCTAACATATTGAAATCTTGAAGGGCCAGATGAAACTAACTCCATGAGCTATTTGAATTATCAAATCAAATAATGTCATTTGAAATATGGTCACACGTTTACTTAAATATTTTAGATGGATGGTAATTTTATTCTATCATTTTTTTTCACTTTCACGGCTTTATTTTTAGACTCAAGGGTGAGGGAATTGAAGATTTCTGCTCCTGGCTATGATGGATTACTTTGCAACTGACCATTACCAAATGCCAAGAACACTAGAAAAGATAAATGCAATAAAAAACACATTTTTGAAGGTACTAGAGGGCTATCAAGGCAGTTAGGACTTACGGAGCCAAGAATCTGGAGAGAAGGAAGACAGGGTGGGGGCGAGCCCAACCCAACATTCCACAAGACGTTTTTAGTCAAGGCATTTGCAGGTTGTTACGCAGCATGGGGCAGGATGTAGAAAAGCTGAGCAGAAAGTAGCAGCTAAGCAGTGTTTCTGACAGTCTTATAGGTGAGAGAGCCAAAGATTGGGAACCAGGTCTTTTAAGGCAGCCAGGACTTGAGGGGCCAAATCCTGCAGTGAAGGTAGGAGGAGGAAAACCTAACTGTGCTCTGATTTTCATCCCAAAGCTGTTAATGAAAAGGGGTCATAGGGTGAAAAGCTAAGCAGAGGTTGGATCCTAAATGTCTAAGAAGACCCTCAGATTTTTTGCAGATGCACAGCTCAGGAAAGTGAGAAACTGGAATCTAGGTTCCCTAAGAAGAAAGGGGTCCTGATAAACCTGTAATAAGAATAATCAGAAAATAGACCAGATCTTACAAAAAAAACAATAACAACCCAAGCCCACTCTTGAATCTGTGCAAGTCTTGTTTGCATACAAGAATGCCTAAATTAACTCCAGGCAAGAATTTAAAACCTGTTTTTCCTGGAGGAATATATCATCATTTAGAACCTGTAACATTTTGCATGTAAAATGAACGGCATTTAATTTTAAAAAGTTAAGAGGCGAATAAAGAAATAAGTCTAAGAAAATAGCAATGTTAGAAACAGAGCCAGTGATCATCCATATTTTGAAGTGAGCAGAAGTTTATAACTGTGATTTCTATCAGAAGAAGAGATACGTTAGAGGATTTCCACAGAGAACTGAAATCCATAGAAAATCCCTTTATGATTTTGGAGTAGGCAAAATTTTCTTAAACTAGACGCAAAAAAAGCGGTATGTATATTAAAGCATCATGCTGGACGCCTTAAATACATATACAGTTAAAAATGAGTTGAATATCATTTTGAGAAGAAAAGCAGTAATCATACAGGAAAAGTCTGACAAATAGAAGCTCACAGGCAGTTAAGAACTTTTGGTCACCGAAAGGCACCAAGAAGAGGTTAGAAAGGCCAGCCGGAGAGCGGGGAAGTTCTCTGCTATCTGTTACAAAGGACTCGTGTAAAAACAGCGACAGCATTAACAAACCACGCTTCACAAGTGCAAACCGCAATAAACCAATTGGCATACAAGAAGATACTCTACATCATCGACCTTTCAGAAATGCAAATTACATACCAGCCCGAGTGGAGGACATGGAAAGGCCGGGAATAACCTCCTCTCGCCTTGTCGCGGTGGAAGGGGAAATGGGTATCAGCACCCTGGACAGTTCTTTGGCCCTAAGTATGACTTGTGTGGCTATCCCGTGACTGGGCAATTTCACTCCCAGGTTGTGCGGAGAGAAATACAGTCACGTCCGTGGCAGTGTTGTTTATAACAACTCAAACCTCAAATACTCCCCAGCTGTAGAACTGATACTTTATGGTGTATCCATACAATGGCATCATACCATATAAAAGTAGAAATAATTTAACTTGTGCTATAAAAACAACCAGGGATCTCACCCACATAATGTTGAGTGACAGAAATTAGACATCAATGTGAGTATGATGTGTTAGTACACTTACATAAATTTCATTAACAGTCAATGGGATTAGAAGTCTAAACAGTGTTTATTTGGGGCTGGAGGTTACGGCCAGGAGTAGTGAAGCAGGGGTTTCTGCAGTACTGGTAATGTGAACTTTTTTCTAAGACAGTAGCCCCATGGGTGTGTTCATTTTAAACGCATCAGATTGTAGCCTTGTGATGAGTACGCATTCTCTAACAAAGTGAGCTCAGTCCCTCAGAATCCCTCAAACCTGCCTTCTTGTGATTATTGTTAATTTGTCATTAAACCAAACCACACGTTTTCATAGCTTTGTCTTTACATATGAATAGCACTGGCCTTCTCTCTACCTGGGGTTAATGTCTTCCTCAGCTCCCCCAAAGTGAAGACTGCTTATAATCTTAACTTTCTGAACAAAGCACATTGGAAGTTGCTATTTCACCATTTGTCATGTATCAGAATACTTTTTCATTGTTACATGAATGTGTCGGTACATGACTTGGCCTTCTGCATGTCACACGAGCTGGAGTATGACATCGGTTCTGCTGATTGCTTGAATAGCACCACCCCAGCCAAAGCATTCTGCTTGCCTTTTCTTACTTACCTGCCTGCAAATGTCTGGAAGAGATATATCCAGATGGAGGAGTATATGAGTGCGGAGATACCGTATTCTCCCTATGAGCACATTTAAATGACATTAATTTTCTTAAATTTTAATTACTATTCTTTAAAAGATTAAGATCTACCACCATTTATCAGCTGAGTCAACCTAAACCAGAACTTAACGTTGGTATTGCTTTTGCTTTTTGTCAGGGTTAGCATGCCTTTGGTTCCATATAATAACACTATTTCTCCCCAAAGAGAAGTTAATAAACTGTATGGAAATATTACTGTTATAATATTTGCTCAATTTTTTTTTTTAGATCTTTCCAAAATCTCATAATGCTTTATCTGTTCTCTTGCTTTGCAGTTTTTCTAGTTCTTATTGCAAATTCTTACTGCCTTCACTATCTACATGTCCTCTACCATTTGAAAAAATATTATTTTACTCCAAACAATGTTTTAATTATCAGCCAAGCAATACTCTCAAAAATGGAAGATACTGTCACCTTGTTGATCTGTGATTCAATATCCAGGAGGCATTCTAGTCAGAACACTCAATTGAGATGAACTCTGCAGGCTGGTGTGATCTCTGGAAAAAGGGAGTGAGATTTACAGAAACTTCCTTCCATAAGGCAGTATATGTCTAAACGCTCTGTCAAATCTCTCTTAGCTCTTACAATCTGAGGAGTTTGTAGTTCAGCGTGAAAACAACAGCCTAGTTTGTGGCAGACCAACTTTTTCCCCGAGAACTTCTTGTAGAAACTGGACAGAAACAAACAACACTCTTTGAAGACCTCTGAGAGCTACCTTTAAGGCAGTGGATATTTAAGGGACTAACATTCGGGAGAAGGAAAAAAGCCAAGAGATGTGAGTCTGGCATTTGGCCCCATTCTCCACTCGAGGCGACAATTCTAAAACAAGTTGCTAAGAGACTGAGAAGAGGAAAAGTTTCCACAGTCCTACAAAACCGGGAGAAAGAAGCAAAAATGGAGTTGATATTCACCCAGGAGGAAGGTCCCTTGTAAATCAATAGGGTTTCTGTTGGTTCCCCGAAATCTCCACACATGGGTATAGGTGAACCAGAAACTTGTATTGCTACTGAAACATCTCATTTAAAACCTGCCCAATTAGATTAAGGTAATCTCCAATCTAGTCTGTCTGAAGCAGAAGAAAATCCTTAATTCCGTATTTTTATGTAAATATACAGAATTCAGTAAAATACAGTTGATATGAAAGAAGAAAAGACAAGTAAGAACCAAAGAAAAACATACAACAAAAACAAATGCAAAAGAAAAGCAATGAAAATATCAGATATGTATCTTGAAATGGTGATCATTAAAATGTTCAAAGAATTGGCAGAGAATTAGAAACTAATAAAATACAAAATGAAAGTTATAGAAATAAGACCATACAAAACAAACAGCTGCTGAATGGATGGACATAATGGCAGTTTAGACATAGTTTGAGAGTTTAGGTGGATAAATGAGAATGCAATACCAAGAGAGAAGCAGAGAGTGAAAACATGAAAAACACTAAAAAGAACTTGCAAGAGATACTTGACATGGGTAAAACTCTAACATATGTGTAATGGTAGTCCCAGAAAAGAGGAGACAGAAAATGGGACAGATGCAATATCTGAAAATATAATTGCAGATGATTTTTCAGAATTAGTGAAAGACATTAAGCCACAAATTTAAGAAGAATTACAAACCTTAAGCAGAATAATTATTAGAAAACCATACCTAAACACTGTTAAAAGCAAAACATGGACAATCTTAAATATAGGCCAGAAAAAAATATGTATTACCTTTACAGCAGCAACAGTAAGAATGATAGTTGGCTTCTCAACCTGAAACAGTGAAAGACAAAATACAATCATTTCTCATTATTTCTAAAAAGTTCTAAAAGAAAATAACAGCCACTATAGAATTCTATACCCAATAAAAATACCCTTCAGAAAATGGAAGCAAAACAGTTTTAAACAAAATTTGAGAACATCTGTAACCACAGACTTTCACTAAAAGTAGTGTTTTTCAATCCAGATTGAGAATGTGTGTATGTGGAGGCCCAACTTAGGTTACAAGTGAATTTTTAACTGCGTGGTGGAATTGGTACCCCTGGGCTCCTTGTTTTTCAAGGGTCAACTGTAATATTAAATAGTATCTTCAGGTAGCAGGAAAATGACATTAAAGGTAGAAGAACACAAAGTAAAACTAAGCAGATAAATATGTGAGTAAATTTAAGTGATTATTGGGTATACAGTTTGTTTTACAAGATGAGTTAAATTGGAGATGAATAGTGGTGATGTTTGCACAACACGATGAACGTATTGAATGCCACTGAACTGTACACCTAAGAGTGGTTAATATGGTCAATTTTATGTCATGTGTATTTTACCACAAAAAGGAAATGAAAAGACACACACACATACACAAAGATATGAGAGAGAACATAACAAATACTCAGCACTCACTAGCAGCTTAAAAATACTGTGTTTCTGGTCAGTGGTGCAACAGTGATGAGTCACTGAACTTATGGTTCCTGGGCTTGTTTTCTGACATTAACACATGAGGGACATGGAAGTAATGCAACTTTTACAGCAGTCCTTCCCCTCCTTAATAAAGAGCCCCTTCCTAAAATTAAAAAGGTAATTCAGTTATTTAGTGTACATGACAATACATCACAATGTCTTGTGGAATTTGAAATTCACATAAAATGAAATACTCAACATCAGCAGTCCCTGAGCCAGAGAAAGGGATAAGTTCTTTGAGGTCCATGCATTGACAAGGATGTGGCAAAGCACTAATTTAAATTAGACTTTAATTAATCAAGAATGCATGCTGCAATCTCTAGAGTAACTTCTCAAAAAATAAAAGAATGCACTACTTTACAAGCTAATAGAGAAGTAAATGGAATAATAAGTAGTAAATCGAGCTATTTTATCATGGTTTCTCCAAAAGGAAAATCTCAAGAAGACTCTTGTCCAAAATATATTTAAGCTTAAATGACAGAAAAAATATTTTGAAGTCATTTTGTACAACATGCAAAGGAAAGGCTTGACTTGGTGTGTGGGTAATATGTTGTGAAAAGAGAAAGGCATGACATTTTATGTCCTTAATTTGTGTTTCTCCCATTTCATTATCACTAACCTTTGAAATAGGAACAGAAAAGTGGAAGCAGCATAGGGGATGTGATAAGAGCCTCTTGTTAGTCAATGATAATATAAATTTCCAAATTCATGAACCAGCGATCTTGGGTATTATACTAAAAGAACTAGTGAAGCCATGTTTTTATGGTAATTTATGTGGGAAAAGACCATTTTCTGGAATACACGTTGAGGTAGAAGCTCCCTCAAATGGCAGTTCATTTAAAGCTGCACTAAGATGGAAAACTATGTAATTTAAGGAGCAACTGGAAAAGCTGGCAGCAGTTAGATTCCAGCATAGAAGACTAGATATTTGCAAGATTGTCCCGTGCAGGACAAAGTGATCATTTCTTAAGTGTTTATGCAACAAAAATCCTTCCCTCCCCTAGATTTCTAGGAGTGCTTCAGTATCTTACTGTCTGAGGAACCAGACCAAGGGGTGGGGAAATGCCTCTCTCATGTAATGTTACCCTCTCTTATATCTCTTTTACCTAAAGGTTGGCTTTCAATAAAAACACAGCAATACTCTAATAATTTTTCAATATCCTCAGAGCATTGAGGTTGGCAAGGATCTGAGACAATGCTTCCAGAACGAAAATGCTTATTTGCCTACGCATAGCCTTAAAACCCACCCCATCCTGGTTACAAATCAAAGAGAACAGATGCATGTCTTTCAAACATATTTAAAATATCCATAATTAATGATGCTGTCATCGCTCTGAACCATTTTAATCCAGGCCTTCTTCATCCCTCGCACTTAACAATAGCTGTCCCACACACTAGCCCCTTTGAGTCTTAGGTATGGAAGTACATTCTAAAAATATATAGAACCTGGTGCCTTCAGTGATCGTGGCCTCCTATGATTTTCTCAGGCACATCGTCTGTTATTTTATGTCACATCTACTTGCTGGATTTTCCGTATAATATTCAGATCATGGCTTCTCATTCATGCAGCATACTCATTTAACGCAACTGCATGCAAACCCCATTGCGGGAATTTCTCAGTGGATGGTTTCATTTAATTATTCAGAGAACCAAATGCGTGACAGTGGGCCACACCTACTATCTGATCATTCGAAGGACCGTTCCACCCCACTGTGAGATGGTCGTTTGTATGGCCCAGAGTTGAACGGTTAAGGCAATTAAAAATAGATTTGACCCCTAAATGGCAGATTTTAGAAACAGTTTAGCCTACTTTGGTTCAGAAATAATTTAGAGAAGTGCGTAAATGAACAAACAAGAGAATAATTTGTTTTATCTTCTAACAAAATTCCTACATACACTTGAGTATTTAATCCCATGCTAGCCATTATTTTGAAAGGTAATTACTTCCACCTTCATTGTAGGAAATTAATGTCTGTATTAATGAGGGGAGTTGTCTGTGAAAAATAAAATGCTTTCTTCAGGTAGAGAAGACAGGTGTTCTGGGGATCTGAACCCTGGAGCCAGCCTGCCTGTGCTGGAAACCAAGCTCTTCTTACCAGCCATGTGACTTGAAGGAAATTAGGTGAATTCTAAGTGCCTCGGTATTCTCACCTTTAAAATGGGAATAATAGCATACCTTTTTCTAAAGTTGAAGTATAATTATGCATGTGGAATGCTTAGTATAAGCAATTCCACATCTGGTTATATTCCCAAAAGAACTGAAAGCAGGAGCTTGAACTGATATATTTATACCCATGTTTATAGCAGCAGCATTCACAAAGCCAACTGGATACAATGCAATGTCCATTGAAGGGTGAATGGATAAACAAAATGTGCTATATGCATACAATGGGATATTAGCCTTAAAGGGGAAGTATTTCCTCATTTTTATGGCTGAATAATATTCCATTGCGTATATAAATCACAACTTCTTTATCCATTCATCATTGAAGGGCATAGGTCATTTCCAAGTCTTGGCCATCGTAAATAATGCTGCTATGACCATGGGGTTGAATGTATCTTTTCACGTTAGTGTTTTTGTTTTCTTTGGATATATTCCTAGAAGTGAAATGGCTGGATCATACAGTGATTTTTTTTTTTTAAATCACCATAACTTTTATTTTTGTAGAGAATGTTTAATTTTGGGGGTGACGTTTAAATAAAATTATATAGATTTCAGGTGTACAATTTCATAACAAATCATCTGTATATTGTATTGTGTATTCGCCGCCCAGTTAAGTCTCCTTCTGTCACCATTTATATACCCTTTACCGTCTTCTGCTTCCCCTACCCCCCTTTCCCTCTTTCCCTCTGATAATCACCACATTGTTGTCTATTTTTTTTTGTCCCTTCACTTTTTTCATCCAGCCCCCCAGCCCCCTCTTCTCTAACAGCTCTCAGTCTGTTCTCTGTATCTATGAGTCTGTTTCTATTTTGTTTGTTAGCTTATTTTGTTCACTGGATTCCACATATAAGAGAAATCATATGGCATTTATCTTTCTCTGACTGGCTTATTTCACTTAGCGTAATACTCTCCAGGTCCATCCCTGCTGTTGCAAAAGGTAAGATTTCTTTTTTTTTTTTTTTTCTTATAGCCGAGTAGTATTCCCTTGTGTAATTACACCACAGCTTATTTATTCTCTCATCTACAGATGGACATTTGGCTGCTTCCAAATGTTGGCTATTGTAAGTAACACTGCAAAGAACATAGGGGTGCATATATTTTTATTTGAATTAATGTTTCAAGTTTCTTTGGATATATTCCCAGAAGTGGAATTTCTGGATTGTAAGGCAATTTATTTTTAATTTTCTGAGGAAACTCCATACTGTTTTCCACAGTGGCTGCACCGGTCTGCATTCCCACCAACAGTGCACAAGGGTTCCCTTTTCTCCACACCCTCGCCAGCGCTTGTCATTTGTGGATTTATTGATGGCAGCCATTCTAATAGGTGTGAGGTGATATCTCATTGTGGTTTTAATTTGCATCTCTCTGATGATTAGTGACATTGAGCATCTTTTTATATGTCTATTGGTCATCTGTATGTCGTCTTTGGAGAAGTGTCTTTTTAGGTCCTTGATCCATTTTTTAATTGCATTGTTTCCTTCCTTTGGTGTTGAGTTGTATAAAGTCTTTATAAATTTTGTATATTAACCCTTTATCAGAGGTATCATTGGTGAATATGTTCTCCTATTCAGTGGGTTGTCTTTTCATTTTGTTGATGGTTTCCTTTGTGGTGCAAAACCTTTGTAGTTTGATGTAGTCCCATTTGTTTATTTTTTTCTTTTGTTTCCCTTGCTGCAGGAGATACATCAGAAAAAATATTGATACAAGAAATGCCCAAGATTTTACTCCCTATGTTTTCTTCTAGGATTTTTATTGTTTTGAGTCTTACATTTAAATCTTTAAACCATTTTGAGTTTATTCTTGTGTATGGTGTAAGAAGGTGGTCTAATTTCACTTTTTTGCACATATCCAATTTTCCCAACACTATTTATTGAATAGACTATCTTTACCCCATGATATGTTCTTGCCTCCTTTGTCAAATATTAATTGACCATAAAAGTATGGGTTTATTTCTGGTCTATTATGTTCCATTGATCTATATGTCTGTTTTAATGCCAGTACCATGCTGTTTTGATTACTATATCTTTGTAGTATTGGTATTAGGAAGCATGATTTCTTGAACTTTTTCTTTCTCAAGATTGCTATGGTTATTTGGGGTCTTTCGTGGTTCCAAATTTTTGGAATATTAGTTCTAGTTCTGTGACATATACCATTGATATGTTGATAGGAATTGCCTTGAATCTATAGATTGCCTTGGGTAGTATGGACGTTTTAATGATTTAATTCTTCCTTTCCATGAACACAGTCTATGCTTCCACTTATTTATATCATCTCCAATGTCTTTCTTCAGTGTCCTATAATTTTCCAAGTCCAGGTCTTTTACATCCTTGGTTAAATTTATTCCTAGGTATTTTTTTATGCACTTGTAAATTTTACAGAAAGAAACAATTATGAGTTAACAAATATCAACTTCAATGACATCACTTACTCCTTTTTTATATTTAGGTTCTCTTGATTCATTTTCCAGAAAGTGAATCTTACTTAATTTTCTGCGTGCTTTTATTTAATTCCATATTTGCCCTCTTTACAATACCTACTCTAATGTCTCACAGCTCAGATGTGTAACAGAAGGAGGAAATATTTAGGGATAAACAGTATGGAAAGTTATTATGGGTGGAGGTATATCCCCATGGCTTATCTTTCATGTATTTGAGTAACAGATAGGCCAGAGGTCATTTCCATAGTAACACATATTCTGCAACTTATAAATTCCAGAATGTAGAAGAAAATTTTTTGAAAATGCCTGTGGAAACCGTAAAGTTTTTTAAAAGAGTGTTTGTAATACCTTAAATTGGCATGTTCCCTCTCATGATAAACATAGAGGTTATGGGTTATTTAAATGAGTTGTAAGCATCTGGGGGCTCGTTGTAATCCTCATTAAAATTCCACTAACTGTAAAGACCTCTTTATTATTAAAATGAACACACTGTGAAGGAAGTCATTGCAAAATACCCAGACTGTGACAGACATTAACCTCCTACATCAATAGCTTCTACTTTTACCAAACTCCCATAAAACCTAGGAATTCTCAACTGGAAGCATTTTCCTTCTGCAATAAAGTTGGCTTTTTGTGAACCCATAAATCAAATCACCTTCCCTCTTCTGAATGCAACCTAAACCAGATTCCTTTCCCTCATTTTCATCGGGCCCCCAAAAGGGTAAACTGTCTGTTCAGTTCTTGATAACTAATGGTAGTTTCCTCAGGAAATCAAGCATTCAGAAAATGTGGCTAACCCTGGCCAAAATTCCTTTTTGGCAGGAGCTAACAATGTGTGCTTGATGTTTTCAGGTAATTACTCTATCATGAATGTCTATAAGTGGAATGATGGGCCCAGTCAGTGGATCGAAAGCTTGCCCTGGTGAATTTCTAGGCCACCTCTGATGATGGGTCCTGGGCTGGAGCCAAGGAGGGCTTATTTTGAGGCTCATGTGGGCCACTTATTATGTGGCCTCCAGCAAGTGACCTAGCTTACCTGGATCTCGGTTTATGTATAAAATTAGATTAGATTCTCCCTGAGGTTGCTTCTAATTATGAAAATTCCATGACACTCCTCCCAATCCACCCAAGGGGAAGTTATTAAAAGTGAGCTGGATGTTCATAATAAATGATTCATGGCTCAGAGAGAAAATAAAAGGGATAAGTGGTTCCTGATTCACCGTCAGCTTTCACTTAGTAGTCATTGCTCTGGAGGAATCAAAATGAGAGAAAACTCTGAGTTTCCACCCAAGGATAATTTGGCTTTGGGAAGGATATTGGGTGTTAGGCCCTATATACACAAAACCATCTTTAGATGCTTCACATTGAGTTGGCTACTATGAGCCCTATGCACTGGGACCCCACAGAACAGAAAGGTACCTTCTGGGGAAGGGAGAAGGTAGTGGCTCCATTAGTGAAAGCTAAATAATGCAACGCCTGAAGGTCATTTATGTTCTGCAGAGGGGTCGGATTGTATCCTGTTCACATTGAAATGTCCAACAAAAAGTGGTTGGTTGATTGGTTGGTTGGTTTTTAATGTTCTGTAACTTGCTCTGGAACTCAACTCCTAGAAGTAGGAATCCATGACAGGGGGATGGGGAACCCACAAAATTAATAAAAACAAATTCAAAAGCAAGTTTCTTTCGGTTCAAAACCATCTCTTTCTGTTTAATTCTGGTTCATTAGGAGAAAGGGCCAGCAAAGTTTAAATCCCTTTCCATGGCTAACAATGCACAATTCCTTTTTTCCTCCCTGTTCCCAAGAGGGCTGCTGGCGAAGGAGACTTGCAGATCCTAACGACGTGTGCGAAGTCTTTCTCTATTCCCTCTGCTCTCCCCTCAGAAGTGAATGGTCTGGGGCTGGGGGGCTATGGATGATGTCTGGTACCCACGGCTGCTTCTAGAATGAAAAGGCTCCCACTCTCCGCAGTCTTCTTGTCCTGCTCCGAGGCCTCCACAGGCCACTGGGTGAGCGTGCCCTTGGTGTGTTCCTGATCTAAGCACATGGGAACCTTGGAGTACTGTGCTTGGCAGTGTCACCTGTGGGGGCTTGGACTTGGGGACCTATTTCAAGAATTTTATCCAGGGACTACCTTTCACCCTCAGTTACTATACCTTCTGGTACAGTTTTCTGTCACTCACATCACCCTTTGACCAAGTCCCAGGGGCATGTCACGTATGCTGGTCCTCTCTCCAAGTCGAGGTCAGGACACTGAACCTAGATGTGGCCCCCCCCACCTGTCCCCCTCCAGCAGAAGGCTTTTTGCTTTTCAGAAGGCTCTTTGCCTACTCTTCCTGGTGATAGAGACTTGCATACAACCCACCTTCCATTCAACACCCTACCCTACATTTTTGCTCACAGGGAAACTCCACTCTACCTGCATCATCACTCACAGTGGAACTCCACACTCTGAATCATCCTGGATTAGCTCTTAAAGTACAGAAGAAAGGCCTTGAATTTAATACACCCTTTTCTCACAAGCAAAGCCTCTCCATCCGCCAAAAGCTATTAATCACTGTGGGCTCAAAAGTCAGTTAAAAGTCAAAAGCAGAATATGGATGCTGGTTTTTTCCCTCCACCTCTTAACCTTCCAGTTAAAGTCCTTGATGCAACAGATGCCTTTGGCGATGTAAGGAAAATATATGGCACTGATTGGGAAGTCACTCTGTACGAGGTTATGTTCTAAGCACTTTATATATTGACTCAGTTAATTCTCCTGACCATGCTAAGAGACGGTTACCATTATTACTCCCACTTTTTCAAAGGAAACTGAGGCTTAAATGAATAAGATGACTTGCCAATGGCACACATCTAGCAAGTGGGGCAGCTAGTACCGTGGGAAAGAGTCACCCAAGAGCCAAAATGACTTCACTTTAATTTATATGTGTGTGTGTATGTGTATCCTATTTATTATTTATTTTATGTAGCATTATCACTTATATATTTCCTAATATGAATATATAAGCATACTTATATATTTATTGCTTGTTTTATTGATGTACGTAATTTACTAAATACTAGAGAATTTAGTACTGAATTAGCTCATTCTTTTCCATTTGCTTTCATATTTTTAAAGCAGAAAAGCCCCTTTCATTAATGTGTTGGGCAATATGCCAAAGAGGAGCTGCTCGGGTTAAAGTGGGGAAAGAGAGGGGATGCCTGTGGGTCGGGCGATACGGGCAGCCCAGGTGGCTCCTGCACGGCAGCTCTGCTGGGCCTTAATTCTTCTCAGAGCTCAGTCCGAACCCCTCTCCCTGCCGGTGGCCTCATCACTGAGTCAGCTCCTAAAGCATGAGGCAGAGTTGGATCGCCAGGGCTGGACGGGACTGTAGACCGTCCAGTTTAGTTTTTTACCTGATGGGGGCCTAGGGGTGCACATGTGAACTGTGGGCTGCCGTCTCTGCCACTTGACTTTCCACTCCCCCCTGGACCCCTCACCCCCCAGACCTCCAAAGCAGAGGGGGCCAAGTAGAAGTTAGTGCTCACACTTTGTTCCAAGGGTACGTTGTGTTTGGTGGTGGTCGTGTTGTGTTTTAACAGTGTGTGTTCAACACAGTCTAACCCCTTCCTTTCTCCCTTTACCGACTTACCTGAACTAACTGGCCCCTTACAGCTTCTCTATGTCCAGCCCTGACCACCGTCGCTCCCTGAGGGGCCTAAAACTAGGATCAGGGGTGTCAGCTCCCACCCTGGCCAGCCACATGGTCTGTGAGCTTGGTGACTGTGTCTGGCTCACCGATGCATCCCCAGCACTTGGTATACTTACTAGTTGGGACATAGTCTGCACTCAACGTGTGTTTTCTTAAATTATTAATTAATTAACAGCACTAACTCACGCTCTTATCAATTGATTTAAATGTCAATGCGTTAATTATCCTGAAGAAGCAGATGTGGTTTTACATGCTTGATTTACAAGAAGGAAGCCTTTTGGGTATCATGGGGTTTGTTTTAAAATCTTAAAAAAATAGCAGGGAGATTTAGTGGTTTGATGAACCATGGAATTAATTGCTTGCTCTGTCCAATTTCAATTACTCTCTCCCTCGTCCAGTCTATTAAAAGATGCTTTGGCAGCTTTGACACTTTGTTTTACATTTCAAATCCCAGGTAAACTTACCTTTCAATGTGAACAGGGAACCACAATATTTCAATTCCATGTAGGAAGTTCACCAAACTTTGGATCCTAAGCATACAACCAAGTTTGAAGCAAATTTAGAACTTAGAAGATATCCCAGTTTTCCATATTTATTTTCTATATGCCAGTGTAATTCCCTGGAAACAAAGCTATCATCTGTCATTGTTTTTCTATCATTATCAATGCAAGTGGCATGACAAGCTCTTTAGGCCCTCTGGGAAATTTGGAAATACCAAAACTCATCACAAAGTACAGCTCTCTTAAAACTAAAAAATGCAAATAGTTAATTATTTTTATCATGCCTAATCATTAATGATAGAAGTTTGAGTTAAGTGCCATTAAAAAAAAAAAAAAAGGTGTGTGTGCTCTTAACCACATCAGTGCTGCTTTAAATGTTTGTCAACTCAATGTTCAAATGACCTCAAATTATCAAAATGTCAAAGGCAAGAAATAAATTTTTCAGTTTGAAGTCATGTCTGAGTTTTCTGCCGCCTCATGTACAAGTCTGCCTTTTCACTTGTACTAGATTTAGATGAATATTCTCAAGGAATTAAAGTAGGTTACCTACCTGGACCTTACCACTGATTTGGTATCAGTTACCCAAAATAGGAACGTCACTCTCTGAGAGGAGGCAATATGCTTCTACTGATAATATCTATTTGACAAATGATCACCTTCGGCCTTGCTTTCTGTTTTTTTTATATTTCATTTTTTCCAACAATATTCAGTGGTTGAGTAGTAATCAGGTCTAGACACCAGGGCAATTAAGTCCAGCTTTCCCGCAAATCTGCCTGGCTATCGGGCAAGTAAGAGGCCAGAGCCAAGGTTCAAAATCAGAGCTGTTACATTCTTATGTCTGTGTTGGTTCCTCTTTGCCACTGTGCTTCTGTATACAAATTGTTAATTCACTGTTCACTTTAATCATGTCCCAGGTAAATTATGCATTAAATGTTGTAAACACTACACAGAGTCACCATTTTGCCAAAGAGTAGCTGTGCTAAACCTCACACATGTATTTTAAAGGAAGAGAAATAGCCATATTCTTTGTGCCACTAATTCCTATTATCTCAGTTTTTTCAGTTATTTAATTACTACCCTGGGAAAGGGGCAATCTTTCATATAAATACTATGGAATTAGATGGATGCCATTTCTCTCCACAACCAATTTTCATTAAGAAGAAAATAGAAGATTGACCCCTAGAAAACACCTGCTTTCAGTTGTAATCTTTAAAAAACCAACAACAAAATACTAAGAAGCCTCATTTGCAATTTGAAATGTCTTTCTAAAAGGCCACAATTCACTGAAATGTCACATGTAGGTGATGCTTTATTTCTTTAATTCTGATGGCTTTTAACAAGCAAATTCATAGCCACTGCAATCATTTCTCTAAAAATGTACTGAGACTGAAACAAATAATATACCTGAGTGGGTGTGGGTGTGGGTGTGTGTACTAAAGTCACATTCCAGAGTTCACAAGATCTTTCCCAATAATGACCTACCCAAGTGTCTGAGAGGAGGTAAGTGACTCTAGAGCTCTGGCCACACCCTGTACCATTCAGAAAGCAGGCTGCATTGGGGGGTTCTGCTTCATCTTACATCATCCAAGGTGTCCCCTAGGGTCAGTGGACATTGTTCTACTATCAAAATTGCTCCCTGGAGAACCAGTAGACTTATTTAATAAACTGATACTTTTTTTCCTCCGCTCCAAATCTAGCAATAATAATAACAAATTACAACTGTGTCTCTACCTTGCCTAAAAACCTTGTACTGGGTTACCACATCTACAGAATTTATAATTTACGCCGTAAATAATGGCATTGTAAAAAGCAGGCCCTGAGACTAGCCCTGTACCTGCTCTGCCACGAGCTGCTACTCTGACCTTCGGCGCGTGCTTTGACCTCCCTAGATTCCAAGTTCCTACTCCAAAGCTAGGCTGTATTCTCCGTCTACAATTCTGATTCTTTTTTTTTTTTTAAATATATCTTTATTGATTTCAGAGAGAGGGCAGCAGAGGGAGAGAGAGATAGAAACATCAATGATGAGAGAATCATTGATTGAGCCCGCAACCCGGGCATGTGCCCTGACCGGGAATCGAACCCCGATCGCCTGGATCCTAGGTCGATGCTCAACCGCTGAGCCACGCCGGCCAGGCTACAATTCCGATTCTTTATATAATTAGTTACCCATGCAAATTGGAAAATGCTATCTTTATGTGTTGAGCACTATGTTCAGCCCAAACCTAGTGTTGAAGGTATTTTAAAAAATCAGCTCTGTCCGCAGGATGCTTTCTAAGAACTCCGAGTTTGACCTGAATGTCCCTTTGAGGTACCAACAAACACTGTGTAAAACTTTTCACAGTGTATTTTGAAAATAAAGTTTGCTCTTTCTCTAATGGACTCCAAGTAGTAGAGTGCTATGTTGTTAACAGATGGGACCGCGAATCTTAGTAACTTATTATATGACCTTGGGGAAGAGATTTAACTTCTCCGAACCTAATTTTCTCCATATAGGTTAGAAATTAAAATGATACCTTATGGTTGTTGCGAGGCTTAGGGTTTGGCACAATAACTAGTGCATAGTAAGTGTTCAAAATTTTTATTGTTTTTAGTGATTCTAAGACACTTTATCAATGGCAACATTGCTTTCAATCAGCAACTTTTTCTCAATGGCACAAGAAACGTTCATTTTACAGTCAGTGACATCGTATTGTAGATACTTAAGTATGACCAGCTTTTCATTGCCCAGCAATAGAGGAGCTCAGTATAAATTTGGGGAATTAACAATTGCTGGTATATATGCATGTTTCAGTGATGTGTGAACAGATGTTGTTTCACTCTTTGGGAAAAATGTAGTTTTATTGACCTATATGGAAACCAACAAAAGTCACTTCTTGTCTATGACCTAGATAGTCAGATTAAAAATCACATTATGAAGTTATCCTCATTTGCAGAAAATGTCCTTCAGTTGTAACATTCAATTAATATTGTAACTCATCAAAGGTGCTGAATAATAATATATGCCACTATCCAATTTGGCCTGTCCCAAAGGAGAATATATTTATTTAGCTTTCCCATGCCAGAGAGATTAAGGCCTGAAGATGCTGCGAAAGAACCTGTAGCTATCTTTGTTTATTTTTCCCTAGGCTACTAATTATGTTCTCACAATATGATTAGTTGAAGTAATTTGCATGCAAAGCACATTCGATCATATAATGCCTTTGCATTTTTGTCCTGTGGTTACTCAGCTCAGATAACCTAACAATAACCCATTACCAGGAAAGATGATCTGAGCACACGTGAGAACAATGAATGATATGTTGATTCAAAATGTCAGTAAGTTTCAGAGATAAATTAGAGTTTTTAAAAAATTCAGTACAACTTACAGTGACATTCACTGTAATAGTTCTCAAGTTGGGCTGAAAATAGGGATTGTTTTAAAGCATAACAGTGGCCTGGTCATAGACTAATCAAATCAGAATAAGTGAGGCAATGTCTCTGCAGAATATCTTGTAAAGCTGCCCAAGTGCTTGCGTATGTAGCCAGGGTTGAGAACCAGTGAGCTAAGTTAGTAAGAATGGTGCTTTCAAAGATACAGTAAAGAAGTACCACGTATCTATAATAGATCCTAGGTTCTTTACTAAAGGCACTTACAGTGAGGGAGGTAAGCGAGACCCCTTGTTTGCAGGCCTGATGGTTTATGTGATCTGTTCAAATAGAAGGAGTCAAATTCAGTTTTAAAACTTTGGTGAACTATTGGAAGAAATGAGACTCTTAAAGTTTCCCAAGAAAATAAGTAGAGCATTTTTGTGACAATCCTTTATATATTTACATTTTAATAGTTTTTAACACAAACACAGGCTAATAAACATCACACGTTTGTAGGTATTAAAAATACAAAATAAATAAGTAAAATACAATAAGCCTCTCTAGCCCATACTTATCTGATATATGGGTTCTTCGTGGGAAATCTTTTATTATAAAAAAAGCAAAGTCTTCCATTGTTATTATGAAAAAAGGCAAAAAGCAGTATTTCCCTATCATTGGTGTTATTTCAGCTCAGAAAGCAGAGAGTGAGGGCTTAAAGCAGGAACCCGAGGAAGTAGGAATGAACATTGTGTAACAGGGACCAGAGATCTAAGCCACGTGGAACCCACATGGCTGAAGAAATTCGGATGCTGGTTGGCTTACCCTGTTTTTAAACCCTCAGGAAGTTTGCTATATTTTGGTCACTCATTTCATTGTAATTAACTATAGATACTAAGATTGCCATGGGAAACAAAATTTATTTTTTTATTCTAGGACAAGAGAGAATTTAAACTCTACTTAGTATAGTTTATGAAATGCCAAGAGCAAAAGCCGATCACTTTACTTCTGCAGATGGCATTAAAATTCCAGTCACGGTATTGTTTACGGCACTCACACTATTTGGTGGAAAGTATGAAAAGCAACAAAGGAATCATTACATATATTTTTTTATAGCCACACTAAATAGATTACACTAGATATATTCAGTATAATTTCCCTTGTTAAATGGCTAATAACAAATACTTATAAACATACACTGCCTTTGATCATTCAGAAGGAGGGACCTTTCTCTTTCGTGACAGGGTCAGTACTGGCTCTTTGTGGCCTGTGTGCTCCTGCGCTTAATTAGTTAATTAGTTAATTAACTCAGAACATAGGAAATGTGAGGGAAGATGTTGATTTGATCTCATTTTGGTTTCTCCTGTTGTCCCCTATGGTCCAGCCTCTTCCTCTTGAGAGAGAGAGTTTCCTTATTTCTTAAATCTAGGCTGGCCTTGTGATTTGTGTTGGCCACTGGAAGTCAAAGGCGGTATCCGTGTGCCAGTTCTAAGCCTAGGACTCAAGAAGGTGGTTTGCTTGTCTTTTAAAACCCTGTGAGCCCCTTCAGAAAAAGCCCGAGCTAGCCAGCTGGAGGACGTGAAGCCAGACGACCCCCGGGACAGACGCCTAGCCGACCTGCAGCTACTGCAAACAGCCGAGAGTCCAGCTGACACCACACTGCCCGGCTGGCCCACAGACCAAGTAAGCAACAATAGAGCATGGTTATTATTTTAAATTACTAAGTTTTGAGATGGTTTGCTGGGTAGGACCAGAAACGTGGTAGAGAAAGTAGACCCTACAAGTGGGACCCTGCCATAGCAAAAATCTAAAATATGTGGCGTTAGGAAGAAGGAAAATATTAGCTAAACCTGGGGGTAAAAAAATGGCAAGAAACTTGGTTCATAAAGGATTGGGAAACGGTGAGAAAAATTTTGTTGGATGGCTGGAAAAATGGTGGCCTGTAGTTTATTGACAACACTAACATTTGTGGTGAGTAGAAAATGGAAACTGTACCTAATGAATTCTAGGCCTTGGCGAGGTATTTTCCAAGCAGAACATGAAAATGTCACTTGATTTCTTTCTGCTAAATATAAGATACAGTGAGAGTGAGAAGAGCTGGAGACACATTAAGCACATTTGAATAAAAACCAATTCATAGTTAGAGATTCCAGTGTTGGCCACTCATAGCTGATGTACTTGGCGAGGGAGATTGAAATGATCAGATTGACTGCATTGGTTTAATTTCAGCATCTCATCAATCACAGTTAGTTGCTAACTGTGAGATTTAAGAAATCATTTTACACTCTCATCTTTTGATATTATCCATAAAAATAGCCGAGCTTACTTGACATACTTTTTTTATATCTCATACACATTTGTCATTCTTTATGCTTTATATAGTCTCAAAACTTATTTTAACAATTTTATCAATTTGTTTAATATGAGGTTTGGCTTGCTTACTTATTTTACAAATTTATCACAGTGTTTTGGTGGTTGTTTTCTTGCCTGTTTACTAAATGATTTAAATTGTTTGGACATCTAGTTGCGTCTTCTCGAGCAATGCTTAATGTGCTTCTGTGTAAAATTATCCTAAGTAACAACAAAATTATCCATAATACTTTTCCAGTGCTAGAGGAATTCTAAACAAAATGCAGACTCAAATCTTATTTCATTTACTGTTGGCACTTTTACATAAGTATTTCAAAAGTCAAGTTACAGCTCCCAGAGATGGGTAAAAGTATCAACTTGGGCTAAGGGTGGGGGGAAATAATGTAAATATCCCAAAGCATTCTTGTCAGTATTTTTACTATTTTTACTTATCTTTTACTCATGTTATAAGGCAGCATATCAGAGAACTGATTTCTTTGGGGCATCATTATCTCTATGGTTAACCTCTATAATTATATCTCTATAATAAATAGCAATTCAAAGTTAAAACAAATTAAATACAGTTGACCCTGTAACTACATGGGTTTGAACTGCAAAGGTCAATTTATACATAGGCTATTTCTAGTAAATAGCTCTACCCTTTCCATTCTGTGGTTGGGCGTCCATGGATGCAGAGGGCCAAGTATTCACTGATCTGCACCACTTAATATGGGGGGCTTGGGCATCTGGATTTTGGTATCTGTAGGCGGTTTGGGAACCAATCCCCCTCAATGCCAAGGCACAAATTTGTAGTTAAATTTTTGGGGGAGTCCAAAATTAGTGCATGGATTTTGATCATGTAGGGGGTTGGCACCCCTCATTCCCACATTGTTCAAGTGTCAGCTGTACATACAATTAAAATAAAATATTCAAATGTTGAAATAGATACGTATATTTCCAATCTAAAAAAACACACACACAAAAATGCCATTGTTTATTTCCCTAACACAATTTAGGGTTTAATTGACATCATGATTTCTTCTTCCTGTCATTTGCTTTTATTTTTCACTTACATGTACAGATACAGTGCCCTTCGATGAACAGTAGCTACCCTAGCAGGAAGTCTAAAAACACACATGAGGATGGAAATACGATTATAATAGGTGAATATTTCTTTTTTTTAAATGATGCACAACAATCACCAAGAGCAGATTCTCATGGATCAGAAAACTTTTCAGCATCTGACCTTTACCATCCAAATGATTTTGAAATTTTCTTAACAGAGCCCAAACATATTCCTAAATTTTTAACTTGGGACATTTGACTTGCAGGGAATCAAAGGCCCCAAAAAAGACAATTTCTCTCATTTTCTGTCTTCAGCCATATGAATCCCCGAGTGCTAGGGTATTTCAGGATCTAAATGCAGGAAACGCATCTATTCCTTTTATTAACGTCATTATGCTCTGTGTATTTTTCCCTGCGACTGGAAGGAGATGGCTGCTTCAACACTTACAGTGTTTCCCCGGGCAGCTTGTTTCGTGGGTTCGCATCTCAGCGCCGTGGGGAGTGCTCCTCGAGCCCCTGCTCGTGAGCCGACTGTCGGAGGAAACGACGGGCGGCGGTTGGTAGCCAGCATTATTTGCCGCACTCGGTAGACCCCTCGACTTGCTGCTCTGGGATCGCAAGGGCCGATTCGCACAGTTCTTGGGGCCGGAAACAATAGCTCCAGTGGGGAACCTAACCAGAGCCCCCCAACATCTGGGAGCCCCTTGCACAGCCGTTTCATTCCCTTCTGGACTGGGACTGTCAGCACTGGGCCCGTTCATCAGTAAAGGGGCAACTCAATTTAGGCACTTACTCTTGAAAACAGGCTGGGTTTGAAATAATAACCCCTGTGCTTTATTCTGAAATGTTTCTTTGAAGCCCCCATCTGATAATAAGCAGAAAGCCGTTTAATAAAACCACCGACCAAGTGGATTGAAGGTGCTCAGGTTAGCATCCCTGTCTTCACCTGCAGTAAAACATGAGGCCGATTACCAGGTCGTAAGTGTTTGGCTTTGGCTATAAATCCAAGCCCTAAATAGATTCTGCAGTCACCTGACATCCTCGGACACCCCCTTTCATCACTTTCCCCCGCGGTCCCAGCGCACGTCCTTCCTGCCCTCCTGTCGCCTGCAGTTAGTGACGCCCCGCGCTCCGGCTCAGTTACGGGCCGTGTGGCCTCTGCACAACTGGGTCTTAGCACTCGATGCATCTTTCAGGATCCAGCCTCTAATCTAATGTCCTCATCGGACAGAAAGTGACCCCCAAACTGGGGTTTTTTTACAGTATCTAGATCATGCACCTAATGTAGAACAGAACTGGAACAAGACTACATTGATGGCTGTCTCCTCCAGGAATTTGCCATCTTTAAAATGTAGTCCTCTTACAACCCATGGACACAGATAATGGGGTGGTAAAGTTTTAAGAACCTGAAAATAGAAAATAAAATGGGGTTGTTTGGGTGGACCCTAATCTAATATTACTGGTGTCCTTACAAGAAGAGATTAGGACACAGGAGAAGACCATGTGAAGTCAGGGAGAAGACTGCAATCTATAAGCCAAGGAGAGAGTCCTCAGAAAAAATAACCCTGCAGACTCCTTACTCTTGGACTTCAAGCCTCCGGCACTGTGAGAATATAAATTTTTGTTGTTTAAGCAAAAAATAAAAAAAAAAAAATAGTACGCCTATCTCCCCAATGAGATTGTCAGTTCCCCGTGTGCCTTACACAGGAAGGGGCCAGAAAGCTGCACACGGAGCAGGTGTGTAATAAATGCGCTAGTCTGAATTTCTCGTGTCCTGGAGTGTGTAGGAATTGGAAACAACAGCTGGGAAAGGTCGCTTCGGTAAATAAATTTTCCACTTGTCATAAAATTCTGTTGTGACAGGTTTTTCAACTCTTTAAAACATCTGGTGATCACTTTCTGTAAGGTTTCACATGAGTCATCGCACCGATTCCAAAATCTATATTCGAATATAAAACAGTAACATGATGAAGAGATGACTTGGATTATCCTGCTTTATCAAATTACCATTAAAAACTTTTCTTTCTTTACTTGAAACTTTATAAGGAAACTTACTTCTCCTAGGCTTCCCTATTTGCAATCCAAGAATTCAGGGATGTTTGGAGAAATGCTTATTATGGGCCTGGGGCAGAAGATATACTAGGTGAGCCTGGTGTATCCTTTAGTGCCAGAGCGGAAGGAGGTGCTCCAAACAAACTAATACAGGGAAACAAGCTACTTTGAGGGGATGTGTCAGAGGGACACATGATCCACCTGGAACTTTCCAATGGCTAAAGATGAGATGGTTTGAGCAACAAACTACAGTAAGAGTGGATTATAACACAAAATATAAAAAATATCCATGAGTTCATACTGATATTAATAAATGATTGACTAAATGAGCTGAGAAGAGACAATTCTGCCCTGCAGAAGAATTCCACATATTTATGTAGCTACTCTGCCTCCAAGGAAACAAAGCCTAAGTCTTTCTCCTTAAGTGTGGACTACACATAGTGACCTCCTTCCAAAGAACACAGTATGGAAAGGGGCAAAAATAGAGTGATTTTGTGGCCGAGAAACTTCACAATCGCTACCCCAGCCCTGCCGACATCAAGGTTAACATCGATGGTGGTAAGTCACATTGATTTATGTACCCTTGATATGAGGTGATAAAAGTGACACTTTGCCCCTATATTTCTTCCTCCCCAAACCCATAACCCTAGGCTAATCATAAGAAACATATTAGAAAAATCCCAAGAGGGGGACCTTTTACCAAATCCCTGGCTATTACTAAGACTGCTAAGGTCATCAAAAACAAGGCAAGTCTGAGGAAACATGACTACTGAATGTACTGGTTATCGTGAATGAGATCAGGGACAGAAAAAAACCACATAAGGTCAAAATTCAGAAAATCTGGGTAAAGTATAGATTTCATTTAATAATAATGTATCAATACCGGTTGGATAAAATGAATAAATGCCCCATGCTAATGAAAAATGTTACTAATAAGGGAAACTGGGTGGAAGGGAACACTTTGTATTGTGTTCACAATTTTTCTGTAACTCCAACATTTCTTCTCAGTAAGAAAGTAACATAATAAATAAATTGGCAAAATATTTGCACACACAAGTCACAAAAGAAAATATACAAATTGCAGTTAATAACGTGAAAAGATGCTCAACCTCAGTCATCAGGGACATGCAAATTAATATCACAATGAAACACCACTGCACCTGACAGTACCAAGGGACAGTGAGTATTTGTTGCAGCTGGACCTCCCCTGCACTGCTGGGCAGGATGTAAAATTGCAGAACCATACAGAAAAACAGTTTGAGGGGCCCTTAAAAAGGTAATCGTACACTTTCCCTGTGACCCAGCAATTCAACTCCTAGATGCTTACTCAAGGGAAGGAAATCACACGTCCACACAGAGACACACATCCAAGTGTTCATAGCAGTTTTATTTATAACAGTCCAACCCCAGAAATTAGTAAGGAGCTTCTTATAAACAAGTTGCGTTCAATAATTGAATTATTATTACAGATTCTTCTTGTAATTTTGCTCTATGTATTGTCTCCAGAATATCGAAATAAATGCTATGTAAACACAAAGATGATAGTCCCATGTTTTACATTGGGCTTATCACTTATTCATACCTGTTCAAGAAAAACCAACCTGTTTTTAAATAACCTCTCCTCGTGGATTTCCTCTCCAGTTTTAATTATCCAGCCGTGCTCAGCAGCAGTGAGATGACTCCCTGCAAAGCATGAAAAGGAAGATTGCTTTCGGTTCATCGCTCTTCAGCTCCAGGTAGCTCAAGTCAGATCTGCTTCAAAGGAAGCTGCTTGTGATGTGTTGTTGTTGTTTTTTCCTGTGGGACAGTCAGCTGACTTTCTAAGTCAGAAAATACTTTGCAATAATAGAAAATGCTTAGATGCATGGTGCATATTATTTTTATTTGTTCTCTTCTGAATTAGATCAAATGTTGCGTTTTCTTTCCTTCAGTATTATACTCTACTCTGAACCAAAATGCAAAATTAGTATATTATACATTTAGTTCCTTAATAATAATGTAATGCTTATAATTGTGGTTGTTTTTAATAGACTAGCAGTCATTGATATAAAAAGTGAAATTTGTAATTTCATGGAAATTAAATGATGAGGCAACTCTGTATTTTTCTACTGACACTAATTATTTAGATATTTCGGTTTTGTTATAGCAAAGCATCTAAGTAATGATTAAATATTTAATAATTCAAACCCAAATTGTTGCCTTAAGGACATATATTTCATAGTGTTTGAGTAGAATTATTATTTCAAACCCACGTACTAACAGTTTTTAATTTAATAATGTCTTCTGTTGAGTTTGTTTCTCTCACTTATTTCAAAACACTCTGGTAGCCAATCCTGAAATTAAATGATGAGGCATCTCTATATTTTTCTACTGACACTAATATTTCAATGGCTAATATTTTGCCTCTGATTTAAGATTCTTTTTATTGGCAATGAAGATAATCCATGAGACCTGCTTCTTCTAGAGAACTGTTCCTAGAAGATGTATTACTTTATTATTTGGATATTATTTATTACATATTTCAAACTTTAAATTGTGTGGAGACAAGAATTACTTCTGAAAATATATTTTTTCGGTTTTAATTCTCCACCTTGTCTCGCAAACAACATGAATAAATCACTCCTCAGCAGCCCAGCAAAGAGAAAAGAAAGGTCATAAGGGACAATATTAAGGTTATTTGCTAGGACAGGTAAGATGCATTCACACATATGAGGATAGTCTGAAAATGAGCAGCTTTCTTACCAGTGTAGTTTGCATAATTCGGAGGGCAGAGTTTCCCCAGAAGCAATAACACAGCCTCTAAATATCAGTGCCAATGCAAGAGAAAGATGTGAGTTTAAATTCATTGGCACCTTCCTTCCCCTCCCAAATAGGGGAAAACGCCACTTTCCTTGCATTTAGCAAACCTTTCGTCAAGAGTGTATTTTTCATCCCTTCCTATTTTCTCTAAGTCTAATTAGTCACGAAGCCGCGCCCATTGTAACCTCCAAACATCTCTAGGAAACTATCCACAGATAGAGTATAATCAATCTCCTAGTTCATATTGTCACCCTTATGCCCCCAGATTACTGCAAAAGTCTCTAAATTTTCTGCACTGGCAGCCTAATTGTCTTCTTACAGTAGAAACCTGATCACCTGATCCACCCGCTTAAAACTGCACTGACTGCTCAATTGCCCAAGGATAAAGAACACTCTTTATCAAGGCCTGTCCAGACGTTCAGGCTTCGCCCGCGATTTCAGCCTTACTCTCGGCTCCCCCTTTTCTGTATTCAACAGACACCTTGGGCTTCTCTCAGTTACATGACTGGGCCCTGTTCCCCCCTGCCACAGGGCCTCTGCACAAGCCGATCCTCCGCCTGACATGCCCTTGTCGCTCAAAGCACCTGTCACCCAGTCACATTTGTACAGATGTCAGTTCTTTAGAGAAGTGACTCACAATTCCCTGGAGCAAAGGAGAGGCCCTGTTTACACACTCTTTATAATATCAAAGTACACTTTTTATTGCTATATGTTTAATAATGTATCAAACACATGGAAATGTGGCTCAACATTTCATTCTAAACACCAAATATATTGAAACAAATAGTCTTTTGATGAATGAACAAATATTACTAAAGCACCTACTTTGTTCCTGGCAGTGATCTGGCTCCCGTAGAACTATCAGGAATCTCCTCGGAGACAAATTGTTAATAGATAATAAATGAGCAAACAAATAAATGTCATGAAGTGTGTAGAAATACTATGTTACTAGTTCTATGGGTAAGAATAAAGCATATTAAAAAGAGTAGGGGGTAAGGTGGCAAGGGGACGTGGTATCTCTGAGGAACCCACACCGCTTTCTGGCCACAGCCCGCAAGGCCTCGCAGGCATGTTGCTTTAGAGCTTAGAATTTATTCTGAGTGAGATGAGAAGTCATTGGAGTGTTGTGAGCAGGGCGTGATGTAGTCTGATGCGGTAAATAAAGTGAGGTGTCCTGAATTAATAAGAAAGTTTCACTGTGGTTGCTCCATGGAGTACAGACTTTATTATGGAAAAGGTAGAAGCATGTAGATTAGTTACCAGGTTACTACAAAGGTGCAGGGGAGAGATGCTTGGAACCCAGATATGTTTTGGAGATAGAGCTTTCAGGATTTACTGGAGAAGGAGATGAGATTGGTGAAAGGGGGGTATCAAGACCCCAAGATTTTAGTCTGAATTCTAGGAGAGCTGCCATTTACTGAGAGATGAGAGCCAATAGGCACAGGTTGGGGGTGGGTGGGTTGGGAGAGAGAGTCAAGAATTAATAATTATTTTAAGGGAACCCTGTTTTCTTCATGGGTGAAAGTATCTCAACATAGCAAATAACTTAGAGCATTAGAAACTCATGGATGAATAATCATGCTCAGGGCATTCTGCATTGAAATATTGACATTGTGTTCTGAAGAAATAAAGTATTTATATAGTAGTAATTAATTTTTAAGTCATTTTTTTAGAGTTGACTAATATGGCCAATGCAGGGCCTGATACAAATCGCTCTAGATGCTTTAAAGCCTATGGTTTTAAACTACTATGGCAAACAGAATGTTTAATTCACTAACTCTTGACTGTGTTGGCTTATTGTAACTAGATGATGTTTGTTGAGGGTGCCACAACATGATGTGATCCCTTGCCAACTATTACAATAATTCCCTTATAGCACTGACAATCTCCGAGGGAAGAGGTAAAGAGTTCACATTTAGACAGGTAGAATTTTAAATACTTGAAGACATTCTAAGAGATAGTTCCAATTATTACCCTCTTAATATAGGAGCAACCAAGGGACCTTGCCTGGCTATAAATTTATAAAAATTGCCTAAATATTTATAAGCATAGGCATGCCCTCCTATGTATGTGGGGTTTGAACTTGTAATACTGTTTTAACGGAAAAACTCAGGCTGAGAATAAATTGAAAGTTGTCCATGGTTGATACTGCGCCGGCTGCCTCGCAGGAGTTAATGACATATTTGTAAAAGAAAAGACTCCATTAACCCAAGAGGTTGATTTTTTTCCAAGATAGACCCACAAAGGACAAGCTCATAATTCATAATTAATTACAAGACATATGAAGGAAAAGGGCATATCAGCAGAGTTGTCAGGAAAAAATAGAACCCAAGAACTGGAGAGATTACACAATTATTAGAAACGGAATATTTATAAATGTTTAGGTAAAAGTGGATCAGAACACAAGAAAGGAACAAAAATGTATCAAAAAGATAAAGCAGAGTCGATTTGGATTTCTGATGATAGCTTTAACATGTAAGGGGCTTAGGAGGTGTCATTTCTGGCTTACAACAAGAAAAAAATCTGGGAGGGAAAAAATACCTGGACACATGAGAGCGTTGAGGGGGCAGGGCAAGGAACTACCATAAGTCTTGAGGTACAGACAAGTACAGAGAATCACAGTGAGATCAGGTTTCCATGAGCCGAGCCTTTGGATCTATATTCTAGGCTCTGATGGGAAAAAAATAGGCAAGACGCGAGAGCAGATGAGGAATGGAAACAGAGAGTGGAAAGAAAGGGGACACAAGAGAAATGAAGAATGCCTTTGATGGGCTCATCAGTTGACTAGATCTGGCCAAGAAAAGAATAAATTGGCTTGAAGCTATGTCAGTGGAAACTTCCTAAACTAAAAAGCTAAAGGAAAAGACATCAAAAGCTCCTAGCAGGCTATCCGAGACCTGCATGACAATTTTTAAAAAGGATAACATATGATTAATTAGAATACTAGAAAGAATGAAACAGAAATGTTTAATATAATAATAGCCAATATGTTTCCAAAATTAATTAGACACCAAATCCCAAAGAATACTCAAAAGGAAACTTAAGAACTAAAATCTACTCCTAGTTGTGTCCCATTCAGACTGCAGAGAACCTAAGACAGCGATAAAATCTTAAAGGGAGCTGGGGACAGGAAGATATCACCTTATCTCTAGAGAAACCAGGGTAATAATTACAATGGGCTTTTTATCAGAAACCCATGTCAGCAAGAAGAGAGTAGTGTGAGGTATTTTGTGCTGAAAGAAAACAAAACCACCAGCCTAGAATTCTATATCCAGCAAAATTATCAAGAGTAAGAAATAGAGGCTCTCTCAGACAAACTAAAACAGAGGCCAGGCTGAGCAGCTCTGAGGAGATTCATAAACAGAACCTGATACACTCTGATGATGCCCCAATGTGGACAGATCTGGGATAAAATCACTCCATTGGAAACTGGAAATTATAATGTGAAACTTCTAATAACTGCGTAATCATATATTTGGTAGAAATGGCGAAGTTTGAAATATTTGGAAAATATATACAAGCTGATGTTGTTATGGTGAATCTTGGAAGAATAATTCATATCCACATTGTGACTCCATTATGGGTTCAGCTGTATTGTGTCTGAGGTCTTTCAATCCTAATAAACCATTCCTAAGAGAAGGCGCACATGATGTAGTAAGGATTTAATGAATTTTACCGTATAAGTGATCACAAAGAACAGATCAGAGAAACATGAACATATAAATAGGAATGTTTATTTTTTGTAGATTAATACTTTAGTACCAGTATTAAATTAAATATCTCAAAGTTCTTTTCAATGATTTGAAAATTAGGGCACCCAGTAACATGAAAGAGAAATGAAGTGTGTGAAAATTTAAACAGCATTTTCTAGTCAGACACAGTCTATTCTGTTTTGAGGGAAAAAGGCAAGATCAGCCCATCCGTGAACTGAACTCTCTGGATCCTCTCGCCATGGTATGCTCCTGGGGGGATTATGTTGCTGGTAATTACTGTTCACTTCTAATCATATCTGAATACTGTGGGGGGGGGGGGGACTGTATTCTAAATAATACCAGGGATTTGAAATACATAACCTGGGAGAAACTTTTAATTTAGCTATTACGTCGTTTCTATCTTTAAATACCGTGTGGCTTACAAAAGAAAACTTAGCATTACTTATGTGTGATTATTAAGGTGTGTATTTAACTACACGAAAGGTTAGGTAAGGGTTTCAAACAAATATTTTCTCCATGACATATTTGCGAAGATCTTTCTTTTTTTAAAAAAATCTGGAATTGCTTGTAATGTAGCCTTTATCATCTAACAAACTCCTAGGAGACACTGATGGAAAATATCAAGAAAGATGTTTTGTTTACATTTGTTACTGTATCCTAGTGTGTAGGTATCTGATTTCTATTACTGTGCTTAGAGGCTTATAATGATGAATCGATACATGCGTGAGTGATGTACGTTAAGTAACACACAAGACACCTGTGGAATGTATAATCTATGAAAACACCCTTCCTAAAAATCAGAAGACCCTGAATCTGGAAGTAGCATGTAACAGAGCCTGAAGGAAGGCAGTAGAAGGTGGTGGCAAGGTGGATTATTTTGGGGAGGAGATATAGTTTGGCAAAATTTTTTTTCTAAAAATGCTTTTTACATTAAATGAGAAAACTCTCAATTACTGCTAAAGAAAACAGTGTGAATTTGATAGGGAGACTCATTTTATCTTTCCAATTTACTTGAATCCATCTAGGCCTTCTGAAATGAATTTTAGTATCTTAATTTGGTTAGCAACTAAACCTAAAGTCCAAAGGATAGTTGAGTATAAAGTAAGTAGACGTGGATTTTTTTAAAAATCTAGGTTTTACCGCATTGTACAAGCTTTTTCAAGGGGCTGGGAAAAGCCAGTACAAGAGATGAATGAAAAAATGAAAAGAGGTTTCATTAACAGATCTGGTTTGATACTTTAAAGAGATTAATGGATAAAATGATACCCAGGGCCACACTGACCACAAATTCATGTTAAATAAATAAATGTGAGCCATATTGAAATCTGAAGATTTTGTATGTGTGACCAGGTTAGTCAAGCCAACTAAGAGTGCCCCTAAAACATAGGCCTGAATCAAAACAAACTATGATCCCTGGTAGAAAAAAAATTTAAGAAAAAGGGAGTGAGCCAGGCCACTCCAGTCTCACTGTGTCCTCTGTCCTTTTACCCACAGATTTGTATTTAAATAGATGGTGGAAATTGTGGAAGGGGCAGCTGAAACGTGGCGGCCTGCAAAACTCCAGGTGGGTTAACAAACTTGGATGCTTTTTCAACCTGTTCACTAAGCTTGTCAACCCTCAAGAACAATTTGTAATGCTTTCAATGGCATTGTAAGATAAAACGAACATCCCCGTCATGAATTGGAAATCAATAAAGCATTAAAAATGCAAATACATTCTTGTTAATATGATATAACTGTGAAGAACTTTTTTAGACGTTCAATTACCATTTAACACAAAAGCCTGTAATGTTTTAATTAGGAATCCTTCACCTAATTGAGGTCAGGATTGTTAGCAGTGGATGTCTAATTAGCTTGCTTACAGCAGCTATCTTTTTAGAAAACTCCCTGAATAAAATCCTTCCTTAAAAGATATCCACCACCCCCCACCACGACCACCACGACCACCACGACCACCACGACCACCACGACCACCACCTCACACACAATGAAAGGAGTGCATGTAAAAGCTATTGAAATCCAACTAAAGTCTGTACCTGAGTCAAAAGTACTGTAACACCATCAGATTTCTGGTTTTGACAATAGAATACGTAGTATGTTTACATATTGTCACTGGGGAGGCTGGGGGAAGGGTGCTCAGGAACTCCCTGTAACTACTTCTGCAACTTGCAGGGAGTGTTACATAACTTCAAAATAAAAAGTTATTAAAAAATGGACCCGTGTCTTTCAGATTTACAAGACTATTTGAGTTCTCTTTTGAGTTTACAGGGACTATTTTAGACAATAATTGGTCCCATGTAATAAGGCCAAATTAATGTGGCATTTGATATAGTTCAAGTATATACCAGTGGGGTTGATTCAAAATTAATTACGAAGACCTCAGATCACTGTAGCAGGCCTGAAAGTTGCTCTCTTTTCGTAGAGAAGTCTAGACCCTTGACTAACCAGGTGATTTATCAGCAGTCCCACCTCTTATCCTCTCTCCCTGTTTTCCAAAAACTCGATCAGCAGCCACAACACGGATCATATATTTTTAGCTATAAAGAGGAGCGAGCGGTACTCCTTTACACGGTATTTTCAGTAGCATTTACTCGTCGACCTTGCCATTTTTAACGAATATATCCAAAATTAGGTCCTTCTCGTCTTCAGCTTGATTTTAAACTTGATTCTTAATAGGCATTGATTGAAAACAAGATATAAGTAAAAATATAGCAAACGAGGCATTAGTCAAAATACAGAAGTGTAGAAATATATTTATTAAAATGAAAAAAATGTAGCTTGAAACTCCATGCAAAACAACCCCTAAAACTGCCCTAATGAGTTATGGAAACGCTTGCTCACAATAATAAAAATGCCATTTTCATACAATGCCAAAGTTACAGTAACAAGAGAGGCAGGTTCTTGCCATTGGAGACTGTCCCTTACAGGTCAGCTTCCTGTGCCCAGCAGCTGTGTGGGAAACGCCTTCACTGGGGACCTTTCTGGCTGAGCTCCTTTCAGTAGAGATGGTGGGTCTTTATGCAAAATGTGCTCAGTGGACTAGAATCAGAAAAAGGGAAGTAAATGACCTTCTAGTGCCATGAAAAAACACATTCAATTCCAAATTAGAGTCATTCCAATGAATTTTGGCCTAACGCGGTCAACGTAACTGATGACACAATTCTAGGTGCTTCTAAAAGGAAGTAAGAAAGTCGGAGGAGCCAGCCCTTTGGTTTTCTGACGGTGCAACGTGTTCTAAAACCCTTTGTACAGAATGCCAATATTGGGTAAAATGAGTCATCTATCTCAAAAAAATGGATACTTTAGCAGACATTTATTTCTTCGCTTGAGAAAAATACGCCAAGTACGTTTTTAAAGAGATGAATTCGTGATTTCTCCTCTGAATTTGTATACCTCGTTGAAATATTTTCTAATATTTGTATATGGTCCAGTCAAAAGAGCTAAGGAGAGACACATGAAATTACTCTGTTAACATAAGTCACACACAAAATTTTTTTTAATATTTTTAGGTTTTAATGCAATTGTTGATTTGTCTTCTATTTTGCTGCAACAACTAATTGTGAGTGGACATGTCACCTATGTGAGTATTCTTTTATCTACCCATCTTTCCTAATTCTTTTTAAATAAGAGCGAAAATAATGATTTCGTTATGTAACACAGCATTGTATCCCTTCCTTTAAAAAAAAAAAAAATCTCATAACAAGGAGAGACCACCAAATATTCATCGTTTAGGAAGAGGGAAGGTGTTTGGCAAATCTCGACATTCTCTCTGCGTGTCTTCATGAGAGGCCTGTTCAGGCGGGTGCCCAGGCTGGGGGGCAGCTGCAGGAGCCAGTTACTGTCGCCAGCCTTTCCGAGGCTGCTCTGTGCCTTGGTCCTAAGAGGCCTGTCTGTCCCCACCAGCACCGGGAGTGTCCGGGTGGAGGGGGTGCCTGTTCACAGCAACCGCTCCTCTTGCAGACCAAGGCCCTGCCTCGTTCACAGCAGGCGCCCCTGCCCCGGCGTGCGGCGCAGTGCGGGGAACACAAAACGGGAGCCCTCAAACTGCGAATAATTTAAAATTATTAGGGGCCATGAGGAGGCGGGAGAAGTAAAAAAGATCAGTGACCTGAGAGAAGCCACCCAGGTGGCTAAAATCTGCACAAGTAGATGGGGGTGAGACAGGCGCCCTCCCTAGTCGCGGTGGCTGAAGGCTATTTTAAGAATGTGTTTGAAGTTGCGCCTGTCGTTCCTGTATGCGCCCCACTCTGTTCCCCGGACCCCGATTCTCGAAGACGGCGGAACAGACCGTCGCCGATGCGAGGCTTCGCTGCGCTTCGGGAACTGTGTAGAAATAGAGAGCTTGGAGCTGAGGCCACGAGGGACAGAAGCCGGCATACGCGGGACGGTGGGATGACCCGAGTGTGTAGAAGCACGATCGGGGAGCCAGCGGTGCCCCGGAGGGTCCCTGCCACTCCGGAAGGGGCACACATTTGGGGGGGCAGCATTTAGATAGACGTAAGGATTGGGCTTTACGTTTTAAGCCCGTTTCTCTGGCAGCAGTGCGCCAGCTGGCATGTAGGTTGCACAGGCCGTGGCTGACGGGAGAGTGGTTGGTTGACTCAATAAAGCGGGGCCACCGATATTGAGGCGAGGGTCCCTGTGGCCACTGGCAGCCCGGACTGTAGGACAGGAGGGAGCTGAAGAGAAGCCTGACCGAGGGGGCTGGCAGCCCAGAAGCAGGGACTAGCTCACCCGTCTGGCCAGAGAGGCAGAGATGACTGGGGGTGGGAGAGGGTGCGAGGGGGGGGGGGGCTCGCTCACTGAGCTCTGTGCTGCCATTCCCTGCACAGTCCCCTGTCGTTCGTAGGGCTTTGCAAGTCACCCCACTCACCTGGGCCCACTTCCTGCCCTCCTGCTCCCCTCCAGTGCCTCTCAGCGGCCTTCCCAGCCCCGTGTCTACCATTCTCGAAGGCATTGCGCAGGTGAGCAGTGGGACTCAGCACGGGGTCACCGGCGCCCTCTCCCTGCGTCAAGGCAGCCCAACCTCTCCTTGGGGCTGGGACTCTGCCTCCGTCCTGCTGCGGGTGTCAGACAGGCGGGGCTAGAGTGACTTCCAGTCTGCTCCCTGCCCTCCTCTCCGAGCCTCCATCCTGGGCAGGGGGCCTGCTGTCTCAGTTCCGCACGGCGGTGACAAACGGCAGTGAGCCACTTTTAAGTGGGTGAACAGGAAAAATATCAGACACTGAAAGACACTGTGTTTCTTGCAATTTTCAGACATAAATATAATCCTGCCTTTTCAGATTGCCTGGGCTTTAGCCAACTGGCTTCGTGGAAATAACCATCTATTTTCCTATTTAATGTCCAGCATAAAATCCGTTGGCCACAGTTAGTTGAAACATTTAATAAGAATAATGGCACTGTAACACGTTGTACTGGGAATTGTGGTCTGCACCTAGAAATACAGTTTTACTTTGCAGCATTTTAATTGCACGCTCTCATTTCTGCTCCTAGGCACCCCTCAGCTGTGGGGCATACGCTTGCGTCTGCGACTTCCCTAACTCCTGGGGACCTTTGTCTCTCCCTCTTTGTGAAGCGGTCCCTGGGGATGTGGGAGCAGGCACAGTTGCGTTTCCCTCTTACCGAGCAATGCCTGTGCCTATATTATGTATTTCAAATGTCACTCGTTCTAAAATTTGAAAAATAGATGAATAAATGAAGAGAATTGATTTTACCCTTAATAAGAGAATTATAAGTGTGGTTTGGATGGGCTATTAAATAAATTCAAACCTGGAGAGAAGCCTTCCGCAGTGTATTCATGTGGAAGTAAGTCATCCCATGATACTCGGACCCATTCATCTGCAGATTAACAAGTGCAGGGTCGATCAATTCCAAGGATGAAATGCCAGAGAGTTCTTCAGGTTTTGCTCCCGAGTCAATCATGTTCATTGTATACCTAGTTTTTAAAATGCGTTTTATTTTTAAAACAATTTTATATATACAGGAAAACTGGAGATAGTACAGAGAGTCTCCATGTAGCGTACATTCATTTTCTCCTATTGTTAACGTCTTATGTTAATACATTTGTTACAGTGAATGAACCAATCTTGATACATGTTTATCAACTAAAGTCCATATTACTCAGACTCCCTTAGTTTTTGCTTCATTTTCTGTTCCAGGATCCCATCTAGGAAGCCGCATTACATTTAGTTGTCATGTCTCCTTAGGTGACAGTTTCTCAGGCTGTCCTTATTTTTGGTGACATTGAGAGTGTCTAGGGAAACTGGTCAGCTCCTTCGTAGAATGTTCTTAAATTGGGATTTATCCAATGTTTTTATTATGATTAGACAAGGGTTATATGTTTGGGGGAAGAACACAGAGGTGTGCATGTGAGCACACTATCCCGGGTGCATGGCGTCCGTGTGGCCTATCCCTGTGGATGCTGACGTTGATCACCTGGCTGAGCACGTGTGTGACAGGCTTCCTTGCCTGAAGTGACACTCTCCCCCCCCCCCACTCCCTTTGGGAAGATGTCACCGTGCACAAACCATTCTCCATTACAAGGCAGTCGGGTTCCTTGGAGAACTACAGGATTGTAGAGAAAATACAAGGCGAGCCTGGGGGATCTTGTAGTACCAGAAACGAAGGAGGTGTTGGAAATAAACAAAAGGTTGGAGTTATGTCAAGGGGATACCGAAAGACTTCCCAGCGGTCAAAGCTGAAAATGTCAGCAACAAAATAAATAGCATTGTCAGGTTATAACCAAAGTGTAAAATAGATACACGTGTCAACTAATCTACGGAAATAATAGAATAAATAAATGTGCAGGAAGGAACTTCAGTTCTGAAATATTCCAAATAATACAGTGTGTTAACTGTAACCCCTTCCAGCTCCCGGCTCTACTGAAAGGCATCGGGCTCGCTGGCTTCCAAAGGACACAGAGAGAAAACAAAAAATCACTTCGCCATGGAGAAGCCCGCAGGCCCTGCCTGGGCCTCCAGCCAGAGACACCCGACTGGGTGGCCACAGAAATGACGGAGGGGCCGCCGCATAGCAGAAGAAACGGGGGAGATGCGACAGTTAAATCTAAGGCGGTAGCTCGTTGGATCCTGCAACAGAAAACGGGCATTCATGGAAAAGAACAGAATCTGAAGTTAGAAGTTCAGTTAATTGCGATGCTCCAAGGTCAGTCTCCAAGTTTTGACAAAAAGACCATAATGTAAGATGTTAATAATCATGGGGAAGCTGGGTGGCACACGAGGATTGTCTGCACTATTCTGATGAGCCATCTGCACTGTCTTTGCAACTTTTTGGTATATCTAATAGTATTCCAATATAAGAAGTTTATTTTTTAAAATAAACTAGTGTTTCTAAATGTAAGATAGAAACCATGTATAGATATATGTATTGTCATCCCTCAGCATCTGCAGGAGACTGGTTCCAGAAACCCTGCAAATGCCTAAATCCCCAGGTGCTCAAGTCCCTTCTATAAAATGATGGAAACCAATGCATATTGTCAGCCCTCTGCATCCACAGATTCAACCAGCTGCAAATTGAAAACAATATTTTCAGTCCGAGGTTGGGGACCCTGGAACCTGCCAATGCAGAGGGTCAGCTGTGCTCAGGGTGTGATAAACAAATATGGATTAACTGGAATGACTCCCTATATGTGTTAATGAACAGTATAAGCCAAGGCAGAAGAAATATTTCTGACCTTCAAATCTAAGGAAACCGTAAAAAGTTCAAGATTCCATTATCTTTACATGAACCAGGTTATCAAGCAGGATTTCTTTCATTTAGAGCGGATGGTATTCCATATTTCTTCCCTGATGTTCTTAATTTTGCAAGCAAGGCTGTTCTTGAACTTAATTTTAAAAAAACGGTTTAAAATGTACTAAGACCATTAAATATTGGTGCTTGCCCCATTTTTACTACATAGGATGTGAGAAGAGATATTTTTACCGTGGTACATGGCTTACTTTGCAGACATTACGACTGGAAATACAGTCCAAGAAAGCTACAGAATGTGTCACGATTTTATTTTATTTTTAGTTAATAGTATCGTACAAATGTGAATTTTTTTAATTGATGTATATTTAATTATACAATATCCTATTACTTTTAGGTGTACATCATAATGATTTGACATTTGTATACATTATGAAATGATCCCCGTGATAAGCCTAGTTACCATCCGACACCATACAAAGTTATTACAATATTATTTACTATATTCCATATGCTGTACATTACATCCCAATGACATTTTATAACTGGAAATTTGTACATTTTAATCCTCTTCATTTATTTTGCCCACTCCCAGACCTTCCCCTCTCTGGCAGCCACCAGTTTGTTTCCTGTATCGATGAGTTTGTTTGTCTGTTTTGTTTTTTAGATTCCACATGTAAGTGAAATTATACAGTATTTGCCTTTCTCTGCCTGACTCATTTCACTTAGCATAATACCTTCTAGGTCCATCCATGTTGTCACAAATGGCAAGATTTCATTCTTTTTTATGGCTGAGTAATATTCCAGTAACACACACACACACACACCCCTTTATCCATTCATCTATTGATGGACACTTAGGTTACTTCCATATCTTGGCTATTGTAAATAATGCAGCAATGAATAGAGGAGTTCATATATCTCTTTGAATTAGTGTTTTCATTTTTCTTTGGGTAAATACCCAAAAGTGAAATTGCTAGATTGTATGGTAGTTCTATTTTTAATTTTCTGTGGAATATCTATACTGTTTTCCTTAGTGGCTGCCCCATTTTACATTCCCAACAACAGTGTACAAGGGTTCCCTTTCTCTACATCTTTGTCAACAATTAGTTTTGGTCTTTTTTTTAATAATAACCATTCTGACAGGTGTGAGGTGTTATCTCACTGTGGTCTCGATTTGCCTCTCCCTGATGATTAGTGTAACTGAGCATCTTTCCATATGCGTATTGGTCGTCTGTATGTCTTCTTTGGGGAAATACCTATTCAAGTCCTCTGCCCATTTTTATTCAGGTTTTTAAAATATTAAGTTGTGTAAGTTCTTTACATAGTTTGGATAATGACCCCTTCTCAGATTACGATTTGCAAATACCTTCTCCCATCGAGTAGGCTGCTTTTCGTTTTGTTCATGGTTTAAACCTTTGCTGCACAAAAGCTTTTTAGCTTCGTGTAGTCCCAGTTGTTTATTTTCGCTTGTGTTGCCCTTGCCTGAGAACTAAGACTGATGTCAAAGGACCTATGCCTATGTTTTCTTCTAGGAGTTTTATGGTTTCAGGTCTTACATTCAAGGCTTTAATCCAGTTTTAATTTATTTTTGTACGTGGTGTAAGATAGTGGTGCAGTTTCATTCTTTTGCATATATATGTCCAGTTTTCCCAGCACCATTATTTATGAGACTGGCTTTTACCCATTGTATATTCTTGACTCCTGTGTCATAGATTAATTGACTCCATATGCGTGGGTTTATTTCTGGGCTATTTCATTGACCTATGTATCTGTTTCTGTGCCAGGTCCATACTGTTTTGATTACTGTTTGATTACTGTAGTTTTGTCGTATAGTTGATCTCAGGTAGCATGATATCTTCAGCTTTGTTGTTTTTTTCCTCTCAAGATTTCTTTAGATATTCAGGGCCTTTTGTGGTTCCATTCAAATTTTAGAATTTTTGTCTTAGTTCTGTGAAAAATGCCACTGGTAGTTTCATAGGGATTGTATTGAATCTGTAGATTGCTTTGGGTAGTGTGGACATTTTCAGAATATTACTTCTCCCAATCCACGAGCACAGTGTATCTTCCCACTTATTTGCGTCACCTCCAACTTCTTTCATTGATGTCTTACAGTTTCACTTACAGAGAGGGTAACAGTGGGTGTAAGACTCACATAAAGGCCCAATCTCCTACTTTGTACTTAGCGACATAACACAACATATTAATACCAAACACATTACGTTTAGAAATATGTATTATGCCAGTGTCAATGCATAAAAACCACAAAACAGTATACTGCGCTATGTAAAAATATGCCTCCTGTTACAAGGAAAAGGGCAATTAATTTCTTTGTGTTTTTAGTATCTAATAAGCAATATTTAGTAATGACAAGTAGAGAACAGAATAGGTAATTTTGACCTTACCAATACTACTTAGTAGAATCTGTGATGATACTAGATGATCACAAGAGTTTCTTAAATTTCATAAAAATAATTATAATGTTCTACTTAGAAAATAAGACTTTATATTTTGATCTTTTCTTTCTAATATCAGTAGTCTAGTATTTGGCATAGATTGAATCTCATTAACAGAAGCCTAGAATTGAAAGAGAACAGCTGGAGTGTTGAATCAAAAACCCCTGCACAGCAAAAATCAGAGCTTTGTACTTAATTACTTAGTGTAATATAATTATTTCAGAAACTACTTGATTTTGAGCAGTATGAATTTTATTTATGCCACTTAAAGTAAGGGAAATAGAGAGGAAAATGTGGTGATACATACTCATTTTTTCCTTTAGAAAAGGGACACTACTTTCAGTTGAAAGAACACAGAAGGAAGCACTGTTCAGCAGGAGTTTGGGAATTAAGGAAACAACTTAACTGCCCTTTTGCATGTAATCCATTCTTCTGCTAACGGGTAAATTTGACATTCTTCCAACTACCACTAAAACTGTCAGGAAACCCTTGAAAATAGCATTTAAAAAATCAATAGTGCCCTTCACATCTTTTAAATTGGTCAGTTTTGATTGCCTCCTTCCCTGAAACGCTTTGGAATTCCCGCGAGGACAGGTGGCGTAAGCCAGCATTACGAAAGCCATTGAAGAGAGACACCCAATTTAGAGAGCAAGGTATGGTAGACGCGTATTAAAATGCATCCTCAGGTGCCGCCTATAAGGGATGCCATGACTTCTTAAATATTTCTACCTCCTGGGTCAGTACCAATCATTATTATAGATAAGTAGATTATAGATACCGATGTATGTTTGGTTCAAAAATGTAATCTAAATGTGCAAGCATGGGCTTCTTTTATAGGGTGGTATGGAACTAATCGAGAAACCCAGGTGTGATATCCAGCCAAAGGTAATATGTGCGCAGCGCCCTCTCCAGAGGTCAAGGGCTCTGAGAAGGTCTGCGAAGGTCTGCTCCTTGGACTTTGCTTTGATTCTGCTCTCCAGACTTGGGACTCAAAAGGGTCCTGATGGGCACTGTCATCCTTGGCCCTCCCTCCACACTCTCATGGCAACAGAAACAGGTCCTGTTTCACAAGGTGATCATGTGATTGTGGCTGTGTTCTCCCTGCTGTAATGGAAGCCAGGTTTAGGGACAAGAGCCCCTGTGTCTGCAATACAAGAAATAGTGAGTACACACGAAAAGAATGACAGAATTACCTGGGTAAAGCCCACTGCAAGAAGTGATGGCCAAAGGAGTTGGATTTCTAAAAACAAATTTTTAATTTTAGCATAGTTTAATGCACATATCAGCTGATTTTTTTTAAAAAAATTAGATGGATTTTTAGAAAAATAACCTGTGTGCCTACTCTGAGTTTAAAATATAATACACTCAACAGAAGGTAGGAGACACTGCTCCTGAGGCTTCCATTGGAATTGTGAATCTAGCTGTGCCTATTGCTAGGGCTGACTTAGCATTTGCAGTTAATTGAGCAAATGTATGTCATGAGCTGAACTGTGTTCCTGCAAAATTTAATTAATTTCCTCAGAATGTCGATGAGGGAGGGCATCCATTCAAGTGTCTCTCTCATTTTGTTTTTCAAGTTTTTTTTAAAGAGTTTGTTATTCTGATGCAGTGAAATTAAACAAATGAGAGGCAATGCTGTGCTTTAAGCCCACCTCAAAGCTGTGGTTTTTAAAAAATCAATTTTATTGAGGTATCCTTACATACCAATAAAATGCACTCATTTTAAGTGTGCTGATCAGTGAGTTCTGACAAATGCCTAGGCCCATCTGAGCATCACCACTTCCGAGACCAAGAATCCCACCCACCTGAAAAGCTCCCTCATTCCGTTTGCAGTCATTCCCCCCACACTCAGGTACTGGGAAGCTTTCTGTCACTCTGTCGTTCTGCCTTTCCTAGGATTTCTGGGAAACTGAACTGCACTCTCCGTGTGTCGGGCTGCTTTTGTTCAACATGACGTTTTCAAGACTCCTTGGCATTGGCATGTCCGTCGGTTCCTTCCCTGCCGGAGGTGAGCGGTCGTGCCGTTTCCCTCGCCCACTTTCTGTCCTTGGCCGTGATCTGTGCCTGCACCGCCTGAAAGAGTGAGACGGGCTTTGTCCCCAAGCATGCCTTTTAGGTGGCTATGGCCTCGGGCCACCTCCCCGACGGCAGAGCTGTTGGATCGGTGGGGCGCGGGCGGCGAGGGAGTGTGGCTCTGAAAGCCCAGCACAGGTTTCCTAGGAGGCAGGTGGCAGGCAGGTGGCGGCCATGGCCTGAAGCGTAAGGGTGCCCAAAGCAGAGTGAGCAGGCCGCTCCCTGCCGACCCACCGCCCCAGCTCTGGGCCTGGGCCTGGGCCTGGGCCTGGGCCTGGACACCGCCACCACTGGGTTCTGGTTTTCTTCTTTACGCCCTCATTTGCGGGAGGGCAATACCTCCAAGGCTGACTGCCGCGAAAACAGTCATTCTCAAATGCAGAGGATTGTGTTCCCGAATAGGGACTGCGCAGCTCGGGCAGGGACAGCCCTTAGGAAACATACTTTTATTCCTCAGCAAGTATATACTCACATTTGTGTGAAATCAACTTAATGATAAATGGAGAAATAAATAATAACTATATAATAGGTAGGAATGCAGTCTAGAAGCACACCCTTTTCATATTGCTCTAGTTGCCCTTCAAATGTCATTGCCCCCTCCCTGTAGAGTCCTGTTTGCTCTTCTGTGCTCTGTCTAGTGTGACAGTCCTGTTGAGGGAACAGTGCATGTCACGTGTTGGCGGGCTCTGTCTGGTTCACAGACTCAGCTTTGTGCCGTGCGGTGACCTACGCCAGAGCCCCGCAGTCTAGTTTTACACTGAAGGGGGGCCATGTCACAGGCCTGGGTAGCTGTGGAGGGCCCAGTGTGCAGGAGCCCTCCTTGTGGACACTCAGGCAGCTGCCCCAGGGAGTGGTGTGCACTGCACATAAACTCACCAGAGTGCTGCACACCAAGGCCGGGACATCTGCAGCTTGCCTGGCATCTCATGGTCAGACGGGTCCAGAGGCACTTCCAGTGCCAATTCGCCATGGTGACAGGAGCCACAGGTCATGATGGGACCATGATGCTGTGCCCTGACCACACCACAGGGACGTGGTGCTCCATCGCCACCCGAGAAGGGGATGCTTTTAATGTATTTACCCCACTATTCCTTCTGATGGCATCTAGGGTCATATAGCACGATTGCAGCCCCTTTTCTTCCTGTCTCTAACGGTTATTTGTTGTTCAACCAGAGGTTACAACGGTCCATACTATTCCGCTTTGTGGAAAAAAGTGACAGATGGTTTTGTTTGTGGGGAAGAAAAAACAACTAAAAATATTCATAGTGTTCCCCTTTGAACAGGAGCTCACAATAATTACCAGCTGTTCAGTATTTGTCACATCCCATGAAGAATCTGTAACAATGGAGTAGGATTTATCTTCTGTATTTTTAAGTGGGCATATCTCAATTAGTACAATACTTCTCATTGTTGTAGTAATTATTTGTAAAGTGCTTTTGATAAATAATCTGATATGTTCTCACTTTAACTTTGTCAAGCACTAGTGCAAAAATGAATCCAATTCTGCACTTGGTCCCATGATTTCTGTATTTCTTTTATTTCAAGAATGCCTCTGTCACCATGACTTCTACGGCGGAAACTTCTTTCTCTGAGAATGAAATGAAATGCAGGTAAGCTTCTAATACCTCAAAATAATGCTGAATGTTGCATCTCATCTTTACTTCAGAGTGTTCTGTGCCTGTTTATTTCCATGCAAGCCAAGTAAACATAGCCTTTTTGGTCTGTGGAGTCTTCATGGCTTTTGTGGGTTTTCACCATATGCATCCAGTCGTAGAGCCCAATTGATGTCAGTGATTTCTGTCTCTTTGGAAACAGCTTACAAACAAAATACTTATTTAAGCATGAAGTAGGTTATTCAGGATCTCATAACAGTCGCCTTTCAAAACCATTTTTCACAAAATATCTGAGAAATCTGTTTTATCCATTGCACACTCTCTTTGATAGTCTGTAAATATTACTGGGAACATGATTTTAAAAGGAACAAAAAAAACCCTTTTTCATATAATAGTGTTGAGTCAATCTCATCTTTCTCGGTGGTTTACCTTTCTGGTCCTTTTGTAATTTTGACGTGATTGATAATGTTGAAAAAAATATCAATATTCATCTGAAAGTTAAGCATATCTTAAAATAGCTATCGCTTCTTCAAAGTCCCCTGACAGAAGGACAAAGGTAGGGAGAGAAAATAGAAAGAGAAACCCAGTCTTAAATAATGATGATTGAAATGCCCTACTTTTACAAATTTTACAGAGACACGTTACCCCAGATATTGTCCAGGGCCTTCAAAGCTCCCTCTGCAACTGATGCACCCAGAAGCTTGGGTACACTTGACTCTCGGCCCCAGACTTCCCTTCTCTTGGATAATAGAACTCTCTGTGGCTCCCTAAGGTATAAAGAATAGCCTCTTGCATGGGTGTCCTCGCAACTTCTTGAGAGCCCCCCCGGCCTGTCAATCTGCTGGTTGCCCAGAACTGCAGGCCGGGTGCTGTTGGCTGCGACACCTGTTGCCAAGCCTCTCTTCACCCCTAGTTTTCAGGAACTTCAGGCCACACAGTCTCTCCGATGGCTGCCTGTCTTCTTCCCAGGTGGTTTAACGGCACAGATTTCTCTGAAGAAATTGTCTTCATAAATCTCCTAAACATATTCTCCCCTCAAACTGGCCACCAGTTCTTAGCATTTCCTTTTGCTATCTACATGTTAATCTCGACTCCCAGCGCGCTGTATGTAATGTCTTTTATAGCTAGCTAGGTGCCGCAATCCAAACTTTCGCTCTAACACCATTTACTTATGGGTGACCTTAAAAGATTCGGAAAGTCTACTTGGTCATATTTATTTGGGTCGCAAAAGATCTCAGAAAACGTAGGCTGTGGCAGATCAAAACGGGGCTTGTATCAGTTATTGAATCTGAAAATACAGTTACCATGTTGAGGTCATTAAATCGATCAATTAGACAAAGACTTTCATCCTAGATTAGCTTCCTTATAAGTATAAGTAGAAAGTCAAAACTTGTTCTTTTCATAGCTTTTTCACAGTTTACATTAGTGTAATTTCGGGAGGTAAATCACATATGTACTTTACTTATGTTCAAGTAGGGCTTTGCTTCTTGCCAGCCCTCGCATTCCCATCTTATTTTTCCACCCAGACGCTTGTCTCTTCTGGTGCTTTGTTCCCACTTTAGAGACTGTTAATTATTTGGGCAAGATTTAGAGCAAGACTGAAACTAAGTGATTTGCAATTTCTATTTACCTTAGACAATCAGCTTTCTCCACAGTACCTCCAAGCTTAGTAGAAAAGGCAGACTTAATTAGTAAAAGTCACGAACAACACTGTACAAAATAGTCATTTCCAGCCTTTTGTGAATCTTTAAGAGATTATGTTTAAAAAAAACAAACAAAACCCAGTTTTGTCTGCAATACCTTAAGCCAGGAAAGGCTTTGTTATTCAGCATTTTTCTATTTTCCCCTCAGTCTAAGCTAATTTATCTTAAAATACTGTCAGCAATGGTCCTTAGTTATGCACATGGTAAATACAATAATTCAAATATTTAAGCTCTGTTTGATATAAAATATCTCGGTGACCCCCAAAATCTAGACAAAAAGTGTAGCGATGGCCAGAAGCAGGAGGTGGGGGCTGGGTGGAGGTGAGTAAAAGGGAGCAGATAATGGGGAACATCTGTAATAGTGTCAACAATTTAAAAAAAGATAGTATCTCCTAGATAAGACTCTTCTAGGGATCTAGTTTTCTGACCCTCTTAATTCTTCTCATTCCCCAAAACAACCTTTCTCACTACTTTCCTTTTTAAATGGGTCATTTTGCGGAGGAAGCTACATTTTATAATTTTACACCTGGGTGGTATGCAAACTGATCCGTTCCTGCGACCGCTGGTCCTCTTATTTCTTGATAACAGATCCCAATATGTAGCCGCACCTCTTGCCACTCTGGCTTTTCCCCCCCTTCCTGTCAACCCAGTACAAGCTCTCTGTTCTTTTGGAGATGTAAGGAGAAATTCTGTGTCGTAATTCCAGAAAGTATATTTTAAGTGGGAAAGACGATATTCTAATTTTTGGAAGGGGTAGCAGATATCTAAGATTCAAGATGGTCTTGGGGACTGTGGTATTCATTGCAGCACCACTTACAATAGGGCCGTTTGATAACAACCTAGAGGCTTAGCAGAAGGCGATTAATTAACTAAAATACTGTGCAGCTAGAGTACAAAATCCCCTGCAACCGTTCAAAGCAAGTTTCTCAAGGGTACTTAATACAGAAACGTATCTCGTTGTTTACATTCTGTGACAAAATTAATTAAACTGTGGGTTTCCACATAATGGAGACTCATACGTCCTTAAAATGCTGTTTCTGAAGGTTACTAATAACACGGGGGGATGCTTATATGATGTTAAACACAGACGCATAGTGTCCCCTTGTGCCTGAAGCCTCCCTGGGCACAGAGCAGGGCCCGAGGAAACCCGCGAGGGCGCGCGGTTCTTCCCCTTCCCCCTTCCTTCTGTAGAGTTAAAGTTTCTCCCATGGAAAAGCATCATCTTCCTAGCAGAAATGCGCTTAGAACTTATTTTTTTAAATATATCTTTATTGATCTCAGAGAGAGGAAAGGAAAGGGAGAGATAGAAACATCAATGATGAGAGAGTCATTGATCGAGCCCGCAACCCGGGCATGTGCCCTGACCGGGAATTGAACCCCGATCGCCTGGATCCCAGGTCGACGCTCAACTGCTGAGCCACGCTGGCTGGGCCGAACTCATATTTCTAAGGATACGTCGTACAAGGGCTGCAGGGACCTCAGTGAATGAGGGTTGGGGCGCTTTCCTTGTTTGGCGTTTCGGGGGTGACTGAAGGACTCGGCCCGAAGATGTGCGGGGAGCTGATGGGGTGAAGGCCAGTCTGCCAGAGACTGAAATTTCATGTGGGAAACAATGCGCGAGTGAGTTTACATCCTCTTCCCAAACAGCCTGCCTGAGATGATGGAGAAAGAGAAAACAGGAGCTAAAGAGGGATTTGAGGTTCACGGGGGCCGCTGTTGTATTTTGTTAGGAGACAGAAGGAAACTCCGGCGAACGTTGAGTATCTGTCTCCACGGAGGAAGGGGGACATCCGCAGCAGAGGGAGGTGGCTGGTGGCGGGGTCGCTAAGGAATTAACGCCGCCGCTGGGAACAGCAGCTCGGGGAGCTGACGGGTGGGCGGGACAGCATTGCTGAGCCGCACCGGAGTCCGGCTGCCACCGGGGGCCCAGAGAGTGTCATGACACCAATCTGCTCAGATGTGTGATTCAATCTAACAGTCCGCGGGAGGCTGGGTACGAGCGGAGGAGGCGGAGAGCTGGACCGAGGCAGGGTTGGGAGATTAGAAGTTTGGGTAGGAACTGGACAAAAACTGTAACTCCTGTGCAACTTCAGTGACAAGGAAATTGGATTTATTACTTTATAAAAGGGGTGAGGTGGCCAGCAGTGTGGTTCAGTGCTGGTTCGATTCCCAGTAAGGGCGTGTGCCCGGGTAGCAGGCTCGATCCCCAGTGGGGGGCCTGCAGGAGACAGCTGATCGATGGCTCTCTCTGGTCATTGATGTTTCTCTCTGATCACTGATGTTTCTCTCTCTCTCCCCCCCCACCCCCCCAGATAATTTAGAGCATGCTCAAGCGTGGTCAGGTCCTTGAGCCATCCCGGGCCTGTTCATTGCTAGGGGGTTTAGCCCATCGCCATGGTTTCATGGGCAGGGCTTCATCATAAACTTGATCTAACCAGGGAATATTTTCCAGGCTCACTTCCTTCTGTTTATTTTCCTCAATTTCTTGAAGGCTTTTGAGTAGGGGAGCAGCAGCATATAGCATCACACACGAAAACATGAGCGATTATTGACTGCTGAGAATAAAGTTGCTCAGATTGAGCTGGCGAGGTTTGCCCTGCGGTCCTTGCAGGTAAAGCGGCTTCCAGAAGGAGAGAAGGTCCCCGGCCCTCTGCCTCTTGCTAGTTCCCAGGGAGCTGTGCTTTCTCCCATTGAGCAGCATCACGATAGTCAGGTTTTGTGTCATCCATGAGTACAAATGTGTGTGAAGACTGAAAGTTGATTTTCTCTCTCCGATTAGAGGAAATAAGGTAGAAGGATAATGCCTTTAATATATATATATATGTAAATATACGTTTTCTCATTAGTGTGATACAATAATTCACTTGAATTGTCATGTCATGCTTTTCCAATTACATGAGAAAGCAGACGTTATTTCTATTCTGTATCACCGAGAAAATTACTTTTAATCCTTGCTGCCACAGCATCTCCAGGCTGTCTGGTTCACAGTCAGATGGATGTGGGACATTCATCAGAAGCATCTACATAGAAGGTTGTGATAAGGTGGAATGTCAGCAGCTATAAAACAATACCCAGATAAACAATGGGATAGATTATGGCCTCACAACGAGAGGGGCCACTGTAACATACGTAATGATTAGTATTACAGATGAATTCTCCCACATCTAATTATGGGCACCTCTACACCTACTCAGTGTTATAACTAATAAGAGGCCCTGTGGGTTTCAAAAAATCAGCCATGAATAATATTAATAAATGCTTCAGAAGCACGTGGGGAGGAAAGTACACTTTAGCATCTTCAGATCAATATTTGTACTAAATTGCCACAAAGAGCTACACAGTGTCTTAGAAAATGCCCTAAAGGAAAGGACTTATTAAAAGAGTTTAATAATCACGATGACATTTATTGAGCATGTGTTCTGGGCATGGCACTTTTCTAAATGCTTTGTATGTATTATCTCATTTAATGTTTTCTTTATCTGATAGGTATTATGATTGTCACTATTTTACAGGAAAATGGACCAAAATAAAGAGAAGTAAACTCTCATGCTAGACATTCTAACCGTCACTACCTTATGCAAGATTTTATATTTCATTATTTGTTACACTTACAATAAGGTGAAGTTGTTAAATTTTATGGCTTCTAAGAATTACCCGATTTTGTATGCACTTATCCAATGGGATTCATTATTTTTGCTTTCAACATTCTGTTATTACGCCAAGCTTCTTTTATATCTAGAGGCATACTGTTTCAAAAACTGAACTGATACAGGCACTAAAATCTATGACTGTGTGTCAGTGTCATTAACAGAATGATAAAGTTAACCTTTATCATTAACCTGATACATCTCTTAAATACAGAACAGGAGTCCATACCAAAACAAGAGTCTACACCAAAACTTGTAATGCTAAAAATTAGAAATGACAATACATTTCAACATTGACCATAAAAGGGGTATGGTATTATTAGTTCTGCTTTTCCCTATTTGTTTTCATCTTATTTTTGAGGTTTCATTGAATCTTAAGGCACATCAGTCTAATGAAATGCACACATCATTTCCTAAGCACCATTGAACATAGCTGCTGGATATTTACAAATACATTTAAGGAGAAACTTAAAGAAGTATGTGTTTTGGGGTTTTTTTTTTATTAAAACTCTGCATGCATACTTAAATTACCCTCCTAAGAAGCACATGGAAAATATATAAGAATTTTTTTTTAAGGAAGCTTTGCAAGTACAAATTAAATAGTCTCACAGAGGCTAATGGAGGTGTTTTTTTTTTTAATCAACATTCTCCATGGTGGGGGTGGGGAGTGCAGTAAAGTTTATCTAAATGGGAGAAATTGAACTGACTGGGTCTCAAAAATTACAACTGGCCCATTATGGGGAAACATCGAATGCTTTTCCAGTCAAATTTTATGAATTTGGTAGGACTGAGTTGGAGATGAGAGGACTTTGTGGGGAACCATTAGCTCAGGAAGCATGGTTGGGGCAGGGGAGATTTTGACATTTAGCCTAAGGAAGATCAGTTGAACTCATAAGAAAAACTACAACTGTAAGAGTTAAGTCTATCCTGACCCAACCCAGCATGTCTTTCCTACAGCAGGTCCTCACCAGGAGACTCTTAGCAGGGTTTCCCAATACAATGGGTCTCTGCATTTATCACAAGAGGGAAAGACATGTTTAAGAAAGAAACTTTCCCCCAGAGAGCATTTTCATAGGGCCATGGCTTTCTTCTTTCTTCCCATCTGCTCTAAACGTTTCCCTTGGCTAATAAAGCCGTCCCTCAACTCCCTGTGACCACTCACATTTGCTGGTCAGACTCCTGCTTTTATAGCTGTTTTTCTTGATACAGTTGAATCCAACTGATTCTCCACTGGACTGAGTGTCAAAATCTTCGGCCCCAGCCATTCCTCCTCAGCTAATGGTTCTCCATGAAGGTCCTCTCATCTCCCGCTCCGTCCTATCTCCTCTGCCTCCCGATCTGGTCACTAACTTGGTATTCAACTGACCTGAGTTTAGATGCTAGATCTGCCACTATCACTTGTATGATCTGGGATCTATCACTTAACTTCTGTGAACCTCAGTCATCCCATCAAAACTGGTGTTTGAGAAGTAGTAGTATTGTCAAGATTAAAATAGATATTGTGAGTGAAGGTTATTTGTTGACATACTGCATTACAATTACATATAATTAGGGAGGCTATCAAATGCAAAGTTGTGGCTTTTCGAAGAAGTATATATCAAAATTTTTAAGGTGTTGAAGTGAGTTATTTATAATTGCTTGACTTTAATTGCACATTTTGGGGTTAAAAGCAGGTGTCTGTAATAACCTGGAATGCTGTTGCATTTTTAATTTATACATGGAAAGTTCATCTCGCATGTACACGTCTAGCATGAGTAAGAAGTTATCATTGTGGTTGATAGGTATATAGTTTATTAACACTGCAGCTGCTTTTTATACAGCCTTGTCATCAACTTCCACTGGCTGAATTTATAGACTGTTCCATTTTCTCTGTCCAACTTTTAACTACATGCTTGATGGCCCACCATATATTAACACGGGTAAGCCAACCACCGAGAGACAAAAAAGAAACCTACTTTAATAAATTGAACTATAAACAAATCACTAATTGATTAATATTTATTCCATTAAAATTAATCTTCACATCTAGGTAAAAGGACAGCACACCTGCAATGAACAGATGGCGGGAGTAATGGAATCGATTTTTAGTGATTTACCCACATTCCTCGTGTCCCTCGCTTGAGATGAACTGGTTCGGGGAATCATGTGCCTTTGAAACTCCTCCTTAGTAAACGGCAGAAAAATGAGCCCTTACAGTACATGTTCTTATGGGTTTTGCTCATAAACACAGGAATCACATAGGATGAGAGGTTTGTGAGAAGGGAATAGGCATTGAAATATTTGTTTTTTCAAATAAGTTTTATGAGGAGAGTGAATAATTTGCACAGATACTATGTCCCAAGGCTGAAATTAGCTTATTTTAGTGGCATTATTAATATTACTACTATTAATAGTAGTAATATTACTAATAGTACCACTATTTTAGTAGTAGTATTATTGAACGAAGTTCAGAAGTCCATGCCAGACCTTGAGCCATAACTTTCTAACAGCCCAGCTACCAGAACTTGCCAAAAAAAAGACTCAGGACCATGGGCTCGATTGAATTTCTGTTTTATTTTGGGGGATTTCAGTTTTGAGAGAAAGGTCTGCAATATTGTTTAGCTTTGTTTTTTGGTTTTTTAACCCTTTCCGAATATGCTGATTTTACTCTTGAAGGCAAAAAAATAAATAAATCATGAGAATATTTATTGATGCTATTCCCATGTCCTTCTGGCTTCTCTTGATGGCTAATTTTAAATGCTTTTTTATTTCCCTTGAAAGCAAAAGAGGAAACTAACCAAAATCAATCACAAAACATAAACCCGGATGCCACCTAGGACTGTAGTGAGATTTCCATGAGCCAGCTCTGGGCTCTGCCATGTTCGTGCTTGGTAATCCCTGTAGAAATAGGTCCGTTTTTAACTTTTGTGTTGCAAGTTTTACCACAGACTTTGGCCTCTGGGAGTTATTTTTCTCAGTAGAACTGATCACTTCCAAGGGACGGAATCATTCCTACTTTGTGTATAGAAAGAGAGGCAGTTCTTTACTGCTCTCATATCCTCGAGAGAAGGGCTTTATAACAAAAGCTATTGTCGTGCCATATGAATAGTAAATAGAGTAACTTTTCCCTCCTGCACTAGACATGAGAATATCTAGTCCCTAGATGTTCTCATCTAACCCGGGCAAATGCCAGTGTATGCAAAACCAATTCAAAATGATACCTTTTTCCCCTCTAAGTTTTACTAATATTTAGAAATGCAAGTAGAACAATGATTTCACTTTTATCTAAAATTATTTGATTTAGGGATTTGACTTATCACTAATATTAGTAAGATCACATACAACTGATTTAAATACATTTCAAATACAAATATTAATCAACATTCATGATTTTAACTATATTGACATAAGATATGAGACCCCCCCCAAAGCGCTCTAGTTTAAGAATCACTAAAATTATTGTTCTACATGCATGTGATCTTTAGACATCTCAGTTCCAGTTTCCCTTTTTAAATGGCCTAACTCTTTAGAGTTCCTAGGAAAGGCCTTTTGCGTACTTTACACGTCTTTGTGTATCATGAATCCAGGGTTTCCAAACCTACTATTAGTAGTTGTCTCTCCACTAAATATGCTGGATCATCCCCAGCCCCGATTTACTAGCAGATTGACGTGTCCTTTTACATTCCTCATTATGTAGTAGAAGCTATGGGCACTTGGATACCAAGTGATTTCAAATTGTTGTTTTATCTATAATGTTCAGCCATTCAGATTAGAGAATCTGTGTCATCACATCATTTCAACATAGTCTTGCCGTTAGTATTGATTTTCCTGCATATGTATGTATGCAAACAGACACATGCACACACACAATTTTTTCTTACTGCTTTAGTTCTTTGCAAATCAAGGATATAAATCTTTTGTCATGTGTGTTGCAGATTATTCCTGGTTGTTTATCACTTAAATTTTTCTAGTTTGTCATTTGACATTTAATAGATGTGTGTATAGAAAACAAGCATTTGGATTTTTTAAATGTTTTGTATAAGTTTATTGATTTTCTTCTGAGTGTGGCTTTTAGTACATTCCCTAAGATTTTAGAATTTTAAACAAGTCTAAATTTGTAAACTAATTATGTAATGGTAAGGGTTGTTTACAGTTTGAAATGTCCCACTCTGAAGTGATTCTAGATAGATGCTAAAGAAGAGATTAAGCAAAGGCCCCCAGTTCCATGTAGATATTAATTTTTAAAAGTAAAGTCTACTGCGTAAAGGATTAAATCTCAACCTGAAACACGTAGATAAATATCCTTTGGGGGGAAAAGGGAAATAAAAATAGTGAAATGCTACAAGAATAAAGCTTAAAATGTTTTTAGTGGCCAAGTGTAGCAGGACTGTGATGCTAGTCCTCAGAGGCTTATCTACTTATTATGTGGCATTAAGTCACTTAGCCTCTCTGGTCCTTGGGTTTCCCACTAATAAAACGAGAGTAGGATTATCTTACTGGTTCCAACAGAGGTTTGAGACTCTCTAGAGTTTAGAAAAACACTGCAAGGGTCTGTGAAGCAAACAATAAACCTTGTGTTCAACCGTATCTATCACTAGAACCTCAGATTAGCTCTCTGACAGCCGGAAACTAAAAACAAACCTCAGCGTGTTGGGTCTCATATACTGTGAAACGTGCTTGTGCATATCCACGTGTAAATTGACGGATCCAGTTGTTCCATAAACATCTGATGACTATTAAAAATGTTTTAAATTGCACACCTGTGTGACAGAACCAGCCTTTGATACCGACGTGATTATTTATATAAAAGGACAGATTGGCTTTGCTGAATTCACTGACTCCTACACTTCGCTTCTAAGTTTCTACCATTTCAAGGCTGTCTTGATTAAGATGTAGGAGGGAATTAAGTTTATTCAAGTTGGATTAATGAAACGCTGATTTGAAAAGAGTGCTATCCCACAGTATTTAGTGTTTCTCCTGCGCTTTTATGAAATTCTTTTTCCTTACTCCTTGAGCTTAATATATGATTATTTCACAGGCAGCACCCGCATGGAGTGTTTCGGAACCACGCATGTGGCCTTTTTATATCGGTTGCAGTATTTGAAAATTATGGTTTCATTCTCTCTTGGACTGTTCTTTAGAAAGAAAAATATGAGTGTCTCACTATTATAAGTTTGGGAAGCTTTGGACCACTATTGAGATTGAAGTGCTATGCTTGCAAAAAAAAAAAAAACAAATTGTTTCTAACAAAAGGCGTGCTTTGGATTTTCCATTCTGCAGCCTTTTAATTCGTTTTTTTATTCTCACGTGGTGTTCTGAACAGTTCCAATGCATCTCGGGGCTGAATTCAGCTTTGTGAATATGTCAGAAGAAATTATCAGGCACTTCACCTCATCTAGAAATATCACCCAAGAAAAAAAAAATAAACCTCTGCTAGCTAGTGTTGCACAGCAAGCAAACAGGATTTACACAGCACCAGCACTCTCCACTTGCCAAGCACAGGATTGTCCCGTCTCTGAGAAAGGAACTATCCATACACTCCTTTTAACGCAGTGACCTTTGTGTTCGCGACCTCCTGAGACCCGGCGAGCCGCGGTGATGCCGTGCAAATGCCCTGTGCTGGGCCCGTGTGAGGCCTCACGCCTGAGGCCCGGGTGCTGAGACATCAGCCTGGGAAGCAGTGATCGCTGGATGCAATGAAGGGTAGTGTCCGCGTGGAGTTTGTCCAGGGCAGCTCCTGGATCCCGTGCACAAATGATTTGTACCAACTCCCTCACGGGGCGGGTTAGGAATCGCCGCTTCTATGCTCAAGTTCTAAATGCTTTAATCAGCTTGTTCACTAAGACAAGCTTCCAGCGGCGGTCCCTTCCTGATAACATGCTCCCCGAAAGCTGGGAAGGCCTCACGCTGCCTTTGGGGTCCCTGGAGGCCAGGAGTTAACGGAGACTGTTTGGTGCCTTGGCTTCACCTCCGTGGACATTTGTGAGACGGTAGGTGCACCGCCGGCTCGCTGAGTTTCGGGAATCGCTTGTCCGTTAGTCTGGCTATATTTTCCATGACCACAGATTGTAGGAAACCACATTTGATGCTACTCTGAGATAGTGGAAATCCTTTTGAATCTCAGTGAATATGGAATCTGACTACGTCCTACATATTTACCCAGGTCCCTGCTGTTTAGGTTTTCGGTATTTTCTTTCTATATAGATCATTAATAAATTCTGCATATTCAGAGGCAATATCAATGTAAGTAAATTTCAAGGAGCTTTCTATACCTTTTGCTTAATATTTTCACTGTTTTAATAAATAGTTTATTTCCAGTGAGGTCCAAGTTTCAAATTAAATACGAAAAGTAATGCAGGAATTAGTTTACCTCTATATAGCCAAAACAACAACAACCCACCAGATAGATATAGATAGACAGACAGACAAAGGCTTGGTCATGGATACCTTCAGGAGAGTATATACATAGTTTGGTTGAGTGAGTCTCTTTTTTTTTTTGTAGCTGAAACTGTTGATGTTTCCATAGCTGTTAGGTAAACTCTGAAAGCTACTTTCTCTGTAATAGTTGTTCCTCTAATTTCTCTATGCAGGGGCTGAAAATACCAAGACTCCAGAAGGACTCAGACACGCTCTCCATTCCCTTCAGGATGTGTTAGTGACTGCAATGAGATTGTAGATATACCGGTGTCTCTTCCCTCTTGAAAGAAGTGGGGAGATAAAAGCAAACAGGCAACTGACATTAAATTCCAAATTAAAGGTAAAAGCAGCAACTTCTTACCTGCTTAAATATTGTTTTTCATAACATTAAATTTAAATTCTCTAAGAATAAGCTGCTTTTTAAAAAGTACCCTTAAATTGCATGCTTTCAGGCCATTAAACATTTATTTTCTTCAAGTACACCAAGAATGTCATTCATACCGAGCCTTATACTATTTTTAATCATAAAACACAACTAGCCCTCTTGAATATGAATGCAGTCTGTAGTTTGATGCATTATAAAACGCTGTGCTCTGCTTTTATGGAAAAAAACCTTTTCAGTGTAACTTTGGCTTACGAATATTATAACAGTTCTCTTCCGTCCACAGTCGGTGAACTGAGACAACCTTCAGTCTAGTATTGGACCCCCTCCCATGAATTTGTCGTGCGAGAGCGCGTATTCAAAGGCTGAATGTCTCCGAAGACAAGGCGATATGGAAAGTTCCCAACCTTTGAGTACTCGGGGCTTTGTTTTTATTTTTCAGTATATCTATATATCAGGCAAAACTCTTCATATGTTCACTTTTCAAAGAAAGGTTAAGTAGACTTCACAATCAGAATAGGTAGTGCTACTGTTTGTCTCGCCAAGGAAGTTTTCTGTTGGCAGACGACATACATAATAATTAGCTTCCTCAGCTAACAGCCCATTTCGAGTAGCATTGCTACTAACGTTATCGAACCGCTTGCCTTCTGAGTGGTTTGAATATTTTAGCTAGAAACTATTAAAAGGCTCTCTTTCAAGTCGCTGAATAAAAATGTTACTTCATTAAACAGCTGAATGTGTAAGTTGTAAATCAGAGACTAGTCAAGTGGTAGAAAGTATTACTAAGTCGAGGGTCAAGAAAGAACTTTTATTATGCTTAGAGAACGCGTTTTCCTACCTCTGTCGGGTCACTTGATAGTAATGTATAAACTGCTAAGCATAAAGTCACCAAGAAAGGAGCTGATGGCCAATTAACAAGCCCCTGTTGGGGCAAAATATTTCTAGTCCAGAAAAACAAGTAAAAAGCAAAATAGGATCTGGGCCTAAGCCCATGGAGATGGCCTGCACTGAGGGGCGTGCAGGGAGCTGCCAGCAGCCAGTGCCCCCGGCCCTGAGGTGTGGGCGCTGGGAGCCCTGGAGTCCTGCTCGATGGAAGTGGGACCCCGCGGTCGGATTGTCTGTCTCCAATGCTGCGCGTCTCTTGCAGGAGGAAACTATCCATAAAGCCCTGGGCTGGAGGCCATCCTGCCGTATATCTACCTGGCTGTGAGGTGATTTCAGCTTTCATCCACTCTCCTGGCCGGACCTGTCATTCCGGGTATGAGAAACTTAACATTTTTAGCTAAAGCCTCCCCTTTGCGCAGCACAGGTGATTTATGGGGGTAGGTTTTTTCATATGGACATATTGAAGAGCTGTCAGATTGTGTTGATGAAGTGCTCAGGCTCAGGAGGCAAGCTGCCAAGGTTAAAAACAAGAGGGGAAGGCACACCACCCTGGAGTCTGCTGGCAACTTCTCTGCGCTTTGGTTGTCTCGCGTGTAAGTCAGGAGTGGTGATCATGATGATGGCACCTATCTCATAGCGGTTTCAAAAATTATATGAAATTAATCTATAGGATACGGCAAAGTCTGGAACATGGTAAACACACATTAGCTACAAGAACACTCTAAATTGTAGTAAAATTATACTCTAGAAATAACTTTATTTGCACATAGTAACCTATAGTCATACTCGATATATTTTTACAGCATCCCTGGCTTACCGCTGACATCTAAATGTCAATTAACCTAGGGAATGAAATAGGGAAGGAAGAAAGAACTGCAACACTGAGGAGTGAAAATGTTTTTTAATATAAGCAGGGGTGGGGAATGTCCGGCCTGTGGAATCATTTGGTTTGGCGCAGCTGAGGTCTCACCAAAGAGAAGCAGTTCCAGCCATAACGTTAGGGGTGAGTTGATTAAATGATTGACAAAATATAGCAGGCTAATTTTTAAGGCGATAATTTTGTATAGCCTGTGAGTGATGTTATAAATATCCAAATGGCTCTTGGCAGAAAAAAGATTCCCCACCCCTGATATAAAGGGAAATGACACACACATTTCTACAGTTGCATAAATTTTCTCAGCTAAGTTAGTGTCACCAAATTGCCTCCTTGTTTCTTTCTGAGAGTCACAGGGTATAATGCAAGCATCTGATTGTTGGAGAAATTGAGTGATTTCATCTTTGCTGCGCTGCATAGATTGTTCACATTTTATCAGCATTATTCTGCAAGCTTCAAATTCTTTTAACTGCCTATTATTCTTACTAGAAAAAAAGGCAGCATTTGGTTATATTTGAGCTTACCCTACTACTGTTTTCACTTTAATATGAAATTATAAGGTAAAAACTATATAATTATAGTTTTAAAACATCAAGCAGTACATGGAGTGTTAAATAATAGTTTACAAATCCACCATTCTTCCCTATTCCAGTCCCAATTCTTAAATATAATGGCACTTACTACTTGCTATGTATCTTTCTTTCCAGACATTTTTCACATGCGTATGTACACATTGAACAGTCAGGGTGAAAATGTATAATGTTCTGCAGCGTGGTGTGTGTGCACCCTGTTGCTGGTTTGAGATGACAATTTAATTAGGAAACATTTACCTATTTATGACATTTAATGTCTTTCCACTATTTCAGAATCTTTTATGTATGTACCTTCGCTATCTTAGTAGAGTTTTAAGCTTTCTATGCAAGACCCAGGCCTTAAGATTTATTCTTTGCATTGTATTTTTTCTCCTTTCTCCTCTTGTTTTTGTTAATGGTCTCTCCTCAAAAAAGGGAACCACTGAACTACAAGCAATTACCTAGCACATCCCTTCCTTTGGGAAACGTTTTTCTGTCACATCCTTGAACACACTGTCCCCCGGTTCTCTCTGCTTCGGGGACATCAGTCGTCTCCCGCTTCCGGCCACCTTATCGAGCATCTTCTCCGTAGCTCTGCCAGTGCTGTGAGTGAAGTGTCCTACCTGTTACCGAGCAGGTTATCGGGAAAGTCACTGGCTGTCTTATCTTTAGTAATTTGTGGGATTTCTACACTTCCACCCATGTGCTACGGGGCCATCCCCAGCAGGGACACTGCATGAATTCTAAGTCCTGGTGCGGCAGCCACAACCTCTGATAAATGACCAAGCTCTCTGGGTCACCACGTTCTTACCTATAAAGAGGGCCAGCAGAGCGGGTTGCTGGTTTTCGAGCCACATTATGAGCCCTGGGGTTCTGTGGGGCCCGAGAGTGAAGGTCAGGGTGGGGAAGGTAATCCGAGCATACTTTAGTAATATGCTCGGATTACTTACAGACGAAAGTAATGTTTTGTTTGCTCTTTTACACAATACAGGGTTTGATCCTTAAGTAAAATACCGAAACCTACTAGGCTAAATAATCTCTATATCGGTATCTCTGAGAAGATACTATAGAATCTCCTGTTTTGTGTACTAGACACAAAATATCTGTGGAACTTGCCTAGAATCAAATTAGGCCAAGGCCTCATTTACTGTTTACTTTCGTTACAAAAACATGGAAATATCTTTGTGATTCTCCACAGTTCAGTAGACTCGAATGCTTTTAATTTGATAGTTGTATTATCAAAAAGCAAATATATTGGAAATCATTTTATAACGAGCACAATTTCATCACTGTAAAAGCTGATATATCTTTGGGAAACTCTACGTTTGTTTTTTATCAACTGTTTTCCCAAACAAGATTAATTTCTCCCAGTCATGGGAATCTACTGGCTCCAAACTCCCACAGCTAAATTTCTACATTTCGTAATTGCTTTTAGTTGTGCGAGACTGGAGATGGTAGGGTAATTACCAAGAATGCACGTAGCTGGAGCTTTCAGCTGGCGTATCCGTGTGTTCCTTGCCTGGCTGCAGCTACATGGTTTGGGCAAGTTGATTAATCTCGGTGTGTCTCTCTTCTCAGAATCTCTCAAATGCTTTTGAGAGTTGAAAGTTCTAGTTTATATATTAATCACTTGGTTCAGCGCCTAGCAGAGAGTAAAACTGCAAGTGGCTGCTAACATAGAATCGCACGCTTTCTCTGGGTCAGTCCAAGAAAGTCAAACCTTACCATCCAGTGTCAGATTTAAGGAAAAACACAGGTTATAAAATTTACCATCACTATGGGAAGAATAACTGGAACTATTTAGGTATTTGTACTTCCTATATATTTTAATGATTTTTTTTAAAAATCCATGAAAGTGTATGACTGTTCTCCTGGTTGGATCAGGGAATATATATAATGTAAAGAAAACAATATCAGTACAAAGGCCACCATCGAACAGATCGTACAGTATTTTTGGAGCAGTAAACGGGGAGCAAAGAGAGAGTAAGAGAGGAGCTAAGACGCCACCTCGCCGACAGCATCCCCCTCGGCTCTGCTGAGTGGCCTGGTCAGCCTCACGCAGGCCAGGCGCCCCCAGCGCGTCCCCCGCAGATGCCCCGGGGTGAGTCCTGTTTGCCCCCCATTCTAATGTACTGGGATAGGGGGCCCGGACACGCATAAAGAACGTCCAACATCTTTAGGAAAATGAGCAGTCAATATAGTGAAAGGAGACGACTGGAAAATAAAGGAGATAGATGTTGAACTTATTTTGAAAATCTCTGATTTAAAAGAATGATTTTTGCCGAAACAGAATAATTACGAAGTAATGAAGACTCGGCAAAATACATATTAATCAACTATAGAATTCAAATGTGCATATAAATTTATCACCAGTGTCAATGAACTTTTTGAATATTCAAAAGTACGAAGTAAATTCCTAAATATTGCTGTTTTATTTAATTTTCCTCAAATCCTGAGAACGATTTTCATAAAATATATTCCAATTTAAATAAATTCAGAATATAATTTCCTTTAAAGATGCATTTTTACGGCACATGTATTTAGTCGCTAGATGTTATACTGGAAAAGCGTGAAAGCAGAGCCAATGAAACAAATTAATATACTCATTTTCAAATATAGAATCCCAGAATATTGGAACTAAAATAACTTTTAAGGACTAACTGATCCAGTCTTCCTCTGCCATGTTTTTATTTTTAATCTTTGTACTACTATTCTCCCTTTAACCATTTATATTTTTATCTTATATGTAAGAGATTGAGTTTCATTTTAAAACAGGATATAAACTAACTTAATGTCTTCTTTCCCCTTTTAACTATGCATAGAACCGTTTAATCTATAAAATAGTCACAAATAATGCACAATATTTTTTAGTACAGGATGTACCGTGCTATGTGGATAAGCCCACACCCATACAAAGGATATGCTACAATTTTCATTGAAAAAATACTTACATGCAAGATTATTATATTGGAGTCTATTCTGGCTAACATCTGAAGAAAGATCTTACATAAGGCTGCTGCAAACTTAGTAAAATAAGGTAACTACTATAAGTTATAGCAGTTACATTTGAATGAGTACTAAAATGAATATTATAATCCACAATGAAAAATGAATGGAGCTTTCTATGATAATTTTCCCCAAATTGTGTTCCTTGGACCATTAGTTTTAGAGCAGGTTAGTAACTGTTTCAATGGAAAAGGGTGCTTTGGTAAAAAAAAAAAAAAAAAAATTTTTAACTCTATGGGTAGACATTACCCAGCTTGCACTGTTGTGAGTTCGGGTGCTTCTGTGTGCAGGCAAGCTCAGTGTATCTCCAGAGGGAAGGTAGACAGCTTTGCCCCATTCCCATTGGCCATGGGGCTTTTCTGTGACAGAGGATGTCACAAGAATTGTGTTCCTTGGAAGATCTGTTCAAAGTGATGTTTTACATTACCTTTTTCATATCTGCTATTAATTAAATGAACATATCACACATAACATGTAATTATGTGAGACTTCAATGGAAATATATATATGTGTGTGTGTGTCACTCGTTGGATCAGTATAACCAACTATAGCCTGTGAAGGAAGAAAAACAACTTGGATGCATTTTAAATGCTGATCAGGCCCCGCCAGGCATGGCTCAGCGGTTGAGCGTCGACCTAGGATCCAGGCGATCGGGGTTCGATTCCAGGTCAGGGCACATGCCCGGGTTGCGGGCTCGATCCCCAGTCGGGGGCGTGCAGGAGGCAGCCAATCAATGACTCTCTCATCACTGATGTTTCTATCTCTCTCCCTTCCTCTCTCTGAAATCAATATAGATATATTTAAAAATTAAAAAAAATACTGATCAGTACAAGTAAACAAGAATGGTGGTGTTAAATTATTTTCAAAGAAACAAAATATAAAATGACTTGCATTAGAGAATGCCACATATATGTATGTGCGTGTGCATATATACACACGCACATACATATATACATTTAAATAGAAATATACATCAGGTCCTCAAACTCGTTGTTTAATTCAACATCATTTCAGTATCATGTTGATGAGATGCCAGAGGAACTTAATTCTTGTTTACATCAATTAGTCTACGGTAAATTGGTTTTGTTATATGTCGTTTTGCTTAAAGTTGCAGAACCTACTGAAGACATTGAGGACTGGCTTTATTATTGAAATGTATGTATAAAGAAACATGTAATATATATACACATATACATGTGGTTAAGTATAGTTTCTAGACAGAACCTTTTCCTTCAGAATAACAAATCCTTTGAGTCCACACTTACCAATAAAAATTTAATTTCAGCTTGCTGTGCGTACAGATAGACATTTCTTAAGGAAGGATCAGATCATGAATGATAGTAAAACACTGTAGGTTAGTCCAGGGACTCCTTATTGTCGCTGTTTTCCCTACAAGGTGCAGATTTATAGGTAAGTCAATTGATTACTTGTACTGTGAGGTCTTGATTTCACACTTCAATAAAAAGCAGAATTTTTTCCAGCGTTGTTTCTTATAGGAATGTCTTTTTGAAAATTAACAATTACTCTTAAGAACACTGCACATTTTAAGATGTTTAAAAGGAGCAGATTTGTGGGGAAACAATCTTAATGAGCCAACTTTTAGGAAGGAGTAAATTCAGAACTGTCAAAACTGCCACTAAGTTCAATGGGTGTTACTCTCCAAATGCAAGTCATTTTGTATTTTGTTTGAAAATAGCTTAACACCACTGTTCTTGTTTATTTGCATGGATCACCATTTAAAATGTATCCAAGTAGTTCTTCCTTCACAGGCTACCCTTGGTGAAAATGATCCCACCGGCAGGTTGTATGTGTGATGACACACAGGAGTGAGAAATCAAACACGCAGCAATTAAACAGCTTATTTATAGCAAATACATTTGCAGTCTGTCTCTGCAGTTGCTTTGTGTCTGCTGTAATTCACACTATCACAGACTGTTAACTTAAGCTGCATATAGTAAAACTTTAGGTGTCTCGTTTTAAGAGATTTTGTTTACCTATTTTAGAGAGAGAGAGAGAGAGAGAGAGAAACATCTATCGGTTGCCTCCCAGCCTCCTGTATGCATCGAGACCAGGGATCGAACCCACAACCTTTTGGTGTACAGGCTGATGCTCCTACCAGGTGAGCCACCCGGCCAGGGCAAGAGATGATTTTTTTTATTACTGGCATAGCTGCAAACTCAGCGAACTGATTCAGGTAAAAAGTTTCCTTTGAGGCCATCAACTGGAATAGCCAGTGGCTACATATGGCTATTTAAATTTCAATTCCTTGAAATTAGATCGTGCTAAAATCCAGTTTCCCAGTTGCACTAGCCAACCTTTCAATGTGCAGTAGCCACATGTAGCCCATGGCTCTTACATTGGATAGAGTGACTATGGAACATTTATGCAATCCCAGAAAGTTCTAGTAGACAGCCCCATCGATCCTATTCCTAGAGGGGATCCCAAGGTCTACTGAAATCACATAGTTAAGTCTCTTTTTTCAAATGGAGCTCTTTGTCCAAAGACTTTAAATAACTAATATGAGCTTAAACAAGTCCAATCACAACATTTAAAAAGAATCTGGCCATGTGTAACTGTGTGAGTGTGTATATTTTTTAATGTGGTTGTGAAGCAGGTGGGTTTTGTCAGCAATCTTAAAATTGGATTTAGGTGCGTGATTTTTTAAAAATTTTTCTGAAATGCACTGATATATATAAAGTATAGATTTTCATGCATTTTGTAAAATGTATGCACTAATATAAGCACCAGCATCTCAAGATGTAGAACATTTCATCACCTCAAGAGGTTCCCTTGTGACCCTGTCCAATCAAACCCATACCATGGTCCAGCCTCAGGCAACCACCGATTGCTCTCTGCCAGGATAGATTAGGTTTCTATTTCCTAGAGTTAAAAAGTCTTATGTATTTATATTTAATGTACTCTTTCCTGTTTGGTTTACATCCTATACATTTGCTAAACTCATTTTTATTAGCTCTTTATATAGATTCTTTAGGAATTTCTTAGACACTCATGCCATTTGTAATTCAACACAATTTTATAACTTCATTCCTAACAGCATGCCTTTTATTTCTTTATCTAGATGCTCCAGGACAACACCTAATGGAAATTATGAGACTATCTTTTGTTCCTGAAATTAGGGGGAAATATCCAATCTTTCATCATGAAGCAAGAGGTTAGCCGTAGGTCATCTGTCTAATCCTCACAGGGATTAGACCTTATGCTGGTTAGGAGTCTTTCAGACTGTTGGCTCTGTATCTGATATCTGATGATGTTGGAATTTGAAATCAACAAGACAGGCAGTTAAACAGGGAAGATAAATGTAAAATGGGGTGATCACAGACAAGACGGAACCCACAAACACGAGCTGGGACCTGTGAGGGTGGAGGGGAGCCTGTGTGAGTTTGCACGGTCCTCAGCCTTGGCGATGTGGGTGCCTTGCCGGGGAAGCTGGGGCCCTTGTACAGAGCTACGCAGGCACCTGGCTCAAAAGTCAAAGCCACCGAAGGGGGGTCCAGGGGAGGAGCCGCGGCAGGGCTGGCCGCGGTCCCAGGAACGGACAGCCTCAGGTTCCCTCAAAGCGCCGCTTTCACTGTGTCCTACAAATATTGCTAAGTTGTGTTTTCATTTAGTTCAAAATATTTCTTAATTTCTCTTGCGATTTCTTCTTTGGCCTGTGTTGCTGAGAAGTGTCTTTTTTAATGTCCAGGTATTGAGAGATTTTTCAGCTATCTTTCTGTTATCGATTTCTAGTTTAGTTCCATCATGGTCAGAGCACACATTGTAGGGTTTCTCTCAAATTTGTTAAGGTGTGTTACGGCCTTAATGTGTCTCTCTCGGTGAATGTTCCCTGGGAGCATCAGAAGCATGTGTAATCGCGGTTGTTGGTTGCAGTAGTCTGTAGACTACATTATATCCATTTGATCGATGGTGTGTTGAGTTCAACTATGTCCTTACTAATTTTCTGCCTGCTGGCTCTGTGCATTTCTGATACACAGGTGTTGACGTCTGCACCTCTCACAGTAGATTAATCTATTTCTCCTTGCACTTCTATCAGTTTTTACCTACTGTAGTTTGACGCTCTGCTGTAGGCACATGTGTATTAAGAATCGTTACGTCGTCTTGGAGAATTAATTCCTTTATCATATGACGCCCCTCTGCAGACCTGATAACCTTCCTTGCTTTGAACTCTGCTCTGTCTGGAATTAATACAGCTACTCCTGCTTTCTTTTGATTAGTGTTAGTATGATATATCTTCCTCTGCCCATTTACTTTAAATCTATGTTTAATCTAACTTCTATTTAAAGTGTGCTTTTTATAGAAAACATAGTTAGGCTTTTTGCTCCACTTTGACAATCTGTCTTTCAATTAATGTATTTAGACCTTTGACATTTAAAGTGATTATTGATATAGCTGGATAACATCTACCATATTTGTTAATATAATTTTATTAATGAAGGACAGAGAGTTGAAACATCAGTGATGAGAGAGTCATTGGTCGGCTGCCTCCTGCAGCCCCCGACTGGGGATCGAGCCCGCAACCCGGGCGTGTGCCCTGACGGGGAATCGAACCCCGATCACCTGGATCCTAGGCCGATGCTCAACCGCTGAGCCACGCCCGCCGGGCATCTCTCTTCCTATTTTTGACTTCTGTTCTTTTTGTGATTTCAACTGAGCATTTTATATGACTCCATTTTCCCAGCTATACTTTTTAAATTTTTTTAGAGGTTGCCCTAGAGTTTCCAGTATACATTTACAAAAATCCAATTCCACTTTCAAATAATACTATATACCGCTTCACAGGTTGTGTGAGTACCTTAAAATGACAAAACAATCCTAATTCATTCTCCCTGTCCTTTGTATTATTGCTGTCATTTATTTCATTTATATATGTTTACCTAAGCAGATAGAAGCATACATAATCAAATACATTACTATTATTTTGAATTATGTTAGATCAATTCAGAATAAGAAAATTAAAAGTTTTTACTTTGCCTTTACTTATTTCTTCCCATTGCTCTTCCTTTCTTTATGCAGATCTGAGTTTCTGAACTAAATATATAGTTTTATTTCTCTCTGAAAAACTTTTAACATTTCTTACAAAACAGGTCTACTGGCAAAAAGAATGCTCTATTTCTGCTTGTCTGAGAAAGTGTTTCTCCTTCACTTCTGGGTAGAGAATACTAGGCTGGTGAGTTTTTCCCTCAGCACTTTAAATATTTCACTCCCCTCTCCTCTTATTTGCATGGTTTCTGAGGAGAAGTTGGATATAATTCTTCCTTTGATCTTCTCTAGATAAAATACAGAAGATAAAAGCATCTTATCAAGAATTTTCTGTCTTTGATTTTCTGAAAATTGGACAGGACATGCCTTGGAGTAGCTCTGTATGATTCCTGGTGTTCCCTACATCCCTGGATCTGTGGTTTGGTGCCCTTAGCGTATTATGGTTGTTTTAAATGCCCTGTCTGATAATTCCAACATCCCTGACAATCTGAGTCTGCTTTTGATGCTCTCTTCAAACCGTGTTTTTTACTCTTTAGTATTCCTTGAAATGTTTCTCCGTACCTGGACATGATGCACCGGGGAAAAGGAAGCCAGCGCTGGTTCCTGCAAGGTTTCTGCTCTTGGAAGGTGTGATCCCCCGTAGTTCCCTGTCCGTGTCTCCAAGTTTGGTGCAGCAGTTTGCCCTGTGACCTCACGTCTCTGACGGATCTAAGGTGAGTTATTGGCTTTTTGGTTTGTTCATTTTTTAGTTTTTAATTTACTGTTGGGATGTAGTAATGACTCGAAGCGTCTTCCATATAGGATGGAAATTGGAACTCTCTTAACTACGAGCATTAAAAAAGAATTCAGAACCCATAAACACAGGACAAAAGTACAGAGCCCGTACTCTAACTAACAGGTTTTAAAAATCTTTGAGACTGAAAAGACAGACAAAAGCAAACTTTTTCCTACAAAATATTAATTTTGGAGAGCAATGTAGTTCTACATTTTGTTCAACTCTGTCATCCAAGACAAACTGTGGCATTTTTTTCCTTCATAAAATAAAGGCCATTATGACGTTGACCTCCACAAAGGCATAGAGTTCTGCTAAGGGGAATATTGCTGTAGCTCTGACGGAATGGATGCAGGTAGCCTTTTAAAAAATAAGTGTTCCTTTCTGCTATGACCATAGGTAAGAAGGTCAAAAAGTTCACAGTGGCCCTAACCATAAATATCCTCAACACACAGCTAGTGAATCTGAGCTGTTGGGGTAAATATGGAATTTGTTTATGACTACAAGAATATTTCTTGACTTGTTAAACTTTTCAACCGGAAAACGACTGCATCTAGAAATTAAAATATTTAAAATTTAAACAATATTTAAGGGTATGCAATGAAATACATGACCTCTCTTTCTGTGAGTATATTAGAATGCCTTATTTCCTTAGGCATTGATAACAGAATATAAAGCACAATTCTCAAAATTTTACTAAACTCAATGAGGAAACTGTCAAGAATGTAAGAGAACTCGCTTAAAGCACAACTGAGAAACCAGGAGAGGGGTTAGTCAAGAAAGAAATGTCTTTAACTATGTCTAAATAAGATTGCTAAATTATGTATAAGACTGGCTGTCTAGAGGCCAATAAATTAAATTATCAATATTTTCTGGTTAACCTCTAACTTTATTGAGCTCTAAACTACTTGCACATTTATCACTTGTGGATTGTTAGTCAAATATACTGTGACCACAAAGTTACACCTCCCACGAGTATCAGGTGGGAGCCCAGCAGAATATTTTATAAAATGCTCCAACATCATATCAACAGCAATCATCACTCTGTCTCCTTCTCGATGCAGCTCCATAGGTCACCTTGTTTTCTACACCAAGATGCCTTTTGGGTTCAAGGGGGATGATGTGATAACTCCCATCCACGGCGCATACTCACAGGAGGCTTATTTACAATATACGACCCAGACACACCAGGCCCAGCATACTAAAAGGGTTTCTTAGGCAAGAAATCAGTATACAGCAGCCCCAGAAGACCCTCATTTATCTTCCAGCTAGTAAATGCCATCAGTAGGCCTACAGCAGGACAGAACTGCCTGGATTGTCCCCAAGGAAGATGAAACAGGATTGCAGACCCTCACTTAACCCTTTCTTACCTGTGTGTACTACAAATAGCACTTCCATAAACTGTCTAGCACTTGTTTTGAGTGGTGGTAAATGATACTTCTTTTTTAAAGGGGAAAAAATCATACTTTTCATACAGATATACAAAGAACACATGCCATAGATTTTATATAACTCACTAATGAATTAGCAAGCCAGCAAAATGTCCCATTGGTTGAAAGGAGAATTCAAATAGGCCATCAGGAATGCTGGAATGAATTTACAAGCAAGTACTAAACTGGTCAACATTTACAGGACAGTAAACAATTAGATTCCACAGGTTTAAATTTACTAGCATTTCTGTAGAAAGATAATTTACAGTATTTTATTTCCTGCCCCCATATAAGAGCTCAAAAACAAGGAATTGGAAAACCCGGAAAGATGAGCCAGACAGAAACCAGTAATGTTTTGTGTGGGTATGTGCGCATTTCAGAATGTTTCACAGTATTTCCAGACAGTGGACACTTTTATCAGTATAGACCTATAAGTAGATTTGCTGGATGGGGGGGTGTACATATGTTCAAGTGTAGTGGCTATTGACAAATATTTATTTCTCCAGTGACTGTGCCAATTTACACACTCACCAACCATGTAAAATTCTTTATATACTCTTGAAAATTAGAAAGTTCTGAACCTCAGTTTAGAGCTTCAGGGAGTGACGCTTTACTTTAAACAGTCTCCTTTGTAGTTTCATGCATCCTGAATTTTCAGAGCGATAATTTGTGGTATAATGAAGAACGTCTATCCTTTGTCTCTAGTTCCAGGTACAGAACCTCAAAACCCTCAGAACTTCTTGAGTAACAGGAGTGTCTTTATTATGCTAACGAGGTAAGTCCTGTGAGGCCTCAGGATGGGGACTGGTCCCTAAAAAGACCAACCATGGGATTGGAGGGTTGGAACTTTGGGCCAGCCTGACCTCTGGGAAGAGGAGGGCGCCTGCACATGGAGTTCAGTCACATGTCCAACGGTTTAATCAATCATGCCTCCATAATGAAGCCCCAAGGAAAACTCTGGACTTTGACTCAGCGAAGCTTTCTGGTTTGTAATGACATTGACCTACTTGTGGCCGGTGTTGGAAGTTGCCGTTATACTAAGTATGTGTCACTTACGTGTTGAACCAGTTAAATGCACTGATCTAAACCTGAGTCTTACATCTAACTCTTGAGTCAGTCCTTTTAAAAGTATAAATTCTATGAGCATGGGCCAGGTGTGGTAGGGCTTGACACTTCTGCCCATTTGGACAAATTCTAGGAAGTCATGACCGAATGATGGGAACGAAAGTAGGTCTACAGTTGTGCGTATGCAAAACAGAGTTCATAAAGCTACTGTAATAATCATAACCTGCGTGTCTTCTTCCAGACGAACTATAGACCTACTTCTGACCATCTAACTTGTGGTCTAGGCTGTGGGCATTGGCTTCCCTAATGGGATTAAGAGCAGGAGAGTGAGAGGAGCAGCAGCTTGAAATGCGATTTGTGTTTCATTATCTCCAATTTGAGAAGGGTTCTGCTCTATAATTCATACATATTTAATTTGTGAGGCTTAAATTCCACAAAGAAAATATTTAAATATTCATCTCTAGGGAATTAGGTTAGCCCAAGAGGAAAACAAAAATCTAAAAAATATATTAGGCCTTCACCAATAAGCATTCACAACCAACACAGTGTCTTCCAACATCAGAAAAATACTTTAGCCTTCATTTTCCAGAATTATATAATTTGGGGAGGATGAGGCTATGTTGAACTTTGGATATCTGGCTAAGATGTTTTGATTTTAATCTTTGTTTTGATTGGGGAGTTGAGAAGTTTTGATCAAAGGCATGAGAAGAAAATGGTGCCACACAGAAATGGATCTGCACTAACCAGGTGAACGGAGGAAGGTTAGTACAAAGAGAGACTATTGACTATTTATATGGCTGTCAGACTTTCTCTGGGTTCATCACTTTAAAATGAAAACTTTGGGTGGTTGTTTTTAACTTCTAGGATTATATTTACTATTTACTTCTTCCAGGAAGAATATGCTTTTAATTTTTTCTTCTTAGTAAGAAACTTCATGTTCATTTTCAGGCAGGTACACAATTTCTGAATGACTAAATAAATCTGAAACATATCCTGAGAATTCTGGCCAATTATTAGTAACTTCAGTATCAAATTTAGGAAAGAGGAGCCTGTTCATAATTACCAAAGCAAAAATTGCACCAAAGTTGAATGTGGAAGACCTGATTCTAGTCCACTGCAGTAGGGGAAGCGACCACGCTCCGTCTGAGCTCAACGTCCCCGAGACACAGGGCAGGGGAGTCTCACGTGCCGGAGCGAGAGGGCGAACACAGGCCGTCTAGGTCTGGTAACTGAGTTTACCCAAAGAAAAGTAAACCGTCTGCTTCTTTGTGACAGGAGGTAGCTTTGCAATAAGAGCAAAGCACACATCGAAATTAGGCTCTTACCTTTTCACAGAAACCAGGGAATGCAAGGGTTCTGTCCTCTTTGATGTTGACATTCACAGAGATGTCTTATAAACCTGGCGAGAGGCTTTCGAAAGGATCTTTGTCTCAAAGGGGCAGAAAAGAAGTGGACAGTTTCAAGTCTTCTAACATAGATGTTCTAAATACGGGAGGTCAGAGGTGCAGAGTCAGGAAGAATCCTGTGTAAAATTTGTCAAGATGAGGGTAATATTAAAGCCATCTTAGTAAATATATTTAAGCTTCTTAAAAAGTCCTGAGGCAAATACAAAGGGGGAGTATATATAGAGGGGGGGGAGTATATTAGTCAGAGTTGTAAAGAAACATAGAACTAGTAGGATGTATGTGTGTTCCATGATTTATGTACATGCATATATAAGTATATGCACACGTTAGAAATCTACATATATACCTGCGTGTATATCTATGTGGGGAGGGAGGGAAGGACTGATGTGGAGGCTGGAGACACAGGGAAGAGTTCATGGTGCTGCTCCAACCTGAAGGCACCAAGGCCTCTTCCTTGGGGATCACGCTGTGGAGTGGGTAATGGAAGGTACTGTGTTTTCCTCAAATTCCACTGATTTAAATGTTAATCTTATCTTAAAAATACCTTCATCTAGCAGCATCTAGGTTGATGTTTAATTAACTGTGGACCATGACCTAGCCAAGTTGACACACAAAATTAATCTTCCCAGGCAGTGGCCCCGGGATACAGAAAACCCCTCTGAAGCGCTAGGTGGGACTCGGATAATGCCTTTCTGAAGAGAGAGTGTCTCTGAGAAACATCCTGTACCGCTTTTATTGAATAAATCGGTTACCTAATGGCAAAAAAATGAGCTAACTTGCCATAGACTAGGTTCTTGTGAATTTTTATAAGTTTCAGAGACAATCACCATTTTTCTTGCCTGGATAATGAAGCTTGCTTTGAAATATATGAATATCAGAAGAGTGCCCCGAGGCAGAGAAGATGCAGCTTCTTAAGAAAAGGATCCAATTTGGGAAGCAGGAACAGGGCTGTCCACGGCCATATAGGTAAGAAGACTCTGACCTTCTGATGATAAGAGTATTATTTCTGTAACTGCAGGGGACCCAGGGACAATCTGAGCTGTAGAGAGATCTGCAATTTACATTTTCACTGTGATATGGCAGAAAAGTGAGATGTGGAAATAGAGCTTTCCTTAGAGTTAGTCTACACACCGACCACCCATGATAAGAATTAGATGCCGTTAGCCTTAGAAATGATAACTTGCGATATTGTGTAGTGCTCAGTACTTTGGGAGAGCAGGAGATAGAATGAAATAGAAGGATGCATTCAAGCACTAAATAGAGATGTTAAGAAAAGCTTGCAGCAGATGAAATTATTCACCGGATGTGTTGCTGGCTATCTCTCAGATCATTGGATACACCTTAAAATGCAAATTGCTCCTTTCTAGATATTGGCAATTTTTCTCTATTCAGGGGACTGAAGATAATTTTGGCTCTCTACCCAGGGCCCTGTCTTTCAACTTCCAAAGTCCTATGAAGGTAAAAGTATTTTAATCTGTCCCCACAGGTTCCGCCTCCTCTTGGAGTCTTCATGGGCCCATACTGTTCGCCTCTAAAGAGTCTACTAATGAAAGATAACTCCTAACACCAAGGAAATTAAAGCACAGATTTTTGGAAACATATTTGCCAGCTCTTTTAACTACTTCTCAAAGATCAATAGTCTGCATAACGTTGAATTATTGCTCTAGTTTTCAGAGCCCACACCCCTGTTCCCTTTTCCGACTTCACCACCTTCCTGTTTTTCATTCCTATTTGATGCTCAAGAGGAGCAGAATATGCCACCTGAAAATGTGTCTTCCACCTATTTGCCTAAAAGCAGGATGTTACATTTATAAAGGTGTCCCCCACCTCTCCTTTCTCTAGCAGGAGGGTCACAAGTTAATCACCTGACACAACTCTAAATTCTAGGCCCCAATCAGCACTTATCTCCCATTAGTGCCCCCTGACGTTTACCGTCCCGCAGTTTGCTGCCCTAGAAACCCCCAAATCTTTCTTTTCTGTCACTTTTCTAAGAAGTTATTGATCTTTTGTTAAGATGCCATCCAAGCCCACGTCCTAACCACTGCTTTGAGATACTTATCGCTGAGCTGTCCCCGTGTCAGAGGGATGCACGTGTTAATAAAATGCTGTTTTTCTCTGTCTTTCGCAGGCCCCAGCCAGAGCACCTAGGCAGGTAGAGTAAAATGGTTTTTTCCCCTCTGCTATACTAAAGCACACTTTCCTAAACAATGCACCTTATTCCACCCACCCACCCATTTACAATGCTAAATATTTCGTTATTTTCATTAAAAAATGCCTAGTTTACTGTGGTTCCTGAATTCTAAAACCTTTCGATGGTATTGTACTCTATAGCTTATTTATTTCTTATTTTTTTGGAAATGTTAAAGTACACTGTAGGATCAAACCTGATTTTAGGGTTTTAAAACTAAAAGTGAAATACTTTATACATCTATGCATATGATAAGACAATGAAATAAAGCAAATTAATGATTTTTTAAAAGGGAGGCCTGTGGGGAGAGTGAATTCAAAGGTGCCAGTGCTAAGTGATTTCTTGAACTGAGTAGGAGGTACCTAGGTTTTTTTATTACTCTTATATTTTACAAATGTGTTAACTATATTTATATATCCATACAATATATATTTTGTAAATACACACACACATATATATAGTACAGACATCAATTTGCAATGGCCGATTTCTGATTTAGATCGAGTATGGGCTATTCTTCTACCGTCAGATTACTTTCTGTGGTCATTGTTTATGTAACTCATGGGTTTAATTGCTTTTGAAATATACTTTCTCCAACTTAATTTAGTTGGGAATAAACACTTTTGACAACATTATGTAATGTTACTTCTTAAGATCAATCTACGTAGAAGCCCTTCTTTAAATTATAATTGTGTAAACGGGAAAAATTTCCCTGACAGCAGCACTTGCCTAGGAGATAGGAGATGAGAACTGTTTCGCTGAAATGCTGCTGGCCAGCTAGCGCTGTTAAAGAATCGTCAACTTTGAGCGACTCAGCACACGCTGGCAAGACTGACAGGGGCCTGACTGACAGACTCTTTCCTGACCAGGGCGCAATATGATTTGTTTTAACTAACAAAGAACAGATCTGTGGCCCGGCCAGGTGTGGCTCAGCGGTTGAGCGTCGACCTAGGATCCAGGCGATCAGGGCTCGATTTCCGGTCAGGGCACATGGCCGGGTTGTGGGCTGCAGCCGATCAACGACTCTCTCATTATTAATGTTTCTCTCCCTCTCCCTGAAATCACTAAAGATGTATTTTTAAAAAAACAAACACACACACACACACACACAAAAACAGATCTGTGGATGGGTCCCCCTCGTCCAGAGGAGCACCCTACAATCCTCAATCAGCCTGCTCCCCATGAAAGTCCCCTCCTAACATTCAAAACCCATGACTTCCCCTCATCTACCTACTCAGTGAAATTCTCCACTCGTTTATTCCCGAAGCTGGCAAATAGCACCAGCTTTAAAATGTGCCTTGTTTTGTCCCTTACTGCCTCAGGCTGACTTTGTAATACTTTTGAAACCTACCTTTAGGATATTGATTTAACTTATAATGTATTTAGATCTGAAATATATACTTCTGAGAACAAAACTTATCAATGTGTTTTCATAATTTCTTAGGGCCGTTATTCTGAGATTTTTTATGCCCATACAAATTCAGAAACAGAATTTTTTTCCTTTATTTTTTAGTTTGTGTGTTTATGCTTAAGACACCTGTGGTTTGCAGACGAAGTTTGCTTTTGTCTGCTGTTGTAGTTGCAGCTTTTTAAAACAGCTGTGTTCCACCCTCCGCTGCCTCAGAGTACAAATCACGGACGCATCCAACTGCGCTCGAGCACAGCCGGCAAAGCTCGGACCTGGGCAGCGCTCTGCCACCCGCCTGCCTCCCCGAGAAGGGGTCAGCTGGGAGAGCCTCTCATGGGCCCACGCTGGGCTCCGGGGGACAGTGCGGTAAGGGAGGGATCTGAGTTCTATTTTCTGTTTTTTAAAACATGTTTTTATTGATTTCAGAGAGAGAGAAACACCAATGCTGAGTCATTGATCAGGTGCCTCCTGCACGCCCCCTACTAGGGATCGAGCCCGCAACCCGGGCATGTGCCCTGACCGGGAACCGAACCGCGATCTCCGGGATCCTAGGTCGACGCTCAACCGCTGAGCCACGCCGGCCGGGTGAGTTATATTTCCTTAAACTGATAATCCATCCTCAATCTGAACTGGTTGAACACTACAACCGTCATTGTTTACATTTCATTTAATGCTCATAAAAAGGAAATTCACTTGAGTTCATTGGCCGTAGGCTTAGAACACTTGTGCTAGACTATGAGACTGATCTGTTGACCTTTTTTTTTTATTCACATTTTGTTAACGAACATGAACACAGGACTGAAGAAGGTAAAAAAGATGCTAAGAATTCCATCACCAATTATTTTCAAATCTCTTTCCACTCCAAGGTCACATACTAATTTTACACAGCTATCGTCAGTTCTTCTATATATGGTTATGTTAACAAGCACTTTGCCATTACCATATATTTTCTAATGATACTGAATGGATTCATAATATGACATCAAGTCAGCTACGCAGAATTTCCTTAACCATTCTTTCATTCTGTGTAGTGGGAATTTAAGCTGTTCCTATTTAAAACAAATTATTACAATTAACCTGTAGTTTCATAGTGATGCAAATGGGTTCTCCCTTGCTATTTTAAAACAAATAAATTTCACATGGTGGCATTTGTGGGTCAAATGCAATATACTTTTATAATTATCATAAATATATTCTTGTTGTATATCTTTCTGAATATTTGAGTATATAATTTGTAGGCATCACATCTTTTTCCACAAATAGTTTCAATGACTATCTTAGTTTCCTAAGATACAGATTTTTCTCTTATACAGTTACACAGTATTCCTGCCAAAGTCAGGCTATACTTAATACTGATACAGTACTATGTATTCCACAGTTGATATCAAATTTTATCAACTGTCCTAATATCATCCTCTATAATAATTCTTTTTGGTCTGAGTCCAATCCAGAATCACATTTAATTGTTGTGCACATTTATATGCTCTAATATAAAACAATTTTTAGCCTTTTGTTTTTCATTACCTTGGATTCTTGAAGCAAACAGGCCAATTATTTTGTAGAATATTCTTCAACTTATATTTGCCTGATGTTTCCTCACGACTGTACCCAGGGGATGCATTTTGAGCAGGAGCACCACAGACGGTGCTGTGTCCACCCGCAGCATTATTATAGAAGACACAGGATGTCAGTTTGTTGGTGAAGCTCAGTTGATCACCTCATTAGGTGGTGTCTACCAGGTTTCTTCCCTGTAGAGTTACTATTTTTTTCTTTTGTGATTAATAAGTAATTGAAGGGAGATAGTTTGAGATTATGTAAATATTCTGTTCTTCATTAAAATTTTATCCACTATATTTAGCATCTATTAATGAGACTTGCCTGAACCACTGATTACTGTGATGGTTGCAGAAAAGTGATAAAGTGGTATTATAATAAACCATTATTTCTGTATGTATCAGTCTGCTGTTCACAGAGCTTTCTTTCCCCCGCTCCTTCATTCATTTATTTATATTGGTATGGACTCATATTTGTTAATTTAATTCTGTGACTTTTCTGTTGATATCATTTTGATGCTCAAATTCTAGAGGGAGCCCCCTTTAAACTGGCTCCTGACATGTCCCTGTGATATTTTAAACACTGATTTAGTTTTTGGCACAACAGGCTTATCTCATACTTTCCTTACTCCAGCCCTGAAGCCAACCATTTCTACAGCCCCTGAATCCTAGTGGGACACGGTAGATAGAAACTGGGGTCCGGGTGCTTGATAAGAACAGTGGAAATCTGTGGCACTTGAGCCATGACTCACCTCCTCCCAGTAAACAGAAGCACATCTCTGCTCAAGAGCTAGACTGCACCCTTGCAGGAGAGATTAGAGCACAGTGTGACACCCAAGTAAAAACAGTCCCCAGCCACACAGGGATCCATCAACAAAGGACAGAAGCCTCACTGTTGGGAGGGGATTAAGCACAAACTCTAACCAAACACTGACTGAACAATGAGCACCTCTGACTGGAGGGAACCCTTAGGAAACGGGCCTTAAAAATGAAACCACAGCATCCCCAGCACTTTGGAATATTGTGCGCATGCCCAAGACTGTGCCTTTCCAGGCTACTAGCGCCTAACATGGGGCAAAAACCTGAACCTGAACTGGAGTAGCGCCGATAGGCCCATCCACACATAAAATGGTAAAGGCTAAACTCTGCATGGCCAAGAGGACTTAAGCACAAGCTTTGAGTAAAATATAGCTGATGCCGACCTAGGGGTAATGCCTGGGCAGATCTGACACAATCCAACACCTTTCAGATTAAAATATAAAATTTTTTTAATCTGAGCATAAACATTAGACATTATAGATCATTTTTAGATGTTATAACTATTTTTAAAAATTAAAGGAAGATACAACAATGTCTCATTAAATAGCAAATAATTAGATAGAACTTATTAAAAAGAAAAAAATAGAAACTGTGGAGTTGTACAGTGTAACAGCTGAAAAACTTAATGCCAAGAAAATGAGAAGACAAGACTCGGACAGATGAAAATATTTGCAAAAGACACGTCTGATAAAGGACTTATCCAAAACATACAGAGAACTTTCAAAATTCAACCATAAGAAATGAAACAATCTGACTGCAAAATGGTACAGACAATTTGGGAGTCAGTTTGGCAGCTCCTTACAAAACTAAACAGACTCTTACAATATGATCCAGCAATCACACTCCTTGATATTTACCCAAAGGACTTGGATTCTTGTCTCCCCACAAAAGCCTGCACGTGGATATTTATAGCAGCTTTATCTATAAGCCCAAACTTGGAAGCAACCAAGACATTCTTCCATACGTAATGTACATTCAGACAATGGGCTACTACCCAGTGCTAAAATACTGCTAAAAATAAAGCTGTGAAAAGACATGGAAGAACCTCAGAGGCATATGACTAAGTCAAAGAAGCCAATCTGAAAGGGCTACATACTGTATGATCCTAAGTATATGACATTCTGGAAAAGGCAAAACTATGGAGACGGTAAAAACATTAGTGTCTTCCGGGGGTGAATGGGCAGAGCACAGGGCGTTTTATAATGTTGGACACATGTCACTATACATTTGTCCAAAATCATAGAATGTACAGCACCAAGACTGAACCCTAATGTAAACTATGGACTTAGGGCGATTATGATGTGTCAAGAGAGATTCATCAATTACAACAAATATACCACACTCTGGTGGGGGAAGCCTGTGCACATGGTGGGGCACGGGGGTTAAGGGAAACCCCATGTATCTTAATTTTGATGTGGCCTAAAACGGCTCTAGAAAGACATTTATTTAACATTGTGCTTGAGGATCTGGTCAAAACAATTAGACAAGAAGAATAAATAAAATGTATCCAGATTGAAAGAAAGATACCTCTATTCCAAGATGGCATGATTTTTTACATTTAAAAAATCTAAAGAATAACTAAAAACACTATTAAACAAATAAACTAGTTCAAGAAGGTAGCAGGATGCTAGAATAATATTTTTTAAATCAGTCATACTTCCATACACTAGCAAGGAACAATCCAAAATGAATTAAAAACAAAAACAAAAATACTTCCACCCAGGGTACTATAGGAAATTGCAATGTCCAATATGATAGCCCTTAGGCTTGGGCAGTAGCAAAGTACTTGTTTAAATATGGATTTTGTTGTTAAGGTGATGCAAATGTCACTGAAAATCAGTGTCTTCTATGTGAGAAATTCTGGGTAACCGGAACGAAATCAATCTGTTGCCAGAGGAATCACACAAGTTTGTTGTAAATATTTCTGTTAAATTTCCTTTAAAGAAAGACAACTTATTTTGGAGTAAGAAAACCCAATAAATTAAGCATGTAGAAAATAGTTTGAGGTTGCTTTAGAATCTGTTTAATCAGAGAAATTTTTAAAAAGCAATATGCTATATATATGTGGCCCAATCAGCTTGGGATCTACAAGAAATATCTAAAAAGCACAGCCTCATATAAAAAAAAAAAATGTCAAAAGATACATTTGATTGTACTGACCTAAAAAATTCACAAGGTACCTTTTTAATCCATTTAGACATTTTGACAATGGGTAAAAACCATCTGATCCTTGATCTGATCCTTGCTGCATAAGCTCAGTTGTCCTTAACTGAACAAAGAGACCTTCTGAATTTTATCTTTCAACACCTGATAAAAGGCAGTTGCCTCTTCCAACTCTACCTGTCCTGAAAGGTCTCAATACTCTTTTGCCTCCCAATTTATTTCAGCCCACAGTTTTACCAAAATTGTCATCATAGAGTAAGACGAACAACCATTATTAGAGCCTTCAAAGTCAGTCTACTTCTAGTCTGCCTCTTAGCAATTATGCTAATGCTACATATATTAGTTTTCATTAAGGCCGCCCCCTCTTCTAGAGATCATTATTTATAACAGTCAGAATGGGTCAGGTGTGGTAATAAATAACCCCAAATCTCAGTGGCGTAGTTATATTTTCCCCCCTCACAGGTGGTTCTGCACATCTCAGTCACAGGGATACAGGCTGATGGGCGGCCACCTTTTCAAATATTGTCAAAGAGGGGGGTGTCTGGAGGGTCTCAAAGCAACAACTAAATTCTCTGGTCCACAGACATAAGTCACTTCTTACAGGTTATCACCAGTCACGTGTCCTCAGTCAAACACAAGGGTTTTAGGAAATGTGCTCTGAGAGCAAAGAGCCAGTATTAATGGGTAACTTATTAATTTATGGGGGATGTATGTCCATTAAAAGTCATCAGGATTTCAGAAAGTGGTTAAATTGGAAAAGCGATTTTTACATCAAAGAATATCAGGCAAAGATGTGTGCAAATATACCCAGCGTGAGAAAAACGTTGTACTGAAAATGCTAAAACTAGAGTGAAACTTAAGTGATGTAATACAGGGAAAATACATTTCAATTTCAGTATATAATTTGTCCTGGCCCCTCTGCTGGAGCAATCACAATGTGGTAATACCCTTGTGTCATTTAGCAAAACTCCCTTTCACCCATCAAGATGTATCATTTTCCTTTCATTTCACTGAAATACTTGCTTTCTCAAGTCTGCAATGTCTGCCACACAGAGAATTAGCCAATAGTATAATTAAAAGGTATTTAGCAGGATAACCCTAAACATTATTGTTTTTATTAACTTAGCTTCAGACTGGATAAAGCAAAAATCAGCAGGATTATAGGCTACTCAACTACCCAATGGTTGTGATGGGGTTAACAACCAGGCACACACAATACAATATACAGATGATGAATTATAGAACTGTACACCTGAAACCTATATATATAATTTTATTAACCATGTCACTCCAATAAATTCAATAAACATAAAAAAATCAGGCAGTCCAGTATCAGCATCAATGATTTGTTATATTTCATATTTCCTTTGATACACTAAAGTCAAGAGCAATGATTAATTATTCATTAATCAAAATGTAATAAAAGCCTGGCCGGGCGTGGCTCAGTGGTTGAGCGTCAACCTAGGATCCAGGCGATCGGGGTTCGATTCCCGGTCAGGGCACATGCCCGGGTTGTGGGTTCGATCCCCAGTCGGGGGTGTGCAGGAGGCAGCCGATCAATAACTCTCTCATCATTGATGTTTCCACTTCTCTCTCCCCCTCTCCTTTCCTCTCTGAAATCAATAAAAATATATTTTTTTAAATGTAATAAAAAAAATTGGGGAAGATTTCGATTCCCAATAGCAAAAGAAAAACATGCTATGAACTGCAAATGAAGTTTTAATATATTATCTTTTAAAGAAGCATGGTATTAATAGAGTCAAAGAGAGAAAATAAGAGAATGCTAAGCTCAGACGCACACTCGGGTGTTTTTGGAGACCTGGCTTATGAAAGAGGTAGTATTAAAAGTCACTGGGAAATGAAAACTTTTTATTAAATGCTAAAGGGAAAATAGAAACCATAGGGAAAAAAATATACATCCCTTGCTGATATTACATGCCATTGTCAAGCCCAAGCATTCAAAATACCTCAATGAGTAAAGCTAATTTAAAATATCTAGGAAATATACAGATAATTTTCCTCAGAGTAAAGAAGATTTTCTTAAAGCACAATAATGAAGGAAATCCTGCTACATCTGTGCAATAAAAAAAAAAATCATAAACAGATTCAAAACACAAGACACAGACAAGGAGTGTCTTTATAGCTTATTCAAGCAGCCAGTGTAAAGAAACCCTAAAAATCAATAATGCACAAAATGTGTGTGAGCAATTCACCTGAAGAGCAATAAACACGTGGAAAGAAAATGTTCAGCCTCACCGGTAATAAGGCAAAATGCAAATTGAAGCCGATATTTCAGTCTTACACAGAAGAAGCTGTAGTATATTTGGAGGAAATTGATCGTAAGAGAAAATCAACAGATTGTGTTATTAATGGTGACTACGACAAGGAGAGAGATACATATTCTGCTTTGATATTTATTTGTAGGCTCTTTTTTTTTTTTTGGCTTCCTTCACTACATCAGTTTTTACTCTAAACAGTCCTGGGACAGACAGCAAAGGGGATGTAATCCAAGCCTGCCAGGAAATAAGGCGAGCGGCACCTAGAAGGAGCTGAGGGCCTCGCAGCATCGCTGGGCTGACAGCCCTGCGGAAAACGCCCGACACCAGAAACGTGGCCTCAAGCAGAGACGCTCTTGGCATGTAACTTAGCAGGGTGCTAATTAGATGAACACCAACAAGAAACGTGCCCAGAAGATACTTCTGGAGATTTTTGAAATGCTGAATGGGTAGGAGATGATGCTAAATCATCTCATTTGAAGTCAAGGTGTTTGGTTACATATTGCTGCGTAACCTACCACCCCCAGACACAGGGGATTGACACAGGATTGTAGTATTTGTCATAGTTATGTGGGTTGAGTGGGCTCAGCTACACAGTGCACACTTGGGGGTCTCATAACTACCTGCCATCAGGGGCTGGCTGAACTGGGAACTCTCATGTCAAGCATGTCAGGGAAGGTGGCTGGAGCATGTGAGGAATGACCAGGAGGCCTTACATGGCCAGGTTTTCCCCAGAACAAGGCCAATATGGAATCTGCCAGCTTTCTGTAACTAGCCTTCAAAATCCGAAAACATCAATTCCATTGCATTCTGTTGGTCAAGCAGGTCACTAAGGACAGCCCAGATTCAAGAGGACTGGAACTCTGAGTGGACTGGACACCGTGTCTTTATGTGAGAAACAGCATGTGGGCACAGGGAGGGGAGGATTGGCAGGTGGCTGTCTTCAAGACTGTCCACCACACAAAATAACCAGCATGCCTTCACGTCCCAGAGTGGGCGATTACAGTGACTCTGAGGGTCAGCCTATTCCCGTGCCAGCACTCTGTGTGAACGGACCGGGTCTTCAGGCTTTCACCCCAAGGCACCAGTCGGCACAGGCCAGCACCAACAGAAGTCTGAGTCATGAATGCCACCATGACAGTGGGGTCATGTTATTTCTCTCTTTCTAAAATAACTCTTTCTATGGCAGATTTAGTCACCTCACTTTTTCAGGGAATTGTTTGTAAAACTGAGTGGCCATCAAATCAAGTTAAAGAACTTCCTGTCAAGATGACATTGGAGGTAAATGCTGTGCTCATCTCCCATCTCCCATGATCAGATCAAAATTACAACTAAATTATAGAACCACCATCATTGAGATCCACCTGAAGACCAGCTGAACAGAAGTCCTATAACTAAGAAGCAACAAGACTGGTGGGAAGGGCAGAGACGTCAAACGGGCAGGCCCCATACCCACGGTGTGGCGATTATGAACTGGGAGCAATACTTGGCTGCAGGGGTCCCCCTTGAGGAGCAAGGGGCCTCAGCTGCACACCAGACTCCCCAGCCTGGGACACCAGTGCTGGGAAGGGAAGTCTCCGTAACATCTGGCTGTGAAAACCCATGGGGATTGCACCTGAGTAAGACAGGGCTGCTGGTGCCCCAGACGCTCCTGGAGGGCACTGAGCATGGGCTTGCTTACTCACAGGCTCACTCTCAGCTCCAGCGTGGGGGCAGCAGCTCAACAAGCGCCAGGAAAATTCAGGAAGGACCTGATGGTGACCAGCTTCAGGGGGACAGCGGGAGGGGCAGGCAGCTCTCTCCAGTGACAGAAGTGCTGAAGGCACCTTGCTCCTTGCCCTCTCCCTGCCCAGCTGGCAGATGCGGGCAGGTGCCAGGTCAGCTCTCCATTAACTTGGCTAACACCGTTCACCCAGCCCTGGCGATTCCCTGAGACCCACCCCAACCAGCTTGGCATCCAGCCCGAGCCACACCCAGCAGGTTTTCCACACAAGCAGCCTGCCTCAACCCATGCTGAGGGCTTTCCTAAAGTCTCTGAAAGGTCCACAAACCCCAAACAAGCAACAGCTGGCCTCAGTGTGCCCTGTACCACTTGCTAAGTAGCCCCAAGCCTGGCACAAGTGACCAGATTCAACTTGCCCTGTAACTCCTATCCGGCGGCCCCAAGCCTGGCACACGCTGCAGCCAGTGTTGGCTTGAAATGTAGCTTCAAAATAGTGGCCAAAGACCCAGCACAAGTGGCGCTGGCCTCAGCTCACATCATGGTGCCCACCAAAGGGTGCCAAGCATGGCACTATTCGCAGGTGACCTCAGTTCACAACACAGCCTATCTCAAGTGCCTCCAAGTGGCTACCAACCACATATGTTGTAGCTCCCACCAGGCGGCCCCAAGCTGGGCACAAACGGCAGCGGACCTTGGTCTGCACCAAGGCTCCTCCCAAGAGGCTCGAGAACCAACACGCCCAGTGGCCAGCTTCAGACCACACCAGGGCATCACCCAACCAGCTCCACAGAAGACATAGCCAAAGGGCAGGCTCAGCTAACACCAGGTCCCTGATAAAGTGATGCCCACTCCATGGGGTAGGCCCCTGCACAACAGCTTCTCCACTGTAGCCGTGGCCAGCCATTTAACCAGGCCAGCCTGAGGGTCAATCCCACCCACGGACGTGCGCAGAGCGGTCAAGGCTCAAGTTGTGACCAGGACACTCACAACTCACAAAGGAGACACTCCTGGAGCGCCCAGCCCCGGTGAACGGGGGGAGTGTGCCACTGGGCCTCACAGGACACCTACCGCATAGGCCCCTCTGCAAGACTGGGTAACATGGCAGATCTGCCTCACACAGAAGCACACAGGGAGGCAGCCACATGAGGAGACGAAGAAACACGTCCCGGATGAAAGAACAGGACACAACTCCAGAGTAACGACTAACCAGAAAGGACCTGCCCATGCTCCCCGTTCCAGAAAAGACAAACCACAGATTAATTTTATTTATGAACTACCTTGAAAAGTGCAAGGATAATTCTGCGGCATCGTGGTGACAAATTAATTTCCCTGCATTACAAGAGGTACAAGTGTTGGGTACTTTTTTCTTTCATAAGGAAGTACAGCAACTTTCCTCTAAAAAACTTGCATTTAGGGAATAGCTTGTTCTACAGGGTGATGGCAGTTGTCATAGAAACAACTCTAATTACAAGAGATACATTTATTTATTAGGGAGGAACAGATTTATCTTAAAATCCGATCCACTTTTTCTCTGTTGTTGTGGAAAGGAGTCATTTTTAGGAGCAAGTTTTCTATCTTTTTTTTTTTCCTATCTCGTGAGTATGCAGAGGCTTATTGACTTTCTTCTAGGTTTTCCGCTCCCAGGAGTCATCTCTTTTGGGCATCGGGAGGCTTCATTTAAGTCAGCATCCTGCATCCTAAGCTTGTTGCTGGAGACTCTGATGTCTCCTCACAATCGATCGATTTTAGAAATTATGTGACAGAACAGAACAGTCTATTGTTTGTGTTTGAGAGGGGAAAACACCCATGATATTTCCCAAGGCAAGTAATTATCTTCAATAATATTTATCCTTGGTGTATTCGGAGTTAACAGGAAAGAGCGGGAACAGAAGCAGAGAGACATGTGTAAACACTTCATTTATTTTCCTCTGCCTGAAATTTTACTTGTTACTCTTCTAACAAAATGCTTCTCCCTTGTTTTATTTAATTTAAAATATAAGCCTCTTCATATTCTTAACTCTTTACAACTCTGTCTCCACGACCATGTCACATCTTAACATTCTGTCTAATGCTTAAAAATATATGCTTTAAATATATGTATATTTTTTATTTTAAATGTTTATATTTACTTATATTTAGTTTATTAATACATTTTAATATGTCATATGTAATTTATTTATAAAACTAAATCTATATTTATATTCTAAATGTATGGATTTTTAGAAGTTAGTAATTCATCCTACTGTCGTCCAAAAATAGGTTTATGGCAATGTTCAAAATATAGCAAGTATAATGAAATTAAAATAATAAAAAAAACTTAGGTGGGAAAAACCAGGTAGAGTTCAAACAAACATGCAGAACGCAGGATGAAATGTGCTTTGCATAGGTTGCTAAAAGGGCAGGTGACGGACCCCCTTCTGCATGGGCCAGTGCGGTGAGGGACACACGTTCCAGCTCCTTGGCCGCGCCCCGAAGATTCCATCAACGCTGATGCTCAGAGGGACCCAATTATCCCCACTTCTACCGAGAAAAGCATCCCCCACGAGCATCGCAAACACCCTGTGTAAAGCACTTAACCTTTCCAACAACATTTGATACTAAACCACACAGGTTTCACCTTATATGTTAAAACATCCCTCAAAATTGCAGTGACAGTGATGGGAAATTATGTTTTAGGAAAAGCGTCCCATGATGGTGTCAGAAGGCTGGGTTCCTGGCTCAGGCCTCTAGAGCAACATAAGGATAGAATTTAGAGCACCCAGGGAGGTGGGCAGATTCAAACACTTCAGGTCTAAATGTGTCATTTCCCTCAACTATAACCTTTGGTTAGTTTCAACAAATCAAGTTATTTTTACTGGTAATTATTGGAGTATAGGTCTTCTATTTTTTGTAAGTATATTCTACCAGCCAGCCACAAGTAGAATTTCATTCTTTGTTAGGAGAAGACGTTGAAAAAGCCACAGGATATGTATAAATTAGCCTTCTACCTGCCCATAGGCAGAGCCTACGAGTGTTTAAAGTGTTCACACACACTCTCAAAAGACTGAAGCCTCAGAACTCCCTGTCATAAAGCATAACCTTGCAGCTTAGAGTGAATATACAAAGGCTATCAATCTCTGAATGGGGTTCCATACAATAACAAAGTTTGAAAATAAATATCCTAGTATATCCAAGATTAACTGTATGGAAAAATATATCCTAAGCCTGTAGCTCTTGGAATTCTAGATTTCAAAAATCATTAAAAAGTACACACGTGTGCACGCACACACACATGGCGTGCATTCTCATGTGCATATAAACACGGTAGTCAAATATTCTCACTACTTCCTATTGCAAATTAAAGCCAGAGGTCATTAAGCATGCAAGCATACATGTACACACACACACACACACACACACATATCTTATACTGGCTCCCACTATCATTTAAAAATATGAAGGTAAATTTAACAAATCCAAAAACCAAGTAAACTTACTACCAGTCATTAAAAAGAAATTAGCTTTGTGCTCAGCTGGTGTGGCTCAGTGGTTGAGCATCAGCCCATGAACCTGGAGGCCACATGCCCAGGTTGCAGGCTCGGTCCCCAGTAGGGGGCATGGAGGAGACAATGATTCCCTCTCACCATTGATGATTCTATCTCTCCCTCTCCTTTCCTCTCTCTGAACTCAATAAAAACATTTAAAAATAAAGAAGTTTGCTTTATGAAATTTTCACTTTTATTCTGAGATTAACTTATTTGTCGCAGACTAACTCAAGTGTTTAGATCAACGCTAAGGAAACTCGGCCTTAGGTAACTAAAGGAATGCGTTTGCTGGGGGGGCTTCAGGCATTTTCAAGCTCTAGCCGTGAGACCGATCCCGCGTTAGTCACAAAGCTTGGTCTGATAAACAACAAATAAACCGTGTTTCTATTGGGAGGGGTAGACATTAAACAAATAATCCCACAAATGACGTTGACACTTCACTTTCATGAGGCTCTGTGAGTGAAGAGTTCAGGTGTACTGAGAATTCCTAACAATAACTCTCCAGCAGCCTTTTAAATGATACTTTTTAATGATTTTTGAAATCTAGAATTCCAAGAGCTACAGGCTTAGGATATATTTTTCCATACAGTTAATCTTGGATATACTAGGATATTTATTTTCAAACTTTGTTATTGTTTGGATCCCCATTCAGACGGACAGCGCAGCAGCAGGCGAAGGCCTGCGGCAGGGAGAAGCCCCGCTGTGACCCTGCCACAGCTCTTTGACCCTGATCACATACGCACTCAATGACTCAACGCATCACTTGAAGACCTAGTATGTTCCTGGGGCTTCCCGAGGTGTTCCAAATGACTTTGATACTTAATGACAAACAGATGAGCAAATGGCATATTTATCATTTGGTTCCGTCTTCCCTAACCTCTAGGTCATGAATTTTTCTTTTTTTTTTTTTTCCTCATTAAATGTCTTAAAGAATACGCTCCAATTACACCCAACAGAAATGACATGACATGGCTTCATCAAAAAAGAGAGTTGCTAGGTAACCCTTAAAGTCTTAGCTCAAAATGATCCTGTTTCTTTTCTAGCAGAAAAGCCTCAGATTATGTTCCTTCACTTCCCATTAGCCTTGATGTACCTTGAACCATATTTTTATCATATTCTGAACTTACGTTGGCTATGGCCATCAAAATATGGGAAAGTTTTACAAAGAAAAGGGGAGGTTCGATTCTCATATTAATTTGTCATTCTCCAAAAAAGTTCACAAAAAAAATAGGTAAACAAAAACATTCAGATTTAAGAATTATATTTAATGCCGGATTTTAATACCTTAAAATTTTAAGAGGTGGGTCCAAGATGACCGCATAAGTGGATGCAGAGCTCGCCCCCTCACAAGAACACAGCTGATGTGCACCTATATTTAGAGCAGATCCTCCCGAGACACAGCTAGGAGCCAGCTGACTAGCTTCTGCACAACAAACAATAGAGAAGGGTCACAGAGAGAAGATCGGGAAACCGCAGTAGCTCTTCGAGAGCTGAGGCGGCGACCCCGACGGGAGGAACGGGAGAGCACCCTCGACTACATCTCCCCTGAATGTGGATGGGGCAGGAGCCCCGTGCAGGCTCTCCGGCCGGCCTTTAGGGGGCTGTAGCACGTCCCCAGCCAGCCCCCCTAGAGCCAGACCCAACAGAAATAGGGCGCCACGGCACGCATACGGGGGCCCTGCCACCGAGACTGACCCCCCCAGAGAGTGTGGAGCAGTAAATGCTGCAGGTCCCGCGTGCAGGGCGGCCCTGTGCGGGGGAAACGCAGAGACTGGGCATCGCTGCTCACACGGAGGCTGCGCCGGCTGAAGGAGGTGCAGAGCTAGCAACACACTGGGGTGCCACACGCGGGGACAGTGAGTGGGGCACTGCTGTGCACACACATGTGCCCGGGCTGCCCCTCCTGGTGAGACAGAACAGGCGAAGAATGGCTGTGCATGTAAGTGAGGCCGCTTCTCCCGGAGAAAGGGCAGAGCCAGGCAGGCAGGAGGGCCCCCCAGGCCCTGCTCTGACCGTGGACAGCTAAAGCTGCGGGGCAGGCACTCGGCTGCCTTTGCGGAATGAGGGGTGTGGCTGAGAGCACAAGGAACGGTGCAGCTGGGGAGGGAGCAGAGGTAGGTGTGCAGTGTGTGCACAGAGGCCTGTCCCCCCTGGAGGAAGGGTGGAGCTGCTGAGGCACTGAGAGGTAAACACACACGGCAGCAAAGGGAAACAAGAATTTGAAATAAAGTGGGGATAGTATAAGAAATCTCTGGGAAAACATCGAGCACCCTAACATTCACATTAAAGTGATTCCAGACGGAGAGGGAGAAAGGGGCAGAAAGAATATTTGAAAAAATAATCTCTGAAAATTTTTCTAATCAAGGGAAGGAAACAGACAGCCAAGTCCAGAAATCACAGAGAGGTGCAAACAAGATGAACCCAAAGAGACCCACGCCAAGACATGATGTAATGTTTGTCTTTCTCACACGATCTCGCTTACACGTGGAATCTAAAGAACTTAATAAACTGATGAGCAGAATAGATTCGATGACATGGAAGCATAGATGGGACTGACGGATGTCAGAGGGATGGAGGAGGGCGGGTGGGTGGAGGGGGAGAGAGTAACCAAAGAATTTATATGCATATATGCACAACCCAAGGACACGGACAATGGTGGGGAGAGGGGGTGGGGATGGGGGTGGGACGGGATGGAACGGGTCATTGGGGAGAAAAAGGGACATCTGTGATATTTTAAACAAAAATAAAATTAAGGGGGAAAAAGACATCATGTATTTAAAACAGCAAAAGTTAAAGAGACAATCTTAAAGGCAGCAAGAATGAAAAGACAAGTCACTTACAAGGGACACTCCAATAAGCCATCAGCTGATTCTCAGGAGCAGCTTTACAAGTCAGAAGGGAGTGGCGCAAGATATTTCAAATGCTGAAGAAAGGAATCTACCTAGAATACTTTATCCGGCAACGTTATTATTTAGAATTGAAGGAGAGAGAGTTTCCCAGACAAGCAAAAACTAAAGGAGTTCACAACCACTAAAGCGGCCTTACAAGAGATGTTAAAGGATCTTCTTTATGCAGAAAAGGAAAGGCCATAATCAGAAATAAGAAAATACAGGAAAGAAAAAAACTCTCACTGGTAAAAGCTAATATACAATAATCACAGTGAGTCAACCACTTAAAAGCTAAAAGACAACAGTAACATAATTAATTACAACTACAATAAATAATCTGGGGATACACAAAACAAAAATATAAAAAACATGCCATCAAAACAAAGAGTGCAGCAGTAGTAAAAATATAATGCAACTGAGCTTAAATACCTATCTCCTTAAAATGGACTGTTATAAATTTAGATGGATATATATGAAGCTCATGGGAATCATAAACCAAAAATATACAAAAATACAGGGGGGGGAATGAAGAGAAAGTCATTCATTTAAATCACTAAAGAAAACTAAGTTCAAAGGGAAGAGATCAAGAAGAAAGTAACAGCAAAGAACAAAAAAACAAACAAACAAATACAATTAACAAAAGGGTAATGAACACATACCTATCCATAATTACTCTAAATGTAAGTAAACTAAATACTCCACTCAAAAGACAAAGGGTGACAGAATGGATTAAAAAAAAGAAAAAAAAGAAACATGACCCATCTATACACTGCTTTCAAGAGAATCACTTAAGATCAAAGGACATACTTGGACTGAAAGTGAAGGGATGAAAGTAGAAACATAAAGAAAGCTTGGGTAGCAATAATCATATCAGACAAAACAGACTTCAAAACAAAGGCTGTAAAAGGAGAGAAAAAAGGGCATTACATAATTTTAAAGGGCTCAATCTAAGATGGGGACATATCTGTCTACTCACCCAACTATATAAAGCAAATGTTAATGGACATAAAGGCAGAAATTAACAGTAATACTATAATAGTTGGGGACTTCAGTACTCCACTTACCTCAATGGATAAATCATCCAGACAGAAAATTAATAAGGAAATAATGGCCTTAAATACCACATTAGACCAGTTTAACTTGACGTTTATAGAGCATTTCATCCAAAAACTGCAGGTGACCCATTCTATTCAAGTGCACATAGAACATTTTCCAGGATAGATCAAATACCAGGCCGCAAAACAAGTTTCAATAAATTCAAGAAGACTGAAATTATATCGGGCATATTCTTCTGACCATAATGGCATGAAACCAGAAATCAACTACAGGAAGAAAACAGAGGGAAAAACCCCATAAATATGTAGAGATTAAACAAATATGCTTCTAAACAACCCATGGATCAATCAGAAAATCAAAAACTACTTCAAGACAAATGAAAATAAAGACACAACCTTACAAAATTTATGGGATGCATCGAATGCAGTTGTAAGAGAAAAGTTTATAGCTATACAGGCTTACCTCAAGTAGCAGGAAAAGCCCCAAATAAACAATCTAAATTTATACCTAAATTAACTAGAGATAAAGGAACAAGCAAAACACAAAGTAAGGAAATAATAAAGTGGAAATTCTTTAAAAAAGAAAATAGAAAAGATTAATGAAACTAAGTGCTGGTTCTTTGAAAGAATAAAAATGTAAAGCCTGTAGCAAGACTCACCAAGCAGAAAGAGAGAGAGATCACATACAAATGAAATCAGAAATGAGGGAGGAGAGACTACAACCGGCACCACAGAAACACAAAGGATCATTGAAGAATACTATGAACACAACAAATTCAACAATGTAGGAGTCGTGGATAAATTTCTTGAAACATACGACCTTCCAGCAAGAAAGAGAAGATCTGAACAGATCGTTATTAGCAATGCTATTGAAGCGGTAATAAAAATACTCCCAACAAACGAAAGCCCAGGAGCAGATAGATTCACGGATGGATTATACCGAAAATTTAAAGAAGATGTAGTATCCATCCTCATACTATCCCAAAAAATTGAACAGGAAGATACTTCCAAACTTATTCTACGAGGCCAGCATTACCTTGATATCAAAACCAAACAAAGACACTACAAATAAAGAGAATTTCAGGCCAATATCCCTGATGAACACAGGGGCCAAAAGTCTCAACAAAATACTAGCAAAACCGAATTCAACCGTACATTAAAAAGATTATGCAACAGTGACCAAGTGGTATTTATACTAGGGAATTCGAGGGTGGTTCAAAATCCAAAAACACGATGAATGCGATTCATTACAGCAAAACCAAGGATAAAACTTACGTGATTTTTCTCAATAGATGCAGAAAAAGCATTTGACGAAATTCAACATCCATTTATAATAAAAACTCTCCACAAAGGGCACAGAGAAGGGACTTAGCTCCGCTTGATAAAGGCCACATATGACAGGCCCGCAGCTCACGTCCTACTCAGCGGTGAGAAACTGAAAGCTTTTAAGGTGAGGGAAGAGACGACGACGCCACTCTCGCCACTGTTATTCGAAAGCAATCAGACAGAAAAAGATAAAAGGCATCCAAATCGGAAAGGAAGAAGTAACACTCTTTGCAGGGGACATGATACTGTATACAGAAAACCCCAAAGAATCCGCTCTAAAAGGATGGAATAAAAGAATTCAGGAAAATAGAAGATACGGAATTAATACACAGAAACCTAGTGCATTTCTATAAGCTAAAAATGATCAGAAGGCGAAATTAAGAAAACCGTTCCATTTAAAACTGCATCAAAAAGGATCACGTAGCAAGGGATAAATTTCCCCAAGGAGGTAAAAGGCCTGTACTCAAAAAACGGTACGAGGTTGAGACAGCAAGAGGGCGGCGCGGGGGACAGCCCCGCCCGCCGCCTCCCGCAACCACATCAAAACGACAACTGAATACAGATCCACCCTCGCTCGGGGCCTCCCGAGACCCGGCGCACAGGAGCCCCGCAGCCGGGGAGCCGCGCAGACTGAATTCAAGGCCTGAAACCGGAGAAAACACAGGTGGTAACCTCTGCCATCAGTCCAAGTAATATCTTTATGGATACGTTCCCCTTGGTCGAGGGAAACAAAAGAAAAAAATGAACAAATGGGCACTTCATCAAACTAATAAAAGCTCCTGCACAGCACAGGAAACGACCAACAAAATGAAAAAGACAACCTAGCGAATGGGAGAATGGATTTGCAAGCGATGTATATACTAGGAGGTTGATACACAAAATCTGTAAGAAACTCATACCACTCAGTAACAATAAGGAATCTGATAAACAAGTGGGCAGAGATGGAAAGCCATCTCACCCAAGACGACATCCGGGTGGCCAACAGGCACGAGAAGGTGCTTAACATCCCTGATCAGCAGGGAAACGCAATGAGAGACCACCCCACTAAGGAACTTCGTGAAAGTTTAAATACAGAAGTAATCTAGTGCTGGGAAATAAACTTAGTGGTCTATTCCTCTGTCTCTCACTTTCGATATATACTTTATTTCCAAAGTTTAGAATTTTTTTATTGTTGACAGTATCACAGATGTTCCTCATGTTTCCCACCTTTTGCCCCCCGCCCCCAGCCCCTACCCCACCCCAGGCCTTCACCAGGCTATTGTCTGTGTCCATGGACTATGCATATCTGCATATAAGTAATTTGATTAATCTCTCCCATCTTTTTCTATATATATTTTAATAAAGATGATAAACTGAAATATTAATGTTTCTGTTTTTGAGGGATTGGTTCATTCATTCTTGAGGAAACTGCGGTTGTGCTATTCCTTTTATAACTGATAAATGATAAAATGATAGAAGTATCCAGTATGTCAAAATATGGTTGTGTTTTTCCCAGATATCTTTGTCACTTGGATGCCTCTTTGCTTACTTCCTGGAACAAATGGATATTTTTGGCTTAAATTGATCACCACCTGCTCACAATGCAACATCTTGTATTTTTCAGTTGCTAACCCTATGGAAGCTATGCTTTTATAAATATAAATTTTATTTGGTGAGTAAATTGTGCCTGTCGATGGTGGGAAACTGGCACAGAGAAGAAGTACAAGAAAAGATGACAGTTCTGTTTCATAAAAAGAAATAGCACCTAAGATTGAATAAAAGCTTTCCTTCTTCCTGTTTTATCTCTGGTGCTTTCACCCCTCTGGAAAGGGGGCACAGCAAATGGAAGATCGTGTTCCTATAACTAAATATCACTTGAAGATAAAAATACTATTGGCAACACAGAACTTTCTCTAAGCCTACCTGAAACTCGGGATACATTTTTGTGATAACATCATAGGCTACAAAAATTGTTAAACCATTCTCATGAAATAGAACTCACTGTGTAATTATACACTTCAAATCCTTTCAATGAATGTAAGTTCCCATTAGGATTCAGCTTAAATTGTGTTTATACACTAGGCTACTCTTTCCTCCCAATTTTTCCTACATACTTTACATCATTCTAAAATTTTCTTCCCCATTTTTAGTCCAGTATGTCCTCCCTCCATAGACTCTGGGCCTAAAGCCATCTCTTGGAAGAGCCTAATGTACTTTGATCCTAAAGATTTGGAAGGTTCAATCTCATGGGCATATCAGGTAATAGTCAAGGTCCTAATCATTTGAGGCCAACTTTGATAATAACCTCAACTCTCTGTGTTCTTACACCATCGCCCTTCTTTTTAACTTCCTTCTTGGCCTAAGAAAGCAGTGTTGTTTCCTGATAGACCCAGGAAGCAGTTTTATTTCTCATGCTATTTATGTCAAGTCATGACGGCTCAGTGGATGAGTCCATCTTCACAGTAGAATAAAAACAAAAACAAACAACAACAAAAACCACATCAAAATAAGCACAGGGGAAAAGTCAGAATGCATTTACTTTGGCCTTATACTTTTACTTGAGTCTCTGTATTAGCTATTTATTGCTGCAAAACAACTTGCCACAAATTTAATGGCTTAACCAACACATATTTATTATCTTACAGTTTTTATGGGTCAGGAATCTGGGTATAACTCAAGTGGGTCCTCTGCTTTAGGGTATCTTACACACCTGGCAATCAAGTTGCCAGCCAGGGCTGTGGTCTCATCTGAACCCTCAAGTGGGAAAGAATCAGCTTCTGAGCTCACTTGTGTGGTCGCGGACAGGACTCAGTTCCCTTTGGGCTGTTGGGTTGAGGGCCTCCATGTCTATCTAGCTGGATACTAGCTAGAAGTTGTCCTTGCCGTGTAGGCCTCCCCAGCATGTTCACTTGCTTCATCAAAGTCAGCAAGAGAAAGCATCTGCTACTAAGATGGAAGTGACATTATATAAACTAATCACGGAAGTGATAACCCATCACCTTTGCCATATTCTATTGGTTAGAAATAAAATTCTAGGCCTGCCTGTACTCACAGGGAGGGCTACACAAAGGCTTATACTTGAAGGCAGGGATCTTAGAAGGGGAGTCATCTTAGAAGCTACATCTATTGCAGCATCAATAGAGGGGAGAAAAAAACATTCAAGACTTCCATGTCCACTAGCAGCTTATGGAAGCTTTGTCCTTGGGCAAGTGGCTGTTCTCACACAGAATAACATCTGTTTCTGTAGAGACAGCAAGCACAGTCTGAACCTTACTCAACACTACAAGCTTTTATTTGTTTGGACAGAATTAGAGAGCTGGCTGCTGGAAGCCCAGTCTTCCTAAATTGACCTGGCTGAGGCAAAAATTAGATTTCAGGGAGAAATCTTTCCACAAAATAGCCTCTTAGCTGTTATGTGAAAGGGTAACCATGCACCTTTAATTTATTCTTCCCTCCTCAGGGATCCCTGAAGAAGTTTGACCCTGACCAGAATTCTCTGCAAATATTGACCAATTGAATATACTAGCTAAAAGATAAATGAGGGTCCTGAAAGGGTTTGCTATGCACCGATTACTGATTCAGAAATGGCTTTAGCTTTGTATCCTGGTCCATCTAGATTGTTTATATTAAATTACCCTGAAAATCATGGGCTGAAGTTGTGCCATGTGTCTCGAACTCCACAACTCAGCAGCCTCCCCGAGTAACTTGTCACATGCATACTCAGTTCTTGATAAACTCCAAAACCAAAATAATACTCTGGTGTGAGAGAGACCACCCAGGAAGCTGTATGTGCAGGTTTGGAGCCTCCTAGATGATGTTGTTACTGCTATCTCGTATCCACTGGTAATTATGCATTAAGCCTAGTGCTGAGTGAGGCAGAACCATTTTTGTGAAGCAGTAGGAATGATCAAGGTGGAGGCAACCCCAAATGACCTTATTTTAAACAGTGCCATTGAGAAATATAATGGGCATTCAACAAACAGTACATATTTAAAGTTCCAGCACTAAATATATGCTCCAGAAACCATCACCACAATCAAGATAATGATACATCTAATTTGACACTGTTGACCCAAACCATAATAGATACTGTGATATAGGGTGCTCCCCAAATATGGATTCATCATGTTATATTGCTACTTGGGGGTGGTGGTCAAGAAAATACTTGAGACCATAAACTCAGTTATTATGCAGGGGATTAAATGGTGGCAGAAATGTTTATACTATCGAAAAGAAAGCTGAGACCAAGGGGGAAAATATAAAAGAAGAAAGAAAGAAGTGCTACCTGACTTAGTGTACTTCTAAGTCAACTGTTTCACTGCTATTGAAAAACAGGACGGGAAAGGAAGAAATGGTAGGATCATGAGTAGGGTGTTGGTGGTCTAATCAGTATAACCTGTGGCTTGAGAGGTGGAAAACCAACTTCATCTCCGGCCTTGACACCCACAAACCTTAAGAAGCCCCTTCCAATTCCTTACACATCACCTAACATGGATAACACAAATCCAATTACTATAATGATCATGATCTGGAATGAAAGGTAAGTAAGGAGAGGCTGAATTCATCCCTTCAGTTAAAACCATAACATTTTAAAAGTAAGTTAATTAAGGGCTTGGGATCTGCTCACCAAACCTCAGAAGGGGAATGCAAGAAGCTAGAAAATGGTTCTCGTGGTGTGGCCTCTGGGCAATAACTAAACTATTTGGAATGATTAGCTCTTGGAGCCCAGGGTCCCATAATCCCCATGGGGGCTGGTGGTGGAAGGGGCACCTTAGAAGGCCTAGAGCTGAAACCTGGAAGGAATCAAGATGCTGTGATAAATAATACCTGTATAAAGGTTAAACCCTAATTTAGAAAACAAGATGAGAGAAAGTGTTCTCTGGTATCTCCTTTACTGAAGTGCGTAATTGGGATGGATGCCACGTGTGGGTAGAGGACGGTGCCCCCACATTCTTAAATTGTATGCATCCCATGTCCACCCTCCAGTTGGTTTCAACTGAAGTGCTAAATGAGAATCTTTGCAATTCCCAAGCCCTGCTCCGCAGAAAATATTAAACAATATAGAATTCTAGGCGTACAAGAGGAGATTAATGCTTTCATTAGCATTAATGGTTGAAGTAGGGATATTGATCTCTATTAATTCTCTTTAGAACAGCCCTTTCAAGACAAAAGCCAAAGCAGATGATTTACAGATACCGAGAGTGGACTCCTGGGAATTGATCTAGGTAGATCTACCACTAGCCTCCGATGTGCTGTAGATATGATTAAAAAACAACAAAATAAAACCACAAAGAGCAATGGCTAAAGGAGACTATTACGCAGGACTATTTAGCTGATGCTTTCTTTTCTATTTCTATTTCAGGAGCCTAGTGCTCATTTGGAAGTACCTCCAGATGATATTAGCAGAGCTTACACAGTGACATTTAAAGTCATCAGTATACTGTCACAATCTAGTGTGGCTGCACTTGGTCTTAATAACCATTAAGGGCGAGTTGGGATCATGGACACAAAATTGCCTCCTCAGAGGAAGAGGCACAGGGGATTCAGAGACTGCGATCATCCACCTGCCAATGGAGCATGGCAGGCAAACCCCATTACAATTCAAGACCTGCCCCCATCTCTGAAAATTTGGGAAATTACGTAAGCTGGAGCCACAAGAGGCTGTCCTCAGAGGTTGAGAAATAATTTATGATCTGATCTTGACCTGCCACTAAACAGCCCAGAGACTGGAGAAACTGTTTGAGTTATGGCGAAATCACATCTCCCATTTGGGGATATTTGTTCGGCCTACTCACAAAGTCTCCAGAAAAAAATCGGAGACCGAATTGTGCCCTGACAGAAACCAGCAAATAAAAGATTTATAAAGGGCTGTCAATCAGGTAGTGTCTCTTGAGCCTTATGACCCCAATGCAGAAATGACTGTAGAAGTGTCAGCAACTAGCACACACACCGACTAGAGCCTTTGGCAGAAATCAATACATCTACTCAGTGGAGACGGTGGGGATTTTGGACTTGAAAGTGGTCTGATGCAGCTGCTCGATAGAGCCCTTTAGAAATATACCTGTAAGCTTGTTGCTGGGTATTTGTAGAAATTGCTCCTACCACAGGAAAACTTCAGACAATCCCGAAACCAGAAATGCCCATCGTGACTTGGGTGATTGACGGCAGACAAACATTCAAATGGAGGCGGCACCGCAATGGAACTCGCTGGTAAATGGAAATGGTGTGCTCAAGAGTACACTGCAGGGGAGGGTCCAAAAGCGGTGCCCTGCGTGCATGCGGGGTGCCTCACCGCATTTGAAGCCAACGGGAAGGCCCGCCGGGTCCTCTCTGCCCTGGCTGCGGGGCTGTCTGAACCCAAATCCTCCCGTAGCCTTGCAAAGTGGGTGCCAAGTTTACCGACTGGATTTTCTAAGCTGAAAGTCTGGAAGCTGTTTGGAAATCGGTTCTTACAAGTTGTGCATAAGGTAAATCCTGGCCGGGAGGAGGGAAAATGCAGGCGCTGCATCTTGAGCAGCTTTAGGTGAAGCTGAAAAAGACTTGCTAAGCCAAGTGGAGACACTAGAGGGAGCTCTCTCTCAGGAGACTGGCCCCGGCTGGCGCCCAATTTAGAGACCTGGTAAAGCTGCCTGGGAACAAACCGTCTTTATGATTAAACCCATCAAACATCCATCTTGGCAGCAACTCTGGGAAAGAGCGTCTGCCCTTACTCAGGGGACATTTTAATAATAATGAAATCAGATGTATTTAGGAGACCCTGGTGCTAGTGGCAAAATGTCACTAAGACTGCAGTCCAATAAGGTAGTGACAAGGTACCTGTGACTATTGAGCGCTTGAAATGTGGCTCGTCCAAATGAGGTGTGGCAGATGCGTAAAACAGGCGTGGGATTTCAAAGACAGCATTTAAAAAGACTGTCGCCCTGGCCGGTTTGGCTCAGTGGTTAGAGCGTCAGCCCCCAGACTGAAGGGTCCCGGGTTTGATTCCCTTGGTTGCAGACTCCATCCCGGGCCCCGGTCTGTGAAAGGTCAACCGTGAATTCATGTGGCCTGTCTGCAGTCACCCTCCAGTATGTGACCTAAAACTGCCTACGTGACCCCTGATCATAGCTATTGGACTTAGAAACCTAATTCTCCACACAAGGGAACCATTTTCCTTTTTAAAGAGGAGGACAACTTTTTATTAAACAAATAGGAAAGTAGACATTTGAAAAGAAATAAAATATGTCCGGCCAGCATGGCTCAGTGATTGAGCATCAACCCATTAACCAGGAGGTTCACAGTTCGATTCCCGGTCAGGGCACATGCCCGGGTTTCCGGCTTGATCCCCAGCAGGGGGCGTGCAGGAGGCAGCTGATCAATGACTCTCATCATTGATGTTTCTATCTCTCTCTCTCCCTCTCCCTTCCTCTCTCTGAAATCAATAGATATATTTTTAAAGAAGGAAGGGAGGGAGGGAGGGAGGGAGGGAGGGAAATAAAATACAAAAAAAATTTTTTTAATAGGACTGGCAAAAAAAAAACTGATGAAGAATGATATATCTCAGGAGAAACTTTAGATCTTAAAAACCAAGATAAACATGGAAAAGATACTATTGGGTCCATATGCTCACACAAAAATATACCATAGAAGTGGGTCATGTTCGTTTCTAAATCAAAAAAATCATGTGGACACAACTGAAATCTAAGAGAGAAAGGCTGTCTATCAACACCTCCATTAAGGGGCCGGAACCCAGGAAGCCACCGAAAGGAGGTCTCTTAACCCTGAAAAAAGAGAATCTCAAAATGTTGGGGAGGTTTCAACAAGTAATTACAGAAAATTAGATGTGAGAGAGAAAGATTCACAGTCAAATATTATTAGGGAACTTTAAAGCAAATAAAATTTAAGGAATTATTGAACGGACAAGCAACAGGATTTTTAAGGTGACCTATTCTCAAGGGATTTTTAATTTACTGTAAGATCCTCATGGTAAAAGAGCCTAGGGTGCAGAAAGCAAGGCACCAAATAGATGTGACTGTCCTGACTAGAAACAAACCTGAGCACAGATAAGTCATTTCCATCTTTCAAGTTGAGGGAAGGGTGTTGGGAATATTATAATTAAGAGAATTATGACAAAGCTTATATATTCCAGGACTCATCCACAGAATTCTCCTGTTTAGAAAGCATTCAGTTTAACTCACTCTACAATAATTACATAGATACTTTCAGCATTATTTGCAGTTCCTGGTTGAATTAAATATACATATTCCTAAACATCTATAATCAATATTTATCTGTGTCTGGTGTTTTTTTTTTTACAATCAAATATTTTGTTTCTCTAAGTGAAAAAAACCTGTTTGCCTATAATATTGAAGTAACTTTCATGCTTTCTCTTCCCTACATCCAGTGGCTTTCGATATGGAATTTATCCTACACACTAACCACTAAAACATTTTTGTTGTGAATTTTACTCTTCCACTTATAAACACATTGTATAATGCCAGCATTATACCAAAACATTTTAAAATTTTACAGTACAAGCAGGCTACAGAAACTATTCACATACATAAAAGTGAACTTCCTTAACATAATTTTAGAAAAGAGAATCTAGAACTATATAAAATTATAATACATAATGACAACAGGATTTTGTCTCACGATTGTAAGCTCTGTTAACATTTACAATAAAAATCTCAACCAACTAGGAATAAAAAGAATTTCCTCTGGCTGCTAAAAGGCATCTATGAAAAAAATCTCCAGATAACATTATACTCGGCAGTGGAATACTAAATTAATTTTCCTTAAGATTAGTAGCAAGAATTTCTCTTTTACAACTTCTATTGAACACTGTGTAAGAGGTCTTAGCCAATGAAATAAGGTAAGAAAAAGAAACGACACAGAGAATGAATAAAGAAGTAACTCTCTAGATTATTGCCTATCTTCAGATTACTTTTTATCAAGGTACTTTAAATTTCTAATAAAAATTTTATGATACAAGAGGTTATGATTTCCATCATGAGAAAGTAAGACAGAAATGAAGACATGTGTGTGGAAAACACCATAAGGAAGCCCTTTATAAAGCTGCTAGAACTAATATTTGAAGTTAATAGGCTAACAGAATGCAAGGTGGATATATATTTTTCTATATATGAGCAACCAAGAATTAAACATTGAAATTAGAAAATACAGTTTATTATGGCATCAAAAGACACAAAATAATTAGGACTGGATTTAAAATTGATAAAAATATATGCTTTGGAAATTAGAAGAAGAAATAGAGATATTAAAAGAGATAAACATAAATGGAGAGATATAATGTTCTTGTCAATCAGAATGCTCAGTATTGTTAAGACTTCAGTTCTCTCCAAATAATCCTAAAATTTATATGGAACCACAGAAGACCCCAAATAACCCAAGCAATCATAGGAAAGAACAAAGTTGGGGGTATTATCCTACCTGATATTAAACTATAGTACAAGGCTATTGTAATCAAAACAGCATGGTTACTGGCATAAAAACAGACACATAGATCAATGGAACAGAACAGAGAACCCAGAAATAAACCCATGCTTATATGGTCAACTAATCTATAACAAAGGAGGCAAAAATATACCATTGGGCTTGTGTCAAGAATAGAGAAATAATCTGAACAACTCAATTAGGCAAACAGTCTAACTTTAAAATGTGCAAAATATTTGAAATTCACAAAAGAGGACTTATAAATGGCTAATAAACACATGAAAAATTACCTATATTATTTGTCATCAAGAAAAGACATATTACTAAAATCTAGTATAGCTGAAATTTAGGAGGTTGGCCATAGTAAGTGTTTGCAAGCTTGTGGAATAATTGGAAATCTTGTGTATTTCCTTTGGGGATATAAAATTGATAACTACTTTGGAAAACAGTTTGGCGGTTCCTTATACGCTTACTACGTGCCTCCGCAGTTTTACCTCTGTGAATTTACCCAAGAAAATGAAAACTTACGCCCACACAAAGACTTCTACATGAGTATTTATAACAACTTTATTCATAATGGACCCAAACTGGAAATACTCCAGATGTCCCTCAACTAGTAAATGGATCAACAAATAATACTATATAGATGTAATAGAATACTATTTGGCAAAAGCATGGATGAATGATGATTACATGAGTATACTTATTTGTCAGCACTCTAACTGTATATTTAAAATTAGTACATTTCATTTTATGTAGATTATACATCAATTTAGTTTAAAAATATGGATAGAAAGGGTATACCTAGAGAAAACAATTCCTTGCGTCTTGGAAATACCAAGAGGAAAACAAACCTGAACCTCCAGTGCATAAACAGGTTCATACCTGCCACTTGTTGGTAATATTTGAGAAGAAAAGCCTTGGGTTTCTAATAGTCAAGCAAGGGTATCTTTGTGCTTAGAGATTTAAAAACTTGTAAAACCTAGTAACAGATGGAACAGCTTCTAAAACGTATTCTATTAAGAATTTGTTAGTCGTAGATTTTTTTCCCCTCTCGTTTATTAATATTATGTTTGTCCACAGGAAACATGCTTTGTAAACTGGGGGGAAATATTGTTACCACTGCATTTCGATTTGTCCCTGGTGTTGCCCAGGTCGAGTTCATTGGCATTCGGAGGTGAAGCCGCCTGTCCTTTCCCCCTAATTATGCCAAGTTATTTCACGCCTCAGCTCTTCCCACTCATGTTGCTTTCCGGGCCCGAAATGTTGTTTCCTCATCTCTGCTTGGCTGCCTCCTACTCATTCTTCCAGGCCCAATTTAAAAATTGTCTCTTCAGAATCCCCATTCTGTTTCAGTGAGGTGTTCTTTATTAAACGTCCTCACCGCCCCACATTCTACTCCTTCAGAACATTTAAAACATTTGGATATTATGTACTTATAAGTAAGGATGTCTGCTTGCCATCTGTTCTCTCTCCGTGACCCTTTTTAGCGCCTGCCAATGCTGTGGATTATTCCAGTCGGTCATTGCTTTTGCACCCCAGACATGAGTAGAGTCAAAGTTTTCCTACGAAGAGACTATACCACACTTTGCATAGGCTTTTTCTAAATCACTTTATAATGTGGCTTAATCTAGAAGTGGCCTGGGAGGGTTTTGAGGGCAGGGACTCTAATATTGACCAACTTTGACTCTCTTGTCCCTAAAAGAGTGCTGGGGGGGGGGGGGGAAGCAATAGCAGCAACTGTCATCGGAGAAAAAAACGTGTCTTGTCTTCCCCTGTTGCTAGTGGGAGTGGGGTTCTTGGGGTGCCACTAGCATAAGCATTTTTGGAGGCCCCCATGGAAGGATGTGAGATGGTAGAAAGCTTTATTTCTATGGAGTTATATCCCTGGGTTTCCAAAGTCCCATGTCCCTTAGTACAGTCGTAGAAGTGTAGCTGGGGTTTCAGTAAAGCTGGAAGCAAAGCCGGGGCCCAGCGTTTCCTCCTCACGGTGGAGCATTAGGCCAGCTGCAGCCCGTTAGCCCACTGGGGGGGGTCCACACGGCCACGGCCACGCGGGAGAATGCCAGGGAGCCGAGCCTGAGCCACGAGCCAAGTGTGCCGAGAGGAACCAAGAGCGTAAGAGCATAAGCTCCTTCGTTTAGGGGATTATAGATCCCAAATCTTCCTGCCCTTGCGTGTCCCCACCCATTCTGGCCAATGACCTCTGTTCCCAGCTGTGACTGACAGGTAGCTTCCCATGTGGGTTTTGCGTGGAACATGCCTATAATGTCTGGCCTTCCCTTTGCTCCTTTCCTATTATTAACAATTAGCTAATGACAACGGTATGTCAACAGACCAGCAAACAAACAGCAAACAAAAAAACTAATCTGTTATCCTTGGGGAATAAGAAAATAAGTCATTTTTTAAAAGCGGTAAAGTGAAAGAATCAAGCATTTGTCCTGCCTTATCTATAGGAACTGTACATACCAGCGGGGAGTCTGGGAGTAGATCACAGAAAGCATCTGTTTTTAAAAGTATCCTAGCAAAGGCTTTAAAAAGAAGCCCTGACGATTATAATACCGCCACTGTCATTTAGCCTAGTGATGAATGACCGGGAGGGAGCAAAGGGAAGGCCAGGCCTTTAGGCATTCATTTGGGCAGCTTCGCAGGAGCTGCAGTTTAACACTCCCAAGGAGGCCACGGGACGGGGAGAACAGACACATGCCCGGGAAGGTCCGGGTGACATGGGGAAGGCGCTTGACTGTTTGTCACACCTGGGAACAGGTCACTGGCCAGGATGGGCATGGGCACTGCAAGGGATGAAACGTGAGTATTTCATCTCCTCCCAAGGAGCTCACTCTCTTGTGCTCTTGTTGCAGGGGGCGCACTCTCTGGCTCCCCTGCACTCGCTCACATGGCTCAGGCCACGTGGACCCCCCACAATGGACTAAGGGGCTGCAACCAGCCTGCTGCTAAAGCGGGCCCAGCTCCACCGTGGAAGGAAAACCTTGGGCCTTGGCTTTGCTTCTAGCTCTGCTGAATCCCCAGCCGCACATCTTTCAGGGCTGGATTAAGAGAAACGGGGCTTTGGATACCCAAGGATGTAATTCCATGCAAATAAAAATCACTCAACCTCCCATGCGAGTCTCAGAAAATTCTTTTTCTGGGGATAGCGTAAGGACCTGACCGCCAGCGTCCAGTGGGGAAAGGGATGGCTCACGTTCACCGATGACACTCACACAACCAAGAGTGAGACAACTAAGCACCAGTGCCTTCTGATTAAAGGTGCGCCACTGAAGTCTTTCCAAAGGAAAGGAACCTGGGTCGGAGGAAGCCCATGCAGCCAATATTCCAAGGGATCCAGAGGAACATGTGCAATCACACCGTGAGTATATAAAAAATAAAGCCCCCCCCCTTTTTTTTTAATCTTACAGGACAGATGTCCTGGGATCTTTAACAGATGAATGTACTGTAAATGGCAGGAATAAATTATAAGACATGAGCAAATCTTCTCTACCACAAATACGAAAGGGAGTCCTTCAGGTTGAAAGGAAAGGAGGCTAGAGAGCAATTCAGATTCAAATGAAGAAATAAAGAGCCCAGGAAATGGTTTCTGAAGGTGCGAATCCCAAGCCTTTTCATAAATAAAAAGGAAAAAAAAAAAACTATCAGCACATTTGCAATAGAAAGGAACCTGATAAAAGTCATCTACAAAAAGTCAAAGCTAAAATCAATAATAAATGCTGAAAGCTTTACCCCTAAGATAGGAGCAAGACAAAGATGTCTCCTCTCAGTACTTCTATTCAACACTGCACTACAGAGGATTAGCGGCCGAGTCTCCACGCGAGAAAGAAACAGAAAGTAATCGGACTGTAAAGGGGGAATGAAACTGTATTTGTAAATTACATGCTCTCGTGTGTGGAAGTTCCGAAGAAATCCATAAAAATAATAGAGCTAGTAAATGAGTTCCGTATGCTTGAAGGATATAAAATCGATAGGTAAAAATTAGTTGTACATATTTCTACAGACTAGCAATAAACAATATAAACATGAATTTAAGATATCAGTTCCATTGCCAATAGCACCAAAAGAAAAACATACTGAGGAATACATTTAACCGAAAAGTAAAGATGTATATACCATAAAGTATAAAATATTGTTGAAATAAAGAATATATATAGAAATGTAAAGGCATCCTATGTTTATGGATTAAAAGACAGAATATTGTTAAAATGGCAATATTCCCCCAAATAATCTACATTTTCAATGCGATCGCTATCAAAATTTCAGTTGTTTTTTTGTGTGTGTAAAATAAGGTAATCCTAAAATTTAAATGGAGATGTCAGAGACTCAGAGTCACCAAAATAATCTTGAATTGAAGAACCAAGTTGGAAGACTCCCGCCAACGCAAAACTTACTACAAAGCTACAGCTGTCAAGACCCTGGGTGCAGGCAGAAGACAGACGTACAGACGGATGGAATAGAACTGGTGGTCCCGAAACACAGTCATTCATTACGGTCAACTGGTTTCCAACGAAGATGCCAAGAAGCTTCCACTGAGAAAGAACAAGTCTTTCAACAAGTGGCCGTAGGACAACTGGATATCACATACAAAAAATGAATTTTCGCCTCTACCTGATACCATGTGCAAAAAACAACTCAAAATAACCCAACAGCCCACATGTGAGTACAAAACTGCAGAGCTCTGAGCAGAAAACAGGTAAACGCTACCGTGGTTTGGGCAATGGTTCCCTTGATGTGACGGCAAAACTGATTCTGTTGTCATTAACCTAGCTAATGACAGGAAAGGAGCACAGGGCAGGCCAGCTAGTGTGAGGCATGGCACGTGGGCAGCTCTGCCAGGAAGCTGCAGCTTCACGCTCCCCGGGGCGCCACCACTATTCCCCACAGATCGCTGGGCGAAGGGACCGGGCGGGAAGAGGGGCGGTGCATGCACAGTAGGACAGGGTGACCTTGGGGAGGTGCTTGCTTGTCGGTCACACCTGGGAACTGGTCACTGGCCAGAATGGGTGTGGCCACTGCGAGGGCACGAAATTTGGGTTTAATCCCCCGAGCAAAGGAGACCACTTCCTTGGTGGGCTGCGCTTGACTTCTAGCTGGCAGGCTGTCTTGCTCCTGCCGCCTGGCATTCACCCATATGGCCCGTGGCCACGAGGGCCCCCCACACCCACAATGGTCTAATGGACTACAACTCGCCTGATGCTGAACTGGACCCCGCTGCAACGTGGAACGAACTCTAGACACTGGCCTTGCTTCTAGCTTTACTGAAACCCCAGCTACACTTCTTTGATGACTGGACTCAGGGAAATGAGACTTTAGAAACTCAGAAATATAATTCCACGCAAATAAAAATCACTCATTTTCCCGTGCGGGTCTCAGAAAATTCTTTTTCTTGAGATATCGTAAGAACTCCACCCTCAGCACCCAGTGGGGAAGGGGACACCCCACTTCATCCAATAACAAAACCACAAGCAAACAAGAAAAAGTAGACAAATCGACTTCCATGCCATTAAAAACTTTTTGTATTTTAAAGAATACTATCAAGAAAGCGAAAAGGAAACCCACAAAATGGGACAATAAAAAATAGGCAAAGGATTTCAATAGAATTTTTTACATTTGGTCAATGGACATGTGGAAAGATCCTCAAAATCAGTAGTCATTATTGAAATAGGAATTAAAACCACAGTGGCATACCACTTTAATACAGCTATAATAAAAAATGACAGAAAATAACAAATATTGGCAAGAATACAGAGACATGAAAATCTGTACACATTGCTAGTGAGAATGTAAAATGGTGCATTTCTGCTTTGGAAAACAGTTTGGTATTTCTTTAGAAGGTCAAACGTAGAGTTGCCATATGACTCAGCAACTTTATTTTTAGATATATACCGAATTGAACTGAAAACACATGAAAACAAATCTTCATGGCAACACTGTTTATAATAGCCAAGAAAGTGGAAAATCTGATGAATGGACAAACCAAAATGGGATATCCACAAAATAAAATAGCCATAAAAAGGAGTGAATTCATGAGATAGCATGGATGAAGCTTGAAAACATGCTGAGTGAAAGAAGCCTGCCGCGAGGCCACAGATTATATGATTCCATCCATATCAAATTCCCAGAATATACAAATCCATTAAGACAAAAAGTAGATACTAGTTGCCACTATCTGGGGGGAGGGGAACAGGAGTGACTACTATTAGGTGCGTCATTTCTTTTGGGAGTGATGAAAAAGTTCTAGAATTAGTAGTGATGGTTGACAGATTAATAAATATACTTAAAAACCACTGAATGGTATACATTAAAGGGTGATTTTTATGGTGTGTGAATTATGTCAATAAAGGTAACTAAAAATTGAATCATAATAAAACCAACTTAATATTTGTAACTTAAAACTCATAAATAAATATGCATTTATTCCTAATGTTTAGAAGAGAAATGAGTCCTTTCTGTGAATGCAGTCCAATGATTATTCTTCTGTGTAATTTTTTCATAATCCACACTCATAATGCATCTTTCCAGAGACCTAGTTTTAGGTTATTCCAAACCGAGTGAGAAATTAAAGACATTCTGGGGGTCATTCTGAGGGCAGAATCTGTCTAAATATTTTCCTGGTCTTTTACAGTTACCTCATCAACACCTAATTTGTCAGCTATGTGAAAGCTACTCTTCTTTACTGAGTCTTTCTAAAGCCTGTAATTTAAATTGCACCACTAACTTTCTCTCCTTTCAACCTATATTTCAGCAGATTTTTTTGGCATTTAATTAAAACGTGTAATGAGAGTAACAAGTGGCCCAGGCAGTTTTGAAAGAAACATAACTGATCTCGACAAGGGTGTAATTCGCCTGCGATACATGGAAGGGTGAGTGAGGCAAAAACACCGGTCAACAGGTGGCACAAAAACCATGGCGAATGCAGTTTGTTCCAAGACACCGGTGATTGGAAGTTAGCTAAAATAATCCCTGCTGTACTTAAGCCTGATATTCCCAGCTACATGGGAGGTCATTGAGCACATACAGAATACTAAGAACCATAGAACAGACCTTTGGTAACATAAATGAAGAAATGGGACTAGTGTCTACACTACCCTTGCATGAATCTGTGCTCTTACTTGAGGGTGTCCTCCAGCCCAGTGTCTAGTACTTTTGCTCTAAAGAGATAGCGGTCAATAAAATTTGAACACTGTAAGCATCCCCTCCTAGTAGAGTCCCACCTCTATGTTTTCCTCTGTACTCAGTATGGATTTCTAACTACTGACGTGGAGCAGGTTACATACCCTGGGTTCAAATCCTGTCCTTTCTACATGAGGCAGGTCTTGACCACCTCTAGCTGGCTTGAAGGATGGAGGAAGGGGCCATGAGCCAAGAATGTGGGCAGCTTCTAGAAACTGAGATGGACCCCCCAGCCAAGAGCCAGCAAGGAAATGGGGTCCTCAGCCCTACAACCACATAGAACTGAATTCTGCCAACAATCTGAATGGGCAAAAAAAGACACTCTCTCCTAGAGCCTCCAGACATGAATGCAGCTCTGTCAAAACTTTGACTTTAGCCCAGCGAAACCTGTACGGGGCCGCTAATCTACAGAACTGTAAAATAATAGGTTTCTATTGTTTTAAGCCACTAAATTTGTGTGTGTGTGTTGTGGTAGCAATAGAAAACTGATATAATGGACTCACCCTGGTAGAATTATGATCAACTGAAAATTAGATAATCCAGGTAAAAGCGAGCTTGTATAGGGCCCATCACTTCGTTGTCAATACTTTACAGCACTTACAATACTTGATCAATTTTCATGAATATATTTTTAAAAACAGATTGTGTACCTTTGGTAGCAATACTCATCCTAATTTACCCTGGAATACGCAATGCTAACAAGATGTCACACTGTTGGGAGGTGCTTGAATTCTTGTGTGTGTGTAATTTTTTTTTTTTTTTTTTTAAAGAATGGAAGTGCAAGACTACTTTTCCAAACTCTTTGGGTTCTGAGCCAAAGTAGTATCAGAACAGTGGACAGTAGCCAGCTCTCAGGAACTAAAGGGAAATGGAGGGAGGGGGGCTGAAGCTGCCAGCACACCCATCTGCTGTACCTGGGTCTTGGTAGGCAAGGGCGGGCATGGCCAGCGATGACTGAGGAATGGACAGGACACACCAGACTCCAATGTCCTGCAGCATGTGCTAGCTGGATTTCCCCGTGGCTGCTGTTAGAGGTGAATGTGATGGACGACAAACAGATGTGTGGAACCAAAATAGGTACCCGCACTCATCGCTGATGCGATCGCGGCGTTAGAAATACTAGGAGTTAGTTCCCGCTCGCCCTGCTCCAGGCCGCTTGATGGAAAAGATGAACCACCACCAGCAGGGACAGTGCCGTGATCGCCTCCGTAAATTCCTCGTCAGCCAGTATTCAAAGTGCTCCAGATCGATGCCTGTTTGTGTGACCGCACACGCACAACACTCATCAGGGATTACACAAAGGCGTAGAATAGAAACGGGCTTCAAGAAGTTGAAGTGCTAGAAAGCCTGTTACTAAGACACATTTTTTCCCCCCTCCAAGCTTCTAATTTCTCTGCTCGCAATGACATCCCCAGAGCTTCAGCGGCACAATTTCCACTGCTTTGGAAAGTGATATATTTTCTATGAGTTGACCAGGTTTGGGGAATTACTTAGCTGAAGTTTACAAACAAAACTTTTGATATATTGAAAAGAAACATGTGAGACGGGCGAAGACAAGAAGGATGTGTGTCAGACGCCCTTGTTTCACGGCAGGTATCACTTTATCCGTGAACGCGTGGAAGCAGCCGGGAAGGCAGTCTAGGGGCTCACGGAGATTGCCTTCATCTCCGGGTGGCCCTCAAGGTCCCCCCTTTCTGGTCCTCATGCTTTTGCTCTTACATAGTCTCCTCCCGTTGAGGATGGACCTTAAAAGGGAGACTTGTGACTCCCTTTTAACACAGCCAAGGCGACAGGTGACATGTGAAGCTCGGACATAAGATTCCAAGAAGGCAGCCTCCGTGCTGAGCTGGCCTCTGGAGAGGACCACACGACAGGCCCTTGAGGGAGGTCTCTGTCCACCAAACCGGGCAAGTTCACACCCCAAATACTTCTAGATCCCTTCTGGCTCTTTTCATTCACGTTCCCAGGCCCTGGTGCAGGCCGCCGCCTCCCGACCACGCCAGCCGCTCCCCCCACGGCCGCCCTCCCTTCATTTCCACCCGCGGCTTGAGTACCATTCCCGCACGAACGCGTGACGATGGCAGCCAGATTCCTAAAGTCCTCCCCCGAGCTTCTGAACTGGGGCTAAACTCTTCGGTATAACTCGTGCCCCCCGTTTTTATTTCATATGCCTGGCAGATAAAGCACATTTTGCTTCCCTAAGGATAGGGATTGTGTGAGTCCCGTTTTATTCTCAGCATCCCGCATGTTTGATTCAAGCCTGAAACAAATTTGGCAGTTAATTTCAGTTGAAGGGATACACGAAGCCATAAATAATATTTTTGTAAAAGGTTAGATCTCACGGTAAGTATTCTTAGCACACACACACGGAAAGACAAAGAGATTGGGGAGGGGGAGAGAGAAGCGAAGCAAGGCAGGAAATCTACTGGAGGCGACAAGTCTGTTGCTACCGTGATCGTGGTGATGGTGTCACAGGGGTGTGTGTAGATCCAACTCATCAAAATGTATGTGTTAAATAGTGCAATTTCTTAACATATTAAATAAACCTCAATAAAAATTAAAAAATAAATTTGGAAAGATCTTTAGATTTTTTAAATGAAATGTGCTCTCTCAAAAAATATCTTATACATTTTATGCCTTTTATTTTCTCAAGCGGATACCTATTCCTATTAAACCTTCCTTGCAACACTGAATAGGCACCTGTGTTTACACATGCTCATAACCAGGTGTTTATATATGTGTGCATTTCTCCTTACACACACACTGGGAAGGAGAAAAGATGAGAGGGAGAGGAGCCCAGATAGTGCCAGGGTGAAACTTCCAAGAAGTCAGTGAGCGGTGGAAAGTGTCCATACTCTGTAGCACTGTGTGCTATGCCATTTGGACTGAGATTTAGCTTTTTAGTGTGTATAGATGATTTTAAAAGCACATATTTTATAAATTTACAACCAAATAAATGCAAATCTCCAAGAATTATCTACATGGCTATCATTTTGACAGAAAGCCTTCAGCCAGTGCAACAGAACTAGACTGGTTAGTGAACCTGCCCATTGGGTTTCTCTCCAGCTATGAATTTGCTAATCTCCATGGTCTGCGCTCTCTTTGGAGCTTTGGCCACAGATAATACATTTATAGACACTGCACAAAAATATGAACACACATGTCTCTTTGGCCATTTCCACATGCTGAATGATTGGATTGTACCATAGAATTGTATCCAAACATTTTGTTCAGACTTTTCTCCATCTTCCCACTACTCTGAATGACTCACAAAGAAATAAAATGAAATTAACAAAAGTTACTGGTTTGCACTAGAGTAATAAGAATTTCCAGAAAATGTAAAATGAGGCTCTTCTGCAGGCCATGGCTGGAATTGAGGCAGACAGAATGGTGGCAGAGTAGAGAATCCACATCCCTGTTAGCTGCAGATGTTCATTTAAAGTAGCAGGCTCTACAGCAGCTTTTTCTGCACTTATAGTTTGAGGAGCCTTGAAAAGCCATTGAATAAATCTCTCCTGCAGCCAATCATCAATCTCTTAAAGCATGAAAATTAAGAGTATTTGAAAGAAAGTGGGTTATTCCCATTGGTGGCTCTCTGTCTGCTATCTAGTATGGTGGCCCAGCTGCATGTGGCTTCTGAGGATACGAAATGTGGCTAATCCAAGTGAAGATGCGCGATACATGGAAAATACACACAGTTTTCAACACGATGTGATTTTAAAAGAATGTAAAATATCTCATTAATACATTTCATTGGCTTATTACATATTGAAACAACACTTTGGATACGTCGGACTAAATAAAATATGTATTAAAGTCAATCTCTCTTATTTCTTTGTACTTTCAGTGTGGTTACCAGAAATTTTAAAATTATATATGTGGCTCACATTATATTTCCGTTGGTCAGAGATGCTCTATGTAGTATTATTTGCCACCAGTAAAAAGGGAGAAGTTTAGTGCCTATTTTAACTCTTGTTTTCTCACGGACAGAGAATATATCTCCTCTCTTCTTCATAAACCCTCACATACCAACCAATAGTTACAGAGTGGATGGTGAACCTTTCCGCGTTTCCTAGAAATATCATTTTTAGCTCTTCTTTTGCTCTGACACCCTTATTATTTATCCTGCAAAACACACGTTGTAACTATAACTGTTAAGGCCCACTTCCTAATAATGAGTTTGCACGAGCGTAAATCCATTTCACTATAGTATCTCATCATTGCATTAATTCTACCAGTAAAGCTTCTTGGTTGCAAGCAACAGAAAACGACTCTGGATTACCGAAGTAGAAGCATGCATTGGAAGGATATCTGACAGCTGTGCCTAGAAGGCTGGAGAGTAAGGCTTATTCGACCAGCAGGAACAGAGAGAAAGGACAGGAAGTGGGAAACACAGTCAAGGCCACTCCTTGAATTCTCACACCCCCTCCACTGAATAACGAACGATGGCGATATTTCCACTGTCTCTATACTTAGGACCCTCCTTCAAACCCTGTGTAGGAGCATTTGATCGAGGGAGCCCAGTAACCCATGACCATGCCCTTGCGTGAAGGCAGGTAGGTGCCCACCCACCACCAGGACTCAGACGATGGGGCTTGTAACAAATGTGAGAAAGGTGTTCATATTCTGGGTAATGTTTTTAATTACATATATCCCTGCAAATCCCTCCAGAAATGTTACTTTGACAGTACATAACAGCGGACAGTGAGTTTAGTGTGAGGGTTAACGCAGGAATTTGAAAATGTATATTGGCAGTGAAAAAGATGCTAATATGTTAAATACAGCATGGTTTTAAATACATCAGTTTATGAAAATAAACTTTGTGATCTACACTTAACAAAAATTTCCTGTGCTTTCCAAAATTAAACTGGCCCTCTCAGTGCGGCTCTAATGAGGATTAAGTCTTCGTTTCAGAACCTTTCTATCTTTTCAATCTACAGACATTTATTGACCTATTAGTCTTCGTTGGGCCTCGAAGAATGAAAGATTAAGGAACAGCAGATAATTGCATATAGACATTTCCATTACAGGGGACCATGTAGGTCTCTTTCCAGTTGTTAATGGTCTGTTGACACTCACTCTGAGAGCAACTCATTATATTCCTGACTTCGTATAGAGCTATGCCTGTAATTAGCTATTCATAGCTCAGGGTACCCGTTTAATTGAAATGATCAAATTTAAAAATTCCCTTTTTCTTTACTTAAAAATATATACCCAACAAAGCAACCCATGTGCACGTTAAAAAATAAACAGTGCCCAAAGGCTTATCATGAAAAGCAAAACTCTTCTAACCTGTAATTTCTTACCCTCCATCTCACCCATTTTAACCATCTTTTGGTTTCAATTATCCTGGAGGTTATTCCCGTAACTTTAAATAAATTATTCATTCCCCAACTTTAAAAATCTATTATCTAGACCCAAGGCGCTGAATGACAACATTCCCACTTTGTATTTCACAGCCTATTGATTCCATATCGTCGCAAACAACTGTAATTGGTAGACACAAAGTAAAAGTAATTAGATGAATCACAAGGGAAGATTAAAAAGGACTGAACCAGAGGTTTTTCTGGTGATTATTTTCTAGTTTGATTTGGCCTTGCTCTGTCTTTTAGTGCAAGGGAGAAAATTGGGGGTGAGCTGTTAAGATGCCTGGGCACATTATTGGAGTCCTTACCTGAGACCGGATCCACCCCACCCCGCCCCGCCCAGCAGGCAGTGGTGAGGAGGCCTGAGTGCGAGGTGCGGCCTGGGGCTGCTGGCCACCAACCCCTGTGCAGCCACTGGAGCAAGAGCACCTCTCTCCTGGTCTTAGGTCTGCTGACAGCTCAGCAGGCAGAATGCAGCTGCTATTTGCAGCTCAGTTGTTTTCCCCCAGAAAACTCAAGCCAGGAGAAAAATGCTAAGGAAGCGGGAGTTATTTTTGGCACTTGTACATCTATGCAGGGCTTTAATGTCATATCATAAATTGGAACAATCTGAACGACAGGACACACAGAGCACCATGGTGTGGATGTCAGAAATCAGATCAGGGGAGTAGTCATCTATTATGTGAAATGGAAACTGGAACTTCTCTAATTCGAATTGCTTTTTGTTGGGGTGTGTGTGCATGTGTGTTTTATTGGCCTGCACACACACACACACGTTATTAGTAGAGATAGTCTCCTAAAGTGAAATAAGTTTTGCAATGGTATTTTTAAAAACACCTAACTCGATATGATTTCCACATATTAGAATAGCTACTTAGTAATTTAGGTGGTAAAGCTCAGATAATGGTGTCACTCTGCCCTGTGACACACCACCTGATTTCTTGCGGTATTTCCTATCTTAATCAATGGTAATGTCATTCTTTTGGTTGCTTTGGTCAAAAACATGGAATTACCCCAGCATTGGTTCACATGGCAGGTTTTGCCGCAGAGTCCCTGCTCTGCGAAGGCCTGGCGCCCTGTATTCACCAGTAAGTCTCTCCAATCTTGGGAGCAGGGGTTTACCCTGTGCCCTCCCTTCTCTACAAAACCAAGAAGAGTCATTGATTTCCAGTCTAATGTTAGGATGAAGTGACAACTTCTAAGCTCCTTATACAAGGAATCAGAAACGGGAAGTCCCCTTAGACAAGGAAATACTTTAAAACTTCACACAATCTCTCCTTTGAACTCAAGTTCCAAAGCACACGGGGCACTGGACCCTGATGACAGTCCTGGGCCCCAAGTCTACCTCCCTTTATTGTTAATTTCTTAAAAGACTAACCTACGCATGGTGGTCTCCACTTCCTCAATGTCCATATCCCACTCCAACCTGGCTGCCAAATTCAGGCACCCATTCTGCAAAATCCCAGAGACATCTCATCAGTACTTGACCAGTTACTCCCATCCTTCAACTTGTCTCCTCTCTTGGCTTTTATGGCACCACCCTACCCAATGTTCCTCCAATAACTCTGAAGTACTTCTCTGTCTCTCTTTCAAGTCTCCCTTTTCATATGCTCACTTAAATATTGAGTTTTATTTAAGAAACAGTCTCAGATCTCTTTTTACTCTCCATTCCATTCCTAGATGATTGTGACCATTCCCATGGTTTTAAACACTATCCATGTATCAATAATTCCCAATGGACATTTCCAATCCTGATGAGCTCCAAGCTCATTTGGCCAAATGTCTACTCAACAATCAGATGTGGGTATCTCACAGATACTCAATGTGACCTGCCCAGGACTGACACCCAGATAGTCTTGATATTTTGGTACTGATTAAAAAAAAAAAAATTTCCACTCACCCAGCTGTTCAAATTAAAAAAAAAAAATTCAATTTTTTAAATTGGTTTTTTTTTTTTTTTAGAGAGAAAGAGAAACATCGACGTGAGAAAGAAACATCAATCGGTTGCCTTCCATATGCACCCTGAGTGGGGAGTGAACCCAAAACCTGGGCATGTGCTCTGACCAGGAATCCAATGGCGACCCTTAGGTCCGTGCAACAGTGCTCAACCAACTGAGCCACACTGGCCAGGGCTTGATTTTCTTTTTTGGAGCAACTATGGTGATGGTTTCACGAATATATAACTATCACCCAACTCATTATTTTATACATTAAATATGGATGTACAGCTTTTTGTACACCAATCATACCTCAACAAAGTCCTTCAAAAAACAAAGAGAGAAAAAAACCTGGAGTAATTCTTAACAATCCCTTCCTCTCAATTCCTGCACCCAGCTAATCAGAAAAAACGTTGTCTTTGGCATCAACAGTATTTTCCCCGCACTGGATTCTCTCCTCCCCAGCGCCAGTCTTTTTTTTTTTTTAAATATATCTTTATTGATTTCAGAGAGAGGAAAGGAAAGGGAGAGAGAGAGACAGAAACATCAATGATGAGAGAGTCATTGATCGAGCCCACAACCCGGGCATGTGCCCTGACCGGGAATCGAACCCCGATCGCCTGGATCCTAGGTCAACGCTCAACCGCTGAGCCACGGCCGGCCAGGCTAACGCCAGGTTCTTAACCCCAGCGGTCCCCAGCTCTTCCAGCCGCTCCGACCAGCTCTGCAGCGCCTCATTGCAGCCCATTTCCCACGCACCGCACAGATCAAGATTTAATATGTGGATCAGGTAGCCCATTCAGCTGCTTAAAAAGCCCATTATGAACATCCCATTCCATCGGTGATAGAATGGCTGTGTCTTTCATGTATATTCATACGGCACAGTACTACAGAGCCACGAGAGAAAATCAATTCCCATCATATATAACAACACGGATGTATATCTCCGGGACATAATGGAGGGTGAAGCAAACCGAAAACAAGGGCCCTCACTTTACGATTCCGTTCATACACTGCTAATGAAAGAAGGAAAGCTGATCAGCGGTGGGAGAAGTCAGAACGGAGGCCACCTGCGGATGAGCAATCACTGTAAAGAATCAGCCTGGCGATGCTCTGTGGCAGCGACCTGCCTGTCTTCAGTTTGCGAAAATTTATTGAATTGTGTAGTAACGACGCACGTTCTTCTTCATGTAGATTATGCCTCGATGTAAAGCTTAAGAGTGTTTGGGTCTTTTTTTTTTTTTTTTATCCTACCACTCTGGGTAGGATAAAACTAAGAAATTTTCTGCTCGGCAATCATTGCGTATTTAGAAAAATCCCTAATTATATATTCATCTGATACACCAGGATGGTTTCAGAAAGCCTTGGCTAATACGGAAAATATGCATTCGAATAAATACTACCCTGTTCGAAAAGTCAACAGTAGGCCTTTGATTAAATAATGTTAATACAACTGTGGTAAAGAAAAGAAATTCAAAAACATAAACAAAGTCTAGAAATACAACATTACAAGGCCTGTTCTGGTTGTTACGTTGACAGGAACAGAAACGCTTCTGTTTGAATGAGAGAAGCATCAGGAGGAGCTGTAAGAATCCCTGCTCTACAAATCAGATTTAAAATATGATCGCCCTCCCCCATTCATTGTGAGATGGCTTTGCAAACAGTTGGGGGAGGGGATGGTATTTTAATCTCAGGTATCTAGATATAAAAGAGCTATCACACCGATTTCAGCTTTAGAACTCTGGGGGTACTTAAACACATATTTCTTTTTTACAGTTTTGTGGGATGTTGTTGTTTTTTGAGACACACAATAACATGCATTCATAGGTAAAAACGATCCAAGCCAGGAAATAAGACATAGTCTGCTTGTAAGAACACGCAATAATAAATTCATTGTGAATTTACAAGATTAAATGGTAATATCAACTTTCAGAATAAATGCCATCGCTTAAAACTTCTCAATCACGAAATAGAAGGTGAAATATGAAAGAGAAATAACTGAACAAGTAATGTAAATTACAGCATTAATTATATCCTTTCAATTTAAGAGTTATGTTTACCTAGGCCAGACTAAAACACTGAAGACTAGACATTTGAACGTGTGAGGTGAATATTATTAATACGATTAGGCAGTTCATTTAAAATTTATAAATCATTGACTACCCTTGAAAAGTCAGTTTTCCTAAATTATTAAAAGTTCCATACATTAAGTTTAGGGATTACAACTATATATATGCTATTGATGTTTTTTGCTGTGTCATCTTATTTTTGGAGTAAAAGATGCTAAATTTCTATATTAGAGCAGCTTCCCTCTTGCCCCTCTTACTATTTTTCATAAACTTTTATGACAGTTTTTGCATAAAATCTGAATTTTTACTGATTCTCTCTACAGGGATTCCAACATATTTACATACAATTTTCAATAGGTAATATTTTATAATATTTTAATGTTCTTGGTGAGGGGGAATAAAATCTCGAAAACAAATAGAAATTTCATTACCAGTCTAAAAACAACTTCATTTTTCTGTTCTCAAATGATTAACTCCATTTCACAGCATCGGATAAACATCAGCCCAAATGGTGTCTTTTGTGTGAGGATGGGGGCTGGAGGGGGAGCTGGGCAGATGGGTGTTGGAGACAGTCATGAGCGCGGAGCACGACCCCTTCAGATTTCAATTCATGGCTCACTTCGTGTTCAGAACAGAATTTACATGAAAATCAAATTCAGAAATTCAGCTACAGGAAATGAAAATCAGATTCATAAACTCAGTCACGGCTTTGATCAGGAATTTTGTGGTTGTTACTGTTCTTTGTGAGTTGTTGTTGAAGTCATGGCAGATGGTAATGTTTCTTGAAATGGCTGTTGGTACTTGCTTTCCTTTTTTCTCCCACCACAGCACAGGACTAGAAAAATCTAGTACCTGCGCTGGGTCAGGCCATCTTAGAGCTTGACCGGTCCTTGGACCTGTGCCCCTCCTTTTATATATGAAGTACAGCGACAGTGAAACAGGCCTCTGTCCGAACTCCCAGGTTAGGGACCTTCCCCCCAGAAAGTGAAAGCCAAAGAGAACACTCAGGATATTTTTTATGATGAACAAAGAGAACATACTGATCGAGAGATGGAGTTGGGGAACCAACGAACACAATCTTATGTATATGAATGCTGTGTGGATTACATAAATGAACGTTTATAAATATCGCAGTGCCTGATGCATGCGAGTTAAGATACTTTGTTCAAGTTTCAAAGAAATCTCCTATGCATGTCAGCGAAATATCCCATCCATGCGCCAGGAGATGGACGTAAGCATCCGACTCACACTGACCATGGGGGTTGCTATGGAAGGAGAGCCACCGTGCTTACGGCGAGGGCACGACCTCAGAGGGGTAAAGGCCTGCTCAGCGTCTCCCGAGGCCCGCACAGCTCCCGTCTGCAGCACCCCACGTGCACAGAAAGGTAATTTCAATGTAAGCCACACAAAAAATCCTAATCTAGGACTGCAAGTGTGTGTTTTTCAATTTCCCCATCTCTGAAACCACCCTGATTCTTACAATTTCCATCTTCCTGAAGCACTAGAAGACAGTTTTAATGAGGCATTAACATTTCTAGTCTAATGCCTTTTGCCCACCTCTGTAGACTATCGTCGTGAAGTTATACAAATACTCTTACCTTTAGTTCTTCTTTTACCTTGATCTAAGACGTCATCTGTAGATCTAAGACGTAACCTGTGGATAGATTTAAAAACAACGATCACTACCAAAGAAAGAGAGAACAGACACCTGTCATTTGGAACTTCAACCACACACCATGTTGTGATCTGATATCTCAATAACCATTAATACAGTTCTAGGCTAGGACCCAAGATTCTATTTAGTATTATAATTTTAAAAGCCTCTCGTTTGCATTCAACATGTAGGCAACATGCCAAGAAGAGAAACAAAAATTATCTTGATTTGTTTGCCAGCTGGTGCTTTGACTGAATGGCCAACTACCAAAGAACTGCCATCCTTCAGTCACATGGGAAAATAAAATTAATTTCTTGCTCAGCATACATACTTCTGTTGAAAAATTATCCTAGGGGGAAAAAAAACTAGTTGTCATAGTAAAACACAATTTTGTCTCACTCACCATCCACCAGAAACTCTGAGGGACACACACACACAACTGCTGGCAATAGGGATTTGGGGTTAATATGACTATTGACATATGACTGTTAATCACTTTTTCTCGGAGGAATTGTTTCAGTAGAGTCAGTATCCAGCTCTCAGCATAAACAATTTGCTTTTATTTGCTAAAGCTATTTTTTGAATGGGATAATCTTCTTTACATTGTTGTGTTATATGTATGCATATAACAGGCAGATACTTTTATGATGTATATATAGATATATCTACAATATATATTGTAAAATAACTTGAAAACCCACAGTGGATAGTCTCCTTTATGTGATTTTAATGAATAACTTGTGATGACTCTTACATTATTAGTGTGAAAGAGGTAGAAACACACGAGACTTGTTTTTGAACATGAGATTGAGACTAGACTTGTGCGGGGCGAAAATACTAAATTGCAGTCATATCCACGTGCAAAAAACGTAAACTGCTTAGCAATTTCTCTGGCGACCACTAGTTATCCAATTATCACTTCAAGTATTTAGCACCGAATTTTCTCTGGGAGATGTGCCAATTTGGAATCTCCTGTCCCTTCCTAATCTCCACGTCATTCAGCCTGAAGTCTGGAAAGGAGCACACACATAGCAAGTTCCGCGCCAGCAGGGACTTCAGGATGGTTCAAGTCTCGGGAGAGAGCTTTACTAATTTTCACATGCACAAGAAACTCCACCAACATACAGGGCAGCGACATCCCTTATGTGGTAACCTTGTGTCTGAACAAACCGGATTTTTCTTTTTTTAAAATATATCTTTATTGATTTCAGAGAGAGGAAGGGAAGGGGAGAGAGAGAAACATCAATGAGGAGAGAGTCATTGATCGGCCACCTCCTGCACACACCCTGCTGGGGATCGAGCCAGCAACCTGGGCATGTGCCCTGACCGGGAATTGAACCTCTGTCTCCTGGATCCCAGGTCAATGCTCAACCCCTGAGCCATACCCACTGGGCCCCAACTGACTTCTTCAGCATATCCACCTACCTCTTAATTACTTAAGCTGTAGAGATTCAGCTCCCCAAAGTCCACTTCATAACACTATTAGTAAAGTCTGGGACAAGTAAAGAGCAATTTGGGAGATTATTTAGTTTATAAGGGGGAAAAAAATCATCAGAATTTTAACATGTCTCATGAAAAAATAGAAACACTTGTGGATATGGGCATAATTTCGTATTTAGGCTTCTTTTATAGCTGGTTATTGCTTAATCATCTTTACATTTGTAAGGACCTGGCTGAGACCAGGTATCAGTCAGCACTTTATTGAACTTCTGTTTTATTCATGTAAAACTGTATAGTTTGGATGAACATAATGTAAGCGGATATGTTATTAACACTGATTATAATGAAACCTGACAAGTTATGCTGACGTATGGAAATAAAATCATAGAACCTCCATTTGAAATGAGAGGAAGTGAAACCCTAATTTGAAGAAATGCCCCATTTGCATGTACATGCAGCTTTATGATTTATGACAGGGAGAGTTTTCATCTGAAATAGAAAGTTGCCTCTCCAGGAGTTATTATATAGTGGAAATGAGATTTCCTAACCTATTTAGATGAACCAGGCTCTGCATTATCTTTCACTCTGATATCTCACTGCCTTCATTTCAATAACTACTGCTGCTATTCTCTGCTTACTGAGGGAAGGAAGAGATAAAAAAATATGTTATCCCACGAGAATGGCAAAATATCTCATATTTATTATATTCCGATAAAAATCTGCTTGAAGAGTAATTTAAAAATACGTATAATGATTCTATTCCTGAATAATTTCCTATCTGGTTGCAACAGATAGTGGTGGGTGGGGGGTAACACAACCCTTTATTGACTGTTTCCCTTTTTCCCAGCGATATTTGCATACACAGTAATTGAGGGAAAAGAAAGGATTTTGAGAGTTAGGCCTTGAGGACCAAATGTCAGGAAGGTTTACGAAGTTTCATAATAACTGCTTTCCATGGCGGTGAGTTTCTCTAAATTACTGAGTAATTTACTAGGACTTTGGATTTCTGAGGATGGCCAGCCACTCCACATACAAGTACACCATAATTTTGTGGTTTATTTTTTTCCGTATCGACCTAGTCTATAAATAGGTATTTCACTCACCTATGCAATGCCAAATAAGAACATCTCGGGAATGTTATCTCAAGTTACTCTTTCTAACAAAAATGGAAATGGGTTTTGATTAATGTTTAAATTTTCATTTCCAAGTTCCTGTTGAGATTGGAAAATGAAAAATCACTCCCACTGTAAAACTTCCATCTTAGCCAAAAAGTCTCCCTGTCATAAATCACAAAGCTGCATGTAGATGCAAATGGAGCATTTCTTCAAATTAGGATTTCAATGCCTTTCCCATTACAGCACGAGTCCATGCATGACATGCAGACGCAGTTTTATTTTTTCCAAGAATTTCCAAACGTGACAGGCAGTGTAACTTCAAGGAGATGCACTCCGCGTGTGCGTGTGTGTGCGTGTGATAGGAATGTGTCAGTCAGCGGAGTGCACACGACTGTCAAGTTTCAAGGTTGGAAGCGAATGCGAGGCTCACGCAGCGCGACCATATGCTCCGGGGCCTGACGCGTCCCCGGAGGGGGCCGAGCGCCGCCCGGCACGTGGCTCTTCACCCTGGCACCTCCCTCGCTGGCCATGGGCACGAGGCCAGGTCCTTAACCCCTTCGTGCTCATGTTCCTCGTGTGCGAAGCGGGAACGATGGCAACGGAAAGGATCGGTCCTTGTAGGGATGAGACGAGTCGCTTGGTATGGAACAGGAGAGCCGGTGCCCCCGCCTGCCCGTGTCTCGCACTGACGGTCTCTCTCCTGGGTCGCCTCCAGGAGCCTATGACTTGGGCCCAGCGCCGATCGCCGGTGACTTTCTTCTGCTGGGCCCGAATGCAACTATCCAGAGATTATTCTCACTGGCCTAACCTTATTGCTTGGATCCCTGTAACTTCAGGCTTCCTACCAACTTCTCATGAGTTGCCTTCAAATACCCGAATCCGGCGTGGGCTCTAAATGCACACCGACTGGGTAAGAATTTGTGAACTCGCCAGAGTCAGTAGCCTAAATCCTCTAACACCATGTTTTCTCGTGGCTTAAAAAAGACAGAGACCTGCGCTAGCCTGTATGCTCCGTGGTGAGAGCATCGGCCCCAGGACTGAAGGGTCCCGGGTTCGACTGCAGCCAAGGGCACGTACCTCGGTTGCAGGCTCGATTCCTGGCCCTGGTTGGGGCGCCTGCAAGAGGCAACCAATTGATGTGTCTCTCTCATGTTGATCTCTCTCTCTCTCCCTTCCCCCCTCTGAAAAAGCAATGGAAAGAATATCATTGGGTGAAGATTAAAATAAAAGAGACACATACAGAGATAGGTATTGTAATAGTGCCAACTTCTTAAGGCTGTTGTAGGGTCAAATGAACATAAGGACTTAGAATTTTTAAATGGTGATAATGATGATGATGATGATGATAGAAAAGATGACATCGATCCTCATGCTAGGTTAACTACAAGGTTCCATGGGACGAACTATTTGTTTGGAGCGTCTTTGTCTCTCACTGGATACGTGGCTCTTGCATGGCTGCGAAGCTCCCTGGTGCCCTGGTCCTCACATGGTTTCTGCAGTGGATCAATTCTGGTTTTGTAGCCCTGACAACGAAAACATCTCGGTAATGTGCCTCGCCGATTTCATCGGCAATAAATGTCTTTGAGAGGTTGCACATCTTAGCGATATCTGAAATTTTTCCTGCTACAGAAAACTATAGCCAATTATCTAGAAATTCTGAGCAGAGACCTTAGTTTTCCTTAGTTGCAATAGCTTATTAGCTCTTGTGTTACAGTCCTCTATTTTATTTACGTTTCATGTTGGAAAAAAGACATCCTTTCCGTAGAAGCTTCCTCCAAGGGAACCACGTTTCTGTTTTAGGCGGGTATTGTTTTCCATGTTGCAGTTAACGTTTCCCTGAAATGTTTAAAATCGTGTGTTTTCTAAGCAATACCAAGGGTGTTGATAAAATAAGGCATCCCATTATCTCTCACTGAGAATTATGATAGCCTTATAACTACATTCGTGATTCCACCATTTATCTCCTACCATCTGAAAACGACAGCCAGTCATCTGCCTGCAACGTAAATGTTTCCTTCATTGATTAAAATCTTCTATAGCACGTCGCCCGCAGAATGAGATGTCTTTTCAAGGCATCCGAAGCCCTCTCTTACCTTAGCATTTATTTTCTCACTAAATTCATTTCTTTCTGTTAAATTGCTTGCATCTTACATGTCATCTATCCGGCACCTGGAATGTACCCAACGATTCCACGCTGCTGTGTGGCTTCCCCTGGTCATGCCTGATGTTCCGGCCACATGGAAATGCTGACACCCACACCTCCCCTTGGCACTCCGCCTACACACACACACACACACACACACACACACACACACACACACACACAGTTTTTATCTTGGAAACTCTTCCTTGCCCTTTGATTCCCAGCACGAACATCTCCTCCTCTTGTGTTTCTCGTTCCCCTGACTTCCGCACAGATTCCGTCGCTGTATTTCTCTGTGTCACAGTGGGTAGAACTGCCTGGTTTACTTCCCTGTCTCCCTGCTTTGGGAGATCTTCGAGGGCGGGGTCTAGCTTTTGCTTTGCATTTCGGTTCTAACCTAGATCAAAACTTAGAGGGAGTAGGCCGCAGCCCTTAAGCACGTGGGATCAGTAACCAAACTGTGTAAATGACATCATTTCCCCTACAGTGAAACCTGGAACAACTTTCTAAATCCAATTTATCAGTATCTGACCTCAAGGAATTGTTTAGGGGAATAAATTGAAATGCTTAGAATAGTGCTTGACATTTAGTCATATCCACTTAGTGTCATTAAATATTTTTACACTATGGGGTAGTATACTACATAGATTGAAATATAAATTAAAACTAACAATTAAGCCAGCTAAGTTCCTGGGCATTTACATTTTTGTTAAAAATTAAGAATAGAGCCCCAGCTGGGTGGCCCAGTTGGTTGGAGAGTCATCCCTTCCACAAAAAGGTTGCAGGTTTGATTCCCGGTCAGGGCACATATCTAGGCTATGGATTCGCTCCCTGGTTGGGGTGTGTGCAGGAGGCAGCTGATCGATGTTTCTCCCTCTCCCTTTCTCTAAGAAAATAAAAATAAATCAATAAAAACATATCCTCAGATGAGGATTTTAAAAAAATAAAAATCGAGGTAAAGTCATTTGATCCAACTGAATGATAAAAGCATTAATGACAAATTGTGCAGCCTTTGAACAATATTTAACGTTTAGTAAGCATACAATTAGCAATAATCACTAAGCATTTTGGGGTACCCACCTGCGTATTAAAATAAGAGAATTTGATATCCGATCAATAAATTTCCAGAGAGAAAGCAGTGCACTCACAAGTTACGATACCTGAATTCTGCTTTTACCAGAACCCTCAGAGTACTTAACATTTGGCTCTTTGGTTATAATGTAGTGTGGTTGTATTTTTTAAATTTATGTTTATTTTTTATTGAATTTATTGGGATGACATTGGTTAATAAAGTTATATAGGTTTCGGGTACACAGTTCCACAGCGCATCGTCTGTACACTGTAGGGTGTGTTCACCACCCCAAGTCAGGTCTCATTTCATCACCATTTATCCCCCCTCTACCTTCTTCTACCTCCCCCCACCCCACCCCACCCCACCTTCCCTCGGGCAATCACCACACTACTGGCTGTGTCCATAAAGTCTTCTTCCCCTCCCTTAATCCCTTCACCCTTCTCAGCCAGCCCCAAACCCCTCCCGGCCGACAGCTGTCCGTCTTTGTATCCACGAGTCTGTCTCCACTTCATTTAGTTTATTAGACTCCACACGTGAGATCACGTGGTATCTGTCTTTCTCTGCCTGGCTTATTTCACTTAGCGTAGTACCCTCCCGGTCTCTCCACGCTGTCGGGAAAGGTCAGCTTTCCTTCTGTTTTCAACAACCGAGTATATTCCACAGTGGAAATGTACCAGAGCCACTTTGCCCACTCATCTACTGATGGGCAAATTAAACCGAAGGAGGTATCACCCCGCGCCTGTCAGAACGGCTGTCATCAGTAGGACAACCACCAACCAGTATCGAAATACGGGGAAAAGGGAACCCTGTGCACGGTTGGTGGGGATTCACGATGGTGCAGCCCCTGTGGACAGCAGTAAGGCATCACCTTAAAAAAATTAAAAAGGGAACTGCCTTAGGACCCCGCGATCCCACTTTTGGGAATATATCCAAAGAAACCCAAAACACTAATTCAAAGGAATCTACGCATCCCTACGATCACTGCAGCCCTTTTTACAATAGCCAAGATTTGGAAGCGGCCCAAGTGCCCATCTGTAGTGTGTGGTTTTTAAAGAACCGAAATTATGTTTTATTTTTTCTTAACTTTAGACCAATTTTTAAAGGAACACTGCACTTTTTTGTGTTTAAACATTTGTGCACGACTGAAATTTTTTCAGTTTCACCTGTTTATTTTCCACTTAAAGTAAAAATAAATGTAAAGCTTTATATTAAATATATTGTACACATAAACATTTCATTTAAAAATTCACTGAACATAAGTAACATTATTTGCCTCATTGCTCCCAGGACATGAGAAATCAAGTTCTGTGTTCGGAGAGACACGTTTTGGTGACAGGATGATGGACTTGTTTGTGCCGTTTACATTTTCTATCACTTGTATATATCAGTGTTCAATAAAGTAATTTCATTTAAAAATGAAAAACACAATTTATTTTTTAGATGTACTTTTTCTTACATACCTGTCATCTATCACCTTTCTATTTGTGCCTTTACAAGTGACCACAATGAGTTTCACCAAATGTAAGCAATGATTATTTTTAGATGCTGAGATTTAGGGAAATGCTTTAGTTTTTATTTGTGTACAGGGCATGTATTTGGCACAGGGCCTACGTGCCCAGACCCCCAGTGGATGCCTGAAACTGCAGATAGTGCTGAACACTGTATACTATATACTGTTTTTTCCCCACTGTACAGACACACTTTTCACACAAAGGAAGCACTTTATGGCTTCTCTTTCGCGCATCCGAATAGCCAGCATCGCCACTCTTATGCTTTGGGGCCATCATTAAATAAAATAAGGGCGACTTGAACACCAGCACTGCACAGTCGATTTAATAACTAAGGCAACGACCAAGTGATTCATGGGCAGGGAGCATATACGGCCTGGATACACCGGGGAAAGGTCTGATTCGTGTCGTAGGCGGAACAAAGGGGGACAGTGTAAGATTTCATTACACTACTCAAAACGGTGCTCAGTTTAAAACATTGTTTCGTTCTAGAATTTTCCATTTAATATTTTCAGACCATGGTTGACTGAGGGTAACTCAAATCACAGGAAGGGAAACCATGGGCAAGGGGGACACTGTACTTTTCTTTGCTGCTTGAATAGTATTAATTTATTCATTAAAAATAATGGTAAACAATATTATTTACATAGAAAGTTTTAAATTTTTAAGGTTTTTCCCACAATTTTTTTTTTTGGAAAATAGGTATCCAAAAACTAACAATAAGGTGAAATAGTATAAATCTTCTGATTATACATCAAATCTTTTTAAAGACCATAGATTGAAGTTAGCAATTTTCTATAATTTTTAGAACTCATGTATCCATTTGGCATATATTATAGAAACCCAGATGGCATTAAAAGAATTTTCCACATTCTTAATGCCAATATGATCTCCCCAACATAAAACTGAATCAAGAAATAAAAGTATTCATTATGTAGTGGAAGCATTTATGTAATATATAATTGTTACGATGTTATGGAAATAGCTGGCTTGTCAAATGGAAAAGGAACTGCTGTGTTTGCACGTCTAAAAAATAACTGTGCCACTAAGCTCGGGCCTTCTTTATACTTTGCCATAGGCAAAAACAATTATGGTAATCCTTTTTATAGGTGCTTACTGTAGAAAATACATTTTAAAGAATAGAGTAAATTAGCTAAACACTCCAAGGGCAGAGAATGTTTGGGTGATGCTGAGTAGCTGTGCTCTGGCTGTCATTTCAAAAACAGGGGAGAGATAACAGTATTTTAGTTTTTAATAGCTGGTTAACATTTGGCTCGTCTTGAGTTTGCAGACAAAAAACATCACCTTCATCTCATCTCATCTCACTACATCTGACTTTAGGCAAGGACAAGAGGATCGATTCTCTCTATGATGGGGGAATGCTAAATCAGCTCCTCAAAACTGGCTTGCCGAGATATTAAACCGTAAATATCCACTTGCTTGCGGATGAGCTTCCCACTCCAGACACCTTCGCTAATGCTTCCCTGCCCTTCCTCCACGTCTGCGCTGACGGCTGGGGGACAGCCGCTCTCCCCACACATCGCGGGACCCAAAACCTGGGCTTTCCCTGCTCATTCAACAAGTAATCAACCAAACAAAATAACATAAGCAAGCCGAAATCAACAAAAATAACAATAATTATTTCAAATATTTAGCGATCTATAGAAAAACTATACCATGGATCTGACTTACCCCCAAAATAAGCCTTCCCTTTTTTACTTGATCATAAATGTGTAAATCCCAATGCAGAATTGTCTCATGACCACAGTTGGCAGAGGGGAAAAAAAAAGAGAAACCTCGTATTTTAAATGCTCCAAGTGATCCACTTGGTAGTTTTCCTTAAATGTCTAATACATGTGCAAGTATATGTGTATGTAAACATACATATACATGCGCACACACAAATATATGCACATACATATATACACACATATGTACATATATATACATTCAGTAGCAGAAGTAAAACATCACCCTCTTAGGTTTTTCAAATAAGTGAGTTCAACTCATAGCCTGACTGTAAAACCTTGGGCACAATACATATTCCCCCCTAAAACTGAGTTTTCCCACCTTCATTTGGACATAATAACTGTAATAAACAATAATAAAGATACCAGTCTCACTGTGATTATGAGGCCTGAACAGGTTAATGCATGTTGATTACTAAACAAAGCACCTGGAAGTAAGCACGTGGTAGAATCTAAATGATCACTATTCTTACCAACTATGTTACACACAAGCATTCTTTCTTAAAGGGCTCCTTAATGTCCAATCTTGACCCATAGAGAAGGCTGGAAAGCCATCAGGATATTTAAGCACTAACTAATTCCTACGGCCCAGGGTCCCAGTACCTTGGTCACCCCCTTGGATCCACTCACCGAGCCAAGTCTCTGCAATACGGTTTTAGGCACCAAAACTCCCAGGGTTGCCGAGTTTAAATAGTTTTTGTCTAAGCTTAAGAAAGAACATGATGGAAGAAAAAAAAGGTCAATATATCCCATGTCTCCTTTGGAAGTTAAGAATCAAATGAGAGCGGGTGCCCTTTAGAGAAGACAGCAACAGTGAGATCCCTCAAGGTGTCTGGGTGCCGACGAGCCCCCTGCCCAGGACTGTCTGTGCCACCAGTGGCAGCCCATAGTGGCTGCATCCTCGGCGCCAGCTCCCGCAATTACTTCCAACTGGCCCCTGCTGCAGTGGCTCTGTGCCTCTCATGCCACAAGTTCCCTGGGGGGCCCAGTGTCCCATGTTTATCCCCAAAGGGTTTGGCTTTCAGGAGAATTTACAGCTCCCTACTGGCCTGTCCGTACCACTTCCCAAGGGCAGTGAACCACATCTCCACAAGGGAAGGCGTAGCTTCTGTGCTAGAAGTTCAAGAAGTGCTCCCAGGTGAACCTGGTCAGTGCTGCTGAGAGTCCCTTCAGGGGACCAACTTGACGCACTGGTGGAGTGAAACACCTTGTTGTTCCTGTCCCTGTTCTTCTGTGCCCTATGTGTCAATCTGTTCTCTTGATTTCCCCACACACGAAAAGTAGCCTTTGCCAAATGATTAATAGTTTTTATGGTCACAACTATCATTGAAACCATGGAACTCAGGAAGAAACGAGTAGTCCTAAAAGGCAGCCTTGAATCCCATAGACAATAACACAGTATGTATTGAGTCCACTCAGATTCCTAGCATGCGTATTAAGGCTCATTTGTGGTCACCATTAAAAATACAATTCTATAGGTGTTCACTTTTAAACAAGGTTAAAAGCAGGTGCGCTGGAGCCAGCTTGTACCAGCTCATCAGAAAGCCAATTCTGTGGATTTTATTCAAGTCTTCAGAGACAAGTTGGCCACTTGAAATGGACCATGATGGGAGTATTTACACCGTGGGAATTGGCAAAAGATACAAATCGGGACTGGAATTTTCCTGTTTTCTTCAATTTCTGTGTGTTGTGTGTATACATATATATACACATATATACTTGCCCAATATGCTCTGGGCTATTTGAAGCTATTATTGAGTACTGGCACCCCAGGGTATTACATAGTTTATGGGGTAATTGTTTAAATTCAATGCCAATTATTTTATTGAAAGATTGTTTAGTAATGTGTAGTTTTTCCCCTTTAGTGGAAGTAGATTTTGAGAGCATCTATCTTTAGTAGATTAATTTAGCATAATAGATAATGTGTCCTTGAGGAATAACTGAGACTTGTGATAAAAGCACTCAATGACTCAACCCACAGAGCTAATATTTCAAAACACTTTCAAAAGTTGATCTTGTAAATTTGCTTAGAGAACCATCATGTTCTTAGCTCTCTTTGGGGACCTTAGAAGGCATTTGGCTCTGTGGCTTTCTCCTTAAAACCCATTTACTAGTGACTGTCAGTGACATTTCAAACCCACACAAATAACTTCAACATAAATCGTAGTTCATAAGTGTAACGTTATGTAACTTCTATCCAAAGAGTTTAGAAATAGTTGAGTCTTAACTCATTTTACAAATAAGTTGAGTGAAGAAATTTGCCTCGAATTAATTTTTTTAATGACTGAACTGATGCTGGAATTAAATTATAGTGACTCTTTGTCATGAACTCACTTCAAGAAAACTAATTACTTACATATTCTGATTTGATAACTTGTTTTTTCAATTTTCAATAAATATGCCAATAATTGCTAATTGATTTATAGGTCAGTCTTGGTAATCTCAGTCATCATCCACTCATGGCCCAGCTCTAGATTACGTCACTGTAGAATTCAGAATTGAGTACTAACCTTGCAAGTGAAAATTAATTTTAAGAAAGAGACAAATCACTGAGAGATTATTTAATGCATCTACTATACCATTATTATTTGCGTTTTGGAACATATTGGTTGATACCCTTTTTCTGGCTTCCTTTTCTTAGCACTTTCAAAGGAAAAATTTTATCCATACCAAAGCTTCTCAGAGTGAGGCAGGGCAATTACATCAGGCTGCGGAGACGGACAGTATATCGTAAATCATTTTAACACACCTGCCTTCCTGAGTCTTCCAATTTTTTCTTCACTATATATTTTCACTTCACCTGTTTGGAGACTTTTGATCCAGGCTCCATGGTGCCATCATAGAAAACTATTAGGATCAGCTCCAAGTGTTTTAGCTAAAATGTTAACTCTTGAATTACAGGAGAATGTGTTCATGTTGATGAATTCTGTCATAATCAGTCTCTGCGCACACACACGTACACACACAAACACACGATCAGATCAGTCTAAAACCCTTAAAAATGACTACTACCCACACGCCCCTGGTTCTGGCTGACATGTTATTAGCAATGTCCCGAATCAGCCTGGCTGTGTTGGCTTTTCCCCATCCCCACCCCACCTCCGCCCCAGGAGCGGGGCTTCTGTTCAGTCATTTGGGACACGTTGAAAAACTGACCCTGATTATTGACTTGGAGGCCACGAGAGGCAGCGAGGGCAGAAAAACTCTTATCCTGCAAGGCACCTGCTTTCAATAAGGCCTTCACCTGGGCTCCAGGCAACAGAAAGCTGATCTCCTTGCAAGGAGGGACTCCAGGGACTCTGAAAAAGATCTTGTGTTATCCACCCATATATCCCCAGGCAAGTCTGAGGGGCTAATTTTTTTTTCTCCCCCCCATCAGGGCCCTGATTTTGACATAGGAACTCTACGGGGTTGTACATTTAGTTTTGTTTGTAGCTTTGCTATCTTATAATCAGAGCCTAAACCTCATTTTCGGCACATTGTTCTCCGAGGCTATAGGCGGGTGCCCCTCAAAGCTGCACCTGAGGTCCCCGGCGGCCTTCAAAACGTCTTAAATTGGCAGCTGACTACCCCGTGGTGATCGCATCTCTCTGTGAACTCTGTCAGAAGCTATTCTACTCCGCTGTCCTCATGGACAGCAAGGTTTCCTTAGTCTCCCAGGACACTGCCATGAGCTAGCAGCCCCTTCCGAGGGGCCCGGGCACTGGACGCCACCCTGCTGAACGGCCAGCGATGTGGTCACTGCTCTCAGCTGAGCAACCCAAGCCTTAAAATCCGTATTTTTAAAATACTCCCAGTACAAACTGTCTTTGCTCAGGCACTTTAGGAAAGAGCCCAAGGGAAGGACTCAGATGCTAAAACATTACTTGGGTGGTCCCCCACACACACACACCCGCCCCGGAGCAGGGGGGCAGAGATCAAGTGAAACAAGAGAGATGCTGTGCAGCGAGCTGGCTGCGACTTCACCCTGGTCACGGCACAACACAGGCGGCCACGGAAATGTCCACGGACATGTCCACGGAAATGTGCGTTCATTCGGCGCCTGGGGTTCTCCACGGACCTGGGAGGAGGGTTCTCATCTTAGGGAAGTGTCCAAGCACATCGCTGAGTCCCTCACTGTGTCCACATGGCCGGTCCCCGTCCAGTGTGATCGACTTGGTGCAGCAGAGGCCGGACACCCCCCCCCCCCCCCCGTGGCCGGATGCATCCAGCTCCCTTCTGATAACCTCAAAAGCGTGGCTCTCGCTAACTGTTCACAGTCTTAAGGGAGGTCACCGGACCGATGAACGCCCTTGCTGATAAATGTTTAATAGGAATAAAAAGTTGAAGGGCAAAGCGATGGGCAATGGGTAGAAGTGACCATGCCATGGGAAGCGTTATCTTCACAATCTATGTGACTGGGAAACAGTCAGCTCCCACTCCAGCCACGCTTTTAATCCAGCAGCAAGTGACACTGACCACAACGTCTATACATGGAATTTACATTATCGCATGAGAATGCTAGTAATAGGCAAATGGCCTCCCAAGGGCTTGGTGCCTGAAGACGACGCCTCCCCCAAAGCAGATGCATCACGGGTGTTGCAAAGATGGTTTCTTACATCGCTTGTATAGATTCTCAACAAAGTGGGCCTTACTAATGTGTTCGCCGCACAGTGTTTGAGACCTACAGGTCACACTCAGATAAAGATCACACGCTAATGGGAGATACTTCCTAGGGCTACAAGTGTAACAATTTAAAATCATTCTGAATAGCAAATATTTTGTTCTTTGATTTTAGATGTCTATGCTACACACACACACACACACACACACACACACACACACACACTTTGCCTCCCTGTAAATACGTTATAAATGGGGCACCTTGGCTGTGTGTAATAATAACCTGATCACAGGATACGCCTTTTTGGGTCAATTTCCTTTCCTTTGGAAAAGCCAATTAATATCAATAGAAAAAAAACAACATATTGATTTGACACTATATGAGTTAAATAATATGGACCCAAAGGTTATATTTCTTTGTTTTACGCATAGTAACTCATGCCAATTAGGCTAAAACGTAATAAACATGATACATGGTATTGGTTAAGATTCTACCCTGAGATTTAAGCTTCCCCCGCCCCCCCAACTGATTTTCAAACAGTGCTTGGTCTGGCTTTTGCCATCCTGTGCGATAATGATTTAAGGACTAATTTAGGACAATTTAGTTAATGGAAATGCTTAGGTCTTCTCTGAGACAGATGCTTTTAAGTTTTACTTATGCTTAATTAGTATAAATCTTTATTCGTGATTTATGTGTGCAGAATACTTATTTCTACCTCCACCCATTTTCTGTTCCACGCGGTGAACATTTTGATTCTTGGTAAGTAACCTTCCCATATTGTTTTGACAAATTTGATTTCTATATTTTAATCAACATTTTTCTTAGAAAACACTGAATGAATGATAAAACTTCCAGCAAATTCACCTAGGGTGAGGGCTCCTGACCATGTTGGAGCCACACATCCCCTTCGCAGGCTGGGGGCAGTTCTGTGAACTCTGTCTCAGAATAATGATGATCTATTTACCGATCTATCAATCACATATATACAAATATTATGTAAAAACGTATGTTGGTTACATTCAACAACAGGCTTTCGTAGCAGGCGAATAAAGATGAACAGAGACAGCATTTTGACGTATCAGTCACAACGATGAACGTGACATGAAAACACCTTATTTCTATTGGTGCAAAGCCCAGGAACTGTTAGGACGGCTGCGGTTAGTCGCCCACAGTGAGAACTAAAGGACAGGCCACCTGATTTCGCTGTCAGCTAACCCAGTTTAGCTCCGTAACGTCCCTGAGTATATCGTGAGATTTTAGTAAAGCGCCTCCTGCTGTGACGTGTCCATCGGCGTGGATTCGATTTCTCATACTCCACGGGAATTTCTAAAGAGTAAAACACACGTGTTTACGTCCGTGTGCCCATGTCCTGCGGAGGAGGTGCTGCCTTTGAAACACTCGGATCTTGAGTGGTCAAGTCCTTCTGCAGGACACGTGAAAGGGGCTCCCTCCCGCTTCAGGCTCACTGTCGGAAACACTTCGTAAGGCCCACGAACACGCCTACACGGCCACGTGAACTTAGCACAGGTGCAACCGCAAAATTACAGGTGTCGCCACCACCGCTGTGTCCATTTCAGTAAACGCAAGTCCAGCCGACAGTGCTATTTGTCTTTTAAAATAAACATTATCTTTACAGTCTCAATTTCCTAGTTTCCCCAGTGCTGGCCCCTAAGTGCTTCCATCATAAAATGATTTAATTTATATTAAAAAATTACCATCCCACCAGCCGGTGTATCAGTGCTACCCAGCCTTTAAATCACCGAGACATATTTCACTCGGATACCCATCCATCAAATTAGCTCCAGACGTCAACTCAAAGAGCAACCTGAACTTTTACTTAGAGGATTTTATAAAACCGTCGCTGCCGAGGCAGTTTCAAAGCTCCTATTTTTATGTGAAACTGAGAAGCTAATTTAAATGGATGCTGGAGAAGCTTAGTTTTATTGACTATGAGAGATACATAGTGCAAACCACTTTAGCCTAACATCTAAAATGAGAAAAAGCCAAGGAAATGCTCTCGCTGTCGTGGGAGGCGCATTATTCGTAATCCTTTTAATTTCCTGAAATACGTAGTTTTACATTGAACAAATAATCCACGTTATGAAAATGAGAAGCAAACTGAATCGTAAAGCGCACGTGTGGGCGCAGGCATGTGGGCACCCGCGTGCCCGTGAGAGCCCACAGGGAGCCTAGACACGCATGGCGGGGTACACGTGAGCTCAAACGTGTGCGTTCAGGAGCGAATGCATGTACGAGAGCGGGTGTGTCCTGGGGAGGGAACGTGTGCTGTCTAGGGGATAGGGCGTGAGCGGCGGGGACACGTGCAGGGGACATGTGAGTGTGGCAGGGCGCGAGGGAGGGCCACCCACGAGGGGACCGGGGTAAGGGATGCGCGTGGGATCCGGGCACGGGAGGACTGCTCTGCGTGGGTGAGTGTTGTGCGCACAGGGCTTCCCTTGGCCTCAGCAACGCCGGTTTGACTGCAGTGGAGAGAAACCGGGGGGTGAACGCACAGGTCAGCAGGAGAGAGGCTGGGGTGCAGGGTGGATACGAACGACAGTTTCAGCCGCTTCGAAATTTCACCTGGGCCTGGGCCTGGGCCTGACCCCCACTCCACGCTTTTTCTGACTTTACTGTGCACATGAGTTCTCTGGGACTTGGCTAAATGTAAACCCTGAGCTAGTAGGTATTATGGGGCTAACCTGTGTCCCCTCAAAATTCATGTTGACGCCCTAACCCCCAGTGCCTCGGAATGTGACTGTATGATAGACGGGGCCTTTAAGGAGGTCACTAAGGTTAACTGAGGTGGCTGAGGTGGGCCCAGTCCAACGGGACCGATCTCCTTAGAGAAGAGGGCAGGGACAAGGCCCCGAGGAAGGACCCTGTGAAGACACCGGGAGCAGACGGCCGTCTACAAGTCAAGCAGAGAGGCTTCCGCGGACGACACCTTGATCTCGCGCTTCAAGGCCCCGGAACTGTGAGACTAAAATAAATTTCTATTGTTTACGCCAAAGGAAGGAAAAGGGAAGCCAAGTCGCACCTCCAGGGCTGGCGGTCTGCAGCCAACCCCGGGACGGAGCCCCGCTTTCTCGAAACCTCCTCAGAGTCACCCAACACAAACGCAAATTCTGGAAGGCCCTCCCAGCTCACTGTCGGTGAGGCACCCCGTTTCCCCGAGTGTGTCTTCCTCCGTCGCAGTGAGTGATAAACCCAGCTTTCCTGCGCTGACCGTGGTGGCCTTCAGTGGGGGGGCACTGCCATCACCCAAGACAGCTACTTCCTTATCATGGTTAACTGGGAGACCCGAGAAGGCAGGAGCTTTCTGCGGGCTGTGTTCACTGTCGCGCCTCCGCGACCTGGAGCCTGGCGGGGCGTCAGCGAGGGCCGGGTCGCTGAAAGAAGTGCTCCCGCCCCGCACACGGGCCGTGTCTCAATCAGGAGCAGGCGGGCCCTGGAGGGCCGCCCTGGAGGGCCCGGCCTCTCTTCTGCATCACGTTCCCTTTCTAAGCGACTTCAGGTTATTTAAACTCAGAAATTGAGAACTAGGATGGATTGTCTTCTTAGGTATGAATCTATGGCAGGGACACAGGAATAAAGTAAAATAAGTCAGACAGAGAAAGACAAATACCGTACGATTTCACCTGTACGCGGAATCTAAAACGTAACAGAACAAGCTACACAGAAAGAGACTCAGACGCACAGAAATAAATAAGTCACAGGCATGTAATGTGCAGCACAGGGGAACAGAGTCGATAATATGGTAATAATTTTGTGCAGTGATAGGTGGTCACTGGATTGATCGTGGCGACCACATCGTGAGGTATACAAATGTAGAATCGCTATGTTGTGCACCTGAAACTAACATAAGATCGTATATCCACTATGCTTTAATTAAAAGGTATCCTTAATAGATATTTGAAACAAAAATATAAATGGAAAGCAACGTGTTTTTTTAGAAGCAGATAACTGGACCTCAGGGCAAAGCAGGTCCAGCTGGCTTCCCGGTGAAACGGAAACGGGGTTGTGGGATCCACCGCCACTCAAGGCCTCCTTTCCACGAGGAGCTGCGAGGCTGTAATTATTCTGGGGCTGAGAGTTTCAAACAGTTCCCACTGCCCATATTGGCCGCCGTGGCAATAGATGGCTTCATGATTTTAAAGGGCTTGGGAGCATCGATAATCCTTTTGCCTTCGTCTCCTCTATTTATGAAGAAGTCCCGCGCTTTCTCCCCAAGACCTTAATTTAGGCATCAGCCCCGCTGTCCTCAGAGATCTTCGTTAATATCGTCATTATCGCAAGGCACTTATTTACACGCTGTCAAGATCTACGTAATTCCAGCTGATGTCCTCCTATCTGTTTTGTTGGTTCGTAAGCTGCTGAGTCACTATAGGAAACAAATAGATCGCTTTGGGCGGCTTATCACAGTCACGTCTTCAACGTAAACGTGAGACTAGCGCAGGAACCACCCGAGGGCCCAGGGTAAGGGACAGTGCTCTGGCCCTGCCCGCTGCCCACGGCCCGGGTCCCACTGCCGTGACTCCACCACACGGTCCTTTATTCTTGTACACGGCGCAGGGCACAGTGGGACAGATCGTCGGCGCCATCAAGGACGCCTGTAGGTCGTCTGAATTTCCTCCTGGATGCTGAAACCCCGCTTGCTGACTGGAAGACCTGAAAAGCGACCGAGTGACATTTCACAGAAGCCCATTCACTTCCCGTTTCGTCTGGGGCCGTAGGTGTATCGCTGGTACTCTTGAGAAATAGTTTAAAAAAGCACCTGTGCTCGTGTCCTTGTATTTTTGCACATTAAGCCGGAAAGGCAGTGTTTTATGCATTTAAAAAAACACAATCCCACCCCCAGACGCGGACGGCTTCTTGGCCGTCACGTGTGGTTCTGTCGTGTCCACCACAGTCCCCGCTGGCACACTGGAGCCCTGGTGCCACGCTGCAGGCCCCACCGCTGTGGTCTCGGATGACACGCCGAGCGCCAGGCCATCTGTCAGCAGCGGGCTGCCAACAGCGGCCACTTATCTGGCTTCTCTGTCAACTTAAGAGGGCTCAGCAGGCCGGCCCCCTGCCGGCAGCCTCGGCACCAGCCTTCGGAGAGAAGGCCGCCAAGGAGACGACTGAAATGATGCCGTTTAAATTTCCCTCTCCATTTATCCAATTTCTCCACATCTGCGCATGATGAAGACGGGAGCGGGCTTGATGCCCCGCTCCCCCGGCACCCACACCTTCACCCGGGGGCCTCTCTTTTCCCTCCCCTCGCATTCCCACCCGGCCTCCGGGGACTAGCCGGAACCACAGTGTCACTCGCACCCTGTGTGTCCTTCTTGGCCTTCGGCCTAACACGTTTATTAAGCATCTGTCACATAGCACGTTGTTCTTGCCACATACCCAATAGATGCGCACAGCAAATGCAAACATCTCTGCAATTCACTGATTTCCTAGCGAGTGTCTAGTTTACGATACCCATTAAGTAATTGTTGCAACAAACCGGAATGAAGAGGCCAATCTCTAACCCAACTCAGGGTTAATAGAAAGGCTCGTGAGGAGCATTTATTGAGATTTTCCTGTGGGGCCGAACATCGGAGATGTAAAGTCAGACGGGGGAGACCCGCGTCCAGCACGGGAGGCAGGCGGTCCCACTCCGGGGCGGGGGCGTGTCCGGGGGCGACGGGCAGGGTGTGGCAGGGCTTCCGAAGGGACCGTGTGGACCAGGAGGCGCACTCACGGGTGGGCCAAAGTAGGTTTACGGTTGTGAATACACGAGTTTATTCCTGTATTATTATATTTTATTGCATTCTTTCCCACTTAACCGCAAGCCTCCTTTTGCCCACCCCTGTATGTAAACACTGAATTGCCCACTTTCTCTCTTACAAACACAAGTAGGAGAAAAAAAACAGTAAATCTAAGTAAAAGCCTCACAAACAATCCTTTTTTAATGCACTCGAGCAGACAGAGCGAGCTCCCGTTTATGTTTCTCTCTGGGACAGGTTACTGCTGACCGTGGTTGCAGAATACGGCTCTAAGTTGGGGAGAATGTTTTTGGCAAAAGGAAGACGTTTGGAAGGAAACGGAAGACCAGAGACCGCAGGCTGGTTTCACTGTCTGAGCGGGACCGCTCTCCGAAGGTCCCCGAGGCGTCGCCACTTCAACCGGCCGCTTGGAGCGTCCGTCTCCCTGGAGTTAGGTGGGTGACCTGGAGGAGGGACGCGAGACGGGGCAGGTCCACCCGTAGAGGTCAGGGCTTGTCGGACCCGCAAATGGCCACTGTGGAGTCGGACTGGCCTGTGGGCGGTGCTCCCGATGGCTGTGCCGCGAGGCCGAGGCCAGCCCCCTGCAGTCCTAGGGCTGCCCAGGGGACAGTGGGCGCGGCCAGCGAGCACAGCATTAGGGTCAGGTGGCCAAAAAGATCCTGAAGACGGATACAGAATATAGCACAAATCAGGAACCCCAGGATGTCAGACTCCACAAGCACAAACGCGTCGCGCAGGTTTACACCGACCACTGGCGTCCTTCCGTCTTTCTTAGCCAACTACCTGTTAGCCTGTAAAGCCTCAAGTTAAATAATTGTTTTAGATGTGCTGAGCCAGATACACGTCAACCTTACATAAGGCCAACCTTCGGGAAGTCACAGAAAATATACGCATGTAAGGACTCCTGCTCCGCTTATACGGACTATTATACAAATGGCAGACGTTTTGCCACGGTTTTCAGGCCACACGGACGAAAGTCACTTCACATTAAGGGCTGTTTTACTTTAGAGGATTTTTTTTTTTTTTAAATCTGCATTTGGACCTATGAATTTTTCATGCTTCACATTTTTCACAGAAGAGAATGAACATTTGTAAAGATGTCCATTAATGCTGAACATGAACTTATAACTACAACTGAGGGAGCTCTAGAATCGAGACGCGGGTTTAGCTCCGGCCAGAGAAAATTTAAACACTTTTTCAAAAAAAAAAAAAAAAAAAAAAGAAGTGTTCGGGTGTCATGAAAGAACATCAAGGCTTTCGCCCCATTTCACGCTAACATGCATTTGGCCGAGGGCTCTCGCGGAGAAACGTGGGGCCAGAGCAAGCGAGGCTCCGCAGACAGCCCCGTGTGGACCGGCTGCCGCCCACCCGGAATGCACCCCGGCCGGCGTTCCAGGTGTAGAAATCCCGAGCAGTTTTCGTCCTTCAACTATTTCGACACGCTTAGTTTAAATCACCTTTCTCCCCAGGCGTACCTGCCCGATCAGCTCTGCTTGCAGGCACCTGCTCCTCCAGGAGCGGCACCGGCCGGGGCCCAGGGCGGCACGAGTTCGAGACCCGGGCATTGTCTCCCCCAGAGAAGGGAGACTCGTTCCAACGAAACCCTGTATCTGTGGGTGCTGCCTTGATTCTGAGATTTCTCAGGGCTGTTGGGACAGTTCTCTGACATCCCTCCCCACGGGCTGTTCGAAATACAGCCGCTCATGGGCGCGCACACACTCAGCTTAAAACCCCGCCACTCCAAGTGCGGGCCACGGGCCGGCAACGCCGCCACCCCCGGGAGCTTGGTGGCGACGCGGCTGCTCAGCGCGAACCCCAGACCTCCTTTAACGAGATCCCCGGTGACGGGAGCGCAGGTTAAAACCGGCTCTAGGTGACGCGCCCTTCACGTGTCTCTGAACACTCAGCATTTGCATTTCATATATTTGGACTTTTTGCGTTCCTTTTCTTTAATCTTAACTTTGCAAATAGTCATTTTTGGGAAAACGGTCACTATAGGTAAAACCCACAAATTAATCAGTGGGTCCAGCTCCTCCAGTTCGGCTTTATTTGCTGGTTACCTCGCACTCTCCTAGAGCCTTAACCGTAAGAATGACGCACATTTTCTCCCTTCTTACATCCCCACTCCTCCTTCCCTCAATGCCCATGAAAACGAGCTTACTGGAAACTTCCATCGCGACAGACCTAAAACAATGAAAACCAATGGCTATCAAACCTAATTACTTTCTGCCTTTGGTTTCAGTATTACAAGTGGTAACAATTACAACAGCGATTTCCCTGTGACTCTAGCGGCCAGGCCGATACATTCTAAGAGTCTATTCAATATCGCTTCCCTCCTTTTGAAACAGACACCCAGCTTTTTGAAATAAGTCGTCATTAGCCTCCAGGTGCTTTCATGTTACACCTCAACACGCTTCCCTGCAATGGCGTTTTAAACGCTAAATTAGGGGGAGGTGTTTTTTTTTGGAGGGGACACCTTGTATTGGCAGCCTAACAAGTATTTAGATTTACCACCGAAGTGAAAGTCAGGAGCCCTGCAAATTTTAATTCATAGTATTGAGAAGTCCAGTTTTCCCAATAACTTTGGAAAACATACTTGGAAGGTGGACTTGAACTTCCTAATTACAACAAAGTAAATATTTTGCTACTACATCACTTTGAGAGCATGTCGGCATCCCCAGGTAAAAATCTCTTTTTATACTCACGTTATTGCTACTGTATTTCATTCCCAGAAACCAGGGAATCCTGATACATTTATAGCTCAGAAGATACTCAACTGAATTGAACATTAGACTACTCAGCACACTAGGCATTGGCTCATAAACTTCAGAGGAGTTACATTACGCTTGAAGCGAAAGCTGGATGCTACATTATCTCTTTTATTCAAGTTTGAAAATAAATAGAAACAAAAGAATGAAAGACATGGAGCACCAAAAAAATAACCTCAACCCTAGACAAATCATACGAACCCATGGTTTCTGCCCCTACCACAAACCAGGAACACATCCAGCTATTTTTTTAGAAAAAGTAAGTTAAAAATTGCCAGTGCTAAAAAAAAAAAACACACCAAAAAAAACCCCCAGACGTTCACGTTTTAGTTTTTTCTTAGGTGACGTGACTGTTGTAGACCGTGTTTTGAAAACACACATTTAAAGTTAATTCCTCTTCCTAAAACCAATCCTGATGTGACTCGTCAGTAAATGCAACAGTGAATCAGAGAGTCAAAAGCAAAGGTTGGGGGGTTCCCGGCTGACCCAGAAAGCAAACCCACGACACTCACCAAGCTGCCCTCGGGGACTCTGCGCCACGGCCTCCTGGGCGCTGCGTTCCCCCCGCCGCTCCCCGGGGCCGCCCCTTATAAACCTGCGGGGTCCCACGGCCCAGCCCACCCCGCTCGCCTCCTCCGGACGACGAGCGGAACCTGCGGGCCTCTCGGTCTCCTGCCGGGCTGGAGACGCTGATTAAGGCGGGAGTGCCCGGTGCTCCCGCTTAGCCAGCGTCGCGGGACGCGGGGGTCGGGGAACGCCAGCTGGGATGACTTGTTTCACTGAGTTTTAAGAGCTGCCCCTAATACGCAGAGAACGCTGATCCGTCACAGGAACCCCCAAGCATTTTCCCATGTTTCTGTCCCATCTTGGGGAGCTGTCTGGAAACCACTTTGGAGATGCCTTGAATTTATGCTTTAATTGCCGTAAAACCACCGACGCTCTCCCCTTCGTGTTAAATGACGCGTGGAAATTATTATTACCGCCGAGTCAGTTGTGCGGATGGAGGTGACGCGCGTAGTGAAAGGCACAACCCCTTCGGTGGCGCGTCCTGCAGGCACCAGGCTTCTACGTCCTGAGCGCGTGGGTACAAGTAACACTGGGAGTTACTCGTTAGGATCTATGCGAGGCGCCTTCCAGGAGGCCGCGAGGAGGTTTGGAGGTTGTGTTGTTAAATTGATCAAGCTAATTAGAAGGAAAGAGGCGCTTTGAAGGCTTAGCAAGTCAAGTGAGTCTACAAAGCTATTTACCATGTTTCCTTTAACCGTTTCACTCGGAAAATCATCTCACTGCCTCTATGAAGTTCCAGCAAAATCGATTTTTTAAATGTCTTTTATAACTCAGACACGTACTATAAAATCAAATACACACACAGAGCATCTGAAACACACACAAGCTCACACACAGTACATAAAATACGCCGGCATATTTTTATATATGCGTGTGCACACTTACATTTATGTATACACGTTGTACACACGCATATATTTGGTGTTTCACGGAAATGTGATTATAAATATCTGGAGGAGAATTTGGGGTCCCTTAAAAATTTGAGTCTACAGAAAACGCTGTGCCTACCCTCGGTGGGTAACTGCCCGGGCGGCCGGAGCGGCCGGAGCGGCCGGAGAACTGCCCTTGTGTTGGACACACGCTCACGGGTCACAGCCCAGCAGCGTGAGGATGAGATGAAAACCTCTGTGTCAAAAAAGACACGTTTGCTATAAGCGATCCAGGCGCTTCAGAGCTTGGGTGCCCGCAGAATAAAACCAAAATTACACGTGTGTGTCAATTAGAGCAAAACAGTCAGCACCAACCAAAGGGACGAACAGCCAGGAGACCGGGTGACGAAGACTCTCCCCTTCACTGGAGTTTGGCAGGTTCCTCCGATCAGGCCCCAGCCTTGTCCTGTAAATAGCGGACCGATCACCAGCTTCATGTCTAGCGTCTCTAAGGTGGTCCCGCCCCCTTGCAGTGCCTGCCCGAACGGCCCGGTGGCCCAAAGGACCTGCTGTCTGTCGCAGCCACCACCCGAGGACAGAGCACAGAAGCCTAACGCCCATAATGACCGGCAAGCGGACACAGCTGGACTCACAGCATTTGTAATTTATGACCAAGCCTTTGTAATTTTTCACCTCCCTGACTCTACAGAGCCCCTGCTCCCCCCGCCCCCCGACTCCCCGGCTCCCCCTCTGAAATTCCCAGTCACCTCCGGACAAGTCCAAGCTGAGACCAGCTCCCCCGCTGCCTTCGTCGTCGCCGGTGGAAACCCGTCCTTGCCACTTTAGCGACTGGCTTTTTGTCTCGGACAACAGCAGCGTGGACTATTTAAAACGGCCACGTCGAGGGAGAAGTCACAGGTTTCCTCTTAAAACAGAGGCGCGAGGGGGAGGGACATCGGACTTAAATTGAACCGAGCTGCACTTGAGGCCGCTGAGGCCTGGAAACACGCTTCGCGTGGCGAGACACGGGTTCTCGCTCTTGCTCCATTAGGTAGTTTCCCCCTAGAAGTACGGAGAAGTCAAGTGTTCGTGATTAGTTAAATGTCCATATCAATATTTTAATTTCTTTAACAGCCCAGCTGATTTGATCACATGCTATTGTGTGCCCGCCCGTAAACCTCGCCTGGGGCCCCTCACCAAGGAAGTCAAACATGGAACAACGTGAGCAACAAAGCAAACAGTCACAGTACCGGGTTACGGAATAAAATACATATGCACGTGTCCATACTTAAATAAATAATTGGATAAATGATTAAATGGTGGAGAAGGGCAGCTCTTCCTTATAGAAAAATTCAGATTAATAAACGTGGAAGGAACGAGGGAAACACAACGGCACCTTGGGGCACACACCACAGCAATAACTGCAGGAGGCAGGGTCCCCTAACGAATGCGGGAGTCACTGGAGGCACATTTAAGGAGAAACAGGGTATCGGCCAACGGCTAAAAGCAGTTTGACAAAGCAGAAACCCAGTGGGGACGAACGTCGCATTAACGGAGAATTCAAGGTCTGTATCGCAAGCAATAAAACATGTTGACATCACGCGCCCATGACCTTATGAACCGAGGACACAGCATCGCTTCTGCGGTGCTCTTGCCAAAAAAGGCACGAGCTCAGCTTAATCATGAGAGAACGTCAGGCAAACCAAAATCGAGCGTCGTTCTACAAAATGACCGGTTATTTTCAAATAGCAGAAGCGTCAAGGTCATGAAAGACAAGGAAAGACTAAAGAACGGCCATGGGTGGAAGGACATGAAAGAAACACAGCAACTAAGGGCCATCAGGGATCCTGGGCTGGCTCCTAGGCCAGCCGGGGGGAATCAGGAATTCGCATAAGATCTGTAGGTTAGTGTCCAACGTTAATTCCCTGGTTTTTGTGAGTGAAACATAATCATATAAGTTGTTAACATGAGGGACGCTGAGCGTAGGGTAAACATAGATTCTTTGTATCAGTTTTACAACTTTGCTGTAAGTCTAAAATTATCTCAACTAACATAAATTTAAAAAGAGAGAGACAGCGTCTTCATGTGGCCCCTCCTTTCTCATGCTATTTGCAAATTAAACCTAAAACGCTGGGGAGGTGCTTAGTTGCTTCCCTGGAGCACATCGGAGTTTATTCTTCTGCAGGTTTCTACCAGTGTAGGAGGGGACACATCTTCCCATATAAACGGCAGGTCTGTTGAGTGGAAGTCCACCTTGATTACTAATAAAACGCATTTCCTGCAAATGTAGTTACGCCCCTTAAACATTTCAATAAGTAAAAGAAAATTACTGATGTACACAGCGTGCAAAATGAAACGTTAATGACCCATAAGTGTTATTGTAGGTAGACAGGTACTGAACAAGGGTGGCATTTTTCGCACTAGTGTATATACCGCGACTCATTCAAAACACATTTCAGGACCTCAAAAATAAAATGTGGGGCACTGAGTAATTCGCTTTCATTAAACTTTTCTTAATTGGATACTTTCTAAATAGGTTTATTAGTGATCACAGAGTGAATCTATAAAGCAGCTTATACAAATGTAGCACTCACCCCGTAATGGACACAGTATTCATGGTTATTACTATGGAGAGAAGTTGGGCATGTGATAGATAAGCTACATTTCGCTTAATGTTTGCTTTGAGGTATTTTATTGTTCTAAATAGGTAGTAAATGTCCATTTAAAAAGAAAAACAATAGTCAGTACGCTGCATAAAAAATAACTGGAGGACTGTCTACGTTTCTACCCGTGTTAATCAAGTCAGTGAAAGCAATCACCCTCCATCATCCCCACGCCAAAGTCACTTTCAAGTGGAGCCACGCTGACTCCTGCCTAAGCCACAGCGGGCTCGGCGCTCCCGCTCCCCGGGCCAGGCTCAGGAGAAACCCAAGCATCCGCCCCGTAATGGATTTCAAGGGAAACCATTTCCAAACCAAACAGAACTACCCTAGAAAACACAATCCACCAAACAAGCCCAACAAATTATGTAAGGTCATTGCAATATTGAAAATCCTCATTTTTTTTTTTAAATTCAAGCGCAGCACTTAACCTATTATGCTCAAACTGTGCCCCTTTTAAAAAACTAAATTCTCGCCCGGCCGGGTGTGGCTCAGTGGTTGAGCGTCGACCTAGGATCCAGGCGATCGGGGTTCGGTTCCCGGTCAGGGCACATGCCCGGGTTGCGGGCTGCAGCCGATCAATGACTCTCTCATCACTGATGTTTCTGTCTCTCTTTCTCCCTCTCCCTTCTTCTCTCTGAAATCAATAAAGATATATTTTAAAACAAACAAACAAAAAAAACCCTAAATCTCATTATAGTGAGCGCATATGTAATTGTGAGCACCTACTGGGTACATCTTACGGACACTCAACGAAAGAAAGTTTTACATCAGGTAACTGCTGATAAACTAGCTTTCGGTTCTGCGGACGGCCTGAATGATGCGGGATGGACAGGAGTAAAAGGCTGGCCGTGGCCGCACGCCGATCATAAAACACCAAGTGGCGTGGAGGCTGATGTGTGTCATTGAGGGCAGATAAGAGATCCCAGGGCGAGGTGAAGGATGAACCGTAAGCGGAGATCCAAGTTCTCAGCGCACTCGTGTGCCTTTTCTTTCGTTGCTTATTTATAAGACGGCGAAAGATCGATCTTGGCAACGCCGCCGGCTAAGGGGCTGGACTGGAAAGCGCAGCGGGTGTGGGGAAGCTTCCTCTGTTTCGCCAACAACAGAAGTTGCGTTTAGACGTCACCCGTGGCCTTCCGGTTCTGTGGAGAGAGGTAATTGTTTATCTTTGCCGCAGTCTTCCTTTCTCACGAGGTGGGTCGCCGGAAACGGACCCTCCATGTACACGGATCGAGAAAGCAACCAGCCTGGCCGGTGTGGCTCAGTGGTGAGCGCGTCGGCCTGCGAACCGGAGGGTCTCGGGTTCGATTCCCAGCCAAGGGCACGTACCTGGGCTGTGACTCGATCCCCGCCCTCGGGCAGGGCGCAGGGGGGAGGCGACCAATCTTCGTGTCTCTCCCACACTGCTTCTCTCTCTCCTGTCCCCCCCACCATTCTACTCTCTAAAAAAAAAAAAATCAATGGAAAAAATATCCTTGCTCCTCCAGTGAATATTTAAAAAAAAGCAGCCGGTTATCAGTCATTGTTCACATAACCTATGTTCACTCAACGAACTCCACCGGGTGCCTGCGACACGTCACGCACCCCGGGGGGGGCAGAGCTTCCAGCGGGAGAATCCCACCCAGCAGCAGAGACCAGGGACGGCCTTGCTGGGAACGCGCTGCTCAGAGTGATGGGAATGAGTTAGCGAGTTAATTTGAGGAAAGAATTTACTACAAAGGGTTAACAAACTCAAAAGCTAAGCCCTGGGGACGGGCGCAGGGATTATAAACAGCGCTGAACTAAGAGTATTCGCGTGGGAAAAACAGCGGCATCTCGCCTGATACGAGGCCAGGGCCAGATCGCGACGATGTTTTGATTCAACCACATATATAACTTATCACTGAAATGAAACTTTTTGTTGTTGTTGTTTAATGTTTTTATTGATTGCGGAGGGAGGGAGAGGGAGAGAGGGGCGGAAACATCGAATCGGGGACCTCTTGGTTCCTGGGTGGACGCTCAACCGCTGGGCCACACTGGCCGGGCTAACGGAAACGTCCTTGACAGTGAAGTGGGACACGTTTATACTTGATCTGGGGCAAGCAGGAAAACCACAGGGAGCACGCGGCCACCATGGCCTTCATCCTAAGAGCAAGGAGGAGCTTCTAGGGTGCGAGGCGACCTAGAGAGAGGTTCGCAGAGGGCCCGGCTAGAAGGCTGGGGGCTGCGGTCCCGACGCCGTAGATACCTTGGGGGCCACCTCCGACCGCTAGCCAGGCGACAAGAGCTTAAAGGGGGTTTGGAAAGAGAGAGGAGGCTGGATTCATGAGAGATTTGGAGGATCGGCAGCCGTCTATTGGCAATGAATCAAACGGGGAGTGTGACGAACGGGGACCCTGGTTTGATTTCAACTTTGGGCGAGGCGGGCGGCCGGGGCTGCGGGTCGACCCGTTGCTGGAACGAGGCTCAGAGCGTGAAAGGTGAGGTTAATCTCCGTGTTAACCCGGTGGCGCGGCCACAGAATGCACCGGAGGGGGAGGCGAAAATCTGCCATCCGGTACTCAGGAAGGACAGACGGATGGTCCCTACTCCAGGGCATGTCCCTGCCAAGCCCTGGAACGGTCCTGGCAGTGCTGGGGAGCTAGACTCTGTCTCTGGGGTTAAGGTTCCCGCTAAATAATATACAAGCAAGTCACTCACGCCGGGGCAGAAAGCAGTCAGCGAGGAACCGCGCTTGCCCGGGGCTGAGGCCTCCATGTTCTGGGAGCGGAAGCAGCCGTCCACCCTGGTAAGGGGCCAGACAGGACAGAAGACTGAGGCAAAGAACTCATCTTACCGGCTTACTGGTGGACACCAGGCAGCGTGAGGGCTGATACCCAGTTCAGTGCGGTTTTCCCCATTTGTAATCCGTTTCCATGATTTCCAACGGGCCTACAATTTTTTTCTTCAGCATTACAGTCCAGTCTTCCCTGCGCTTGGAGAATCAAGAGAAAAGCTCGAGCTGCAACCAGAAGATGCTGGTCATGAAATACAGGGTCAGCCTGCTGAGCTTAGACTAGACTGGTCTGGCCGCCAGGGTAACGGGGCGATGCGGGAAGCTGCGGTTGGTCGTGCTTGACACCGCTCCGCGGGGCCGCCATCGGATCTTGGGGAAGGAGGTCTACGCACTGAAGGGGTTCAACTTCCTACAGTCCTGAGAAGCTATTTTCACTTGGGCACTAAAGGGAAGGATGGCGTCCGCGGGAACCCGCTGGAGGTGGGTCTGCACTGGTTTCTGTGCCAATGGGAGCTCCTGGCACTTTCCCCACACCCACTCGGTGGAAAAGCATTCGCAGGGCCAGAAATAGTTGCATGTGCATAACTATGGTTCTTTAGAAATTTAGTATCAATTTCGTTCATACAGTATTATTAATATCTCAGAAAATAGTTCCCTCCAAATGAAAGACTTCGAGGATTGACTATTGTTTGTATTATATTTTATAGCTTAAATCCTAGAAGCTAAGCTTCGATTTCATAATAGAAGCTGGTAGAAAAGTAGAAATTGCTCAAAGATTTTTTTTAGAGGCATTTAGCACCATATCAATTTCACACATCGTGAAATTTTAACTACGGTAAGGCCAAACTGTACTACATTTCCACTAAGAAAGTCATCAGGAAAGACAAGGTATTTTCTTTCTCTCACACAAATTACAGGTAGAAAAGAGATATGTGGACAGGAATGTGACACCATTCAGAAACCATCATCAGCATTATCACTGTTATATTCTTAACATAAGGATTCTGAGTTGGAATTGGTTTGGTCAGTATTTGTTTTAATTTCTGAATTATTTTTTAACATGATAAAATGTGGTGCTTTTGTTACATATGGCTTATCTCGCCCCACAGAACTACAATCCCATTTCAGAAGATGCCATCCTACAATAATTTATCTGGTGCTACAGATTTCTACTAAGGAAACTTTACCAAATATCTAAAACAAATGAAAAAACGATCATGAAGAGTCTCAATCTCCAGGGTCATTTGCGGCCACCTTCTCTTAACATGTATTTTGGAAGAATGGGTCATTTCACTGCTCAATTAAAAAGTGAATTTGTTCTTTTAAAAAAATATATATGTTTTTATTGATTTCAGAGAGAGTGAGGGAGAGGGAGCGATAGAAACATCAATGATGAGAGAGTCACTGACCGGCTGCCGCCTGCACCCCCCGGCTGGGGATCGAGCCCGCAACCCGGGCATGTGCCCTGAGCGGGAATCGGACCGTGACCGCCTAGTTCATGGGTGGACACTCCAACCACCTGGCCTCACCGGCCGGGCGAATTTGTTCTTTTTGAGAAACACGAGTCATCATTAAGAGCTTATTTTCAATGAAAACATGAATTCATTCACAGAAACATAATTTATCAGAGTTTCTCATAAGAACAACTTGGAAGCAGAGGTGTTAGTTCAATGGGCATAAAGTCATGTCTCGTGTCCCGCACTTGGAATAAGGAAATTATTTTATTAGGAGCAAACACAAATTAGCCTTGCATGACTCAGAATTATAATAAGAACTGGCCTTGCTACTTTATGGCTCGATAAAATCGACATTAATAATTTAGTGACTTTTCAAAAAATAATGGTTAGACCTCCTAATTGTCCGAGAGGCGATGTGAAGCCACTTCAGCAAGTCGAGCGATGAGAATTTCCAACCCACAGAGGCCCTCTGACGCGCGGTAGGAAGGCCCAGCGTACCTCATGGCGTGTGCTCCTCCCACACATCCTTTGCTGAAATGTGGCTCTGTGGCTGATCATTGCAGGTGGGAAGCTATGTCTGAGGTAATTACCCCTGATTGGCAATAATAAATAGAGCTGTCGTTATACTATGGAGACAGGAAGAATATGCTGGGCATGTAGATACTCTTTTTACCAATTTTAATGGCAAATGCAAAAGTACAGTAGCTACTGCCTGAGGTCACAGTAGACAAGGGTTGAAACTCTGCAGACTGTCAGCTGGAGACATGGGCGTCTGCATGGGCTGTCGAGGGACAGGATGAGTGCCAGCTGCGGCCAAGGGACGGCCTACGGGGCAGAGTCCGCGGTTCCTTCCATCTGCTTTCCTCGTGTGAGCGTGCCCTGGAGACGAGGCCCACCGGGCTCCTGGAGGAGCGTCTGCCAGAGCTCGTGTGAAGGTGGATCCGAGCAGCTCCGGGCTGGGCCCGCAGAGGTGCTGTGCTGCGCCTCCCGGACCCCGCTTCGGGACTAAGTGATTTCCTTTCCCCAGATGCTCAGGTCTGTGCTCCCTCTTCAGGAACTGCCTGAGCTGAAAAGAGCCATCTGTCCGAGTCATGTCCACTTCGCCAGGCAGACAACATCCACTGCCTGGTTGATTCGGAGTATAAATGCCCAGACCCCTCTTGCCAACACGGGATATCCTTAAAAGGGGCCCTATCAATAGGGGGGGCCGAGCCCTTGCGATGGCACCACAGCCCAACTTCTCCATCTGCCCGTCCTGCAGCGCCCCTTCCCCCCCGCGCCGACCTCCACAGTACCCCCCAGTCAGCCTCCTCCACGATCATCTGTCTCAGGTCTGCTTCCAGGGAGCCCAGCCTCTTACAGCGTGTGAGTAAGAAACACGGAGCCCGGCCGGCGTGGCTCAGGGGTTGAGCGTCCACCTATGAATCAGGAGATCACAGATTGATTCCCAGTCAGGGCACATGCCCGGGCTGTGGGCTTGATCACCAGTTGGGGGCGTGCAGGAGGCAGCCGATCAATGACTCTCTCATCATTGATGTTTCTGTCTCTCTCCCTCTCCCTTCCTCTCTCTGAAATCAATAATAATAAAAAAAAAGATTAAAAAGAAACATGGAGAAACCTAAAAAGACACTGCTAAAAGAGCTCAAAATGATGCAGGGGGAGGGGGTGGTCATGGAGAGCTACTTTTCCTTGTAAAACTTCTTGTACTATTTGAATTCTAAAATATATCCATATATTTTAATACAGACTTAAGTATCATGTTATAAATAGTGGAAGGGACAAAAGAAAAATGATTGCATTGGAGGAGCCATTATAATTGTGGGTCAGGTTGTTTTCTATCCCAATTTATTTTCATTTGCAAGTCTTCAAAGCCAGGTTCTAGGGAACCTACTGCTCCACCCAAAGTCCAACTCTCTCACCACTTGACGTGCCCACTGTTTCATACTCTCTCCTCACTTCGTATGCTTTCCTGCAGGCACGCATGCTCTCGCTCACACGCAACTCCAGCACACGGCTGGCTTCTCAACTTTTTCTTCTTTGTTACCATCTTCCAAACTTTGGAAAAGCAGAAGACAAGCAGGACATGTTGAACATAGCCGGCAGAGTCCATCACCTGAACACACTCTGATAGGAAAGGTGTCACCTTTCGTCTATTATAAGGAACCTACTTGATGACTCAGTCAGTCAGTTCTAACTCATATTGTGCATTTCACAAAGACTACAAAAAAAGTGCTCCAGTTAAAATTCTCTCTCCTGGAGTCAAGGACAATAAACTTAATATTTTTTAAAGAAAGCCCAATCTGTGCATGCCAATGACCTATCAAATAAAGGTTTATGTTCATTTTTAAAGGATATGGAAAAGATCCAGAACTATGAGTCATTCTGGACAAAGAAGATATTAAGATCCTTCCACTAAATAATTGTCAAAGCTCCAGGTTTGGGAGGCACTAAGATCAGCAAAATGTGGAGTGAGAGGAAATTCTAGGCACAGCTTCACCACTCACAGGCTGCCGCGTGTCCCGCTGGGAGCATCACCTCGTACGTCGGCACCTCGGCCGCCTCCTCTGCAAAACCGAGCTGCCCACGCTGACTAGTGCATCGGTGCCGCCACCTGCAACGTGGGCTCTGTTCTGAGTTTCGGCTGTGGGTGAATGCCATCGCATGAAAGATGGTTTTACATAACTGACCTCTGTTTGGTTGGCTGTCCGGTTGCTTCTTGGTGTCTTTAATTTACCATCTAGAGAATCTATTCAATGTGCTTTCAAGAGCAACGCTTGGGACAAGATTGAAATGAAAAACGGAGCTGTTTCCTCAGTGGACAAGGGCTATTTCAGTGGCACTGTTTCTACAAAATTAAGATGTCATTTCCCACGGATGACCCATAGCTCCACTCTATTTGCATATTGCACATTTTAATTTAATGAGATCTGGAAAATTCAGTCTTCTCAAAAAGAGAATGTTAATTATGTGTTGTTTTCATTTGAAATCACAAATAAAGAATTTTTTAAACTTTTCTATTACAGAGGGTACACTATACAGGGAGAGGCAAAGTCAGTTTACAGTGGTTCGTATGGAAAAGAATACAATAGTTAATAAATAATAATATAAGAATCAACTGTGTTTTGTATACTCACAGCTGTAAATTTTCTTTTGCCCCACCCTCTATTTTTCCATGTAATCCTGTGCATCTATGAGCGCTCACTGGCCAAGCTCTCTGCAGAAGTAAAAGGACATCCCCCAATTTAAATCATAATAATCTTTCAATGAACAATTGCCAACAGTCAAATCATTGTTCTCTGGCAAAACTTAAAATCTAGTTTAATTTCCTTTACTTGTTACAATCAGTAAACATTTTTCTATTTTTTCTTTCATTTCTGAATCCATTTAAAAGAAAAAAAAATACATTATAAATACAGCTTTTGTTAACAATTCATAATAATCACAGGATGTACCAATAAGTTTCAAAAAACACACACACCAGCAAAGAAGGCATACATCTACACATCTTTTTACTGTTTTGAAAAGGAAAAAAATCCAGTATAATTTCCTCATTTTAACCTTTTATACAATGTCTCTTAAAATATAGTGTGCATTTTAATTCAAAACTGCACTTTATTAAGAAAAAAGAAGGAACAAAGATTACAAATCAGGAAATGAAAGTCGTGGCACATGATGTATTGGTGCATTTTGATGCCATGATGTTGCCGTTTCTAGCGGCGCAGGCCACGGAGTACCATGCGGCTTCCCCATCTGTAAACCTGTCTACACCCCAGCTCCCAGCCAGGTTAATGCTGCTACTAAATAACAGAAACATCTGTAAAAGGTTCGGGCCTGTTATGATGTTCACGTTCAACTCTGCACCACCTAAAAACTATCATTTCTGTGTTCAAGCCTTCACTAGCCACAACCACGCGTCTTTCAATTAAAAAATAACAAGTGTGCCATTTGTCAACGCAGGTCCTTCATGAACTACTACGTTAATTCATATTCTTAAGAGTTAGTCAGGCATTTACAGAAACATCAAAACGGATACAGTGCTATGAGAAAGACAGGCAGGTTCTGTAAGGAGAGTTAAGGAGGAAAGAAAGATGCCTAATTGGCATTTCCAAATTATTCTGGTGTGGACAAACTAAGGAATCCAATTTTTCCTTAATAAGCATCTGGAAAGTGTGATTATCAATAGCACAGTGCCTTTATTATTTAATCAGCTTGTGGAATTCAAAGATAGCTCCATGCAAATATCTGGTTTACATGGCCTCAAAATTAATTATTGTATCAGTTTCATAAGGTTATTGATAATTCTTTAATCTTCTGGTATATATATATCCTCTAATCAGAATGTATTAGTTAGTAGGTTATACTGACTTTTGGGACTTTTTGATAAATGTACCCCATTGTCGTAAGTGTACCCCATCATCATAAATGAGAAGTGACTAGAGAGACATATTTAATATATATCATATGTCATCACCCTTCCGAATGAGCAGTCTTTAATCATACTACCGGTTTTGCAGAAAGGGAGCAAGGTTTCTGCTTATATTCCAAAAAGTGTGCCCCGGTGGTCAGTGCACAGCAAAATGTATGCCTGAAAGGTCTATATTTTAGAATGGGGGATGGAGATCTACGCTTTAAAGTGTCTCTTTTTTTCCTAATGCATAAGACCATGCTCCATGGAATATAGCGAAAGGAGATCCAAGAGGAGTTGCTGATAAACTTTAGAAAAACAGTATAAACCTACAAAGAAAACAGACATAGCATTTGGGGGAGATAGTCTCAGCAGCACATTTCATTCGAGATATTAAAGTTGTAAATAAAAATAATATTTTGCAGTGTTAAGAATTGTCTTTATATCAACAAGTTTAGTTGCAAACATTTCACAATCCTTGGGAAACTGGCATTACCCAAGGCCTTAACGGCTGCCACCACCAAACAAGAATAGCAAATTAAACAGAAAAAAAGTTTAAAGGCCAGACATCAGACTGACGACCAATGCACTCTCTGTGCCTTGTTACATACGAATTCTAGGTTCAGCGCTGGATTCTGACACTCACAACCTCATGTATCCGAAATCAAGAACAGTCGAATAAGAAAAGAGCAATAGAAACAAACCAGTGACAAAACATCTTTCAAGACTACTGATAGATTGTATTGAATGTGATACAGAGAAAGGCAAAGGGGTTTGTGTAAATGCTTTTGGCCACTCAAGATGCAAACATCAGCCAAACGGGAGCTTAGAAGCATTTCCAGGCCTACGAGTAACACCAGGGGAGCACTAGAGCAAACACGGCAAATGTTCTCAACCAGGCAAGGCCTTCACAGTCCAGCTTCGACATTTACCTCTAACGAAACGTACGCGTCACGTTCACGTGGCTGAGACCAGGGCCACAGTGTTAATAACCGTGGTCATCAAGCCAGTTGGGTGAACTTCTGTTTTCGGTCACATCGGCACAGCTGGAAGTTAACAGCAATATCTGATTCCTTGTCATAGAGGGTGACGGCTATGAGGAACGTGTCACTGGCTGAGGCCTCCTGGAGCCATCTCGAGTCTGGACTTGGCGAGACGGCAGAGCTGCAAATCCATCGCCTGTACGTTCAATGCAAGAACATTTTTTTTTTTTTTTTGTCCACTCAGAGCCCCTGGCTGTTAAATCGCACTGCCTTAATTGCAAATTACATCACGGCTGCCAATCAGAAGAAGTACTCCTTCTGATTTTCGCTGGCTGCATTTTGTCTATTAAGCTCGCTTTTCAGCACAGCCTCAGCACTGTCTACATTCTCTGACCTTTTTGCCTCATTTCTCTTGTATAACCTTTTCTGCTGGTAAATGCGAACAGCTATGGCAGTGATACACAGCAAGATAAAGATCACAACAGCTATCAGACCTGCCGAGAAAAGAAACACAAAGTCAGAATTTCCGCCTGAACAGGAACGGTGTTGACTTCATTGTTTCAGAAGTCAGAGTAAAATTATTTTCTACTTAAATCAGGCATCCAATTTCATAAATTGGAAACATCAAAATTTCAGGTATTTCTGGATCAAGCGGTATCATAAAATATTGAGATTACTTCTAAGCTATAACCTTGAATGTATATTGTATTGGATTTGATTTTGATTGTATATTGTATTGGATTTATTTAGTGCATTTGTATTTAACATAAGAAGGTCTCTAAAACCAGGTGGTCACTTCATACCAACACACAGGCCAGTTTTAATTATTTTGAAATTATAGAATAGTAGTAGCATCACAAAATGATTAAATTTGTTTTCATACTTAAATAGGTAAACATTTTAATGAAGCTGATTTTCAATAATTTGTCATATGCTGAACAGCAGAAACAGGCTACATACAGGAATAATTCTGACTAATGAAATATACTGGTAACCATATATAGGTATATTTAGATGATTTCTATGTGAGGAATAATGATTTTTGAAATTCTGGCTGTAAATAAAAAGTTTACACACGATTGTTAGCTATACCAGCGGTGACCAACCCTGCATTACATCAGGTCAGTAGTCTTCCAAGTGCGACCTGTGAATGGGTGTGGTCCCTGAGACACTTTGAGGGGGTTCAAGGGGTCAAGACTACTTTAATAATAATTCTAAGATGGCTCTTTCACTGCACTGACATACCCACTGGTAACGCAAAGCAAGGTTGGGAAAATTCCTGTTTCTCTAGTATGAATTCAGACAAGGCTACCAAAGGCAAGAGTGGTCCCTGGATTCATAAAGCAGAAGGCCTGCACGGCCAGGCAATCACAGGGAAACAAACAACAGGAAAAACATTCATTTAAGGGGGTCTCTGATGAGGCACTAAAAATTACTCATTTTATTATTAAGTCCTGACCTTTGGCTGTAAGTCTTTTTAACATTTTGGGTGACACAAATGAAGATTTTTTTCATAAAGTGCTTCTGGTGTACCCCGAAGTATGAAGGTTGTCTCCACGGACGTGCTCCTGTGAACATGTGAGATGTGAGCTGTACTAGTTGCTTTTTGCTTCATGGAACGCCATTTTTATCGAAAGAATGAAAGACAAACTATGGTTGTTTTCACTTGAAAATTTGGCCGATATTTTCTCCAAAACTACGGAAGTCTCATTTTAGAATGAAGTCTGTCCCTGCAAGAATGACAGGGTGCAGGGGTGGGCAAAGGTGGGTTTACAGCTGTGAGCACACGAAACAGTTTACTCTCATAGTATCACTTATTTGTACTTCCCATACAAACAACTATAAACCTACTTTTCTCCACCCCTCTAGCATGTTGCCAAGGAGAAAGTGAAGCTTTCCTATGAAAGACAGAATTTGGGAAACTACTGTCTGTCACCATGAGTTTGAGAGTTTCCTAATGCTTAGACTTTCCCAAAGAGATCAGTAGAGTTATTAACTAATGTTGTTTTTGTTTGTTTTTTCAGGTAAAGATAGGTACATTGAAAACAGCAGCGTCTTCATTATAGTTTAAGTGTAGACAACTCTAACAGAATCCAACCAAGCCAAGCCTATGGAGGGCTTCATCGGTCACAGAGGATTCCTGAGCACATGCTTTCAGGGGCAGATTTGCTACAGCTAATCATAATGTTGCCAATGGATACGTCGGTTTTTGTCTAGGTCAGTCTTATCTGAGACGGAGAGCAATACAGGTAAATCTAATATAAATGTGGTGAGCAGATTTTGTACTTCAAATCCGAAGAATTTATTAATGGATATGGTTATTTTTTGTTATTACTAGCCATACTGATAAATAATCATTCTAACCAGAATATCCATTTTTGTTATATTTTGCCTCTCATCTTAGAAAAGCAATCAGTTGAATTGCTATAAATATCTCCATTGTCTGGTTATAGGCCTCTTGTTTAAAGAAAAATGTTTTGCGCAATGCCAACGTGAAAAACTGATAGAGCTGTTACAGAGAGCAGGCTCTGCAATTATAAAATAAACATCAGCATCCCACTGGCCCAGGGAGGACATCCAGGCAGTCAAAATCGTGGCTGGGCTCTGGAGCTAGTTTCTCCAGGTATGTGATTTATGTCCTTTAATTTGGAGAAGATGTTTTATCAGGATTTGTTGTGTCCCCTTGATTTAACCTGCTATATAAACAAAACAAAAGATGTTCTAAATAAAATATGGCCAACTGCTGCACTCTATGACACTGTTATCTGAAACTCTGCGTGAATGTGTTTTCATGAGGAAATTATGTAGCTTTCTCTCTCTAAATCTGACCATCCATGTCTGTGTAGCCTGGCCAGAAACCCTCTACAGTATCTGGGTCACCAGTTTTTAAATGTCTTATTAAATCCATTCCCACCTTATATTACTCAGTGTTTGTAACCGAAGAAAAGATCATCTGAAATATAGAACACTGGGGGATTATCCAAGTTGGAAAAATCCTTAAATGAATTAATTACTGTTCCACTGTGGGTGCAATTTATGAGTAAACTAGACAACGGGAGACTTCTACCACAATGCTCCGAAATGCACTAGAGGGTGATATTCTGATTGAGCAGTTAAGCTGCACATGGTCCCAGACAAGGCCTCTGAGCTCGAATGGCCACGGCCAGCTGCTCTGCTCTCGCGCTCAGACCCTGCAATGATCAGGAGCAGACACCAGATCCGTGGACCTGGCAAGTCCCTGAGCTGCAGACCTTCCATATTGTCCTTCATCTGCATCAAGTGAGAGTTTCACAGGCTGCCTGTAACTTGTTTCATTCTAAAATAACACAGGATGACTTCACACACCTCTCCTTACTCTGTCAATCTGGCCAACGATCTGTGCCCAGAGCGACAATATTCAACAATACTCTAAAGAGTAAATATTCTGTTCCAACATCAGCTTGACTATACAACCACTCTCTATTTATATTTCTCCCTGTATCTATATCTCCCTGTATCTATACTCGTTAAATGTACGCAAGTACCATTATGAGACTGAGACAATTTGTTTGACTAGAAACCCTGTTTTAAAATGTTGAGATTGAAACGCTGTAGCTCTAAATGAGTTTTTGCCATATAATGCATTACTAATATATTACTGTATTTATTTTAGAGATGCAGTTATTAACAACTCTTCTAATATGGTTTTTGTTTTTTGCTTCTTACATGACTAATTGGGGATCCTATTTTAGGAATCTTTAATTTATACACTATGAATCTGGTGAAAGAAAAGCAACGGGAAATAGCAATGTGGCTGGTAATATCCTTACAAAGACCTGACCAATACTATACCATCTAAATAAAATCCTAATTACTTAAAGGAAGTTGATGCCTAGGTGAGTAAGGGTATAAAAAAAATAAAACCAAGTCCACAGAAGTTACCCAAGTGTGTGAATAATCACATTACCTGGCAATGTAATGAAATAATTGGTTACTTTTTATGTTCAGATCATGTGCAGAGCGTGGAGAAAAGGCGGGCCACTGAACATTTAATAATCTGATTAATAACACTCTTAAAATTATTAACCTGGAAGAAACAAGTTTACTTCTGGAATTAGCATTGAATAAATTATGCCTCAGAGAATATACTGCTTCATTGCCAGGAAGATATACAGTACTTTAAAATGCTTTTTGTTAATTCTGCAATTTAAAATAATTAGGAATGATTTTTATTCCATTTACCTAATATTTGATATAAATGCAACTAAAGTATAACATTTATGGATGGTAGCATCTAAACCACGGAAATGTCTGTTCTGTTCATCATTAAGGCAGCATAAAATACATGCTTCTGATGTTAACCTCCGGTTTCCCCAACTTTTTACATAAACCCTTGCAGAAGCAGTGACATGTCCAAGAAGCCATCAAAAAGGATATTTCCTCAAATATACTCAGAATTACCTAGGGGGTGTAGTGGCCATTTTCCGGGTAAATTATATTCCTTATTACACAGTTTAGCAACTATTCTTTACGTGTGGTGCTTCAGTAAAATGGTCAATTATTTACACTGAAAGTCTCCAAGGAAGCTGGGAATCTAGGAATACTCTGTAAGACCATCCGGTACAATGGTAAGCCAGCCCCGTGGACCTCAGGACTCAGTGCCTGGCACTGGGGATTGTTCAGAAAGTTTCCATAATGCTCAATATTCAGCATTACTAGAAGTCATAAGGACCAAAGAAGAGCTCATCCGTGCTCTCTATTACCTCCAATTACTGCAGAGTCACTTTTGATAGCATTAGCTAGGGGTTCTCTGTCGTCTCTTGTTCCAGAATGATCTGCAGTTAAAGGGGGGGGAAAAAAAAGCCAAAAAAAAAAAAAAAAAAAAACCACCAAAAAAAGGAGGGGTGATATAGACAAAAGGAGAAATTTTGAAAATGTCATAAACGTTTTAAATCAGAACAGAATGTAGGTCAATGTGGGATCTCTGTTATTTTAAGCTTAAGAAATGTCAACCGCAATGTGTCACATGCATGGGAAAGTGAGAATCTAGAAGGAAATGGGAAAGGGACCTGAAAGTTAAACGAAAGCAATCTTAAGGAGCCATCTGGAGAAGGGAGCGTCACGGCCACATGGGGAGCCCGCAAGGCCGCGGGCAAGCTGCGCCGAGGCGGGGGGCAGACAGGTGCTACCTGCGAACGAGTGCGTCCTCTCCCGGGAGGCGGCGTCGCTGCCCGCCGGGGCCACACAGCTCGACTCCGCCACGTGTCCCGAGACGGCGACGAGGGCCGGGCGGCGGGGGTGCAGAGCCGCCTTCAGGGGCGCCACGTGGCCGAGCTGCACCGCCGACAGGCAGCCGAGGAAGCCCTGCGCGGCCGCCAGCGCCGTGGCCTGGTCCACATCGCCGAGCTCTGCAAGACAGGGGCGCGGCCAGGGCGCGAGAGCCCGGGACGCCCGGTCAGGGCCGCACGCGCGTGGTCGCCCGCACACGCACACCGCTCATCCCTGTCTGTCTCTGAAAAAGTCAGATGCATCAGTCTTTCCACAATAACTGGAGAGCCTTTCCAGGCTCATGAAGGCAGGTTTTACATGTGGCTAATTAACTATAAAGGACAAACTCTCTGGAAATGATGAAAGCCTCCCTAAGGACGGGTCAGGATACGGACAGAGGAGGGTTCGTGATGACGCTCTCACGTAGTCGAGGTCATACCCCCCAATTTTTAGGGGCTCTCCCTAGTTACGTACAGCAGTGAAAAGGCCTATCTCACTGCCTTTCTCCCTGTTTCACTGACTCTCACTCAGAAATATCTGTGTGCTCCCCCAATTTAATGAGGTGAGTTAATACAGGACTATTGTGGAACAGAGATTGGCTTGAATGCGGAGTATTAATTCATAATTTTACAGTGAAGGATGTATTTATGTTTTATGCTTGAAGAGCATGAAATCGACACAAGTGGGGCTAACTGCAGAGTTTTAGAGTTCAAAGGTTATCAGGTTATCCACCTACCAACTACGCTCACAAAATAACATGACTGCTCTCCCCTGCTCTGCACATACGCAGACACGGGCCACATCTGCATTTCGGTCTCTCTTTTTACAAAATAATATAATAGACGTTAGGTATTTATCAAGTGCTCTCAGGGATTTGCGTGTTGTGTGTAAACCTTGCAGTCGCCATGCGCGTCTTACTCCAGGCCACAGGCCAGACACTTGGGTTGGGAACTTCAGGGGTTTGCCTGAGGTCATCCAGTTGGCGTCACGCACTGGACTCCAGCTCCAACCACGAGCTGCTTTTATCCATGAACCCTTCCTCACTGACAGAGTCTTTCCTTTGCTCGGCTCCCATCTTCTGCAGTGCCCTTTATTTATTTTACTATCATTATTTTTCGGCTCAAGAGCAGCTGTTCTTGAAGTAACTGGGCAACTCGGCCCTGATGGAAGCCGTCCTGTCATATCAAGGTGTCTGAAGGACAGTTCCTTTTCCTCCCGTCTCATTCACATTTTACCGCTAATAATAAAAACACTGATGAAACGTTTAGTATCAGGAGAATCGTTCGCTATAGAAAGAAACCGGAACATTAGAGATGACATCCCTCTCCTGTTGTGGGGGCGGCTATGGTATTCACCCCCAGTCACTAACTCCAGAGGCCGCGTGCTCACCACCAGGCCACCCTGCCTCGCAGCGCTGGGCCGTTACCACTCCGCTGCTCACAGGCGGGACTGGGAGCTCCGCGAGCGAACAGGGGACCCTCCGCACCCAGACCCACGCTGTTCCATAGCAGGCATTGCACTCATGTGTATGAAGCAAAAGCTAACTTAGCCCACCACCTGGCAGTCACTCGTTTGAACAGATATACATTCAAATGTATATATTTTTAGAAAGACAGCATTCTTGCCTAGAAGTTGTTGTTTTTTTAATTTTTTTTTTTTTTTTTTTACTTTAACAAGAAATGAAAAGGAAATACCTTAATACAATATAACCAGAACAGTGTTTTTCTCATTTCTTCTAAAAGGTTAAAATCTTGAATCAAATTTCTACAGACCTTTAAAAAAATCTTACCTGGTGAACAAAAAAAAATAAAATAAAAAAGAAATGATTCATTCCTCTGACAAAATCTGATATGAAGGGACTTTTAAAAATGATACCTTCAAATTGAAAACATTTTACCTATTATAAATTACTGTATAAAAATTTTAAACTATAAAAGTTAAAATGGACAGTTAGTCGATTAATATTTCTTGGTTAAAAGCTAAAGACACAGAAAACAAATTTCCTGCAATTCAAGCATCTTGCATTCCAGTAGGGGAGAAAGAAAATATAGAAAAAAGGAACTAATGAAAATTTTAAAGAGTGATAATGCTATGAAGAAATAAATTAGAAACTGTGATGGGATGGATCTGAGACAGAACTTTATCTTTTTGGTTAATGAGGTGATTTTTTCTGTCTATTTTAAGGACGCGTCTTTTCACAGCCCTGGTTTCTCAGTAGTCTGTACCTATTACTCCAGCAGCTTCTGGCTCTTTTAATTCTTTCTCAAAATTTGCAAGCTTCCTTGTGATTTAGGAATTTCTATCAGATTGTTCCTAGGTGTGGTCTCCCCTCATCGATTCTGCATAGATCTTGGTGGGCCCTTTAAATCTGCGGACACGAGGTTTCTCTTTAACCTGGAAAGTTTCACAGACGGTGCCTTCAAGCTGTTTCACCTCAGCCGGTCATCCTGCTGGACTGCCGATCACTCACATCGGGGCTCCTCTGCATGCCCTCTAAGCTATTTTACTTTGTCTCCTGATGTCTATCTTTGAGGACTTGTTTTTGTGGTGGTCGAAAGTTTCATTCACTTTATCTTCCAGGTGATAAAGTCAAGCATCAACAAAGATCATTCTTTCTTGCTGGGTTTTTCAGTCTGAAAAAACAAAGCTTTTTCATTCCTCAAGGTCTTTTTGTTGCTTCACTAGAATTTCCTTCAAGCTCTTACTAAGTTTCATTGAGAGTGCCATCTGTCTCCTGGAGCAGCTTTATTTTGATGGGGAATGATTCTAGTTGCTTTGGTTTTCCTCCCATTTTATAGCTGTTGAATCTTCTTAAGTATGCGTCGTTTTCTCTCATCTGCTCGTTGAATTCAGTCACTGACTTCCTTAGGTGGCTGCGCCCAGAGAAGGGAGGCAGGGTGGCTGTCCATGTCAGTGAAGCTGCAGGACAAAGGACCTGCCCAATCCTGGGATAGAGGAACTGGCCCAAATTTCAGGTCATCCTCAGTAGGATTCAGAAAGTCCTCAAATTTCAGGTTATTCTGATGTTTTCAAGGCTGACTTTCCCCCTACGGGATCCAGGCATCTATGCAAGCCAAGCATTTCCAAGTGGGCGGTGGGAATTCACACAGTTCAGGGTCTCTCCCCTGCCCCGTGAGACTCCTGTAGGCCGACCCCCAGACTCTCTCCCAACCAGAGGACACAGGGTCCCACAACACTTTCTCACTGGCAACCTCCAGGTTCCCCACCAACAACTCCTTGTTTTGAGAGAGTCAGTGGGTTGGACTTAGAATTAGGAGTGAAGGGGAACTACCTGGACTTTGCAGCCATCTCTCCAGAATTAAGTCCAAACAAAATTAACAGCTCTACTAAGTTGCTCGTAGCAAAGTTGGCCTTAGAAATACATAGCATCAGAAATACACTGACCAGTGTGCTAATAAAGCGAATGAGCAACAATATAAATCCTTCCTATCATCTGACTCCTGACATGCCAACCTCATGTAAGGTGAGGCAGGAAGGTGGGGGAATCAGAGACAAATGTCTCCTGCTTTCCACAAACCCTGACAGACAAGCATGTTTTGGATGTTTCTGGTTATAAAGATACTTATCTGACTCAGACTTCTGGGTAGTCTTGCCTATCAAAAAATTAACCTCAACTGTATTTTCCAACAAAGAGAATGACTCCTGCTTTGTTAAAGAAGAAATCTTTTAACAAAAGATCTACAAGAAAAATTGAGTACTGAGGAATTAAAATTTGTATGAAGAGCCTTCTTTATCAGTATTTCTGGAAAGGACATGAAGTCAAGTGGAAGAACGGTAATTACAAGAAGTGATTCATGAAATTTCTTGTAGTTCTCATAACCAACCACCAACCAACCAAACACACAAAAAAACCAAAAACCAACAGCAGCAAAAAATACAAAACAAAACAAAAATAAATAAAACTCAGAAAACAAGTCTAAGTAGTTTCATCGTATCTATGAAAAGAAGTCACCCTTTGAAAGGACGACAATATCTTTGATCCATAAAGATAAACAAAGGTTGCCTGAAAATGGGGCAGTGAGTCAAAGGAGCAGGGCTAAGACCTGCACACAATTTTCTATCATGTGCAGTTACAACAAGGGTGCAACAACAACGAAAAGAGTTAGTGGAAAAGTAAAACGGGCCCACCGCCCACCGATGAGGCTCAGTGGTTGAGCAGCGACCCACGAACCAGGAGGTCACGTTTCAACTCGCGGGCAGGGCACGAGTCTGGGTTGTGGGCTCGATCCCCAGTTGGGGGCTGCAGGAGGCAGCCGATCAATGACTCTCCCATCATTGATGTTCCTCTCTCTCTCTCCCTCTCCTTTCCTCTCTCTGAAATCAATAAAAACATATTTAACAACAACAAAAAAGTAAAATTGCAAAGCCGGCAGCAAACACCATGTAGATGAAGAAACTGTTTCATAAAGGGTAGTAAGTTGCCAAGAAAACCTGCCACTCAGATCTAACCTTGAAAACCTGATTAATACAAAAGCTACCTATTTAGATAGTTAGGTATCTCAGGTAACCTAAATTTCTCTTTTTTTTTAATATATCTTTATTGATGTCAGAGAAGGGAAAGGAGAGGGAGAGAGAGAGATAGAAACATCAATGATGAGAGAGTCATTGATCAGCTGTCTCCCGCATGCCCCCGACTGGGGATCGAGCCCGCAACCCGGGCATGCGCCCTGAGCGGGAATCGAACCCCGATCGCCTGGATCCTACGTCGATGCTCAACCGCTGAGCCACGCTGGCCGGGCAACCTGTACTTCTCTTGTGCTTTCTCCCCCCGGCTCCGACGCAGGTTTTATGTGACCATCTCTGAGACTGAAGTCTGCTCCAGGGCGCGCCCGGGGAGATGAAGCGGACGTCCCCTGCCCCCGACCGCACACTTTATTTACATCTGGCCTGAGTCTCCACTGCAGAAACCTGAGTGACTCCTGGCTCTGCAGCCTCTGCAGAGATAAATGACCCCTACGGGTCATTGCCTCTAAATAGACCGAAGCTACTGCTCAAAATCAGTAAAAACCATCTTCAGGCTTTTAGGGAGCTCTTCGAACATAAAAAACAACCCACGAACAGAACTCATAACTTAATTTTACAACGAGTTTTGAATAGAGAGAGAAAATGTAGTGCAGCCTATAAATTATGGAGGAAAATTAACGGAGCTGACTTGACAGGCCTGGTCCTTTTTGCCACGGTGTACCAACAGGCTTTTGTTGGTGGTGTTCTCACACCAGTATCTATCTGTAATAAACACTCGAGGCAAACTACACCCACCTTCAAACAGTCATTTTTGTCATTTTACAATAGGTTAAATTATATCATTACTCAAAATATGGGCACATTCTCCATGAGAGGTTTTATGCAATTTCAAGATTATGTAATGATCTTAATTGAGATTTTTTCCTTCCACGTGGCGAAATTGCGCCCCAATAAAAGCTTAAAGATGAGCAGCACAGTGTTATACCTTTCAATTTCCTTTGATTAATTATATCTTAGATCTCCTTTTATGTAATTTTGGAGTAAACAGTCCCCTTAAACGAGCGGACTGAGGAATCATCAGCTTTGGCACCGGTGCTCAATGCATCCTGAGCAACGTGCTTGACGAGGAGATGGCACCGGGCTGGCTGCCTTTTCATCAGAAGGGGAACCGCAAAGAAAGGCGCCGCTTTCCCTCTGTCCTCAAGTCCTCATTTCTGCAAATGCGGATGACCCGGAGGCGCGCCCCTTCACTGCAATCATCGCCAGCAGACACCAAGCGGGGAGAGTAATTTTTATGTCCCAATATCAAATTGTACTGTGAGGACATGGAGAGCGGCTCTAGCCCTCTATTACGATGAACAGAAACACGGCCGGATTCAGTTTCGCTGGTCTCGCTCCGAGTCCCCCAGACCCCTCGCTGGCCTGGCCAGGAGCTCTCCACCGAGTGCCCGAGTGCACACCCCTGCCAATTCTGCCCCCCACCGATGCCTGTTCTTTAATAAATTCACTCACACAACAGTGTAAGCGCCCGATCGTGGCTTTATTTTTTTACTTCATCGTGCCGCAGGGCCATTTTAAGGCATATTAATAACTAAAGAAACAAACAATCGCTTTCTCTTTTTTGTTTGAGAGATTCTGGGATTAACACTGCGCGGAGGTTTCTAGATCTGGCAGCCGATGCATGTCCACACTGGGGATTTGTGACTTTGCTTTCATCATCCGGTCTTTTTTGAACCGTAAGCAGAGCTCTGTTACTGTGTCTGATGGCCAGATGAACTCGATGGGGGTGACATCACTGTCCAGGGAGCACACCTGCCCGGAGCGCCCGGAGCACATGCTCACAGTGGTAGGTGACTCAGACGAAACCCTGGCTACCTTATCATTTGCTCTAAAATTAAAATCAGAAAACGTGTTTCAGCATCACGAGTGTTCCCAGGATTTGGGGTGTGACACTTTGGACCGATGCTCGTGTGTCATAATGAGGAGAAATGGTGTTTTTAAGTTTCTAGCTCTGAGCAGTTCCGAATAATCCAGCTAACCCTCTGAGAAGGTCTAAAGCAAGGGCAAAATCCTGCCACACACTGAAGAAGTCCGTGACGTTTTATTGTTAAAATAGTAAAAAAATCAACATGTTGAATATAAACTATGATTTTAAGTAGTTTCTTATAAGAGTGAAGTCACTCTACGTATTGGAGATAGCCTGTGGCATTTTAAAGGTTAAAATATTAAAAAATCAACCTGCTGATTAAAAAAAATGGCTTTTAGTAGTTTTCTTGTTCTAAACTATACTTCTTTATTTATTTATTAAATATATCTTCATTGATTTCAGAGAGAGGAAAGGAGAGGGAGAGAGAGAGAGAGATATCAATGATGAGAGTCATTGATCGGCCGCCTCCTGCACGCCCCCGACTGGGGACCGAGCCCGCAACCCGGGCATGTGCCCTGACCGGGAATTGAACCCTGATCGCCTGGATCCTAGGTTGATACTCAACCGCTGAGCGACATCTGGCCAGGCTATACTTCGCTTTTAAAACTTGTTTTTAAAATAATCAGTCTATTATCTTAAGAGGTGTTTCTCAATATATTTACAAAATCACAGTGACCTTGGGTTATCTAGGCCACCAGTTTCCCTCACCTCCAGGCACCGAGGCAAGTTATATACATAAAGGATCTGCCGCATTGCTTTATACATGAAGGATCTCCTTTATACATAAAGGGGCACACGCCCTTCCGTGCCGGCCATGCTTCACTGCCACCTGGCCACCTCTCCGCCGCACTGACCTGAGTGTGCTTCCTGCCTCTGGGGCCTCGGAAGACAGCAATGGTCACTACCGGTCACCACCTCTAATATGTGGACGCTACTACACAGGACGAGAAAAGGCAGCCTCCAGCTTGTACTTAAAATAAATGACCAAGCTAGTCTAACATATAATAAAAGCATCTGGGTACAGAGCTCAGAGCTTAATTCTACAGTGAATTTTGAACACGAAAAGCAAATTTAACGTACTCTATTCATGGCAGGAGGATGTGCTTGGCTAAAGCCTTGATCTTTTCACCATAGCTCCCAACTTAACACATCATTATTGCCAAAGTTAGTGAGTCCTTAAATATTTTAAGTGTAGTAGGAACTTAGAGATGGTTTCCCTGTCATCAGAGTACAGTTTGACATTGTTTCTTAAAATGTACCCTCCTTTCTCATTAACTGCTACTAATGTTCGTTGACATTGACAGTAATCCAAAATGTTCCTGCAGTTCCTCCTGGACTTAAGAAACGAGTTCTGGAGGAAGCGAGAGTGGGAAAGTATTTCCTTCGTTTCTGGGTTCCCACCTGCATTGGTACTGGATGGTCACATCCTTATGTCTTTGGTTGAAAACGGAGGCAAATGACAAAAAAACCAATTGGTTAATCTTTATATTCTGCTCCCTTAAAAGAAATATTCAGAAATTATAAAATGATACAAATATTTTAATTTGGAGGGTAATCTGGAACTGCTTTATCTAAAGCATCATAGGGTGCATCATGCTCACTGAGATACAGAGCAGCATTTTATACAATTACCTGCATGCCCACGAACCATAAGCTCCGTGAGGGCAGATGCAGTGTCACCTTGCTGAGTGGCCTTCCCTGTGTTACACAGCAGGTGATCCCAAGCTATGTGTTAAACGAATCAGTGAGCCAAATGGGCTTACAAAAATGAAAAACATATTTGATGAGCCGGGGTCAATAAGAACGAGCCTTGCAGACCTCCAGCTAGGGGAGAGCAGTTGACCAAGGGGCCCAGCTGCTGGGCTGCGAAATGCGTCGTCATGCTGGGGCCACGGCCATGCTTCCCATAGGCTCACCCCAGCAATGGCTGGTCACAGCAGGGACTCCAGGGCAGGCCCATTCCTGGAAAACATGGGACTCCTCTGATGGTTGACTGACTCAAGGGATCCCCAAAGGATGGACAACCTCTCTAAGACTGCAGAGAAGTCCAGGATACTTCTTACTTCCCCCCCCCTCTCCTCCATTTGGAGGCAATGCTGATCTTGGCCAGCTCCCTCCCTACTTTTTCCCCCAAAAGTGTTCCCTTAATAAAACCCTCACGTGGTTAATTTTGTCTTGTCAGCTGCTTCTTGGAAGACCTGGACTACAATAATAAGAAACTTCAAGACTGAGCAACTCTCTGGAAAATTAATAGTTCCATTTTAGCATCTATTTTACTATAATTTAATGTACTGCATTACTATAATAGTATACTACATAACATTTTATTGTAATGTCATATACCACACTAAATTTGACCATAAATTATTAGTCTCCTTTGAATTACAAATGATTTAAACTCAACATTAGTCCTCGGTCAAGATCCAAACCTTAGGCACACGTCAGATAAATCCTTTCTTACAGTTTTAGGAGAATGAGGGGCAGTTCACTGCTGAATTTGGACTTTAATCTTATTTTTCAGCATGAGCAATACGCATTTGAAAAAGATGCTATTCTTGGATAAAAACATTAACATCTTTAATTCCATACTAATCTCTCCTATTTATTTACAAAAAGGGAAACAAATATTTATATAGTGAATGTTATAATCCTCCTGCGTGGTTAATACAATCCTCCTCATATAACGCAGATCAGCTTCCCAATTCTCTTATAATACATTTAGGATATTTCTACTCACAAAATATATTTTCGTCAGTAACTCTGGCATTAAATTTGCCAATGTTATTTCTTCAAAAAAACGATTTTGTCAACATTATGCATAATTGTTAGAATTTTCTATCTTGTATTTTACATTTTTACACAATGCCTCAGCTCAGACCCTGCCCCAATGAGGAACGCTTGAGCTGAGGATCTGTTATATTCAACTGATTTTTGTATTACTATAGTTGAATTTATATAATTTACACTATGAAATGTACTTGGAATACTTAAGTTAAGCTTCCAGCTATCTTGACAGTACTTTGCACATATTTTTATGTGCACTACAGCACACTGGAAGAACACTGCAGTTCGTATTTCCCTTGTCTGGAGGGTAAGAGCAAACAGTTTTGGTGCTTATCAATAGTACTAGAAAGCCTACACAGATCTATAAACTTGACTACTAACCTTGTCCAGGGCCAATGTTTTGATCACTCACTCATGGGTTTAATCAAACATCCTCACGACTGTGAGATTATGCACAGGGAATGTAAGGAATGGGTTAATCAAGGTACAGATCATGGAAAAGGTAAAAAAAAAAAAAAAATAAATCCATTTACTGTCTTGGACAAAATAGTCAGGTTACCCGTCATTTCTACCTTTATTATTTGATATTTTCGAAGTGTGAGAACAAAGCCATGTTTCATTCCGCCGGTGGCAGTCGAAAGGAGCCGCTTGCTCCCCCGGCTGGAGGCCCCTCCTCGGGACTGCGTGGACCGCTGAGCAAGTGCGGCTGCCGCCTTGTCACTCGCTTTGCAATAAAATGAGGCAAGAGATTTTACTGCGGCATGATAAATCTGCAGGTGGTGGGGGGGTGTGTGTGTGTTTGGAATATGACTCTTCTGAGCCATGTGTATGCATCATAACCAGAGGAAAGGTTGTTTCTTTTACTTACCTAAAATCCTGCCCAGTCCAAGAGATTTGACTGCGCTGAATTCTGTACCTGACGACAGGTGGATCTGTCTCCTGGCATTCTCATCAATCTACAGAATCGTTACAGGAGATACAAAAATCCAATCGGATGCCATTTTGTTGCGAAGAAGACAGGCAGCAAAGGAAGACCCAAAAAAGGGGAAGAAAATAGGCAATTGTTAGTATGGCCCCAAAATTTAGAAAACAAATTTTTAAAAGACTTATGAGTGTTATTTTCTAAACTATTTCTATGCTACCCTCAGACACCACTGCACCCCCCCTTTCTACCCCCTCCATCACTTTATTTTTTTCCACTGTATCAGGAAGACAACTGTTAAAGCCAACGTGGTTTATTCAGCTAAGAAATTTTCCTCTGTGCAGAGGGCTGGAACATTAGTGCTTCTTTTCAAAAGCTAGAAGAATAATTCCACTTTCTCTGCTGTGATTCACATCATTTTTTATATATTCTGATACTGCAATAATTAATTTCTGGGCTAGAGTACTGGCTGCAGTTAGACCCATGTGAAGTAAGCTGGTTTCATTAGAGCAGCGATAGGCCTACCAATAGTACAATAAACTAGATAGCATTTCTCTCCTCTGAGCAGCGAAACAAATGAGGAAAGTTTGTATGTTTAAGTATCAAATAGTAATATCTTGGACAGAATCTTATCCCTTAAAAAACTCTGACAATGGCCGGCCGGCGTGGCTCAGCGGTTGAGCATCGACCTAGGATCCAGGCGATCGGGGTTCGATTCCCGGTCAGGGCACATGCCCGGGTTGCGGGCTCGATCCCCAGTCGGGGGCGTGCAGGAGGCAGCCGATTAATGACTCTCTCATCACTATGTTTCTCTCTCTCTCTCCCTCTCCCTGAAATCAATAAAGACAGATTTAAAAAAACAAAACAAACTCTGACCACATTTGATGGTCTGTGTAAGGTCTGTGCGTGAGCAGCACTGAAAGGATGTCTTGGTTTATTCCAGTCATTAGCACATTTCTGCTGTGGCTCCCTCCTGCTGGCCAGTCCTACTTGTGACCATTGCTCCTCTTGGATTTACTACGTTACCTCTACAAAGACCACTCCTTCTTCTCGGTTCATCTTGATGTGGTGAAGTTGCCCATCAGCCATGTTTTTGAAATCAAAGGTAACAACATCAGGCTCTTGATATCTATTAAGCTTGTACCTGATCTGCAAACTTCCTAAAGTAGGAGGGAAGTTATATTTTTAGTTAAAACTGTATTTTAAGAATTACTCATAAAAATTTAGAGTACCTTTGTTGTTATTTGGTAATTTCTGGGGGAAATTCACAATATTTTATTTGGTTGTATCCTTTTATCATAATTCCTAGTTGCAAGGTTTCTAGGTGAAACTGCATGATTTTCAAAATCAAGACCAAGCATGTTGCTAATAAGCAGTCATTTTCCTGAAAATCTTTAATCCCCCCCCCCGCCCGCCCAGAAGTCAATATGCACTTAAGTAAATGCAAATTTCTGTACTAACTTCTAATTTGAAAATAATAGGACTTGGTATATTATAAAATGTCAAATTACTGTGGAATATTATAATAGCACTCTGTGTCTATGGTCTGATCTGTTTAAAAAATATATCTACCACTCCTGAAATGTAATTGATTAATAAAATTATTATAAGCAAATGTAGTTTTACTAAAGATGAGAAATATTTCGTCAAGTGGTCATGGTCGTAAACTTTGGAATGAAATCAGGGTAAAATGAATGGTTTTAAGCCAAACTTACAATTAGAATTAGAATCAAAGATGTCAATTAATTTATGTCTTCCAATTTAACAAAGAAAATGTCCTAACATGTACATAAGCTCAAAATGTATACAGTGAGGGTAAATATACTTATCAAACAACACTGTTTTTATTTTGACATTCAGTGCCCACAGGCCGTATTTTATTTAGTTGAAATGATATATTCACAGGTCTGTAAATGTGTTTATTTTCCTCATGCAGAGACTATACTTATGGAATTTTTATCTTTAATCAGGATACAGAGAAGAGAAAAAACAGCAGTAAACAGTCTTCTGTGACCCAGTTTCTGTAGCATACACATCCTGATCCACACGCCATTACCCTGCATCAATGCCCCAGCACTTCCCGTGACTATTTTATTGCCTATAATTAGAATTGACAGATTGTTTTCTGTATTTCTTACACAGAATACTAGTTTGTTAACATTCCTTCCAAATTTTGTACTTTGATTTGAAGGAAATATTTGTTACATACAGTGCGGCATCTTATTTCAAAATGAAGCACCAAACTGATACTGACACTCAAATGGAATAGTAAAGAGCTTCTAGCAATAATAAAATAAAACAAATATTACATATAAAATTCAAATTCATGTGGGATATGTAAGATCAAAATTATAAAGAAATAAAGGCATCTTAATTCCTTTAAGTAACCCTTTTGGATTAAATGTATAGGGTAGTGCTGAAAAACCAAAATTGAATATAAAAACCAGGCACACAGTTTCTTCCCGGTTGTAGTCTGAGAAGCGAGAACACGAGAATGACCCACGTTGCTACTGATGTAATGCTCTAACTCAATTTTCTCTCTCTCATCTAAAAAGCACTCACCATTTTTGGCAATGATAACTGAAAGATACTCTTTATAAAAGGAGCTCACATAAAGCAGTAAGCTTGGTGTCCGTGTTGTTCGGAAGCTAAATTTGATCATTTCTGGGCTCAGCTTCAGATCACCATGAAATGAAGCAGCGTGGGAGCTGGAGTTTTTACTTAAGGGATAATTTTCTTGAAAATTGTAAACCACGGATGAGCCAGACCCAAAATATGCAGCAATCTCTGAAATGATACACACATTTTATGTTAAAAAATTGAATCCAAGGGCCTTGATTCAGTTATATTAACTGATATTTTTAATTAAAAATAACAAATCACATAAATAGAAGAAATGCACTCAAACCAGAATTAAATAACACTGTAAATTAATAGAGCTTTCACAATGGTCACGGAAATGGCTTTACGTTAGAATTATATGTAATTAATTCACTGGTTAATCTTATAATCGAAAGCTTAATGCTCTCCTGCGTTTAAACATAAACCAAGCTTCCTGACCTTCATCTCCCTCACCATCCACTTTCTTATTTAAATTTTAAACCCCCCACCTATCATTTTGTAGCTAGAATAGTGCACACTAGGCTTCCTATATTATGTATTAGGAAGAAAAGAAGTTTGAGGAATCCTATTACCTTCCTGGATCCACAGGCAGAAATCTTCCTTTCTGCCCGAGGACTGTCTCGTATTCACTGTGTGCCACAAAGGGAATGTTAAGTCTCCCATTAACAGGAGAGAGGAGACATGGGCATTTGGGTAGCAGTGATCAACATAAGGCACCAGTCAGCCTCTTTTAAGTCATTTTACAAAAGCAGAGTATTTTACTTATATGAGATTAAATCCCAAATTCACACACCAAATATTTATGTATAAAATAAAGAGGACACTGGGAAGGACAGTAAGTTTTGGATCCAGAACCCTGCTTCTTTCCATTACTATACAGGCCCAGTTGTTGGGCATGAGTTGTAGGTGATGCTCAAAGGTAATACAGCAGTGTTTCCACTCCCTTGGCACTTCATATTCTTATATATACTTCATACGCTTTATATACACGTTTTATACTCAATATAATATGTGGATACAGAATATTTCTGATTGCACTTAACAAGATGAACCAGAAATCATTTCGATTCAGAAAATGAAGACATGTTCTGGTGACCAAGTAGTCTTAAATCTAACTTTAAATGTGAAAAGTCTCCGCAGATGGTAGCAGCAGCGTGTGGTTTATGACTGTGGGTCGACTTTCAAGTATAACTTATTCCTGATAAGAAGTAGATGACTTGCAGAGTGCCTCTCTGACAACTTCTCATTAAATAATCCCAACTGCTTTCTCTGCAAATTGCAGGGGGCTTCAATTTGGAGCCAACTGTTGTTAGCCTCCTTTCAGAAAAGGTTCACTAACCCAGAAACATTTAAATAAAGCAACTGAACTGAACAGTTTTCTATGAGAAACTATGAAAGTATAACAAACGTTTGTATATTTATTCGGGGACGTCTGCCCGGAACACTTAATACGGCGCTCACTTCTTTTGTCTTCCATGATACAGACCAGTGAACAAGACAAGCTGAGAAATATTCCATTAGTTTACTTCACAACCAGACACTTGACCTATCATAGCGCAAAATGCCCGTATTTTGTTGCACATCAATGTTTAATGAAAGAGGTATTTATATTCCTAGAAAAAGAGCTGTTTGGAAAAGGCAAGCAAACCAACCATCCCAACCACCCGCCCTAGGTTTTCCTGTATTGTCGACTACCTTCATCAAAGGTGATGATAATGCCTTTAATGATTTTAAAGTAGAGAACTGTCCCAAGGGGGACAGCATACTAAGAGCATTAATATTAGATAGCAAAAAATCAGACTGAGCACTTAACACTTTAAGACATCTAGAGGCAGCTATTAGAGGATTTATCACTAATAAACACTTGTTAAGAATTGAGACAATCAATACGAAGTAATGAAGTGTGATCAGCATAAAGAAGTAATTTGCAATCAAACCCCCGGAGAAATGGAAATATTTTTGTTTCAAATAGCAACACAGACAGTCAAGGTCACATGTTTACTCACACTGGATGCGTTTCCTGTCAGGCGGCCCACGTCATACTTACCATTGGAGCAGAAGGGCCCTGTGTATGCAGAGAAGGTGCAGTCACAAGAGAACCCACTGGGCTTCTCTCTGCACTTCCCTCCGTTGCGACACAACTTCCCGTAGCTGCTGCAATGCCCTCGGCAACCGGGCTCCACTCCTGGAGTCACCCTGGCTCTTTCCTCCAGGTCCAGGGCCAGCCCGTTCAACTGCAGGGACCGAATGCACCCCAGAAAGCCTCGCTGTCTGGTGGCCGTTCCACCTAAAAGGGAAATACTGCAAATGGAAACACGTTCCTAGGTCTTATATTCAGGATTTAAAGACCAAGCAAAACTGAGGCCTCAGAGAGAGCAGCAAAAATTGTGGCCTTACAGTAGAGAACAGCAGAAACTTGAAGAGTAAAAATATAACTTTGGAAGCACAATTTGTCACAAAACATTAAAAGACAAAACATTAATTCAATTTTTTTCTAAAAGATGAAGTTGTTACATATTTGTTTTCTAAAAAATATTTATTAAACTCCAAACTGAGGAGGTTCTTAAAAATTAGTTCTTAAGTAGAAAGTAATATATTTTTTGCAATTTTAAATAAGAGTATATCTGTGGGTAAGTGTGGTTTGTTTTCATATCGGAAACTGATCCTGATGCTGGTAGGGCTGTAATTTAGTGGGGATTATAATGAAACCTTGAGCTCTCCTAACTCCCTCCTCTCCCAGCTCAGTTAGCTAGCTCCTAATCTAGCCTTAATTACTTAACACCTCCTTAGCCTCAGAAATTAAACAGGTGTTTTTGTTTGTCATAAACAAAACTTTCCAGAAAGACCCTAAATACGTATTTGTCACCATCTACCGGACTTTACATTTTACCAACGTGTGTCGTACAGTGAGTGTCCCTCCCCTGGAGAGCGTATCCAGTAGGGGCGCTTCAATCACACCGTTTCCCCAGCACACAGAACAGTGCCTGACCCATCACAGCTGTGCAATAACCATGGATAGCAGCTAATTAATTAGTAATCGACATGAATAACAACTAATAATTAATACCCAATTTATTATTACTAGTTAATTAATGCAGCTGTTAATTAGACCAGAGTGTACCTTAGGACTGGGAGATGGGGGCTTAGTGCTCCCAAGTTTGAAAAGAGAAACACCTTTTGTTGCACAGGGATGTTTGGGTCCCGGAGGCCAAGACTGAGGATAAAACTCAATGAATAGAGAATACAGAATAATTAATTTTCTATTTTTGGATCATGAAATACCATGAAGAGGAAACCAAAAGAACTCCCGAGAATGTTGGACTCGCGGCACTAGCCCTCTTTATAATTCAGATTCACAGACATAATAATGGCTTCTATTCAAATGACTGTATTTAAACTTCTGAATCCAAATGGCTTCAATTGACGTAGTTTGTGCCCCTTCGGTGAAGCAGGCGGGAGCCCTCAGGGCGAGGGGCAGGCTTTCCGTCTCCAGGTCGGGCGCCGCAGGGAAGGAGGCTGGTTCCCTCCCCGCTTCGGAGCAGCCACAACCTTCTCGATCCCCTCCACCCACATCTGCCAGCCTCCTGCCGCTCTGGTGGGCTCTTTGTGTCTTATTCTCAGGACTCCCCCCTCCAGATCAAAGCTGCCGCTCGCCTTAGCTTCAGGCCTCCCTCCTCTCCCGCCTGCTAACTCAGCTCAGTGAGACCGTCTACACTCCTAGCCAGGCCTGCGACAGGCACTCGGCTCGGTGAGACCGTCTACACTCCTAGCCAGGCCTGCGACAGGCACTCAGCTCGGTGAGACCGTCTACGCTGCGAGCCAGGCCTGGACAGGCACTCGGCTCGGTGAGACCGTCTACGCTGCGAGCCAGGCCTGGACAGGCACTCGGCTCGGTGAGACCGTCTACGCTGCGAGCCAGGCCTGGACAGGCACTCGGCGTCCTCGCAGGGGTTTCCCCCGTTCCAGCTCCAGCCCAGGAGCTCCCTGGAGGGCAGCCCCTGCCAAGGCTCACAGAGGTCTACCCTGGCACATTGCATTAGGTCGCGCCACATCCCGTAAATCCCGGCACAGGGTTTATAGTGCACGCTAATGTTATACCACCCCGGGTCACGCACTTGTCACTCGGAAACACCCAGTCTCGCCGATTTAGTTGCTTATCTCCGTCTGCCAGGGACATAATAGTAACTAAATAACTTGGGGCCCAAAAACTGAATACAATCCCTCTACGACTGTTCCAGCTGGTTCATTCTCATTTGTTTCCTTTTGCTTTGGGTTCAGGTGATGAGACACTAAAGGCATAGAGAAGCCCAGGGTCGAACCCAGGGGCACAGCTGAGTGACTTTAGAATAAACACATTTAGCTGGAGGCAGAGGTAGGACCAGAAGCTACAGGTGCCCTTTTGTTACAAGGAACCCTCTTTCTTCTCCACGCAAAAAAGTGGTCAAAGAAAAAAGCTTCCATTTTCTTCTACTTCTCAGATCCTTCTTGGTTTGAAGGGCCTTTCAGCTCTGCGGGTTTTATTTGGCACTGTGTCGGGCACTGGGGGTTCAGAGTCGTGTGCAAATGATCTTGCTCTCAAAGAGCTCACGGTCTAGTCTAGGTTTAGTCAGGCAAACACATAACTACTCCACCATGTTACTGGTAGAAATAAATACCAGGACAGTGATAGTAACAGGAAAAAAATATATGTCTATGTGGGTGAAATACATGCTTAAATAGTATTTGGAACCTTGAGAAAAAAAATCAATACTCAGCTTAGTAAACAGGACTTAATTCTGTACTTTTAAAGAGTTAATGTTTACTCAGTTGAATAGTTTTAAGCTACTTTTTTAAATGATCAAAATGGTAATGTCTAATTAAATATAAACATGTGTGATACATGTATTGAGGACTTTTATGTTACCATTAGGTTTCAAGCTAATAACATCTTATTTTAAGATGCACCTATTCAGGGAAACAGGGGTATTGTAAATAGGATTAGGTTTAAAAGCTTAATTAAAGATCCTGAGGCCTTTTCAGGGTTAGAGTATGTCCAATTAAAGTGAATTGCAGTTTGATTAATTGATTCTGGATGTTTCTGCTGAGCTGGGATGTTTGGAACTGTCTTCCAATTAATTTTCTATCAATTTACCTGCCATTCTCTATCAGATACAATGAATTCCAGAACATCCCAAACACTGAGTATTTTGTGAGACAGGTGCCTAACCTTCCCATGTGAATGAGTATAACTGAGTTTGTTCATTTACGTAACAGGATCTGGGGTACTGCACCTAGGTAAGTGTGCTAGGTGCTGAGCAGAGACTGAGCCCAGTCCTTTCACGATGTTCATTATCCTCAGGAAGTCAGGCCAAGTGACAGATGCTACTGTCAGAGAACAAGCTGACTCTTTCCTATGCCAATTTTCCACTACTTTTCCCCCCCACTACATTTTGTGGCAGGAAGACCTTTCATTTTTAATGGCAAATTATTTATGTCCTGTGCCTGGATATATTGAGGATTAATTGGAAACAACCACATAATTCACCCAGGGGCCTTAGACAAAGACAGAAATCAAGATCCCCACACTTCTCTTTAAAATTCAAAGTTATGAGAGCTTGTCTGGCAGAGAACAGGGGCTCTCCCTGACCATGGCACTGGGGCAGAGGAAGCAGCTAAGACCCTGACCACAGGTCAGCTTGGGGCAGGAAAGTGACAGGGCATGTGGGCTGGGCCCAGGGTCGAGTCCGGGCACTGAAGGAAGAAAGCGTCTTCTGTGCACCGTGCACTGGGATCGTCAGTCCTGTCCTACCCAGCCACGCTGGGGCAAGGCAGCCTCGCAGAAAGGACGGTGTCAGTAATTCTGAGGGCTAGGGGAGGGGAGGCCAGCTCTAATGCTGCCGTGGAATGCTCCTCGCACAGCAAAGCCCCGGGGGGCTGGGAAGAGGCAGGCTCTCCTCATGGTCCAGGAACCATCGTGGTGGAAAGAGGCAGCTGGTATAAGCAGCACTGTCATAGGAGAACATTCGGTTCTCTTCCCTGAACAAAGTTAGTGGTAAGAACATGCCCTGGAGGGAGCAGCAGTAGGAGAAGCGGGCCTACGTAGACTTCTGCCATGTCGGAGCCACAGCGCCTCTCTTTTTCGACCAGACTAAGGCCTATTTTGAAGAAACGAACTACTGGTGGTATGAGTCATATTCTCTGATCTCAGGAGAGCCCATGTGAATTCTGCTGTTAACCAACACTCACTCAGATTTGCACGCTGGATATGGAAAAGGACACCGGGAAGGTCTGAGGCTAAACACGAGAAAGACATCTGAAGGAAGGGAGAAGATGATTGAAATAAATGATATGATTACACCAGAGAGCAAGAGGACTTTTATGCCCTGCACTCTGGCACTGGGGCAACATATTCACTGAAAGAGAAAGTCAGTCAGAAATAAAAATCATTCAAACACAGCTATTTGGCATTCCCTTCCTGCAACTATGCTTTAGCCTATCAAAACAAACTGAACGTAAAAAGAAAAAAATCTAAAATATGTTGTAATTGTGAACCTCTGTTCATCAAAAGACACTGTTAACAATAGGAAAATACAACCCAGAGATAGAGACAAGGTATTTGTAATACATTTATCCAAAAAGGAATCATCCAAAATGTATAGAGCATTTTTTTTAGACAACCCTATAGAAAATGGGCAACAGATCTGAAAAGGCACTTCATAGAGGAGGCTACCCAAGAGGTCAATAGAGATTTGTCAGTGTCTCCTAATGCTTAACATACGCAAATCCTGCGACGCACTGGTTCCTCTCCTAGGTAGACATCCAACAGAAATACAAGCATATGTTCACTGAAAGACCAGTACACGAACATATCGGTAATATCCAACTCTGAAAGTGCATAAATGCCCATAGCAGTAAATAAATATGTCTTTGTACCTGTACTGCCAGTGTCCCAAGAGACCCCCAGGTGATCCTAATGTGCAATCAAAAGTGAGACCCAACCTTCAAAGAGTTCAACATTAACCTCGGTGAATGGCATTTAGAAATTGCTTGCTCTAGATACTCAATAAATATTTGCAGATTTGATGCAATTCAAATGCAGAACAAATGACTCCTGAGTCTATTTCAGGAGTCCTTACTTCTCCTTCAGGTCCCAGTCACAAAGTATTGAAACAGAGCCTGTCCCACTTAAAAACCTGTCAGTGAAAGAATTTAGATGGCAAACAAAAATTGCAGAGCTGGTTGAATGAAAATCAATTCAAGGCTAATTTAAGAAGCTTCTAAGAAAAATGCTGAGTTTACAAACCAAAATAGAAAATGACCACTGTCACATTTCAGCTTTAAAAGTGATTGATTCTTTCTCTCCATCAGGGCTGGAGAATGTTTGTGGGCGTAGGAAAGCTTGAGCGGCGACTCTGGACATTGAGTCCTCAGTGTTAACAAGGTCAAGGGAATATGTTTAATACACCCATTAGCATCATGTCACTGAACTCAGTTTTTAAGGTAATGACTAGTTAAGATATGTCATAAATCACACACATACAAAACAGGACAAAGTGAAAGAATGTGAAAGGCTGGTACAGACTCCCTGCCATAAAGAAGAGAAAGGATGGAAAAGGGGGCCTACAGATAGAAGTGAATTCTCATTTTTATCGTGAAAAGCAGCAGCATGGTTGAGATTATTTGGTGACCAGGAGGAGATGCTCGTTGCATTGGTGCTCTTTGTTTCTAACCTATCACATTACATCAATAAGAACTTTTCTCACTTTTCTATGCAAGATTTAAAATATATATATTTTTATTGATTTCAGAGAGAGGAAAGGAGAGGGAGACAGAGATAGAAACATCAATAATGACAGAATCATTGATCAGCTGCCTCCTGCAACGCCCTGGACTGGGGATCGAGCCCGCAATCCGGGCACGTGCCCTGACCGGGAATCAAACCGTGATCCCCTGGATCCTAGGTCGATGTTCGACTGCTGAGCCACGCTGGCTGGGCAGCAAGATTTTTTATTCATTGTTTTATTACTCCTTCACTTTGCACGACATCCTACAATAGAGATTAGTTAAAGCTAATTGTTCTGATATTTGGAAATTCAGGGGTTGTTAAAATCCTTCTGTTTTATAATTCCTTGGTATAGGCTAACACTAGTTGAATCTCTGAAACCATTTGTAATTTCCTTATTCCTATTTCAATCACCATATATAAGTGTTGCCCAGCTGAATTACGTTTTAAATCATTCTTTCTATTTATTTTTAGTGATTTTACTCAGAAGCTAAAGCATTAGTCTTGCCTCAGAGTTTCACTCTGAGAGGTGAATACACTTTATGACTGGTCTTTAGGGGAGAGAGGGGAGCAAGCAATGGAGAAAATACATTGGATTCTTTCATGTTTTCCCACTGCAGTAGTCACTTCTGAGAGACTGCGGAAATTTTAATCTAAAAAAAAATGTAATGTCAATAAATATCATCAATACGGCCTGGCTCTGCTAGCCCAATGAGATGGAGAATATAATTTAAACCAAAACTAACATGTATTCAAATATCCACGGTGTTTCATGTGTACGTAAAAAGTGTTAATGATAGTGTCCCAAACATTTCTACATTATCAAAATTTCTACTACTTCCTATTTTTATTTGCTATTTGAAGTATTTTGCAATAGATTTTAAGTTTTCTGATAAATTTGTTTACAAACAAGAAGGTGCATTTTTGGGAAAAGCTACTAAATATAAGGATGATAAAATAATTTATCTTGGACTGACTAACACCACCTTAGTCTTTCAGTTTTGTCCTGCATTTTTAAAGATTGTGTTTCCATGTAATTTAAAACATTATTACTATCATCATTATTATCCTTATTATCGGTGTCTGGGATTTAAAACACATTTCTTAGGAGAAAAAAGTTATGCTGAAAACTACAGACTTACTCTCTGCCATTACCTGCACTCACTCATTTGTCTCCACACCCAAATACAAATGATAGTTGTTTGCACACTTGACAATACTGGTAAGTCGTCATTATTTTTAAGATGGATGGGTGAACTACAAATTAAACTCTTGAACTTGTAACTAAAGGAAATGACATTACCCTTTAAAATTACAACCGGGAAACCAATTATATTGGAATAAAGCAGAGATTCCCAGGCGCACAACAAGTCACTGGCCCTGAGAGCAGACTTAAGGCTCATATGTGTGAAGGAATCAATATGTGGGGAAAGGGTTTTCAAGACAAGGTCCCTTCTACATCTGATGGTGCTGGCACGGAACATACGAGCCAAGAGGCCCTGAGTCCCTGGTGAGATGTGCTTATGGGATGGGCGGGATCCCACGGAGGGAGAGAGGGGAGGCTGTGGAGGTGGCCCTTGCAGCCTGATGACAGTGTGGTTTGTGGTGTATAATCTAGAGGATGGGGCGGGGACAGTTTTAATCATGCTGTAAATGGGAATAAAGGAAGACACAAGGAAAAGCCACCTTCAGGTGAAATGAAAAACTGGGAAACGATGTAAGGAACACGGAGATCTACAAGGAGATCAGCTGAATAAGTTGTGAACAGTGACAGCAATAACCGTGTCATCAGCGAGTTGTGTGCACTGACCTTTGCACTGTCCCAACTCTAAGGACTACTTCCCTAGTCTGCTCCTCCCCTGGCCCCTCATCCACAGTCCTCACCTCAGCCAGAGAGAGTGTGGAAAGTGCAAACTAGATCGTGCCGCTCCTCTGATCCCTCAGCATAAAATCCGAATTCCTCGCCAGTGCCTGAGGCCCACTATGAGCTCCACCTCGCTCAGGAGCACTCTTTCCCTCACGCTGGCTCTCCCCCAGCCACACCGATTCTGTCCCTGCTCCCTGGCCACCAGAGCCCATTCCCACCCCTTTGAGCACCTTCCCTCGCCCGGAATTCCCTTCCTTCAGATACCCACGGGGCTCTTTTTTCTGCTTTTTCTGGCCTCTGTCCAAATGTAAGGGCCTCAGAAAGAACGGCCCTGACGGCCCCACCTGAAATAGAACCTCGCCAACCAAAATCACTGCCCGATTCCTTATTCTGCCTTCTACTTGACAATATTTGCCATTTTCTGAATTTATATTTTTTCACACACACAGATATATATATATGTCTCTTGTCTCCTGCACTGAAATATACTTTCAGGAAGGCAAGGAACTACTTTTTGGTCTTAGTAAGGGTGACATTAAATTAGCTCTGATTATTACTGATTGTTTACTAGTTTTTCACCCTCTTTGCATGAATTTAGTGTAGCCTTTTAAATTACAATTTAACTCCCATTGAATCTTCCTGCAGAGAAAAAGTATTTTGATCTAGAATTTTTTTTTAATTCTAATTTGATTAACAGTAATATTGTAAATTAATATTTTGTCTTGTAAGTATTGTTCTACTTACTTGATTGGGACCCTTTCCTAAGAAAGTGGCCCACTCCTGTGGTGGAGGAAGGCATGAACAAGACCCTCATGTGGCCTCTTGACAGCCGATCGATCATCTGCCTCTACCTATGGCTGCAAGCCTTTTTAAAAAATAAATCCTTTTGTAATAACATCATATTAACCATTTCAATTTTCTCCCTGTGAGTAGGGAGAAGGGAATTGTATAAACAGATTTTTATTAATAGTAGATGTAACATATCTTTTCTCAGATTTCTCTTTCTGCCTTTTCTTTTTAATTTTCAATTACTTTGACTTAAATGTAACAAAGATTTCAGTTTTTAAAACTTTCACGTAACACAGTCATCCAGGGATTTAGCATACATGGGAATGTCAAAAGCCAACCAACTGCCTCCAGGAAGGTGAAATCTCTTAGATCCTTATTAAAATTATAACAAGTGATTGATAGCAAAAGGCTCAAGTCTGTAATAATCCAGTTTTCTGATACCACAATAGTGCTTCTATCCATTACAACTACCTGAAATCAAATTAAGGCCAGGATCCTGATCAGACATGATATATAGTGAGTCCATTTCTATGAGGTTAAAATTCATAGCCAGGATAAAAGTTCATGCACAGGCAAACTGCAGCAGATTTCACTGAAAGGTTTGAGGACTGCTTTAGCCTTTTCAATTTTCAAGAATAGAAAGGCTATTTCCTTGATCCTAGATCCTGACAGATTTTAAATTGCCATACTTTTCACTGTGGCCACCTCTCATTTTTTGTAATTCAAGAAATATCTATGTCAACTTCCTGACTGAGCTTCTAGCATGTTATTAAAAGAAAACTTATGTATTCTTCTCATGTATTCTTTATTATTTCCATACCCTTAAATAAGTCAGTCAAGTGGCCACAAGACCATGATGAGATTGCCCATTACAGTGTCTTACTCACAGAAGCTGTTCATTAAATATTTATTGAGCGAAGGAAAGAATAAATGATAGAAACGATGAGTACATAAATGTATTAGAAATCTCAAATATGTCTTATGCAAAAATAAAACAAATAAGCTTCTTCCTTTTCAGTGAAAGAGAGTTAGTGAAACAAGATTGCTAAGCAATATACGATGTAATGGGAATCTCATGAATTATGTTCTAAAACATAACTCTTAAAAATGCTTGAAATATAATTTCTGATCATTTATAATTTATCCTCACTTACAGTGTTGCTGTGTGCTCGCATATATTAAAATACAGAAAAAGTGATCAAGTAAGATAAAATCCCTTGAACTTTCACTGTCCATAAGTTCTGTAAAGTAATTAGCAAAGATACAAAATATAACCAATACAATCAGAAGGATTTTACTAGCAGGTCTATAAGTGCCCAGCAAATGTATTTAGGAAATAAAGGAACAACATTTGCATATAAATATGAAGTAAGTAATCAGAAGATATAAAAAAAAATGGACAAAATGAGAGATATCAGCAGAAGAACTGGGGCAGCTGGTTAAGCATGGATTTTACATACTTGTTCTCTGCTTTCCTTCACTGGTTGGCATTGCCTGGAATTACAAGGAGGGTTCCTTGACTCCCCTAGGAACAGAGATAACCATCTCCAGTATCATACCAAAAACCCTAATGTTAAAACGAGTTCTGGAACAAATCACAAAATTTGTAATAGGTTTAGGAATTAGTCAAAGTCAAATTTGAATATCATTTATTAGGTGAATTTCTTTTCTTTAAATTTTTTTTCTTTCTTCCTTTTTTTTTCAATATATCTTTATTGATTTCAGAGAGAGGAAGGGAGAGAGAGGGAGAGAGAGAAACACCAAGGATGAGACAGTCGTCACTGACTGGCTGCCTCCTGCACACCCCCGACTGGGGATCCAGCCCGCAACCCAGGCACATGCCCTGACCAGGAATCGAACCCAGATCGCCTGGATCCTAGGTCGATACTCAACTGCTGAGCCACGCCCGGCTGGGCAACTAGGTGAATTTCTCAAGGCAAGTCACTTCAACCCCCTTCATCTCAGTTAGCTCATCTATAAATTAGGGATAATACCCAGGCCACAGGTTGGTTATAAGGAAGAGATAAAACACCGGGCATAGTCTGGAACACAGCTTCTCCATCATTATTTTTGGAGTTGATAGCATTTAATTTTGGTTCATCTCTGCCCTTATATCATATAATTAAATGACAATCTGCCTAGAAACAGAACTTACCCACAAAGAGTTGACTGTTGAGCTGCAAAAGGACATGCCCATCAGTGGGAGCAGGTTGGGTCTTTGGAGGGAGTTGGTCCACTTGAATGGATGCCTCTTTCATGTTCCTTTCAACCCTAACGTGGTGCCACTGGTTGTCGTTGAAGTGAGTGGGTGACTGCACCGAGATTTCAGAAGGTCCATTCCCCACATCAAACGAAAAAGTCACTTCTGCTGGAGCTGGAAATGTTAGACATGAAGACTGTTCACGTCAGTCCACGTGCTGGAGAGCTGGGTCTTCAACATACTCAAGAACAGTACACAGCACAGTATAAAGAGAATGACTTGAATATTATGGGAGTACCCACAGACATTGGTGAAGAGCAGATGTGGAATGAGGCAGTAAAATGCATTTATATATTGAGGGGGATTTTAAGAAATTCATCCTCAAAGTTAATTTTTTATATTAATAAAAATTAAAGTTATTTAGCCAGGGCAAGAAAACTAAGTGGCATTTTATAGAAAGATAATTTTACACTGACTTAAAGTTTATATAAATTTTAAAGCATGCAATGTACATTTGATATTAAGATACTAATAACAGTCTAAGAGTATATCAACATAAAAAGGCTGGTCGATTTAATTAAGTAATTAACTGGGAATTAGGTAATTTTGTAATTAACTGCAAATTTAGTTTTTTTAATTAATTATTTGAATTTAAAATGCATCTTAAATTGGTTCTAGAGAATACAATGATTTCCCCAAATTATCACAGGTTAAATATTAAATTATTTTCTTACAGAAAGACTAACTTAATTTCATAGAATTTTTTCAAAGGGACACAATGAAAAGATTCAGCAGAAAAAGTAGAGAGACACAGTACTTTAAAACTTAAAGGATTTGCTACTAAATAGAATCCCACCGACTTCTCTGGAAAAGGAGACTTACAGCGCAGCTCTATCCGTATGAAATCAGTAATCCCCAGGTTCTCTAAAAATACCCCAGACGAAGCTGTGGTCTTAAAAAAGAAAGACACGTCTGCGCTGAGCTCGCCATGGAAAGTAGGAAAATGAAGGTATGAAGCCTCGGTGTTGAAGGAAGCCGAATTCCAAAATGGCCCTGGTTTAAAAAGCAAAGGGAAACGTCAAAAAAGAAAACAAACTAATGACATAAACTGAATGGCATAATTACATTTTCCGTTTTTATCATCTGTACTATTAAAAATATTGCTAATTAATACACACCTGCTTTTTCTTTTTTCTATTAACGATATTGTATACAAGATATGAGCACATGATCAGAGATTTTACAGGGGATAGAATTCTGGATTCCTTCCAACACAGGAGAGGAACGATCACTGCAGAAATGGTCTGAAGGTTACATCTGATACAAGAAACACATCCCCAGCCTGATACCATCCTCTGCCAAAGTGATACGACAAAGACCTGCCAAACATTAGTTAGTAGACTTATTTTTTTACAACTTGAAAGTTTCAACACCTCTATTACTCTAAATAACAAAACCCCTAAAGAAGCAAAGTGTTTTTTGTTCTCACACGTCTAACACACGCTTCACAGAGTCACACTTTCAGCTGTTTTCACTAATGGGCCTTGTGATTTTCTAAACTGAGATTGGCATTCAAAACACCCTCGTTTAATTAAAGATCAAGACACTACTCACTCTGTGCTGCACTGACATTCTCATGAAAATGCTCTTTTACTTCAAAATTGCCTTTTCCTTTGCTTCTCATGGTGAATTAGAGAAACAGTACAAAAAGGGTTCTCAAAAAGTTTTAAAATGCCCAAAATAAGAAGAAAATGTGTAAAAGGTTGGGGTATAAATTAAGAGATCTGAAAAAAATTATGTGGTCTACGTATGTCTTATCTTCACTTTCCCATTCATTTTTTGTTGTTGTTATATCTACAACTTTCTTTCCTCTTGAACAAATATTGCGGGACTGTGTGGAAAGTATGGGGGAAAAATACATCAGTGCAGTGGCCTGAGGTGACAGGAGTGAAATCCAACTGGATGCATGTGGTTGATGAGACTCATCATCAGAGAAATGAACTATGCATCGCTGCCTCCACCAGCAAATTCTCAGCACACCAAGTGTAAATATACATCTCCCGTTTCAAGCATCTGCCTCCCATATGTGCCCACACACCGGATAAATTTCTATCTAAATCAGCTTCCTGGAAGAAAGACTACAGCAGTCCCCACTTATCTGCAGTTTCAGTTGTCCATGGTCAATCGTGGTCCGAAAATATTATATGAAAAATTCCATAAATCAACAATTCATAAGTTTTAAACCGTGTGCCATTCTGAGTATTGTGATAAAATCTCACACCATCCCGTCCTGTCCCACCCAGGATGTGAATCATTCCAGCTTCTCCACTCTGTAAATACTACTCATACCTGGTCACTTAACTGTCCCAATTATTAGACCGGTTATGAAAGACAGACAATATTCCAATAATTTTTATTACACTGTACTGTTATAATTAGTTTGTTATTAATTGTTAATCTCTTACTGTGCCTACTTTATAAGTTAAACTTTATCATATGTATAGCCAAAATCATAGTATATATAGCATTTGGTACTATCTGTGGTTTCAGGCATCTACTGGGGGTCTTTGAACGTATTCCCTGAAAATAAGGGGGGCTACTGTATTGACCCTCTGAAGTCAGAAAACAGTAATTGCAGAGGGAAAAAATGGTTCATTATGTTTGCAAAGGACAGATACCTCAAGAGTTAAAAATCACAAACCTGATTCAGCTTCTATTTGTTCCTTAGACTTTATTTTCTATAAACTCTGGCCTAACAACAGTGCTTATATCTATAGTCATGCACTGCTTTTCGAGGGGGATACACTCTGAGAAACGTCCTGTTAGGTGAATCTGTCCTTGTGCGAACATCACTCACACAAACCTGGGTGGTGTAGCCTAGTGCACACCTAGGCCGTATGGCACAGCCATCGGTTCTCAGGCTACAGACCCACACAGCGTGTGATCGTGCTGAATGCCGCAGGCAACTGGAACACAGTGGTAGGCACTTGTGTATCTAAACATATCTAAATATAAAAAAAAGTACAGTAAGAATCGGTATACAAGATTTTTAAAAAATGGTGCACCTACATAGGGCACTTGCCATGGGTGGAACTTACAGGACTGGAAGTTGCTCTGGGCAACTGAGCGAGTGGGTGGTGAGTGAATGTGGGACCTAGGACATCACTGTCCACGGCTGCAGACTTTATAAACACTGTCCCACAAGCCCTCCCCTGCTTCCACTGGACAGAGTCGGGACATGGAAGCTGCCAGGGCTGCTCCATGAACAGGGATGTGGGCTGGACTGGCTGGAAGTGGCGGGCCAGGCGCAGATCACCATGACAGTGACTGTGAGGAGGAGTGAAAGGTGGCCTGAGGGTCAGTCGGAAAGAGAAATCAAGATGGAGACAAAGGAGCACAGGGGATTGTCCTGGCAATGTGGTTTTGGCTACTGCATTTGGAGCAGTGGTCAGATTAGGGAACTTTGTGGCGCCAGAGGAAAGGGCCTGGAAGGTAGTAAAGGGCAAAGGGGGTCAAATATATGGTGACAGAAGGGTATTTGGCTTTGGGTGATGGGCGCACAATGCAATATACAGATGATGTATCACAGAATTGTACACTTGAACCCTAGATAATCTTATTGTCACCCCAATAAATTTAATTTAAAAAGAAAAAAAGCAGGTCATTTAACATGGAAAGGGTGTAGAACTGAGGATTCAATATTTTTTACTTTGGAACTTTGTTTTTGGTTCCACTGACCCCATCTGGCACAAAGGGCTCTCTCTGGCATTGAGCTGATGGAAAAAAATAAAACTTACCTATGCTTTACATCCTTACAGCCTGAAAACATTTCCAAAATACAGGGAGAGGCTGGCTCCACATGACCACAGAAAGCTTTCCCTGGAGTGACAGTGGTAGCTCCTGTGGACCTGTGTCCTTGTGCAGGAGTTGAGGTCCTCAACAAAGAATTTACGGCCACGCACTCTGAAGACCACCAAGCTGGACCTGGGGAGGGGGCTCCCCAGTGCTGGGGGGACAGGCTCCTCTGCTGGAGCAGGCCAGCGGCTGGCTGGCTGGAGGTAACCTGTGCACTCAAAATTGAGGGGGACTCTACTGTCAAGCCCCACAGATCCTGCTCCTGTTGGAGAACAGGAAGAATCCCTCCTGAACCACACACCCTTGCCTTTCTTATGGAAATCCAGCTCCGTTATAACCGAACAGGCCCACCGGCCTACATGTGGTCCGTCGGTGACTGAACCATTGTCATGTGGCGCGTGACTGTACCTTATTTTTTTGTTTTTCTTATTGGATCTGATTCGGAAGTCAATTCTCACATCATGAGGAGACAATTTTAGAGCTGAATCTACTCCACTGAGAATATACTCTGAGGGCTTCCCCCGCAGCCGCATGAAACTGTGTGCTGCCCAGATGTGTCGAGCCCAGGCCTTACTTTTATTTTCATTTTACTGCCATTTCTAATCTTGAGATATTGTGACCTCTGGGAAAGGATGCAAGAATATGCAAAATATCAAGTTAAGGGTAACAACACAGTTGAGCTCTTATAGGTTCTTACCTGACCTATTTTTAGAAATTAAATGTCTTTCTGTTGAAATGTTACATTGTGAAAATTAAAACAAAGCTATAACTTTAATTATGGGATATTATTAAACCATGCTTTTGATCTGACTAGAAAGGGAAACACTCAAAAGTACTTAAAGGGCCAAATCAGATAACACTATCATAAGACACAATATTTCAGTTGTTTCATTTTCGTATCACAGCTAACCTAATAAAGCCTCCTATAGGGGGCTTCAGGGAACTGGTGGAAACAGAGGAACAATTCTTTGAATTGCTGCTATCTTTATAATGAATACTTCTACAGTAATGAAAACAATTTACTACCGTTGGTAGCTTAAACACTCACACACCTATTTTAATTAGTTAGCAAACCTTATTTTATAGATTCATAATAAGTAAAAGATGAAGAATATTTTATTGGAAGAAAAAAATTGCCGCTAATTCACAATAATTATAAAGAAAGCAAAGGCCAATATTTCTTTGATCAAATAATGTTCTGATATCTCAGCTCTTTACAGACTGTGCTGAGGAGCACCCAGGAGGACCTGGCAGCCTCCTGGAAAGGGGGGCACGGAAGAGGCGGGGCGGAGCCCAGCAGGCAGCTGCGGGTTCAAGAGAGGGTTCCCGGGCTCAGGTCGGTTCTTATAAAATCCCTAAACTGCACCTGAAGCAGAGCTGAAAGCAATCATTTACTGTATGAAAGCCAGTAGGGAGAGAAAGATGCCCCAGAACCATCCCAACAAAAACAGATCACAATGCATTATTCTGAGAAATTCCTAATGACTCATAATTAATAAAAGTAATTAATAATGAATAGGTTTTAAATGAAATTCAATATAGGATACTAGAGATTTGGAAAAGACTCCTTCACAAAGGCCACCTTTTATCTTTCCAGAATTAAAAAAAAAAAATTGTCATCGAAAACAGGATCCATACAATTACTTACTTAGAAGAAGATACACTAAGTATTTCATTACATACATCAAGTAAAAAGAGCTTGTTTAGGGAAATTAACATAGTAGACTTAAAATTACAAATAATCTTTAAAATATTTGTTTTACTAAACTTTTATTCATAGTATTAATAGGTTATCCTTTAAAAAATAACTTGTAGAGAGAGAAAGAAGATTAGTGGTTTCCTAGCTGGGGGGATGGGGCTTCTGATGACAGGGGCTAAGGAGTGTGGATCTTTTGGGGGTAATGAAATGTTCTAAAATTGACTCTAACAGTTATACAATGCGGTGACCATATCCAAAGCCATCGAATAGTTCCCTTCAGATGGCTGAATTGTATGGTATGTGAATTATATCTCAATAAGGCTGTTTGAAACAACCACCAAAAAACCCCAGTATTTTAAAAATGTATTGTTTTTTTAAGAAAATGCTTTACTTTTAAGATCAAAATGCACATGATGTGCTCACCCTCCCTTTATTTTTTAAAGCACCTTATTGATTGCTATGTAAAAAAATCTGTACATATTTAATGTTTACAACTCCCTTGTTTCCTTCAGATTTTTATTCAAACGCCACCTCCTTAGTGAGCATGCAATGACCATCCTATTTAAAATTTCCAACCTAACCCCACTTCTGCCTCAACTCTACTGTCTTCACAACACTTACTAGCGTCTGTCATAGCATATATTTTACTTATTTGTTCATTGTTTATCTCCCCAAGAGAATGCAGATATTTTTATCTAGTTTGTTGCTCCCTCTCCCTCTCTCTGTGACTTCTCACAATACAACGCTGCAATGTGTGGGCTTAATAAATATTTGTTAAATGAAATTGTAAGATTTCCTTTATCAAGTGGCAATCAGAAAGCTTAGAGTAATTGCTCCCAGTTTGATTGAATCATACGTGTCTCAGTAAATACACTCAAATTCTTCAGTAAATAAGTAGAAACAGGGGAGATAGAAGAGAGAGGAAAAGAGTGTGAGGGCAGAATAAACAGGTGGAGAGGCTTTAGGAAAACTAAATAAAGGAAACCCAAGGAAAGAAAAGAAATTATAAAAATCAAAATGAAAAGCCCTTCTTAATGGTGGAGGACCATCAGGCCCAGCAGAGCTCGCAAAATCACGTTATGCGATTATCTGCTAACACGGGATTGATCTGCACTCTTTTTAATGGTTTGTGTGTAGTCTGCCAAACGGAACAGGACTCTGTCAAACGGAAGAGAAATGAAACAGATCGCCAGTCAATATCTTTTTCCAGTCTGAGGATATAACTTCTGCAAAGCTATTTACTGCCTACATGCGCCTTTGATTATTTAATGCATTCTGGGCGGCTGCGATTTCTCAGGCAGCCGGACGCGTCCACGGAGACAAAAATGAAGAAAAGAGTGTCAGTGACAAGAAGTTCTTAGGACAACAAACAGAACTATCTTTTCTGATTGTGTAAGTTTGGGGGATGCCTGGTTAGACATGAAATCTCAACACGGTGAGTTACCTGAGAAGAAATATTTAATAAAACAGGTTGAAAAATTTATTGAAATGCCAAAGAAATAAAAATACCACCTTGTTCGGATTAATGAACTAAGAGCAGAAATGTAGATCTCGCTTGAAACAACTCTTTTAACTGCTTGTAAAATGTATGTATTCATTTTAGTGCATCACGCCCAATTTCAGGGAAGGTTAATACCAATGCCCAACACTGATAGGCACCCTTGTTAAGCTACTGACCTTTAATGATAATTATTACCTAAATTATTCAGTCAAAAAGGAAGTCACCGACAATGTGGAAAAACCTGCTTGGCCCAGAACTTTCCATGGCAACATTCTAAACCAGAAGATAAAAGAGCACAGTCCACAGGTGTTTTTTTGGGGTTTTTTTTGAGCGTTAAGGCAACAAGCAGACATCCCCAAATTCAGAACTCTGAGAATCAAGCACATACAAGCCCTTTTGGTTGGAAACGAAACCCTATTTCATAAGACATCTAGAAAAGCCGCGGAAGGCAAGCTGCCTGCGTCTCAGCGCAGGGGGAGGCGGTAGGTACAGGCTGGTCAAAGTCACAGCGGGCCCCGAATTGTCACACCAGTTTCCAAAGCAATCAAACGGCATGCTACCTCATCACACCGAAATGCCAGGCCTAGAGAAGTAAAAACGTATGTTCACAAAAACTCATAAGCAGATGTTCTTATCAACATTATTCATAACAGCCCCAAAGTGGAACTAACCCAGATGCCTGCAGTGGGTGAGTGGATGAATGAAATGTGGGTATCCATGCAATGGAAGGCTACTTGGTCATGAAAATAACGAAGGACTGACACAGGCTACCACCTGGATAAACTTCGGCAATACCATGCTAAGCAAAAGCAGCCAGTTATAAAGCTCACATCTTCTGTTTTCTTCTATAGGAAATGTCCAGAATAGGCAAGTCTGCAGAGATCAAATGATTCACTAAAGTTGGGACGGGGTAAGAGGAGAAAGGCGAATGTCTGCTAAATGGGTCCAAGTGTTTGGGGGGACAACGGAAATGTTCTAAAATTGACTGTGCTGATGTCTGCACAGTGCTGTATAATATACTAAAATAATTAAATATACGAAAATCTGATTGGGATGTATACTTCAAACAGGTGAGTGGTAGGTCGTGTGAGTTATATCTCAATAGAGCTGTTACCAAAAAAACAATGTAAAGTTAAACCAGCCAAGTCTGGTTTAGAGTTTTGAGGCAACAATATTCTCAAGCATGTGCCGACTCAGGAAATGCAACACTCTTGGGTCTTTCTGGGAGAAACAAATTGAAAGTATCAACTACCTGACAATGCAATTCAAGAAGAAATAAATCAAAATAAAAATCATTCAAGAATGGAGAAGCTCTGATGACAGGACCAGTGGTTAACACTAAAAAATAAACAACTAAACGAATAATAGCAAAACTAGCAAAAACTGGAAGGCAGGGGAGGGAAAAGAAGGGGACAAATGAGTGCTAATTTCCCCAGTTTTTAGAATAAATCAATATTGTCTAAATTTTAAAAATTAGTTTAATATAAAACCTGGTGACTCTATAACTTTTGGAAAATGTAATAATTTTTAAAAAATTTTTGAGGGATCACTCAATCTGAATATATATTTATTAGATATATAAATAATATAAAGCAATTCTTTTAGCTTCATTTCAGCTTCTTCCTTCTTTCTCAATTTCAATGAATACAGTTTTATAAATTTATTTCCAAATCTCTTTTTTTACTTTCCTATCCAGGGCAGTGTCCTCAACCTGGAGCAGTTCTGCACCCCAGCAGACATCTGGAATCTTCAGAAGATAAATTTTGTTGTCCCAACTGGGGGAATGGGGCTACTGCACCTAGTGGGGGGAGGCCAGGAATTCTGCTAAGCGCCTACGGTGCGAAAGAATGGCCCAGCCGTAACGAGGAATTGCCCGGCCCGAAGGGCAAGGCTGGGAAACCCTGCCCCAGAGACACCGAGCAACGTCTGGGATGAGACTCACGGTGTTAATCAGTGTTTCTGAGTTGTGTGACGCTCGGTGGTTATTACACTCTCTTCTTTGAGATTTCTGTATATCTTAAAGTTTTATAATGATTATATATCAATCAAAACACGAATGTTTAATATTTAAAGCAATAATTAGAGGTATGTATATGTATAAAATTGTCAAAAAAGGATATTACTGTAGTCCTGAGAACTATTAGGATTCCTAAGCTCAAAATAATGGACATCTTTTGAAAGTGTTAGAATGAACTTTTGTTCCCTCACATATGTGAAATTTCTTACATATAAATCATTAGTAACACAGGTTTTCTAAAGAACAGAAAACAAAACAGCAGAATAGGCCACAAAATATATCTTCTCTAAGAAAAAGTGTTTCGGTTTTATAAAGGCACTATCTTATTTAGAAAGTAAAAAGCAAAAAGTGTCAACATGAACTAAACTGGTGCAGGTATTTGAAAGCACTTTCACTGCCACAGGCCCAAGTGCACTGATGAGAAATGGCTCAGCTGAAACAAGGCGCTCTGTGTACTACTGTGTGAATTTTTAATCAGATAAGTCTTTCAATATAACCCACTCCTTTCATTAAAAATCTATATTTGAAAGCTGTGGGACATTTACACCTTGGATTACTATGCAGCTGTAAAAAAGAAGGATCACTTACCCTTTGGGACAGCCTGGATAGGCCTGGAGAATATTATACTAAGTGAAATAAGACAAGTATCACATAATCTCACTCATATGTGGAATCTAATAAACAAAATAAACTGATGAACAAAACAGATCCAGAGACATAGAAGCATGGAACAGACTGAGGGATCTCAGAGGGAAGGCGGGGGTGGGGGAGCGGGTGGGGAGAGATTAATCAAAGAACTTATATGCATAAATGCGTAACCCATGGACACAGACAATAGAGCGGGGAAGGCCGGGGGGGGGGGGGGGGGGCGGATGTGGGTGGAGGGGGTCAATGGGAAAAAAGGGGGCATCTGTAATACTTCCAACAATAAAGATAAATTTTATAAAAAAAATTTTTAAATAAATAAAAGTAATAAAATATTTGAATGCAAAGGTAAATTTTATGGTAGCATAAAACAGGCCATGTTGAGAGTGTTCTTCAAAATATAACTCTTTAATGGGTACAAAGTTTCTGTTTGGAATGAAGAAAAAGTTCCAGAAATGGAAAATGGTGATGGTGGCACAGCAACATGAATGTACGTAATACCACTGAACTGCGCGCTAAAAAAGGATTTAAATGCTAAGTTTTATGTTACACATATTTTATCACAAGAAAGGCGCAGTGACATGTTTAAAAAGTCTTTACTTGCATATCATTTCATTGCTTAAACAATCAAAAACGTACGCCTGTCTCTCATGAGCAGCTCACAAGCTATAGGTTTCTCGAGCTGTATGTGATACATCAACCTCCTTCGTTCACAAAAAACTGCTATTTATTGATTGTCTTTCATGTAACAGGTAATGTACTAGGTACCAGGAACACAATAATAAATGAACAATGGATCTGCTCCTGAGAAGTTCGAAAATAATGAGAAGTCAGGATGAGAAATAGGTCTCTGGAATATGCTCCACATTCTTTGAAAGGGTAGGACTAAGCATTCGAGAGACCAGGAGAAGGCTTCGCGGAGGCAGGTTTGAATCTGGGTGACAGTTTTCAGCAAGGGGACTGGGAGATTTTGCAGATGAAGGAAAACAAGTGAAGAGGAAATGAAGCCAGATGCTATCAGTGAGCTTTCTCTGTGCTCTGGGGCCTGCAGAAGGAGAGGGTAATCCCTGTAGGTGTCTTTCTGATGGATGTTCAAAAACATTTAACCCTGTGTGCCAGCACTGGACTTCTACTAGTTCCCCTTAGCATTTGGGGAGAGCTCCGAAGATACTCTACATACAGCGGGCATGCTCTCCGGGTAATTTTTATGCATGCTAAAGTTGAGGAATTGCTGGGTACCTCAAAAATGAAGATGTCCCTGCTGCTCCTGGGAGAGGGGAGTAGAAAAGAAAGTACAGGAGAGAGCTCTCCTAGTTATAACCTACATATTTATAAGTCAAATTACTTAGAATTTTCCATATTCCTAAAAAAATAATTCATTAAGGATAATATTTATTAAGTTTGACGTCTGCAGCACAACTTTAAAGGCAGCTTTATCATTCATATCTGTTGGAGTTTAGGTAAAACGCCTAATGATGTTATCAGTGACTTCTGACATCAAACAATAATAGCAGCAGTAATACTGAATTTCAGAACTACCTATGTTTATTTTAAAAATGAAAAGAAAGGACTTGGAAAAAGACAATATCCATTAATTAGAAGTAAGCTCATGCCTGGTACCTGTTAAGTCTCATACCCATTTTTGTTTATGTGTCCTGCTTTCTCAAGGCTTCTGTCTTCTTTCCTAGAAAAATAGCCTTGATATAAAAATTTCAACATCTCTAGTTTGTGCAATAAAACCAAAATATTATTTTTTTATTCTCATCTTTCCATTTTTCTTTTTGAATCTAAAAATTCCTTGTCTCAGTGAAGGGTACTAGCATCCTTACTGTAGCAATGAAGGGTACTAGCAGCTTTATTGAAATCAGAAAGCTGGAGGTCATCCTCACACCCTTTCAGCCTCAACCTCCATCTAAATCCACTGAATGTCCCCCTCTCACTGCGCCTCTTCTTTAAGCCCATGCCAACCACTGCTTCGTGCAAGCCCAAGCCCGTTTTCCTTGTCTGACATCAAAGGTTATTTTGTTGGTCTTCAGGTTTATAACTGGTCTTCGTGCTTTCCTTTGGATCGTGAAGATTAAGCTATTTCTCAGCCTTGAATTATTCAATGTTCCAGTCCTAATGCCTTCTGCATAATGTCCACATACCTTTCTTCTGTTTATAAGGCCCACAGTGCTTGATCCCGTATCTAGAAGCCCCCATATATCTACACAGTCTGTCTCACTTGGAAAGAAAAAAAGAAATGTGCCTAGAGTATCTCATCTTCAGGGGGGCAGATTCTCCATAGAGAAAGGGGGGCATACATTTCTCTGCAGCCACTGCTCTTCTTACCAAAAACCTTTTTAAAAGCCCATCACACAGAAACAGTTCTACAACCTCATGTGAGGATGAGCCTCAGACCTAAAACATGCAGGAGACAAGAAGGCCAAGGAAAGCTCTCGATTACTGTCTTCTCAATAAGTCTCTGAGATTAATTAGCAGGTCTCTAAATATTTCAACTATTTGTAAATTCTCACTCCTAATGTTACCCTCCCCCTGTATCTCCATGATCACAAATGGTTAATGCTCTAGTTCCCCAGCCTCAGCACTACTGACACCGAGGACCGGATAATCTGTGTTGTAGAGATTATCTGCTGCCCTGTGCACTGTAGGTTATTTAGCAGCATTTCTGGCCTCTCCCTCCAGATGCAAGTAGCATTCAACTCCCCTACTCGCCCACATGTGACAGCCCAAAATGTCCCCCTAAATTGCCAAGCGTTTACTGAGAGGGAAAATCATCCTGGATGGAGAACCACTGCTCTAAGTGAAAAGGTACTGTTTCCTTAAATTTATGGCAGGAAGTTTTTGAGAAAGAAACCCTAAGGGATTGAGTTGGTAGTGACCTCAATCAAAGCAGACCCATTTCCCAGGGACTGTGGCAAATGAAAATAAGGGGGGTGGAGGAAGCTGGCCTGGGCTCCTGAAGGGTTAAGATCAGAGCTAGCAGCGAAAAGTGCATGTGATACATAAAACAATTTCTCTATAGTCACGAGGTTGCACTGCCCTGAATGCATCTGAGTTTACAATCTCATCTCTTTGCACATAATTTTTCTCTCAATGAAATATCCTGTGTCATCTTCATGCGACTGTGTAAGGCCTACTGGCAGGACAGGACGTTGGGCTGATAAAGATTAGCGACGGTTGGTATAATGGCAGACAGTTTTTTTACAATGTATATATAAATTTTTATAGCCCAGTATCATCTTTGCTTTTTAACTAAGCAACTTTGGCTATGTATCTCCATAAATCCACTGAATTGTCAGATCATCTCTTCTTCTGTTGAGCGCCCAGAATAAAATTTTATTTTAGTGCATGCTTTTAAAGTAAATAAATATTTCTTCTATTTCCACTTTAAGTTTGGGAAAAACTAAAAGCTTAAATAATTAATGCATCAGTCTCTATAGATCTAACTGATTTCAGGAAGCTCATAAAGGGATACATATACTCATTTCATCCCCTGCTGAAAATATATCTTTTCTGTGCAACTATATTTGAATTTTTAAACTCTGGTTTAGAGTGTTAATACACTGAATATAGACAACAGCAAGTCCCACTGAGTTAGAGTAAACACACACACACGGAAAAAAATGAGATTAAAAATTGAAATATGTTTGATATATTGTCATTCGATTCTATTTCTAACCCACCCTCCCCACCCCCCCAAGCCCCACAACAGGAAACTAACACACTATCGTTAACAATTTTGTACAGCGCTAGGGCTTTCCTGTATGGATAAGAGCATGTGGAAACTGAGGAGTGCTGGAATGTGTTCACGAACCAGTCGTGGAGATGCTCAGTGGTTTCCTTCTCTCGGATCTTAAGGTTTACCATTCCAGCATTTACCACAGAGCTTTGCACTTGAGAGAGGTATTTTATTTGTGGAGCGACTAAAAGACTATTTCAGACATTACTTACGAGGTTTCACAATAAAGGCCTGATTAATTATGTTATGATAGAAGCATGATTCATAAGTGACAGCACTTTCCTCACATAAGCCACCACTTACGGTCTCCCCGGCAGAGCAGAGGCCCCAGTTTATAAGCTGCTTCCGAATGCGGCCGCCCTGTGTCTGTGATCACGATCTTAGTCACTGGCAGATGTTCTTTATAGGACAGGAAGCCGGTGTCATTGGTCCTAAAAAATAGTAACGACGGAATTCTTAAAATTACTCTGATTAGCATAATTAGCAAATAAACAATAGGCCTTATTGCATTTCAAAGCCAAGATGTTCGAGCTAAATTTGCACACACGAGAGTAAGGACCAAATTGTTCATCCGAGCAAATCAAAATATGGCAACATTTAAATTTCTCTCGCACGCAGATTAGAGTTGGTGACTTTTAAATTCAGTTGGCCATTTTCTACCTTAAAATTGAACGGTTAACCCACTAACACTTAGTATAATGACTGATGCTGCATTTTTAGGTCTACCATTTTGATGTTTGTTTCTTTTTTCCCCCCATATGATGCCTTGCATTTCTGACCCCCTTCTCCGTCCTCCTCTTGGTTTGCACCAAATTTTTTTATTTCATTTTGTTTTCTTTATTCACTTTTTAGCTATAAGTCTTGTTATTGTATTTTAGTATTTTCTCTACTGATTACAAAATGCATCCTTAATTTATTATGGTCTACTTAGATTTTATGTTGTATTATTTAATATAAAATGCCAGAAGCTTACTACAGAGTAATTTAACACTCCCCTCCTAACACACACGTGGACCTGTTCTTTGTGTTACTGTCGTAATACATTTAAATCCAGATGTTACAAATTTTATAACTCAACAGTAAATTCTCACTTCTTGTTTGTTAAGAGGAGAATTTCTATTTACTGACACAGTCACAATTTCTAGTTTCTTTATTCCTTCCAGAAGCTCTGAGTTTTCATCTGGTGTCCTTCTCGTAGCCTGAAGAATATGTTAGTACCTCTGATGGTGCAGCTCTGTTGGCAACAAATTCTCTCGGCACTTACTTAATCTGAGAACTTCATTCTACCTTCATTTTGACATTTATTTTGTTTAAAAAAAAAGTCCAGGTCCACACTGCTTTTCCTTTCAACACATTGACAATATCCTTCCCTGAACTCTGACTTGTGTTTTGATGAGAGGCCACCTTCATTGGTACCCTAGTCCCGTCTGGAAGGTGTTCCGCCAGATCCACCCACCCTGGCTACTTTCAAAACATTTCCCATCAAGTTTTTAGCCATCTGAACAATAAGCCCAAGTGTACGCTTCTCTGTTTCTATTCTGCTGATATCCTCTGAGCTTCTGGAGCTCGTACATTGAAGTTGTATTAGTTATCTATTATAAAGGAACAAATTGCCCAAAAACTTAGTGACTTAAAACAGCACCATTTATGATCTGCGTCCTAGTCAGGACTCTGGGCATCGCTTAAAGGGATCCTCGGGCTCAGGGTCTCTCCCAAGACTACAGCCAACGTTTTGGGGAGGCCTGCAGCCATCTCAGTGCCTGCCCGGGGGCACCAGCCTCCAAGCCCGCGGGGCGGCTGCTGCCAGTAGTCTTTGACGGTTGTTGGCCTGTTACTCGCTGGCTGCTGGCTGAAGGCCACTCTCGACTCTGCCACATGGGCCTCTCCCCAGGACGGATCACGACATGACAGCTGCTGTATCCGAACCAGACGGCTACTAGAGTCAGAGAGAGAGGCGCGAGCAAGTCCGAAGGCACGGTCCTCTGTGATCTAACCTCAGAAGGGATGTCTCGTCACCTTTACGATACTCTGTTCACTGGAGGTGAGACACAAGGTCCAGGTGACCCTCAAGAGAGGAAATTACACCGGGAGGTGAGTAACAGGCAGTGTGGGTCACCGTCGGGGGCCGCCTTGCCACCACAGACGTTTATTAAACAAAACTGAGCAATTGTCAGCCATTGTTTCATCAAATATATTTTTGCCTCATTTTTATTTCTTATCATTCTGGGGCTCCAATTTCTTGCCCATTAAATCACTGATATTTTTCCAAAGGTCATGAAAGTTTTGCTAATTTTTTTCAATCTTTCTGTTGTTGTTCCTGTGTTCTTCAGATTTAACAGCCTCCATTGATCTGTCTTCATGTTCACTGAAGATTTCTTCTGCGATCTCCTCAGTTGGAAAGTCCATCCAATGCATTTTTCACTTCAGATGTACTTTCCTATTCTAGAATTTCTATTTGCTCCTTTCATATGCTTTTCATTTATCTGCTTAGCTTACCCTCTGTTCACTTGTGATTATTTTTATCAACGTTGTTGGGCATGTTTATAATGGTTGCCTTAAAGTTTTTGCTTGCTAATCAAACATGTGTCCCAGTGTCTGTTTCTAATAACTGCTTCTATTTTCTAGACTTCCAATACAGTTTACTCTTTAAAAACAAAAAAACAAAAAAAAAACCTTTATTGATTTCAGAGAAAGGAAGGGAGAGGGAGAGAGAGAGAGATGGAAACATCAATGATGAGAGAGTCATTGATCGGCTGCCTCCTACAGGCCCCCGACTGGGGATCGAGCCCGCAACCCGGGCATGTGCCCTGACAGGGAATCGAACCCCGATCTCCTGGATCCCAGGTGCAAGCTCAACCGCTGAGCCATGCCCGGCCGGGCTACTCTTTTTTTGAATATGCAATCACCGTTCCGTTGTTCTGGACATTATGGGTGATACCGCAGAGACTCTGGATTCTGTTACTGTTCTGAAGACTTCGTTTTTGTTTTCACAGGCAGTTAAATCACAACTGTATCACAATAAGTCATTAGGATGGGCCTATGTCAGTTTTGCTCTTAGTTTTCAACCATAGTCTTTGCTGTAAAGACACAGACCTTCTGTTATTTCTGTGGAAAGCTGAGGGGTTTACAAAGTTCATCCCAATGAGTGAGACTTAAACTCTACATTCTGTGTCTCCTCTGGTGGTTGCTACTGAAATCTCTGTTAGCTTGTTCAGTTTTCCAGCTGTATCCCCTCTGCTCAGTTCCTAGACATTTCCTCTGTGCATGTGCAATTCAGGGGACAGCCGAGGACCTGAGGGGGGCTGATATGGTGGACTGCCCCCAGGAGGTTTTCTCCTATCTGGGATTTCCATTCTCCCCTCAATATCCAGCCATTCTGGCAGCCCCAAAACCTGTGCTCTAGCTCCCCCCACCTCTAAAATATAGTATTCTCTTTGAGTTCTAGCCACCACATATCATATGGTCTGATTAGCTCCCTCATAAAAAAGGCATAAAAATATACATCTCATCCACTTGGGTTCCCGTCTTCCAGGGTCGAAGGCTCCCAACCATAGCAGTTTCCACCTACATTTGGTTGTTCACCATTTACTTCAAGTAGTTGTTTTTATAAATAGTTTTTCTGGGATTATACATGTTCTCTGGGGAAAGTTACTTCTATGCAAGCTCCGTCACCATGAGCAGAATTTAATATAAAAAGTTTCAAAATCTTACGTTTGGAAATTATTTTTGATGGATAATATGTTATGGAGGTATTGGAGAGTTATTGGTGATTATGTTAGTTTTTTCCTTCTGCTACACATTGCTATGAACATTTTATGCACATTTTCAAATAAATATTACTGGGTAGGTGTTTTTTTGTGAAGGCAGTAAGAAGAAAAAAAAAGTACAAACTTTTAAAGACTAGAGTTTGAGCAAGAGAGACAATATTCTTTATACAAAACATGTAACAGTAAAATGCAATCATGACACCATACAGATGCCCCCTTCTAGGGTATTCCAAAAGGATCTCTCTCTTTTAATATAACATAGTCTTGATGTTTGCCAAATAAATCAGTGAAATATCATCTGATTCAAAATGCGAGCTCAATGAACAATGAACTGATTACTGAAATTAATGTACATTCTGTAACCAAATTAATCATATTTACGCCAGATCGACTATTAGTATTTTTAAAAATAATTCTTATGTGCAGATCCAGGTGCACAGCAATGTAACATACATATGGTATGTTGAAACGTGAACATGGCAATTAAAAAATATTTTCACTTCAAAAATAAAATCAATGTACCACTCCAACTCTAGTGAAAAATATAATAAATGTTTAAGTTTTCAAAGGAAAACACATACTTTAGACTTTTCTTCTATTTAGAGAATATTTTAAAATGTTACAGGTCTCCTCTTTCAAAATATGATAAACATCAGGACATTAGTTCTTTGTGGCATGGTTTGTCCTTTAAACAAATAAAAAAGCTACATGTTTATAATTGCGGGAAATTCCAAGTTTACATTTTTAAAGGTTTTAGAGGCCACTTATTGAGGAAATGTGCTTTAGTAATTACTGGCTGTAAATATATTTTGAGAATAATAGAATGCTTAATTACACTTAATTTCAATGAGAATGATAATTGACTTACAATGAAGAGGAAACATGAACCAGATGCCTCTTTCATCACAGTACAAAAATAAAATGTACATGACTAAACAATCCATTACCAAAAAAATTGAAATAAAAAGACACTGATCTTAACATTTAGGACTCAGACTGATTGTAACACATTTCATCAAAACACACCTGCCTCTAATTTCTTCGCTGTGCTAACTTGTTCAGTATCTACCTAGCTCTACATATTTTGAGTGATCCACTAAAAACACACACTTTATTTTGCAAAAGGAAATCATATGGAAATCACCATTCATTCCGGTCAGCATCGCAGTTGCAGTAATACTGAGAATCAACGCAGTTCCCCTCTAGTCCACAAGCACATTTTTGAGGATCAGGCAAAGAACCTCCCCAGTATGTTTGTGTTTCATTGGTTCTTCCAACCCACCAGCTCAGGGGGGTTCCATCTGAAAGACAAATGCGCAAAATGTGACATCTGCTTTACGCCCCACTGCCTTCCACCCCAGTGTAATTCCCTTCCTTCCCAAATCATTAAAAAAAGAGAAAAACAAAGACTGATTTAATGTAGTGATAGTCAAAACATTGTAATTGATGACATTTCATGAAGAAAGCTTTTTTAAAAATATTTTATTTAAACTTAAATGATTGATATATTTTTCTTTGAGCAGAAAAGACAGCAACTCGTATGTGATTCAGGCATGACAGTAAAAATGTGTTGAGAACAGCTCACATATGTAATTTCTTTGAAAATAATTTTTGAAACAAGTTGGCATAAAAATATAAACCAAAGTAATTATCAGAAATAAAATCGATCTGAGATAATAAAATACCCATTAAAACATTATAGAGCCTGGCTGGGCGTGGCTCAGCGGTTGAGCATCGACCTAGGATCCAGGCCATCGCAGCTTGATTCCCGGTCAGGGCACAGGCCTGGGTTGCGGGCTTGGTCCCCAGTCGGGGGGCATGCGGGAGGCAGCTGATCAATGACTCTCTCTCATTAATGTTTCTCTCTCCTCCCTCTCTCTCTCTCTCTCTCCCCTCCCCTCTCCCTTCTTCTGAAATCAACAAAGATATATTTAAAAAAACAAAACATAAAAACATAGAATGTTACATGAAGTCAATGATTTATCTCAACATATGTATTAGCTAAAATATAGTAGCTGGTTATTAAACACTGAACATGGTACGGCCCTCCTTTGTCATGATTTAAGACTTATTTGGAAGTATGTTTTTTTTCTTTCATTTAATGGTTTGGCTATTTATTTGGAACTACAGAATCACACCAAAAGATCTCAGTGCCTGAGGCAAACACTGCATTTGAAAACGAAGTTTCCCTTAATCAAATGCATTTCCACCTATGATGAATGTTCGGCTACCAGCTCCTTCTCAGAGTTCAAACTAAACCTGATGTCAAGGAAGTAGAGTAAAGAATAGACAGAGCAGTTAGGTGGGATTTTGAGAAAAGGAGGTAAAGCATGAGGGCAAATAGAGAGAGAGAAGGGAGGGAGGGAGGGAGGGAATGGCGGGGGGATTGCAGTCATTGGAGAATCGCATGAGAAGATTGAGATCAAGTCAGTCAGCTACTTGAAGGTGCCTGATCATTTTTCCATTGACTTTCAAACCTTTTAAGTTATCATCGGCCCCACTACAAATCTGGAACTCTTACTAATTTCTCCCTTACTTGCAAATGCCAACGCTCATTATAACTTACTGTTACACAGGGCCTCTCTCCCAGCATTACTATCCATCTGAGATCAGCCATGCCAAAAAGCAACGAGTGACCGAAAAGCTTGTGCTATGCATAAAGACATTAACTATCAAGAATCTTCATTTTTAAAGTTGCACAATTAATTCATCAACAAGGTGAAACCTATTTGAAACATTTACCAGGTATATCCAATATACTTCTTAAAAAGCATTATGTGTTCATTTTTAATGAGTGAATAATATTTTTACCTCTAAATGTCCTATCTTCCCTATAAAGTAGAAACCACTGAATGTTTTAGTGGTACCAAATACCTTTGGTTCCATCCAAGACTTCTGAAAAGAATGAGACGTTTTAAAGCAGGGCTGGGGAACTCTTTTTCTGCCAAGGGCCATCTGGATATGTGTAACATCATTCGTGGGCCATACAAAATCATCAACTTAAAAATTAGCTCCGGAAAAAGCTCCCTGAATTTCGAGTCCCGCCTGAGGTTGCCTTGGCAGGGCCAGACCAAATGATTTCACAGGCCTTATACAGCCCTCGGGCTAGATGTTCCCCACCCCTGCTCTAAAGGGAGAAAACACAAAACCAAAACCAGAACTTAGGAGTGGACTGGTTATTAAAAGTAGAATACATGTACAAGAAAGAGTTAAGATATTTTTCTGATTCCTACTGAGCTACTAAATCAACTGGGTTTCCAGCAGCCTATTTTAATTTTCAATTATGCCCAGAGGCTCACTGTCAACAATCCATGAAAAAGAGTCACACAGAATAGTCACTTTCAAAAAACTAAGTCATATTTTTATTAGCTCTTTTCCACAATAAAACAAACTGTATGTGTCGCCTGCCCTTTAGAAGGGTAAACACTGTGAATTCACCAAGTGTTGGAATGAAGCCCTGTTCTGTACAGTCATCAGATTAAGGCCAGGAAGGGGCTCAAAGGCAATCAAGGCTTTGAACAAAGCTCAGTGTAAATTGACCTTGGTTCTTTTCTTCAGGCAACAGAACTTCTGTGGCTTCCAGACTGTGACATGTTTGCAGAATGCACAAGGGACACACCCTCAGCGGTCATATGCCACTGCCTGGCAGAATTAAAGTCGTCGGGAGCTGGTTAAAGAAGCCATACTGTGCAACGTGTGTAGGGGGAGAGAGGCCTCAGTTTACTTACCTTGCTTATTGACAAGACGAGACTTCTTGCAATAGTAGGTCAGCTCCTGTTCACAGTGCTCCGCGTGGTGGATTGTGGCCTGGAGCTGCTCCAGGCTGGCCCCATACTCGAAAAACCCAGCATAGGGGTTCCCTGGGTTAGTATTTCTCACTCTCGTTAACTCAGAGCCATTGTGCTGAATGATAGTCCATGCAGTTTCTTGGATGCAGAAATGGGGGAAGAAAGAGAGGAGACCATCACTAGTCTGCAAAAGTTAAAATAAATAAAGAAAATCAAAATCACCTTTTATCTAAGTCAAATTTTTCCAGTCATAAACCTCTCTGAGAGGCAGAATAAACACAAATGGGCTCCTACAATATAATAAATAAATATATAAATTGTTTTTGGAAAAAAGTGATCCTATCCCCTGAAATTTATATGACTGCCATGCATTTGCAGTGATTTTTGTTTTCCTTTTTCATATAATTTAGTCAGACAATATTTATGGTGAAGAATATTAAGGAAACTGACTATGAAATTTTTGTGGTATATTTCATTTCATCAAATCTGGTACTCCACTTTTTAAAGATGCATCATTATTTTATTTTCCTTAAGGGAAGAAAAAAATACTGCCTATTATAATTGTAAACATTATGGAGTGTTGATACACCCTAAATTCAGAGACGTTACAATGTGGAAAGAAAGACATTTTTTTGTAAAATATTTTGAAATACATAATGTAAGCAATGTCTTTTGTAGTCTTAAAAATCATTCATGTTACCTGCAAAAAAAAAAGTCAAAATGTTATGGCTTGTATATATATTTCTCTCCTCAGACAACATTCAATTATGAGTATACGTCTATTTCATTTAAATCAAATTTGACATGTTCATATTGGCATCGTGTGATCTGCATCGTCGTGAAGTGCAACAGGAAGCCACTCCTTTGAACTGAACTTGTCTGATTCAGCACCAGCAACTCAACTAACACGCATACAAAATACTAGAGCTACCACTATTAACACGTGAAAATGTCTGCAAACGTTTCCATCATTCTGATTAGCAAAAGTATTTAGATGTAATAAAAACCCTCCACTGTTTATAACAGAAGATAGGCATAATGTATCTATCCTTCAGCGTTTCCAGCAAGACTTCATATTATATTTACTGTGATATATGCAGCCACAGGAACAGATTAATCAAAAGTTCTCTGATTTAATAGGTAAGAAACAGATTGGAAGTTGTCAAAACCTTGGTATATATGTGCTGTTAAGTCGCATAACTCTCTGTACTTCAGAGGCGTGTTCCAAATTAGAGAGAAACAGTAGGTAGAACTCACTGCCCCCCCGCCCCAGCTAACACAGTCACACGGTTCAACAGCCAAGCCAAGATCAGGAGGTGGACTTTGAGAAATTTCACTCCGGCCCTCTCCTCGTCATCAGAAGTTTGAACAGAGAGGCCTGCTAAATAAATGACCTGGGACACACATCTGACAGCCTCACTGCCTTGCATGTATGGATCATCATTTTCCTCTGAAATGATAGCTGTTACTTTTATTTCTGCCCTGCATTTCAGCTCACAATATAGCTTTCTCCATAAAATATGTTCCTTGAGGACATGATCTACAAGCTGGTAATAGATTAGATCTGTTATGATCTATAAGCTAATGAAATTAATTATGGATAGCCAGACAGCATACAGTGCAGAAACCCTTAGGAGAGCTGAGTGGCAGATCTGGCATGGACCTGTGCCCTTAAGAGTCAGAGAAATCTGAGCTTCCATTTCGAAATCTGGAAAATACAGTTGCAGAATATAGTAAGCAATCGAGTAGGTCTGAAGTTCTATAATTTTAGCCAACTCCACCTCGGCTGTTAGAAGTTTAAGATTATTAATGAGGCAAATCTGTGAGCCTAGCGTCTGTTGGACTCTGCTTTTATTGTTCAGCAAAACGATTCATCTTTTCTCGTGGTAAATCAAAGGCATGCACCACGAAGCAGCTGAGCTCTGGCTGAGCCGCTGCCAGAAGAGCAGGACAATAAACCTGCCTGAAACCTTTGTCTCTACACCTTTTTGGGTCACACTGAGAAGGACTTCCCTATAGTTTAGTATCCACTGGATCACAATTAACACATGATTCGAAAGGTCTTTTAAGTTGCTGCAAGAGATTCAAGGCCACCGTGCATGACGACCGTTAAATGGCAGCTTGTATCTATGTTTCCTTTTGAAATTCTAAAATTTCAACATAATGATCTTTCCTGTAAGAGATTTTATTTTCTAATAAAAAGTGCTGCAAAGTTGGAAGTTAACCAGATGCCATGCGTATTAGCCAATCTGGATTTCCAGGGCAACGCAGAGACAATGAAATCATCACAACGGATTCTGATCCACCTCTGATGCACTTTCCTAACAGAGGACCCTCTCAGAACTATTAATTTACAGCCTCTTTACTGCTCTCTCAGACACGCATGTGTTATCTGATGTTTCTACAAACACCTATTTAGAAATTACAACGATAAGAGACATGGACTCCATCACAATTGGCGATGCAGTATTTTGTGGCCTATTTTGCTGGTCTTTTCCACTCATCTGTAAAGCTCTGAGAGGCGAGTGATAGTTTCTGGTTTGCTAACCACAGCACCTCCAGCACACAGCGCCGGGCCTGGCACAGCGTGCAGAAGACAGTAAAGAAATGAGGGAATAAACACGCGAATGAATGAAAACAACGCCTTGTCCAGCTGGAGCACAACCTTCCAGGCGATCTGATTCTGATTCTGATTCGGCGGTGACTCTGAGACTTCCATTGCCCTTTAGCTGTTTCCTAACTCTAAATGGAAGGGGACTGAGAAGTGCAAAAATAATGTTAAGTCCAAAGTTGTGAAGGGTACAAGATGTCACCCTACTTACAAGTTATCCTGCCCCATCTACATATTCTATCTATCTATATTTACCTATCTATATGCGGTCATAGATATAGGTGATAAAGATAAGGTATATACTAAAAGATGCAGGAGATCTCTGGATCAGGGGCCTTTTGCTCCCAGAGTCTTAACTGCATCCATTCTCGACACCCCAATTTTCCATGGGCCCATACAAGGAGTGTCAGGTGCCTCTGCATGTGCTGGAGTTGCACAAGAGAGGAACCCCAAAATTATGAGATGTGGAGCTTAAGAGGATGGCTGGCACCTCTTCTCCCCTCCACAAAGTGAGAAAGGAGAGGGCGCTCATGTTTTTATCACTCTTAGAACATGAGCAAACGCTGCTCAGGGAGATGAGCCTGTAAATCTCTCCAGAGAGATTTACTTCCAACACATATTAACACTTAGTTATCTTTTAACCCAGGCTTTCAGATTGTTTTTTTCTTAGAAAACAACTTTCCTTGCATCACGTAATTCTTGTCTAGAGACAAGGAAATTCGATGGGGTAGAGAGGTCCCATCGACAGCCACCCTCCACTTGGGAAGAAGCCAGTTCTGTCTCCATGTGAACATTCATTTCAACACTCCTGACACATGTGTGTGTCTGTTCTTTGGGGTCCCCTCGGAACTGGCTGTAACGTCTTACCAGTTTCCTCACTGGTAACGTGTTGAGCAAAACCTTAAAATAGGATTTTTAGATTTTATTTTTATGTCCAGTAACAGCCATGATTTTATTCTTTGAAAATTATCTTTACCCAATGCAAAGAGAGTTGTTTGGGTAAGGAGACACAGAGAAACGAGTAAGAAGAGATCGCTGAAATAGGCAGGAAATCTATTAACTTTAATAAATACACTAGAAAATCTATTAACTTTAATAAATACACTAAAAAAAAAATTGAAAGGCAGCTTGGCCTACTGGTGTCTCTCCCTGAGGAGATTTCCAATAATATAAATTGTATGTAAAGCAACTGAATAATTAAGAACTTGATTTAATCTCAGGCTGACTGCTCTTTTTTTAGCTTGATAACAGTGTGGAGGCAAAAAAACATGCTGTTTAAGCAACACAGTTGCAGAGTTCGTGTTCCTTCCCGCCTAATGGCTGAGGGTGACAGATGCGACACAGACTGCAAGAGTCGGTGGGAAGTGCCGCATCCAGGAGAGCTGGCGAGATGGCAGGAAAACACATTCCGGAGCGAAACGATGGAAGCGAGGCTGCATTTGAATAATGACAGTGATGAACTCTCGTAGCTATGAAGGCCGCTGTGACTGACACCCCTGAAGTGAACATAATGTTATCCTAAGTCCTACACTCTCCAGCCCTCCCACTGAATGGCCTCAGGAGCCAGTGTCCAGAATCGCCTGGGAGCTAGTTCATCAAGCAGAGACGAGACCCTGGTCTCTAAATTTCCCGACTCAGGGAACAGAGAACCAGGAGGCTTGGTAGCGGTGCCGCGGGAAGGGGTGACATTAAGCCACCAAATTATCATTTTCACAGAAGCCTGAAAGCCACTGCCCTAGCTCTCACTGTTTCTCCCACGGAAACAATCCTCCTTACGCAACGTTTGATGATGAAAAACTTCTTGAGTATAGAACTATTTTGTAATAGCTAAAGCAGTGGCTTTAGTGGAGCCAGAAAGGCCCTCTACATTTCAGTAGTGACACACACTCCGATTCATAATATCCTGATGGGTTATTTTAAAATTATAGTTAGAATACTCTGTTTGGAAAGGATTTTCTTTCTCTTTTTTTAATCGAATTTATTAGGGCAACACTGGTTAACAAAATTATACAGGTTTCAGGTGCACAATTCTACAACACATCATCTGTACACTGCGTTGTGTGTTCACACCCAAGTCATGGAAAGAATTTTCAGTCTTGAACACAGTTTAGGAAAATGTCCATCTGAAATAGGTTTCTTTGTATTTTTTAGGTTGTAATGGTTAAAGGTATTTAAAAACATGTGAGGTCACAAGGAGAAGTGAGACCCCGGACTATTCCATTGCGTGATGTTGTACTCTCCAGTCTCCAAAACTGTGAGAAATAAATTTCTACTGTTGAGAAGCTACCCAGTCTGGTATTTTGTTAAAGCAGCCAGAATGGGACAAGACAGTCCATATCCTCAACGTCTGTTAAATGAGAGACGCCTGATTTTGTTATATGAAAAAAATCTCTAGACATATTCTATAGTAAATCTCCCCCCAAATCTGTTTGCCGGGTTTCACCTCCGTCGGCAGCTTTTAGAATTACACGTAATGCAGAGGGACCGTGGCTCCCATGCTCAGCTGCCTTCTCAGCGTCTCACCTGAATGTGTGACAGAATCTCAAGCTCAGACTGTGTACAGCTGAGCTCCTGATCTCCCCTAAACCTTTCTGGACCACCTCTCAAATAAGGGCAACTCAACCATCCCAGTTGCCCAAGACAAAAAACGTGATATAATTTTTTGCTCCTTTTGTTTTCTCACACTTCACATGTATTCAAAGAGAACATCAAACCCCCCTCCCTCACCTGCACTGCTATTATCCAGTGCAGACCACCGCCACGGGCTCTTGCCTGGATTCCTGCATTTCCCGGACTGGGTTCCAAACGGGTTTCCCAACTCTTTTGACAGAGAGATGATAGGTAGCTAGATGGACGGATGATAGGCACACAGAGATATACTGACCTATATAGGCAGAAACAGATATACATATACAAGGGTGGGCAAAAGTAGGTTTACAGCTGTCCGTATGGAAAATACAATTAATAAATAAGAAACAAGAAAAAACTGTATTTTGCATACTCACAGCTGTAAACCTACTTTTGCCAGCCCCTGTACATATTTTATACTGGTGTGTGTGTGAGTGTGTGCACCTCTGGTATATATGGACTCCTAGCTTCTTTCTACCCCTGCTCCTGAACAGGCATTTCCCGGCACCAGAGCAACTATAGTCCTACCACAGGATTCAGGTTGCATCCGCAGTGCTCAAAGCTCTCCAGCGTCTCATCTCGTGCAGAGCAGAAGCAGAGGCCTCGCCACGCTGCGGAGCGGGCCCAAGACCCTTCTGGTCCTGCCCGCCCTGCGCGGCGACCCCCCCCCCCCCCCCCCCCCGCCCCGCCACTCCAGGCCTAAGGCTCCCAGCTCGCCCGGTAGGCCGCCCCTCTCGGGACTTACAGCGCCAGGCCGCTGCCTGGAAGGCCCTGTCCCCAGGTCCTCACGGCCTGATGTAAGTATTAAATCCACCCTTCTAACACCTTCAGGTTTTCTGTCGGTCTTGCTCCCTGAAACCCCGCCTTCCTGACAGCTCTGTGCAACAGAAGCTTCCTGAAGGGATGGAACGGGTGGTCACTGAGCAGTTCAAAGGTGGGCAGTGAGGCTGAGGGCTGACATTTAATGTGATCTTATTTTAATGAATTAATTTAAATTTGTAAAATTTATTTCAACTCATTTAGCTTTATTAAGTTAACTTAAACTTGAATCCAAATAGGCGCTTGTTTCCGGACGGCTGCTATGCTGGATAACCCAGGTCACCTAGAAGCCATTCTTTGCGTGTGACAATGAAGGACGCAGCTTGCTTTCCACCACAGTGACACCCAGTCTTCCCAGCACCACTGGCCGTGACCGGGGCCCGGTCCCTTCCAGGGGCCTGTTTATCCCTGTGCCAGCCGCGATGCCTTGCTTAGCCCACCAGGGCAGCGTCTGCAACCTGGCGGGGGAGCCCTTCAGCTTTACCTTAAACATTAATTTGACACCTCTGGTTGCCTCGAATCTGCGGGTACATTCCAGAAACTGCTCTCTCGTTTTCGCCTGAACGACTGCACCAGCCAACACACACACACCCTGCTGGGATTTTAATTTAGGTCCACGCTGCTCAATGACTACTCGGGAAAAATGGGTAGTTCTCCCATATTGAGTTTTCTAATCAATGAAAATTTTATATATATATTTCTCCATTTACTTAGGATTTTATCTCAAGATTATTTTATACTTATCTTGGTAGAAGCCTTGCACCTCTTTCATTAGATTCATTACCATGTATTTGAGATTTCTGATGCTATTAAAAATAGAATCTAAAATTTCATTTTCTAATTGCTTATTGCCGGTGTGCAGAAATCAGTTGATTTTTACATTAACTGATATCCAGTAATAGTCCTAAATTTTAGTAGTTTATCTGTAGATGGTTAGAATAGTCTCGATACATAACCTGGTTACCTACAAAGAAAGGGAATCTTAGCTCTTCCTTCCCAGGACTACATTTTTCAGTGATTTCTCCTGCTTTATTGCTCTAACTAGGACCTCCGACACCATGGAGAACAGAGTGGTAACAGCAGGCATCCCTGTGTGGATGCCGTAACAGGGGAAAGCTTTCAGTATTTCACCATAAACTGTAGTAGATGCTGTAGGGTTTTTTGTGGTTACTCGTGAATAAATTAAGGAAAGTTCCTTCTCAAGGTAACTTACTGATTATTTATTTTTTATCATGAATAGATGTTGAATTTAATCAAATATATTTTCCAGGACTATTAATTCTTATTTAAGTACATATAAGTAAAGACTTCAAGAATAAGCTTCATGTCTACCTACATTTAAAAAGTAAATATTTTTCAAGACTTTTACATGCATCAATCTCCTCAAAGAATAAAGTCTATCCTTTCTGTCTGGGGACTTAGGAAAATACATCCATTATTAGATGTTCTATACGTACCGCATACACAGAAAATAATGACAACATTTAGATCGTTATCATTAAACTACTTTTAAAGATTTATGTTACTTCCCCTACTAAAAAACATACATTTTAATCAAATTGCAAATTAGGTCAACTTTCTACTTGCTTCATTTTAATTTTATGTTTAAAGCAGTCATGCAAATATTACCATTAAATGAAAGCTGATGAACTCACCAGTCATATTGCAATAGAGAAGAAATGGTTCGAGGGGACCACTTCCATCTGAGTCTACATAGTAAAACCCTGAAGAATTTCCTCTATGCTTATAGGCTTCACAGGACTGCTCATAGACAGCTGTAAAAAAATGGATCATCATAAATGGAATAGCAATATGTATATTATTGACCATAGTAAAAGGTAAAACATATTTTAAAACAAAATTCATTCTTTAAAAAAAAAACTGAAATGGATGAAAGCAGGTTAGGAAAAGGGAGCATGAGGCTGTATTTTATGGCTTTTTTTTTTTTTTTATCATTAAAGGAATATAAGAATAGTCAGCCAAAATGAAAACTTAGTTCATTTTTACATTAGGTAAAGCAATAAGAGAGAAAGTAGTTGTTTTAATTGTTCAGACACTTACAAATATGATTTTGGACATCCATCCAAATGGCTCTTTCAACCTCCATAACAACCTAACATCTAAAGCACAACAGTGTAATCTCCTTAAATCACCTGCTGATAGCCACAATAGAAAAGTTTCAAAAAATGTTGTAACTGTTCTCCTTTCTCACAGAAAATTATCTATAGATAAAATCCTCTTTTATAAAACAAATATGATTTATAAAGCTCCTCATCAATAATTTAAAAAGTAATTCACAAAAGAAATTTTCTATAATGCTCTGTAATGAGAATTCAAGGTAATTAAAATTCAAAGCAGAAGAAACAGTTATTTGAAATATGCCCCCAAGTGGATGCAATGTGTTTTGATCCATAATTGGAGGTTTTTCATTATACAATTACATATTTTCCATGTACCAGCTTTGATACTGACACCTGTATATGATGCAGCATCTCACTGAACACATGGCCAAATGTACTGATAATTTCCATCAAGCTTCTTATTCTGTGAAATGAGAAATAAACCATTCCCTGAACGTCCTTCCCTGATCTACTCTAAATTTTTGAAAATTATGTTAATGAGTTTTAGACAATATGAAATAATGTAACTAATTTGCTCAGTGTTACAAAATTTCAGATAATCATGCAAAATTACTCCTCCACTCCTCCACAGTCTGATGGTTTTATTTTTTCCTATTATATATTACACAGGCGAAAATAGAAATATGGATTGCTTTCCAGTCACGTTTGTATTTTGTGCAATGAAGTGGGCATGTAAAAATGGTTAATTTATATTCATCTATATGTACATACGTCTGTTCACAAATTCCTTGAAAGTTGTTGGCAGGATCTACACATAACTTAGGAGTGAAGTGGGTATTAGAAGGGTCACATAACTGGATGAGGGTAACTGGGAGAACTTTTGCTCCATGCGTATTGCCTGACATTTTATAACATCACTGCTTAACAAATTATTTTCTAATAAGATCTTTTAAGAGACCCCATCCCTGTCCCTCCCTGTACTCATGCTAAAGATACGATGGCTTCACAATAACTAGCAAATAACTTGTCATCCCGACCCCATTTCTCAGAATGGTTATTGGCAAAAAACCTTCAGCTCCATTTAGATTACCTGCTCAGGAGACTAATAAACTAACTCAATCATTGGGTCAAACTGTGGGCCACAGATGGAAAGATCTTATCATCCTTTTTTTTCCCCCTCAGAACTGTTTGGGTTTATATTTAAATTCAGTCACTGATAACAATTAAAGACAAATAATTAAGTCAATCAAAATACATTCAATTAGCTTTCTGTGCTGAGTTAGCTACCACCATGGGATGCTGGAGGGTATAAAAACATGAACATATACTGTCCCTTCGCTAGCTGGGTGACCTGGGTCAAGAATCTTGGCCTCTGGTTACAGCGAGATGTGACTTCGGGAACAGCAAACATCCTTCACGATCTCAGGAGGCCACACGTAAGTGGGAGGGGCTGGGGCCCTGAACAAGACGCCGGAGTCCCCGTGCGGCTGGAAGCCGGGGTTCCCATCTCAGCTCCCCGGAGTGCAAAGTACTGCACAGGGAAGAGACCAAGGCGGTGAGGCTGGCGACTGTACACACGCCCTCGGTCTCCCGTCCCATGTATCACAGAACTGGACAACAGAGCGGCATGAGTCTCACACCGCACGCCAGCGTCTCGTCAGAACAAACGCATGGCCTGTAACACAGGAGAAGAGTATCGGTTGTGACCCGGGCAAGCGCTCACATCCTCGCTGGGGCTCAACTACTTAAGAAGCCTCAGGTAAGGTGATTAATCGCCCTCCGTCACCTCAGGAGTAAAGCAGGGGTGATACCAGTACCCACCCACTAAGGTGGTGACCAGAATGAAATGATTTGGGACGCCTAGAAATCAACTGGATGCCGAATTTCAGGAGTGTACGTTCCAATCCCTGGCTGCACATACACGGACGCGTATACGCACAGCAGGGAAATGCGGATGGGGCAGGGCAATCAGAACACAGGCAAGAAGCAGCAGGTGTCGGCTTACAGTTGTGGCAGGTGGCTCCCCGGTAACCAGTGTGGGCACAGTTGCAGTGAAAGGTGTTCCAGGACTGGGAGCATTCGCCACCATGTTCACAATAGTTGGGCAAACACCTAAAAGAAGGGGCAGACACATCACTGTTTTCACTCTGAGATAGAAAATACTGATCACTGGTCCGTGGTCATGTGAATGTCAACCGTGACATGAAGAGTAAGTTCAACGTGACTAATGGTTACTCAGGCTGTCATTAAAGCACTTTAATCACAGACCTACATCTTAGAGATCAATACATTCATCAGATTTCAGCCAATCCTTGGGTGGTTGCGGCTGCTTGATTCTGGACAGGTCTTACTCTATCAGAGCCCTTCCTTTTCCCTAAGTGACATAACACAAGTTCAATATGTTGCCAGAAATATCAACAGCTTACACAAAATTACATTTAATCACATTGATTTAAAGGAAGAAAAAAATAAAGAAAGGAGAGAAGGAAGTGGAGGGCGGGACACCTTTACACACTTGGTGTGTGCATCCAGGAAAGTGGGGGGTGCACGGTACAGACACTGCGTCAGGGCGCTAAAGCGCCTGAGCCGAACTCACAGGGGCTCCCAGGATATGGAAATTTTCCAGAGAAACACAGGTACGCTCAACATCTGTCAAACCCTGTGACTTCCTAGCTTGAGGTAGCTCCACTTCAACATTAGATACTAACACATTGCTTTTCATGATGCCCTATCTTTGAGAAGCTGAACTTGTAGTGGTCGATCAAATACAAGAACCATGTGAAATCCATGTTGAGCAAGAAATGAGAGCGGCGGGGTCTGATACCCAACAGTAAACATGTGCAATTACTAAGTAATCAGTTAATTTTTTTTAATTAAAAAGAAAAATATTAAAATATATATGTATATAAATAACTTTTTCAGACAGTTAATAAACTGTTAGGACATAAACATTTATGAAGTTGTTTGGTACTAACTTTTGGCTTAGGACACAGTGGGAAAAAAATTATTGGATGAGACACTGTGTCCATTTAAATGTTCTCATTCATCTAAGATTAAAAAATAAATTAACTACAAAACCTGCCAAGAATATATTTATGATGGTGTTTCTGCCATCCCCTTTATTAAAACTAAGGATGAGGAACTTCATGTTTTGCTTGTAGGATTTTTCCAGCTTTAATTGAAAATAATGTTATTGATTTTTCTTGACAAAAAATAGATGTCCAATGTACGGAAATCAAACAATTCAGGAAACACTACAGAAGAAATACAATTTACAATCTCAATATGTAAAACTTACCACTATAAACATATATGTTTATGTGTCTGTGTGTATATATACATTATATGTGTATGTGTATATATATAATCATAACATTCATGTTATTTTACAATCTGCATTTTTAGCATTTTTATAGATTCACAGGAATCCATTCAAAGAATGCTTGCTATGTATTTAATATTTTAAGCCTTTCGAATCAATAACAATCTAGAAGAGGAGGTTTTTAAAAATTAAAACAAGAATCCTAGTTGGCCATCAGAAGAGGACAGGACAGTCTATTCTTTGAACAGACCTCAAGCCATATTTTGAAAGGGGGCAGGCGTGAGTGGCCAAGCCTAAAATGCTAAATAAAGACGGAATCTTTCATTATTGTTACACAAGTGCTGTTTCTAACTGACCTGCTACTGAAAGACATGAATCCATTTTCCTTGAGTGCGAGTCAGACTTGACTTTTCACGTTTTTTCGGGACAACGCGAAAGGCTGAACCGTGGGCTTGATTTAAACTCATCACGTGGTAGCCGTGTCTGAGCGGCTGTGACCGACAGCACTCGCAGGGCCCAGCGCAGGGCCCTTCTCACGAACGCGCTGACCGGCGGTGCGGCCTTTCTCACCAGTCCCCCCCCACGAAGTAAAACGAGCCCCCACCCTCCTCGGGCCGCCTCGGGCTCCCCCCGCCCCGGCACTGCCCGTGAACCTGAACAGCCGCCGCATCCACCCTCCCACACGGAAGGGGCGCGTACGGTGTCGGCTTAGCCTCACTCCGCCCATCTCCACACAAATTTCAGGACACTGTGACACAGTGTAAAACACGGCTGGAACTGATGACATCAAGTAAAAATCTATATAACGTCACGTTTAGGAAAACGGAACAGCTACATGCCTCGGGGTCCTAGATAACGGTGGCCACCCGAATTCAAATCTCATCTCCTTCCTCGAGGACAATGAAATGAACAAGAACCCCCCACCGTCCCCTACAAATAGGCCGTGTCCTCAGTACTACAGGAGACAGAATAACAGCACGATCCTCAGATCACTTGTCAGCAGGTAAATAAACACATGTGAGCATAAGGGGGGGACAAAGGCGGGCTTAAGGGGCTCCTCGGGGAGGGGAGAGGGAGTTTGGGGGACTGGAGGGGGGACAAGGACCAGCCTGGAGGGGAGATGGCACAAGCCCAAGGACCGGGGGTGGGAGCAGCGAGATGGAGGTCTGAAGGCCACGTGCTGGGGAAGCCAGGAGGCGGGTGCCTCTCCACGGGAGGGGTTCCTTTTCGTATTTCCCGCAGAGACGACGGCAGTGGGTTTTTAAGGTACGCGCAGGAGCATAGCAACCAGTTAATTTCTATGCTCTGAATCCACTCCTCAGCTGCCAGGGAGGGAAAGAGTTTGATAACTGGCCAAGTAGGTCTCCGATTTCTTGGTACCAGAAGATCAGTAGGACTGTTAGGGTTTCCCAAGCCATTGAGTTTAACGATATATTTTTGATAAGTGTACAGCCACCTAAAATCATAGCAGTATCAGCATTACCTTCTGTGAACTGGTAGCCCAGGTCCATATAAGCAACATGGTCACATGTTTTCTATCTAAATATTATCAAAGCAAATATGAAGAATAAAACTAAAGGTATCTTTTTCTTATTTCTAATGTGACTATAATAATCCATTTTCCATGGAAAAGATGGTGGTGGAAAAGAGGAGAGGAAAAAATGTTCGTTTTATATATACATTTTAATCTGCCACCAAAGGTTTTGGGTTTTTTTTTTGTTAATCTTCACCCGAGGATATTTTTTCCATTGGTTTTTAGAGAGTGGAAGGAAGGGAGGGGGAGAGAGAGAGAAAAAGAAACATTGATGGGAGAGAGACACAACGATTGGTTACCTCTTGTATGCACCCCAGGGAGGGCTGGGAGCAAAACTGCAACCCAAGTATGTGCCTTTGACCAGGAATCGAACCAAGGACCCACTGGTGTGCAGGCTGACACTCTAACCACTGAGCAATACCAGCCAGGGCAATGCCATCAAAGTGTTTGACAAGAGACAGGCAAAAAAAAAGAACTGAGATGATCTTTACCTGTCTGTGATTCCACAAGAGTCTATCTGAAGGTCACTGAAGTTCCCAAGGGAACCCTGCTGAACTGAAATCAGATCTACCAGTTTGTTACTGATAGAAATGAGCCGCATACATCCCTGAAATCCACCAAAGGGATTTTTGCATTTGGATCCAAAGCTGTTGTCAGGACAACCTGATAAAAACAAAACGAAGTAAAACCAGGATATATCACAATGAGCAAAAATTCAGTATCGTAGAATACTTCATTAAAAAATAAAATAGGTATTTGATTATTTTATTAAATTAAAAGAGGGAGGAAAGCCCTTTGCCGTTATCATTAGTTTGATCTAAATTACACATTTCAACTCATACAAAGCATTTCTCTTTATTATCATAGGATTCATAGGACATTACTACTGTTATAATAACATGCAAGAATGCTGACTTGATTCAAATTTTAAAATTATGCATATATTAGCTCCAGAATCCTAAATATGTTAGTTAGCAGTATTAACTTACATGATTAACTTATATAACTTAAAATCTATATATATCTTTATTGATTTCAGAGAGATGAAGGGAGAGGGGGAGAGAGAGAAACATCAATGATGAGAGAGTCATTGATCAGCTGCCTCCTGCACGCCCGGTACTGGGGATCGAGCCCGCAACCCGGGCATGTGCCCTGACCCAGAATCGAACCGTGACCTCCTAGAGAGGAGCCACGCCAAGCTGGGCTAATGCATACAATTTAAACACAAGAGCTTAGTTTTTTGGAGCACGAAACCAGCAGAAAGGGTGAAAATGTGCAGTGTAGATAAGAAAAGATAAACAAATCAATAATGGTGACATAAAAAATGATAATAGTAATAATGAAATACCTCTGCATTTAAAGCTACCTATTTGGAAAAGAAGTTATACTGACTTAGAATAAAATTACCAACTATTTTATTTAATTAAATGCTCTATTTTAATATACATACAAGAGCCATATATACATGCATTTTAATGAATCCAGTGGCTTTATGTCAAAAACATTTCACTGTTTGCTATTTTTTGTTCTTTGCCTCATAAAAGAATGTTCTTTCATATTGATTTTTTTTCTAACAGTCATCTAAGACCTGTTACTAATTACTGAAATAATAATGAACTGTAATATTGACCATTATTGTCTGGGACTTAATGATGTTCTAAGTGTTTCTCTACCCAAGTGAAATAAATAATTTTATGCAGTATGAACACATATATTTTACTTATGCGTTTTTCATTAATCTTTCTTTGCCGTTATGGTTGTCAACCACGATTACAATTTCCAAGAATAAGAAATGAATCAGCAACTTCCTAATTCTGTACAATCCCTGCTAGTTTTCTACTTGGGAATTTCCAATATCATTAAGTATTTTGACTGAGGATACGTGCTCTTAATGCTTTGTTTTGTAAGGAAAATGCATTTACATGGCAATTCAAGGCCAAATTCATATTCAAAACTGTTATCAGGCACATTGAAATGTTGTATTTTAACCAATGGAGACAGTGAAGTTTCAAGTTTAATTTATCAAGAAAAGGTAATGAAAGCTCTTTGAGTATCAATTTATAATACACAGCGCTATTCACATTTTCAGCATTTCAATTACCTCTGTGGTGTAGGATACGGTTACCATATGTCTATATGTTTTCTAGATGACTTATTAACCAATTAAGAATGTTAAAATAAAAATTGAGAGGATAATAGTTCAATAATATTTGGGGCAACCGCAATATGCCAGGAATATAAACAGCTCTGCTAATCTCCTTTTCTCCAGGTGGTGCTTCTTGACATGTTTCAAACTATTTCAGGATAAAATAAATTACGCAACGCCCCTGTAGGAAACAAAACTAAGAGGACTTGCAGACCCAAGGAAAGGTCATGGGACTTTACAGAAAGTACAGCCTCCTATCACAAGGCCTTTCATGCTCCTGGCCACAGTGTTTGGTAGCAAGAGATGCTAAGGAACAAAGAAGGGTTTAAGGCAGGTTAGTCTCACTTTTCCGTGGTAACAGGTACCCCAAGTTAATATAATGCGATAGAAGAGAGCAGCTCAGCCCTGAGCCCATCTGAAACAAAAGTTCTAAACTATGAAGATTTCTGGGGAATACTTAATGCTGAATTAATGGATGGATCCATTAGTAGAGGCAGTCAGCATGTTAAGAACCTCTGAAGATGACAGATAAATTATCACTGCATGTCACGGTGCCAGAGTGAGATGTCGGGTGTGACTTGGTGGTGACGCAGCCAGTTCAGTGGGTGGATCATGTTTGAGCCACACAAGCAGGGGTCTGAGACTTCTGCACACAATCTGGTATCTCTGGCTTGTGCCATACAGTGTGTTAATCAGGAGCACAAAGATTGCATAGGGGAATAGACAGAAATTAATCTGGAGAACCCAGATTTAAAATTGATCATTTATAAATGATAAAAGCTGGCCAAGATGCGGTCTGACTTTTGAAAATCATGCATTTGGGGGGGAGGTAGAAAAGTAAACAATGATGGACGGTGGAGTTGGTGTGGTATACGCGGAGCGTGGCATGGCACACATCGAGTGCTGCAAGTTCAGGAGCCGCCTCCCGGCCCAGCCTGACGGTGGCTCCGGGACGGACACGCAGTGGAGACGCAGCCCAGGCTGCCAGCGCCGACAGCTCGGCTCGCTCAGGAGGCGCCGCAGCAGGTTAGGCTGACCGCATGCCGATGAGATAACTAAACTTGCTGTTGAATTTAAAGAGGAGCGAGGGAGGACGGATGGCAAGTGTCTCAGAACATGGGACATTTATTTACTTGAAGATAAACAGGCTGATAAATTACCTACCTAGGAAAAGCCTTCCACCTGGGCAAAACCGCCCAGTAATAAAGGGGGCTCTCATCTACAGAGACCAGAAGGTCTTCTAGGATGACCATCTGTCACAGTTTGCCCTGGAGGGGGGTGTTCCCAGGACTCCGAGCTTTCAGTGCTAAAACTGGGGAGAGCTGGGCACCCCACTGCCAGTACCACTCAGGCAGTCAGGGCCCCTGTGCTAGTCCTGCACGTTGGGGGACCTCAATCTAGCCCTCATCCAGCCAAGCTTTTGCTCATGGTCCCAAGAGGCCTCACAAAGTAAGGCGATGTTCCCATCTGTGCCCTTTGCCCCACTCTCCTGTCCACTCCCAGAATCCAGAATTCCCAGCCCCGAAGCCCTAAGCGAGCTTCCTGAGGGATGGGCGGCCTCTGCAGGTCCCGGAGGCAGCAGGCTGGGGGGAGGAGACAGGCCAGCAGCAGGCCTCCTGCTTTCCTCTGGACCCTTGCTCCCAGCCCGGGAAACATCAGGAGCCCTGGAGTTTGAAGGGCACGGATTTAGGGACTAGAACCTCATGCCAGGATCAAACACACTCTGGTGCCAAAGGGTACACCGACTGAGAAGATGACTGAACACACAGATACCGAAGGAAACAAGATTGGTTTGTGTGTTTTCCAAAGTGCTGAAGTTAGGATTTTACTAAGGAAGCTTCCACGACACATTGTTTATAAACTTAGAAACACCTCAATAGATGTCAAATTATGAAGATCACGAGGGATAAAACCCCAAATTCAAGACAGTGTTCACCTGGGGAGATGAAGGGATATGATCCTGGAAGGGCAAATGGGTGTGGGTGACAATATCTTTCGTAAGCTGGGGAATGCATGCATAGATGTGAATTTTCAAAAAAGAATTAATCGTCTCTAGATTGTATGCATCATGCAAACAACAGAGGAAACTGGGTGGGGGCACATGGGAAGTCCCTGTATATCTCTGCAATTTTCAGTAAATCTAAAACTATTCACACATTCAAAGTTTATTTAAATATAATGGTGTCTATCATGTGACATAATAAAAACAATTAATACTACAGAGCGCACATGTGATTTATTTCACTATATAGTATCATGGGTCTGAAGAAAAGCAATTAACATTTTCTACAAAGCATAGGGAGACATCATTAAATCTGAACTTGGACGTGAACTACTTTCAGAATGGAGATTCCGTTTTCATGATTTACGCTTATCTGGCCTCGTATTTTTAAAGTTGGTTTTTGGCATCATTTGACAATACGGTTGGTCTTTTCCTCCTTGTCTCTGTTAGTGCCTCTAAGTCTCTCTCCCTGAAGTGAAAGTTCTTGGTTAAGTGGCCTAGGTACCTCACCATCTCTTAGAGAAATGTGTTCCTGTGGAATACCACCCAGCCAAGCATTTTTCCATCAGGCTTTATAAACAGCGCGGTGCAGAAACGCACAAATCTTACTCCAGGGAGGAATGAGATCTTTTAAGATGGTTGTCGCTACGCTGCTTCCAAGGCAACAGACTAGGTAGGGGTATTGTCTGTTTGTGCTTAATATCAGGTGAATGGTTCCTGATCTGCGTGCTTACTGCCGATTCTTAAAAAGGAGTTTGTATTTTACGGATGAATAATGAAGACTGGGCTTTCCACCAAATTCAAAGGTGATTCTAGACAGGAGTAACAAAATTTAAAATAACAACAATAGGAAACACCTTAAATCATGATTAAAAATAAGTCTTACTACTAATAGTTTTACGACTTTACCTTCCTGATGGCAAATAAATTTTATTTTAATTTTCAGTGCTAAAGGTTCATTTCCATTTCCCAGCTTTCCTTTCCAAGATTAGTTCAATCAAACAACCGCTGGACAAGTAAATGTTGCATTTGTTTTTGTTCTCTTAAGGGAGTTGGCTTGGCTTTGAAGGCTGATGCCCGAATTTCATCTACGGTATCAGTCATTGCATTATTACTTAGCAATCTGAAGGGGTTTCAATGACTAAGTGAGTTAGATTATTTTGTCCATCGGCATAATAATGCCCTTCGGTACTGGGCGGTAGGAAAGCAGTAAGGATGCTCTAGAGATGCTAAGAGGCACAACCGGGAAAATACTGCAAAAAAGCCAGCCTTTGAAATCAGAAAAAGACATACAAGGACCATTTAGCATTAGGAAAATATAGCAAAGTTTGAAAGTAAGAGCTGCAGAGGGTGGCCTAATTTCAATCAACCTCATTGTAGAAACTGTAAACATAAGTAAGTTCACCTCAAAGAAATACATTTTAGGTCATAGTTTGTCATCTTGATCCACTCAACAGTTCTACATTCAATGAAAGCAGAAAGCGAGGCATTATTCCGAGGTATTGACAGTAGGTAAGACATGATGACATGCCCAAGACACAGGGGTAGTAACTGCAAACGTGGCCCGATTGCCCATGTGGCCTGGCCTTTCTCTTACCTCCAAAGTAATAGGTGCCCCCTGAATAAATCTGCTCAGGTCCCAGGGAAGCAGCAGCAGAGGCCGCCTGGCCGTCCACCACCACGCTCAGGTGATTCCTTTTGGCAGAGAAGGAGACGGAATGCCACTGTCCGTCATTTAATCCAACGCCTGGGGGAGATAAAATCAGTTAAAAGAGTTATGTCTCAACAGCGATCAGAGTAAACAGCTGGTGAGAAACAGCAATATACGCATCACTCAGTCAAGCACCACACAACCCACCTCTCAAAGAAAACAGAGGCCAAGGAGGCAAGTGGGAGACAGCACCCTCTACGGGCAAAAAGCTGCATTCCTACCTTCCCTTCTTAGGGCCGCAAGACAGGGAACAAAATTTCCAAATTTGGACAATCCTAAACGGTTAAAATCTTTCAATTATTTGGCATGGGCCAATTTTCAGCTTCCATTATGTAATTTAGCTTTTTATAGGGAGGGGGTTGAAAGGGCACAGATCTTTTCCAAAATTCTAGGTTATACCCAATAAAATGATTTATCTGCTTTTTAACCCTTTGCGGTCGTTTGTCTACTTTCAGCCACCAAAGCTTTTTTACCGTTCCGGTCGTATGTCTGCTCTCAGCCACCACAGCAAGGAACCGTACGAATCTTAACTCTCTTCATTCATGTATCAGTTCATAATTTCTCCGAAAGCTCTTAATTCCGACCAGTACGACACCCATGTCCAAATTTAATATGACCGCAAAGGGTTAACACTTTTCTGTAAGCATCTTTTATAATAGTATAGAATATTTAGTGAAGTATATCAAGCCAATCATTACAAAATATTTGAAGAGACTATAATAAATATTGACAGTTTACTAGTATAATGTAAAGTTTAAAAAAAAAAGCAGTATGCAAAAAAAACATATTTACACAGTTGATCCTCATAATTTGCAGATTCCATCCTTGCAGATTCACCTACTTGCTATGGTTTATGTGTAACCCCCAAGTCAACACTGGGGGCGTTTTTGGAGTCGTCCACAGAAGGGCACAGAGCGGAGACTGATACACACGTTCACAGCTGAAGTCGGACAAAGCGACGCTTCCAGTTTCAGCTCCCTGATGCAAACGTGTTTTCTCACATTTTTGTGCTTTTGCTGGTGATTTTAAAGTTTAAAAGGCCCCCAAGCAAAGTGATGAAATGCTGCCCAGTGTTCCTAAGTACACCAAGGCTATGATATGCCTTCGCATCATGCACGTGTTAGATAAGCTTCATTCAGGCCTGAGTTATACTGCAGCTGGCCATGGGTGCAATGTTAAGGAATCAACAGTATATATGTAAAATAAGGTGTCTTTAATCAGAATCACACATAAACAAGATTATGTAGGGCTGGTTGGCAAAACTATTGTGACAAGAGGCCCTAGGAGCCACAGTTCGATATTTCCTTATCTGGTGTTCACGTTAACTTCATAGGACATAACTACTGCCAATAATGAGAATTGGCTCTCTATATACCACGCTAACCATGGTCCTAATTTTTGTATAAATAAGGGAAAGGACTGAAAGGAAATAGCCCTACAAGAAGACAGTAATTTTTGCATGAAATTAACTTGTGGTTGTTTTTATTTTTTAAAAATATTTTTCTGTATTTTCCAAGTTTATATATACAATCAAAAACTGCTTTACCCAGAAATCGAGGTTTTCTTGTTACCTCTAAAAAACAATCTCTGGTTCCTCGTATAGCAGTCCTAGTGTCATGAATCTATGAGATGGGGTAGACTTTAACCTGTTAAAGGGAGTTAAGTCTACAAGGGCCCTGTGGCTGAAAACTCAGCGGACAGGTGGAATTTAAAGCATCTCTGTTGTGGATGTACCAGTAAGTTTCACACCCACTGAATATTCAACTCTGTATGATCTTGCAGATCAAATTAGAAAACAAAAATATAAGTCCTCTAATAAACCGGAAGGTCATGGGTCTCTCTCCCGATATGTGCGATTTCTTTATTTCTCCAGCTATTTTTCAACCACAAGCTTTCAGACAGAAAATGCATAGAAACTCCCTTAGATGATTAAGCTCTTTGCCCTGGACTCATTTAGTATAATGCAAATTCCACCCCGGGCATCGAAGCTCATTTTTACATTACATCCATGAAGCAAAAAAGAGTCTCAAAGACCCAACTCTGGTTTGCTTTGTACAAGAAAATGAGAAAGACCTGAAAACTGAAAAAATGAAGAACTTAGGTTAGATACTTTCAGACATTACTTTCTAAGAGTAGACTTTGAAATATTGGGCTGAATAGTTACATAACCCCTGATGGTATGAGGTTGGACTAAAATAAATCAAATGTCCCAGATGTGTCATCCAGAGCTCCCTCCAACAGGACACATTCGGAGTGAAAACCCCTGTGTGGGTTTTGCTTCATGCGCACACTCCCCTCTCCCCCGGCCCCACCACATGCCTCCTACCATCTCTTCTCAAAGCGTCGACGTGCCTGTGTGTATACATGACTTTACTCCTGTTATTTCATTTTAGGCTTTCCGTTGGTCCGGGGCAGTGCTTCTCAAACTACCTGCGGTGATGAGCGTTTTCTTTCCCTACCTATTGCAGACTGAGACTTTCACAAAATTCAAGCAAAATGAATTACTAGAAAATTAAACAAAGATGTGTAAAACACAAGCCCAGTGACCGTGCACTTAGATGATGCAGCAATACCTTATGGCGAGAGCAGTTTCTAAGAGCTTCATCTCAGTGTTTATACCCATCCTGGTAACCAGTACTGCGTGGAGCCAGTTCTGCAGGGCCCACACTGAGTTAGCAGTGCTCCAGGTAGCAGCCGGGTGAGGCACACAGCAGGGCTGTCAGAGGCTCAGGAATTTCTTTTGCCCATATGGAAGCCAATTTAAATTAAGAACAAAAGCCTGCCGGGACAGCCCACCTGTTATTTGACACAATTCAATGTGCCTATCTACCCAGCCAGCAGGTTAAGAAGTCGTGCTTTCTTTGTGGGGAAAGCTTCAGAAAGTTACTCTCCAGCGTCACTGGGGACAGACATCATTCACTTATGCTGAGGAGACTTATTACCCCCCTCCCCATGGGATTTATCACTCAAATTCAACAAGAAAGGCCCTGTTTAATTCATTTCACCTAACTCTACATAATGAAAAGGGTGGTTTTCAAATCAGATTCTATTTTTTTTAAGTATATTACTCCTCCCCATTTTTAGGTGAAATGAGAAGTGAGCCCCTTTTGAAAGCTTGCAAAGAGGGAAAGGAGACGGAGGAATTATAGAATCTGTATTTCTGTTAGGTCACTAAATGCTAATTCCAGCCCACTGCTCCCGCCGCTCACAGTTTTTGAGTCTGGGAGGGGGAATGTTGTTGGTATAATAATACAATAACAATAACAGTTTACAGAACTACTCTTCGTAACAGATACTGTGTGCTTATGTGCACTGTGTCATTCAGTCTTCAGCACTGCTGCTATTATTCTCATTTCACTGTGGAGAAAATGAGGCTTGGGGAAGATGAACCAACCACCCAAGGTAGCATCCAGCTGGGAAGCCTATTCCCAAACCCACATTCCTCTGCCCACAGGGCCGGTGGTCCCTTTACCTGTTCGCTCATGTTGAATAAGTAACTTTGAGAAAGAGAAAAGCACCTGCTGAACGGCTAGGAACTGGCCTGGCACTGGGCGAGGCCTTGGTGGTGGGAGCAGCTGGCCCGCACCCGGACCTAGGCCTTGGCTTCTGCTGAACATAATCTCAGAACGTCAGTATCAGACAAAGTCTCCGTGTGACTACAATAAAACGGGAGCCCCCAAAATCAGAACTACTCTATAATCTTGTCTAAGGCAAAAGCAAGGCTCCTGTGAAAACCACAAAAATATCAAACTTCCTCTGCTGCATAATATCAATGGCAACTGATTTGGGTTTTTTTTAGCCTTATTTCATTCCTCCGTCCTTCTAGATAAAACTTACAAAGATACCCACTCATACAATCACCCTCACTTTCTGGCAGCTTTTCATCTAGAGCAATTCTCCACTTCCTTGGAACTTCTCCCAAATCAGCTAACACAACCCAAAACCCAGTAATAAATCATCTTTCGCACCTTTTTATTAGGTGCCGGTGGTTTCCCTGGGTGTGTGTTCTTGCAATAAACAATAAACCCAACCTGTCTGATCACAGGCGTGATGGCTGTGGTCTTTGCGTGGAAAGCATTGGCAACTCCTCGTGGAGTAGCAGGAGAACGGAATGATGAATGGCAGGTAATCAGACACCAGGACTGTTTACCAGCAGTCCCTCGGTCTCCCTCTCCCTCTCCCTCTCCCTCTCCTGCCCCTGCCCCTTCCCCCCCCTTCGTTCCTCCCTCCTGTCATCTCCCTCCTGCTCTCTCTTCCCCTCCACCTCTCTCTCTCTCTCCCCCACGCAGGCCCAAACCATGTATGTGAACACACAAAATACAGCAGGAAGAAGACATGTGTATCTGCTCTCGTATCTAACCTTCTGGTAGCACTCCTAAATCGCTACAGAGAGCGCGACAGCTTGGCCACCGTCACTGCCTCATAGGACTGTAACAGGCATCCAGGGAGTAAGATGGATGAAGGGGAAAGAAGCCTGCTGGATAGGGGAGGTTTTTTGCAAAGGTGCAAAAGGCAATTATACACAGGCCATTACTCAAGGAACAACTGGAGTGCTCTGCCTGCCTCGCCACGTCTGCCAGGGCTCTGAAAGGGGCCAGAAATTCCCACCCCCCTGACCGTGGACACTAACCAGGATTAAAGAGCCAAACCGCCAGACAGCTCTCGCCAAGATGAAAGAAAATATGGGGGTCACTGGTACTAATCACTGTAGGGAAAAGCGGGAGTTTAGGGAGGTGACAGGGTTCCAATCTGAAAGGGTAGGAATATTCCAACAGTGGAAAGGAAGAAGGGTTTGGGATGCCATCTGAATTTTTAAAAAAAGGCTTCTCCTGGCTGAGGCGAATCAAGAGGGGCCACAAGAATCACGAACGCCTAGTACATGAGAAATGCAGAAACCTCTCATATCGCACAAGCCCGCGCCTGCCAGGCCCTGCCCACGCAAGGAGCCCGTTTCCAGGCCTGATTTTCACCCCGAGGCAAAAGCAGCAGCCGAAATGGTAAAATCATAGCAGAAATCTCAAGCTTGACAACAAAGAATCTGTTTTAAATAGGACACTATAACTATAAAGTATAACAATATATAACACTCTAAGTATTGTTCATTGGGTTGGGGATGCCGTCTGAATAAGTTTTGCGTCGACGGCCATAAAAGTGACAAAGGCTGAAAATATTTTGTGTCATGAGGGATTCTGTAGTACTGCTAATATGTTTTACGATTCGGGCTAATACCATAGCTTTAGTATTTCAAAAATGATATAAGCTGACATAATATTTTCAAAGAACTCCAAGTGACAACTAGCAAAACTGTCCATGAATTAAAAATGTAGCCTGATAATTCACACACTTGCACAGTTCAGTTCTTCCGCAACACAATTTAATTTTTATTCCATTGTAAAAGATAAAACTCTCTGAGTTTTTAAAACAGAAAAAATTAGTAATTTGTATCTCTAGCAGCTAAGAAAATCAAGCCATCCTTTTATTATGGAAAGATTTGCTGTAATATGATACTAGTCTACCAGTAAGTAATTGATTTTCTTTGAAGACTCATTATAATACATTCTGACAACTAATTTTATTGAAAATTGTACATGGGAGACATAGGTGGAAAGTGTTTCCCTATGAGGGATTAAACTGACCACCCACCCAACTGCATTTAAATAGTCTACTTTCAAACACAACACTGAAACTGGCAAAAATTACTATTTTTAAAGAAACTGGAAAAATGGGGGTGGGGAAGTTGCTAAGTAAAGGCCTGCTTTTATTATCTGAAGTGTAACAATTTTTTTTACATTGACAATCATAGTCAGTCTAGACTATTATTAGCTATGAAAAAAAATCTCACCAAGTCATACAGTATAATAATAGATTATACTGCATATGGATTTAAACATTAATTTAGCTATTTTTAAATCATTCAGGGTATTTTTTATAGACTTACACCTAGTAATTTATTAAATATACATGCCTGTAAAGTGTTTAGAACTGAACTAGCTTCACCAGGCTCACTACAATCGCACTGTTTGGAAGCAGTTTCTTTAAAATGTTGAAAATTAGGCTGTGAATATAACCACTTCTGAGGATGTCAAATAAACCACAATAAACTACACACTAATGGCAGGCTTACATTTCTAGGCCCTTATTTTAGGGAACCTACTAATTATTAATACGACACTGACTTATTTCCTTTGTCAAGCCTGCAAATATACCACATTTTGAGCCTTACATTAAAAAGTCACAGCACAGTACCTCTCAAATATCATCATCAGCTCCCACATTTAAACTGCACTGAGAGATGAACAAACAAGATGAAGACTATGTATGCATTTGCGTATCCATTCGCATACCTGTTTTTCTTATATTTAGTTTTTGGCTATATTTTAATGTTTTTCCCCTCTCCCAGTTATAGCCTATTAATTTTGGTCATAGTTAATATAGAGGAGTAGTACAATGGCATCTTTAAATTGTTTTTAAAGATCATTTATTAAATTGATGTAGCAATTTACCCCAATGTGACCTCCAGTTGCTTGGCTTAAACGTTATTCCATATATATGGAAATGTGATGGAGATCCCTTGTCAAAAACTATATAATTTTAATGAAGAGACAAAAATATCCTTCACCCAAAGCACTGACCTAAATTAGACGTTCATTTTCCAGACACTCATACAGTCTCCTTAATGGTATTACTTCGAGTCATTAAAATGATACCGTATTGCCTAGAAGTAGAGAGAATTCCTTTTGATGTCCAAACGAGCAACTCTGCACGGATCTTTTCCTCCAATTTTGCATACACACATCAGCAAGTAAAGCGGCTCTGACTTAGCATTTAGGCTTTCCCACACTAATACAGACACACACCCAGATCCAAGAAAGCCCCCCCCCACAGAGCAGGGAAGACTAAGGCCTGTGTTAGACAAAGCCCAGTTTTCCAATGAAGACACCAGTAAACTTTTGGGTCCATTTCCAAGTCTTCCACATTTCCCCCCAAACACATTTCCTCAGCATATGTCGATTTATCTGGAGTGGGCAAGAGGGTCATAGAGGGAAATTTCTATTCCCCATAAGTATCGTTTGGGTTAATAAGAACTGCTAGTGTGGAGACATATTTAAAAAAAAAAAAAATTAGACTCAAGTTCCTTCTGAGAAAGAGTACTGATAATCTTATTAACTCAAGTATTCATTTATTAAACAAATATTAATTCTTTGGCTATGCATAACTTTACGGAGAAGGGACGGAGGCATAAGGGACTCTTTCAGAGGCAAGCGCCCTGCCCGAGGGCCTGGTTACCTGCTGTGAGGTCGCTGGGTAACTTTCCTGGCTGGTAGAGGTTCAGCTTGAGCTTTCCATCACTGAGAAAGAGGAGGAGGCCCCCTGGCACCAGCGGGAGTTCACTGAATAGCAGAAGCCCCGCGTTATTCCAGGTGCGAAACTGCAAAGCAGCGGCGACCTCGGCGTCCCCGGAGGAGCCGGGCAGCGCTAAGTAACTGCCGGGGCCCAGGAAAGTCACAGGCACGGACTGTGGTTGCGAGCAAGAAAACGACACGTTTCCCTGAGGACCAAGTCAGAGAGGAGCGTCAGGAACGAGCCGCTGGAACAGTCATAAGGCTATTTATCAGTCGCAAATTATCCCCGATGTAAAACAACAAATTGCTATCAACGTGGAAACTCTAATTCTCGCCACACATTCAGGTCCAGTGACTACAGTCCGGCAAACCTTCCCCTGGGTTTTCCCAGGTGAAATCCTTTTCTCCCCAGCTCTCCACTTTCACGAAGGCATCTAACCCAATGTACTTTAATTCAGTAAAAATTTAGGTAAGCCAACTGTTTTTATTTTTATTTTTTAATCCCCACCCAAGGATATTTTTTCCATTGCTCTTCAGAGACCGTGGAAGGGAGAGAGAGAGAAACACCGATGTGAGAGACACATCAATTGGCTGCGAGGTACATGCCCTTGGCCAGAATCGAACCTGGAACCCTTCAGTCCGAGGGCTGAGGCTCTAACCACTCTCTCTCTTCACTCATTTCACCCCTTTGCTGCCTTTGGCTTCTAACATAACCAGTATTAATGAGCTACTGTTTCCCTTCCATATTTTTTCATATTGTTCTCTGTTCCTATTGAAAAATGTATATGTACATACATATGTACAGTATATAGTTTCAGTTATATCTTCAATTATATGTAGATACACACACTCAAATATATGTCGATGAATGCCTATACCTACACACAGGGCGTTATTTGTTTTACAAAAATAGGCGCCGTTTACTGTATCATGATTTTATCACTAAAATATACCTTGTAGAAATCCTTTGGAGCTATCCGCCATAAGCCTAATTTCTTCTTTTTATTGATTGCATAAAATTTTATTGTGTGAATGTACCAAGTTTTACTCATTTGTTTTCCTGTTAATGTTCATACACGATTTCTAGGTTTTGCCTCTCCCGGAAACGCTGTCGTAAATAACTGTGTGAAAAAAGTTGTAAAGACAGAACTACAGGCACCTATGTTTTAATAAATATTTCCAGCTTCTTTTTCAGAAAAGAAAAAGTTAAAATACTCCACGCTTCCACCAGTAATAAATGAGGATATCATTTTCCCCACATCCTTGGCAGAAATAGGTATTACAGACCTTTTAAATTTGTACAATTCAATGACAAAAATGTCAAAGTAATATTTCATTCTTATTTATTTTTCATTGACCTGACTAATAGTGAATCTGAGCATTTTTCATGAATTCACTGCTCTTCTGGACTTGCTTTCCTCAGGATAGTCTGCATTTCTTCTGCCTATTTTTCATTTTTCCTTTTTATCTGTAGATTTTACATTGGATGCTACAATGTACAATGCACTACTTACATTCCTTTTTAAAAACTATTTGTCTTTTTCTAATCACTATGCCCTTGTCATCAGATTTACAGGTATTATTTCTCATCTAATGGTTTTAAAATAGATCTTCAGGATACATTATGTTGCATAAATTTTTATTAAAATACTCTCTATGAAAAATTATTTTGCTATTTGAATAATATATGTATATTTAAGGATTTAAGAAAACTTTAAGGTCTGAATTATTTAGAAAGAATTAAGCATGTTCCTTAACATGCTTCAAAAGTGAAGAAAAATGTTTGTATTTTTCCTGAGAATAATCTTATCAAATTTTCCAAATACAGATTTGAAAAGTCAATAAAATCAACTTTATTTAGAAGAACACACGTTGGAATTAAACCATTTAGTCTTGCGTAAACAAAAGCTTTTGGTTATACTATGATTCTGTTAAAAGTGAATTAGCTTTTATTGCGGGCAAATATCTTGTCCCAAAGAATGAAATAACAAAAGCTGAAGAGTAAACTACGCTGGCCTATAATGTAAAGGCAATTATAAGACGAACAAACTCAGTGAAAATGGAAACATTTACCAGCTGCCGTTTGGTCTCATGCTTTTCCGACAGCTGCCTGCTGCCCTGCAAGCAACAAATCCTCTTGCCAATGAAAAGCGACTATGAGTTGCATGAGGTGTTTCTGGAAACTCATTTTGCCAATTAACATACACATCTATCTACCTATAATATTTTATTTTCCTTTTAAATAATTTTCCCAGTTATAAAAAAAGAACTATTTTAAAATTTCACTGGCTGGGTAGCTCAGTTGGTTACAGCGTTGTCCCAATAAGCCAAGGTTCCAGGTTCGATCCCCAGTCAGAGCACATATAAGAATCAACCAATGAATGCATAAATAAGTGGAACAACAAATCAGTATTTCTCTTTCTCTCTGTATTTCTCTCTCTAAAATCAGTAAATTAAAACAAAAAATCACTGGATGTTACACTCATATAAATACTATGAATTCACACAGAGAATTAAGAATAAAGTATTTTGTAAACAATAAATACTCCTATGATGCTATTTGGGATTTACAGATGCAACATGAGCTTAAATTTACATATTGAATTTTAAACAATTAAAGAAACACATTCAAATGGATATGGGTGTACGCTTTTCGATCATCAAGCTGATTAAACTGGAAACCATGTTTCACAGAATCCCCTTTGTTGTCTGGTTCTGGTTAAGAGTTAGCCAAAGGGGGAGCCTGCGTGACATGAGCCAGAAGTGAGACGCTGGCCCTCTTCCTGCGAGCTCTTCTGTGTGTGTGATCACGCAGTGGAGGCTGGTCACAGGGGCTGGTCCAGCTCGCCCTGGCTCTCCTTCACAACTCCTTCTGACAGCTGGCTGCCACTTTCCAGCCCCTTGACAACTGCTAAGCTCCAAGTCCGAAAACACATCCCTGTTCATAAACTCAAAGTGGTGCTGCTTCACCAACTGAACCCTGACCTACACATTTATCTTTAAATTCTGCTGGATTTCCACAGAATTAGAATACAATGCAGCCTGGCCAACGCGGCTATTGGGACAGACTGGCAGATGCGATGTTGTAATAACCTATTAGTTTCTTTTATTTGTTATGAATGACCATGGCAAAATACACGTTTTTCAAATGCCTCTCTAATATACATGGATGTTATCTGATTCCAGGAACTCGGTATGCTTGTTTAGAGAGTTTGTCAGTGAATATCTTATTAAAGAAATTACAGAGCAAAAGAAATTAATCTCCTGGGAGTAATAATGCCACAATGAAATTATCAACTGCAAAAAAGAAGTGTTTTACTTCATACAAAATAAAATAACCATGCCTTGTGAATTATAATTCCTTTAGATAGAATTAATCCCTTATATACACACTGCCAAGCAGAGAAAAGCTATAAAAGAGTAAATTCTAAAACATCGTATCAAATGGGAATCCAAAATGGAGCAATTTCATCGTGTGGAAAAGCCGCATCGTTTCTACTCCTTCCTTCACATGAGGGCTCTCTTACCGTAGCGATGATCTGCGGCTTTTGTCGCTTGGCTAAATCAATGATATCCACTCCATTATAATAGAGGTTTTCTAAACACCCATGGAAATTTTTATGGGGGAATGACACTGATTTTCCAGGTGCTGGAATCCCTCCAAAGCTGATCTTAGAAAGAAAAATGGTATCAATCATATTGTTGAGTGATTTTCTGATAATCTGCTTAAATAATTATGATTAGCAACTATAGCTCTCATCATCATATAGATCAATTTTTCATCACCCTACACTGCCACACTGTTAATTTCAAACAGAGATTTTTTTTAAATATTCAGATTTTAAAACAGATTTATACAAATTTATATGCATTCAGTTTTTGTTTACATCAGAGTTTAATAAGTCTTACGAGTTGCTAATCACACCCAGATTTGATATTTACTGGTTGATGCATAAAACACTTTTTTTAACCCATAGCAAATACTGATCTGTTTAATAATGTAATTGATTACAAATCACATTTCATTTTATATACATTTCTGGCACACACTGATATTTATGCATTTGAATTGACTGTTAATGAATTAATCTATTCGTTGCTAATATCCTCCCAGTGAATCCACACTGTTCAGGGGCGCCCTGGCACACACACAAATCATGCGACACAATTTATATTGACCTGCGGTAATGAGGTCTCTTCTTGGGGGTTTCTTGCGTGTGACATTCTGCGACTACACCTTTCAGGTGAACCAGATGCCCTCTCTCTCTAATACTAAATTAACACCTTGGGAGAAAGAGGAAGCCTTGGGAAGAGGCCCGACGAAGCCTTGGGAAGAGGCCCGACGGGCTACTGAGAGCTGCGCCCCGAGGGCAGCGCTTCCCGGGGCTCTGGTGCACCCTGAGAGTGGGGTTCCCAGCGGCGCCTTTTCTCCTGCTGGGCTGAATAAACCACACACACGTGCGAGAACCCGCGTCAACGGAAACACGAGCATCGCACCTCAGGGGCGAGGTCCAGGTGGCTGAACTCCCCCCGCGCGTGGAAGCGCCGCCGCTGCTCGTCCACCGTGAGGTTGACCAGGCCGCCCGCCCGCTGCAGGCGCACCGCGTGCCAGTGCTGATCGTCCAGCAGGCTGCCCAGCGAGACCCCGGCCGGGCCGCGGGCCGCGGGCAGCGCAGCGTCGCCTGGGGAGGGAAAGGGCCCAGAGCACCGTTATTCCCTCCCGGGCCAACGCCAAGCTTCCCTTTCCTGCCACCGTCTCTCCCAGGAATCACTCTCGCCTCCGGCACGCCCTCCCCTCCTGGGCGCCCACGTGGATTTGCCCGGCGTGGGAACAGAACAGCCCCTCAACCTTGCTGCGATTTCTTCCACTGTTAGTTCTTTCTATTAGTATCACCCATCGCATGCTCATTTTCAATATAAATTCTAGCTTTGCTACCACCTCATTATTTTTACTACCTTAATATTTTTTAATGGCCCGTCTCTTTCTTCATGATGTTAAGAAATAGCCAGGTAGGTCTACTGGCACTATGTAAAAAACGCCGAATGAGGGTCTTACACAATTTGCAAAAATGAACCATTTTAAATGAAAGTACAATATTGGGGTGTGTGTGTGTGTGTGTGTGTGCCCTGAATCCAGAAATAAGGCACCTTAATTGTTATACGGTATAAATGCATAAAGCTACTGAAGTGATATCTAAATGACCAGATTTTCAAGCATTTTGCCAAACAGTGTTACCTGAATTAATAAGTAAAAAGAGTTTTCCTCTTCTCAGCTCCAGTGTGATGTGATCTCCACTTTGCCCTTCCCTGTGCAGGAGAATCCCATCGCTCTGCATGGTTTTAAATTTCAGAGAAATCAGCTCCTTTATTGGGCTCAGGGATTTTTCATCAAATCTGTAGAGGAGAGAACTTCTTCCATCGAGATCAACCACCTCTGATCCTAGAGACAAAGACATTAAAAGTCATTCTAGGATAAATATGTTTTTCATCAAGCATTTTAAATGTGTACGCATAAAGAATGCACCATATATATGTGTATAGTTTAGCTCCAAGCCAGTCATAATAAGAGAAGACAAAACCACCACATGTCTAACTCCTGATTGATTCCATTTCAGTCTTTACTAACCTACTTACAAAATTCATTTTAAAAATGTATTTCTAATTTTCTCTCACATTATTAAAGGCTGCTCTTTCTCATTCCATAAAAAAAGAAAATCAGCAAAATGGTTATAATCAATATCCATAAAACCACACTACATGCTCCACAATCAGTATTTTTTAATGGTGTTCTCGAAATGTTGAAGTGAAATGTTTTCTGGCTCCTGAAAAAGTGGTTTTGATATTTTAAAATTCTTTCACACATGCCGTATATAAAGGAGTTTCACGTACAAATAAACACACATACATCAGACCCATCAAATGCCACTTCAAATAAATGTTAAACTGACCTTTGTGTTTTGTTTTATTTTATTATTTCTGTGGCTAAGTAATAGTATTTAAGAGCAATGCTATTATCTGTCTTCTCAAGGGCGTCGTTAAAAAGACATTCACTTAATGATATTATAAGGGCTGTTCTGCTGCATTTGTGTCATAACTGTGACATTGACATGTTTTTCCAGCTTTCTGACAGTGTCTTATCTACTCATTGTCAAGATCACTTTTATTCAGCTCATCTGAAAAAAGATGTCATGTTATACCAGTAGCATAACAGTTCATCTGTCAAAATCAGCTGCACCCGAACAAGAAACACAAAAAAGAATTGATCACACTCAAAAAGCCTAACAGTGTTGTCTACATTTCACCAAGTCAAAGATTTTTTTTTTAAAGGCAATTACCCTTGAGAATGCATTTATGTAATAAATGAAGAGGTTAAGAAAACCCAATAAACCAGGAAACGATTTCTCAACTGGCCAGCTGACTTCTCCCAGTCGAAGAAATGACACTGTAGTTTATTTATCGTTTCATTTGACAAAATCCTTACAATTACTTATAGGATACCCAACTATGCATTTCATTCAGATTATCCACACTGTTTCATGGGAATCACTGATTAATCACCATCATCCACATTTTTTTCAAGTATTTTATACAGCTATCTTTTGAAATTTCAGAGGTTTGATTTTTTCCCCCATCTTGCTGATGTGTTTATAAAGAATTCACCAAGTGCGCATGAATAAATATGGCATTCTGTGGAAAGAGTAATGCTAACTGAACAATTATTCCTTGTTATACAGCTGAAAAAATGTGCCTGGTAAAAACATAATTCTGTGTCAAATACAAATAATGTGTTCGACGATTATTAGATTACAATAAATTAAGAAAAATTCCAATAAGACAGACTTTAAATGCGGACACATTTGGAGCAATGCAGTTATCTCTGAGTTAGTGTATCGCTTAAAGGCAACCATCATAATAATGATTTTATTTTAGATAAAGTCTATTTTTGGAGTTTGCTACCAAGAGAATTTTTTTCCCCCAGGAGAGGTTTAGTCTGTATTACTTTAGTCTACTATTTCTTTTATTTTTACATCTTCCTTCACTATTGTTATTCTTACACTATAAGGGTCATATTAACCTTTCATGGCACCCAATGCTTTTGTGCTGGGAGTATCTCCATCAGCAAAATGAAACAGTGAAAACTGTATCAGACAACTGATGTCTAAAGCAATGGTATATTGTTTCATGTCTTCAACTGAAGGCACTTGCCATTTTCTCTCACTCTTACCTATTTTACTCTGACTTCACAAGTATAACACTAATTTTATGCATTTGTTCAACAAATATTTATTTAGTTCCTCGTATCTGAGGCACTGTGGTGCAGGCTTAGATAGAGTGATCAACACTATGGGGCTTACATCCAGTGAGGATGGACATAACTACCAAGTGAACACACAAGTTCATAGGTGAATACAGACTATAATAGGCGTTCTGATCAAGGTTAAAAGACGACCGGGGTCACTTTAGTTAAGGGAGTTGGGGAAACTTGGTTCTCAGGTCTAGAAACCTGGCTCTACAGCAGACCATAGTCAATAATCTCCTACTCTCCATGGTCCTTAAGTCCAATTCTTGTCCTCATAAATGAGAATTACTCTTGGAACATTTCATTCCAAGAGGCCTGGACACTGTCCCAACACATGTCCTTCCCTGTCATGAAAGGAAGCTCTGAGGGTTGCTGGGAAACCACAGGGACAGTCAGTAATTTAGCTCTCAGGAGGAGGAAGCAGGAGTGAGGGGGCTGGCCTTGAAAAAGGGGGCCTGAAAGCCAGAAAGTAGTGAAGCAGGGGGATCCACAAACTGGCTACAATCACGTCACAGATTCACAAGCACGTGAACCATACCCTTCAGTTATGGATATAAAAATTTGAAACTATCTGAAAAAACTCTTTTGAGAGAGAGCGAGCATTGGAACTCAATGTCTCATCGCCAGTATCTAGCACTCGCTCCAAGGATGCGGGTGGGAAATATAGACACAGCGACTCTCCTGGAAGTGATCTTACCACTGTAAGGAGAAACTGGAGAAACTGAAACATACATCAGAGGTAGAACTTCACATCTTTTCAGTGTCATACTGAGCATTTTCTAACAGGCTCCGCCTTAAGATTATTTAATTCTAAAATTAATAAACGTCTGATTTTACAATTTATTGCTGATTACGGAATCTGTTAAGTGACATGTTAATTTGTAGATATTTTTTCCCGGTAGACATTCAAATGACTTCTGTCTGGTAGAAAATACATCCCCAGAGGTTACAGCTTTTATTGCCCTGACAGACATTAACCATTTGTGTACTTAGCCGAGTAACAGTAACCCCACATTCTTTCCTGAATTCCTATGGCACTTGTCTCTTGAATTTTCTTTGGACTAGCTTTAACATCCTTCTGATTCCTTCATTAATGACTCATAAATATATCTTTGATAAGTGTTTATTCTGCATTTGAACGGGAGTCACATTTTTACATTTTTGAAAATTTTATTTTAGAACTACTGACTTAAAAAGCACACTTGGACCTTACATCGCTGACTGGGAAAGAAACATTACAAGTCTCAGCCATCGCAGGTAAGGTTCAGGGTGAGTTTATTTTCACTATTCCACAAGGATTTTCCAAGTATGACCTCTTCATAGAGCACGGCCAGTGCGAACCCATTCTCACAAAAGAAAACGTTCAGATGATTTTTAACAATGTTTCTTTACATTAAATCTAACTTATAAGGGATCTGAGTATATACCATTAATAAAATTAATCCAACCCAATAATTATTTGTTTAGATAGAAACACTAGATTCAGTATCCAAAATAATATTAATATTTAAATTAACAGTCAATGACGCATTTATTCCTGTCTTTTCTCAAACACTTCTGGGAAAAGAATCTTTGGTACAGACTTGAATTCTGAGAAAAACAGAGATATTAGAAAACTGAAGTTGCATAAATAGGAAAAGTAGAGGTATTAGAAAACTGACTATAGGAAAAATTGGAAATGAGAAGTTAACAGTTTATAACAGTCAAAGACCCATGGCCCAAAGATAGAGAAGGAGACGTTCCCCGGTTGAAAGAAAGAATTCTTCTTCTAACTGTAGGTTTGCTCATCAGTATGTTTGTGAACTGAGGTTATATTTCTAATGGCTGGGTTACCATCAGTTTGAACACGGCGGCCGTGCGTCCCGGCCGCGCCATGGGGAGGACGCGCACTCTGCTCTCCAGGGCACACTCCGCTCTCCTGGCGCAGCTGGCCCTCCGCTCGGGCCCTCTCTGCGGTCACTGTAAATAACGCACACAGCGTTGCAGTTTAAAGTCTAAAAATCAAGGAGGTGGAAGGGGCTGCTTTCTCCTGAAATCTCTAGGAGAGAATCCTGTTCTTTCCCTTTTCCAGGTTCTAAACACCACCTGCAGCCCTCGGCTCGTAACTCCTTCCTCCACGTACAAGACCAGCGTCACAGCGTCTTCGAGTTTCTTACGCTCCTCGTTTTTGCTTTCAGAGTCACATCTCCTTCTCTGACTTTGTTCCTTTCATCTCTGTCTCCTAAGGACCCTTGATGACATTGGGTCCACCTGCATAATCCAGGACAGTCTCTCCATCTCAAGATCCTTAATTTAATCACATCTGTAATGTGCCCATGACACATAAGGGAGCATATCTGCAGGTGACGGGGCATTATTTTCTCTATCACAGCAACTTATTTAACCTCTTCACCTCTGCTTCATTTATAACATGGAATAACCATAGTATATACTCTTCATAGGGTTGTCTGCATAATTTTTGGAAGATTTGCTGGCACATAATTAGAATCCAATAAATGTTAGCTACTACTAATGGTAATGCTACTATCTACTATTAGAAATGGAGCAAAGAAAGAGGTACAGAAAAAACAGTTTAATAAATACGTTTGGAGTACTTATTTTTTTAAAAGGGGCCTCTTTAAAAAATAATGAATTTCTGTAGTGCACAAGAAATGCTCAATTATCAATGTCACTGCCAGGTTATGCAGCAAGAGTGGTTTCGAGCCATCTGCGGGTTCTGTGGCTTTTTCTCTGTCTGTCAGCGAATGCCTGAGCTGACTTCCCATGGCAATTGTCAGTGACCTGAATCCTCCTCAGTGAATACCTCCATCTCCAATCTTCTCATTTATAGCAGGAATCAAAGAAAGAAGAGACTCACAAAGATTGTGGGCCCTACTCGCATATCAAATTCTCCCTGTGACCCTGGGAAAGAGACCCAGTCTGCTTTATTTGCATGATTCAGAAATACAATCTTCGTGAAATGCAGGGTTTTCCAGTGGAGAATATTCAAATTTCTTGCAGGGAGCTGTGTCAAAAGTGGTGTTTCTGATGTGAATTCTGTGCTGCTTCCTGCAGCCCATATTTACAGAGAGTTCTCTGTGAACCCAGGCAAAGGCACAGCAATGCGTAAAAACAAAGCCCTCCCCCGACCCCCCCCCCAAGGAGCTTTGCTTCTGCAGCAGGACCAGGCGCCGGGGGATTTCTAACGTGCGCAGGAGGAGCTGACCCACTCAGCCTCAGAGAAGTATGTCATCCAAATCGCAGAAATGCCTTCCCTCCAAGAGCAGCAGTTTTCCTACCTCTGCATATTTCCACATGCAAACATACTCCTTATTACAGTATCTTCCACCTGACCTGGGGTCCTTCCCTCACCCCTGCATCCTATCGCTGCTCCAGAGGGCTGAGGCTTCGCCAATGGGAGAGGTTGCCATTTGAAAAAGCAATGTTCCACCCATCCTCCAAGTGCATTCCTAAGGGGAAAAACACATATCCAAGAGCTGGTTCCTTAAATCGAGTTCCATGGTCCCACTATGTTAGAATCAACCGAGGAGAATCTCTTGGGGTCTCCAAAAACAGTCACCATCCTGGGCTCTGCCTGAGCCACACCCAGGAGCACAGGTTCCTGAGTGATCCCGAGGCAGGTGACAGCATGAAGGCTGTCTGACAAGAACATAAAGGTGACAGGAGTCTCTTTTCTGCAAATAAATAAACTCATTGAGTATTGAACTGTACCATGGAAAATAAATACGTTTTTATCTACACTGTAGGCGATACTTGCAGAAAATTGTGGAGGTGGTAGGGGCTTGTCCCTGAAAGATGCTTCAGGGAGAAATTGATTCGGTGAGTTAAACTATGAATCATCGCATTATTGATGAGGTCAGTTGACGAAGTCTCTTAAAGGAAAAAAAGTGGGACAGAAAATGAGTAACCGGGAAAACAAACTCTTGAATAATAGAAAATGGACTTTATATGAAGGTCATGAGAGGCTTCTTGGAAAAAACAACACACGAGACGAGAGCCTTCGTCTATGAATTCTTTGGGAATCACCTCAAAAATATAAATAGAAAAGGAGTGCGCCCGCTGGAGAGGGCTATGGACCAGGCTCTTCTGGCTACACGTGAAGTCGGCCGTAAACACTGTTTCTTTATTTGGAAACTACTGCCTGTGAGTTACTAAACAGACAGAGGTCCGGTTCTGACTTCGAGGACACAGATGAGACTGAGTCACGGTGAAACCGCGCGCGATGCGCCGGCACCTGGGAGCTGCGCCCCGGCCCGTTTAGAGACGGGGAGGTCGGCCAAGGGCTCAAGAGACCAGCAGGAAACGGGCGGCACTATTTTTGCCGAGTAGAATAAAGGAACACAGAATGATTTAAGGGACTCTTAACTTTAAAACAACTAAAATTAATTCAATAAAAAGGAAGAAGATACGAGATGAAACGCTGCACATAAACCACAGGGGAAAGGTGGCTTTACGCTCGTGGCTTTAAATAGGCCGAATTAAGGTCGGTGACCGCACTCCAGGAGGCTAGGGGACAAACGTGATCTCTGCCCCTTAAGTATCAATCCAAATTAGCCTTTTAAATAGATTCGGAACTGGCAACATCTACCACGTCAAGGACGGTTGAGCGTGTCCCTTGAGGATATAAGTTGTATTTCTTTGTCTAATATGTATTTGTAATCAGTGTTACAGAAGTCGCATGCTTATTCTGAGTTTCCTTATTTGGAACAGATGGCAGATAACTCCAACCTGTCATATGACACAAAAGAAGTTGTGGGCATCAAATGGAAGTATTAAAATGCCTCAGGAATTATTAAGACTTGTATTACCATTTAGTAATAACAAACATTTGAAATCCCATATGCTCATCTCAGAGATAGATCTCCTTTAATCAACTGCTACTGCATGAGCATAATCAATTCGTAATCTGTATAGATTTATTTATCTTATGGTTGATATTGTGGCTAATCAGATATTTTTGAGCCATCCATTTAACAAAATAGGTACTAGCCCAAGTCCTACGGCAGGAGCTGGCATTGCAACAGTGAACACATTCTGTCCTCAGGGATCCTCCAGTCTGAAGGCAAAGAAAAACGTCAGGCCACTCCCTCCATGTGTATAAATAATTACGAATTTTAAGTGGAGCATGAAACATAAAGTGCAGGCTGTATGAGGGATCTGAACACTGAGATCCAAATTAGGTTGTCAATTAGGGATGACATCTCTGACGAAGTGATATTTGAGTAGATGACCACCTATGTAAACATCTAAGGCCAGGAAAGAAGGACAAGTGGGGAGGGAGGGGTGGATGGTGACAGAAGTAAATGAGAGAGATCCTCAGGGAGTTGAACCACTTGGCAGATCACCTGACCCACTGAAAGTTTGGTTCAAGCTCTGTTGAGACAGGTCTGCTTTGGTTTGTCCTCAGTCCTAGGGCATAACACCTGGTCTTCAAGTGCGGTCTTTACTCCTAAGGCAATGCCATTCTGACTTTTCAGTTAAAAGCCCATGGTACTGAACAAGTCCATCTAAATTGGCAGGACTTGAACTCCAAAGCTGGTCTTTCCAGCACTAGGAAGATGCCGCCGTCTTTAGGTCTTTAACCCCCAGATCTTGCTTTTGCCTGGGTTCTTGGTATCTCATCTTGGGCATGTGCAGTTCAGGAGTCAGCCAAGGACTGAAGGGAAATTTGTATGCAGGAGTCAAGTCTCTCTCTCTCCGACTCCCTCCTTTTTTCCTATTCCAATCTAAATTTCCAGCCACTCTGGCAACCTTGAGCTCTGACCTCTGTCTCCTCAGCCTAGTAAAGGCTTTCTGATGTCCTGCAAACTGGGATGGGTTTTTAGGAAAAAGTCAGGTAAAAGTGTGTCTCCTAGAGTTTGTTTTCCTTCTTTGAAAAATCAAGTTTTCTCAAGTTTCTGCTGGTTTTAAGTTGAACTTCAAAGCCCTGAGCAGTTTTTTAAATATATATTTTATCCAAGAATTATCATTGCTATGGGTAGCAAGATAGTCCAATAAAAGCTACTCTGCTATGACTGGTACTGAAAAGCAAATTGTCTTTTTATGAACTATTATAATAATTAACTTGGTCTATTAATATTTAGGATTACGAAGTGGGCATATACTAATTGTATTATTCTTTATTTGAGTAGATGACCACCTATGTAAACGTCTAGAATACGTCTGGAATATATCTTAAAAGAGAAATTCCCTCTATTCTTCTATTTGGTTACCTTTAAGTATGGAATACACTGGAAAAGTAGAATACGTGTTTGATGTTTTCCTTTCATTTATTAGTTTTCAAAATAATGAGCAGGCTCAGAAGTGATCAATGGGATTTTTTTTTAGTATTATCATGAATCCAATCCATTAATCCATTCATTTAAACATATTTAATATGTTTCAAAACTGCAGGTACTAATCTTATTGATGATAAAATATTTCCATCTTTGGTCAGTGAGAGCCTCTTCAGTTGGCTCTTTTGACAATTCTAATGAGTTTTTCATAGTTTCCTTATTTTCTGGTATTATAATAGTTAACCTTATTTTAATTTTAACATAACTTCACTCATCATTAAATTAAAATCTTCAGTCTATAAACTTTTCAAAGAATGAGAAATTACCCTCTTTGATTTGGGCTGACCAGAATCTATCTTTCTTGAAACTTTGACATAATGTGGGGTGCCTCAGCTGTAGAAGTAGCTGATAAACAACCTGAGAGCAAGGACTGTATTTAATTCACTTGGGTCAAGATTTGAGCAGTTAACTTGCGGAAGTACCTTAACAAACAGGTATCCAATTCAATTATAACTTTTCTTTACAGTGAATCTCAACAATTTACTGCTTTTCACCCCCCCTCCCCCACCAGACATGTGGTTTAGAGAGATTAGCATCCTGAAATGACAAAAAGACTGTTACCTAGTTCTCTCTGGGCTTTTTTTTCAGGTGACTATTTGTGCTTTTCATGCCAGTTTCTTACATTTCTTATTAATATGGTTTCTAAACTGAAATCTACTAATGTAAGCAGTCCAGACTTTCAATATTTTTTTACATTATAAAAAGGCATACTCTTATTTTTTAAAAATTAACTAGAGTTTTGCAATGACTGACTTGTGCCACTTATTAAATAGGATCCATAACTTTCTCTGAAGCAGTGTGCATTTACACAAATAAACACCGTTTAACATTTCCGCTCATTTCCTTTTTCTGGCCCTCCCCCAGCTCTCCGTGTCCTATGCGTGACCTTCGCCAAGCTGAGCACAGCGCTCCCGAGGCTCCCAAGCCAGGGAGGTGGCCGGGAGCGACCGGCTGTTCCAGGAGCAGGTGGAAATGTCCTCTGAGCTGAATGTGGAGCATCAGGGATGCTGTCAGAAACGGTGATTTCTAGGCTGAGAAAAGGTGGGGAGTAAGAGGATTATCTAGGTGGAGAAACGAAAGCTGGATGTACGGCGACCGCCTCAGGCACAGTGCAAAGATCCTAAATCTGGAGAAATCATAAAATCATGGCCTGGGAAAGAAATGGAAATTAGGTCAGTGTGGCTGGACAGCTGATGTTTTTACTCTGTTGACGATGAGAAGGGAAGACTGTGGAATGTAAAGTGAGAATGTTTACGTAAGAACCAGAGGAAAGGCACTTGGGATTTACTAGGTGTAATCATCTGAGCAATTCATCCCTAATTAAAGAACATTATCTCCTGTGGCTTAACTGCCGCCGCCTCGGGCCATCCCCGACACACTCAGGTCCAGCGGGTTCTTCCCCTTCCTCTGCCTTAGTTTACCTCTGCCTTAGTTTACCACTGCTCGCTTTCCTTTGGGACGGTCAGTAGAGTAGCGCTTCTTCATCATCAAACACTTTCTCTTTCTTTCTTCCTTCCGCAAGTTACTTCCTTACCCACATCTCTTGTCTAGATCTGTAAACACGTTCAGAGCCGCTATGGCCAAAGACATCTGAAATGTAAGCTCTCCCTTTGAACCCATAAAACTTAGCCTCTCCTTCCCTCATTACCCAGGAAACAGCTTCACATTTACTGACATGAAAGTAGAACATGCTCTTTGATACGGATTTTCCATTCACTTCATGCTCCTTCATGACAAGTTACCGCTCTAACTCACTGGGCCAGAGGGTAATAAAAGTATGTGTGGCTCTCACAACAGCCACTTGCCCCGCAGGGTCCATAGGACCGGCGCCCACCTGTAAGGTCAGCAAACACATGTCTTAGGCACAGGGGGAGCCTGGCACAGAGATGAACACTACTTGAAAGATGGTATAACGCCCCTGCTTCAGTTAGGACAGAAATGCACTTCTGCTTTTCAAAGACATGAGTCCTTATTCAAACACTGCACTTCATACTTTAATTATTAACAGTAATGGAATAGGTGGAAATGCTATGATTTAATAACAGAAATGATATTTATATAGGTTTCAATTACATCCCTTCAACCCAGAGGGTTTAGGTTGCAAGGTTCCAATTTCACAGGCACTTGAATTCAACTGCGCCGGCAGTGGGGTTATCCTCCCTCCCTCCTGTGCCCTTTCGGAGCTCAGCCCTTCTCCAGGGCCCCTCCCGGCCAGTGGCACCCCTTCCAGACAGGCCTTCCAGTCTGAAAGCTCAGTGCCCCTCACATGCGATCACCGAGCTCTCTTGGCTGTTTCCTCAGGATACTCTGAATCTGATACTGGTCCAGAGAGCCCTCCCTCCCGAACCCTGATCCTCTCATGTGAGGCTCTACGGTCCCTTCACAGGTTCAGAAGTCTAACTGATCTGCTGCCTCCAATCTGTACCCCTCAATTCAGTCTGCATGGCCATCCTCAAATACGAACTGATCCTCCAAGCAACGCCCGTTCCTGTGCTGGGCTGGGGTACACCCCTCCGCCTGTTTGGACTATCCTACCAGCCTCCCATGCGAAATACCTACATCCCAGTTTCAAAACCTATTCCTATCATTTTTCTTACACTAATCTCGATGTATCAACCGTTTATTCCTCACACCCTACATACACTCATGCTACAGTAATTTGCATTGAGTTAGTTCCGTTTTTACAGCATTGCCTCCTCTGACCTAGGGGTCAAGCAGGCCATGTTAGTTGCCATAAACGGTTCTGTTTTACATGTCCTTGTGTGCACACCCCCACATTCCACCTCTCTCTCTCTCAATTGGTGAACAAGTTGACAGCCAGCTCTGCAGGGTCATCTTGGCCCCCCTACTGTGGCTGTTGTTCACAGTGGCCTTGTGGGTTACCTTAGCAACGTGTACACTGCTTTTTTTGGCTTTTACGGTGCAGTTGGTACTATAAATTTTCCGTTTTGAGTTTTGTGACTTTGTAGCAATTTAGATAATGTTGTGTTTGTACTCTGATGTGGAGAGTAAAAGGATTGTGTTAAATAAACCTAGCATCAGAAAGCAAAACTATTATATATTATAATAATTCCCATATTATGTGTATATATATATATATATACACACATACATATATATACACACATACATTATTTTATATTTTCTCCCTATATCCAATACTTAGTAGAGTCCTCTTTCAGCAAGTGTCAAAAAATACTTAAAAGGTGAATGCATGTTATGATTCATCTAGTTGTCAAGAGCACCAGCTCTGGAAAGTGATGGATCTGAATTTAAATCGTAGAGCTAACACAGGCTGTGTAATCCTGGAAAAGGTTCTTTATTTCTCTAAGGTGCACTTGCCCCCATGTCAGGAGACTAGAGACACACGGGCTGGCGTTGGCATGCAATCCCGCAGGCCTTCCTCACACTCCTACGAGGCTCACTTAATGGCCAGCATGGACCTGTGTCCCAGGACTGTGATTCAGGAGAGAGACCCCACCCACCTCTCAACACCACTTTTCTCTTCATAGGGATTGCGGGAGAATGGGCCTTGGACATCTGGAGAAAATCCAGTCTGATCCTAGATCTGGACTATTTCAGACAAAACCCTGCAGCTGTGTTCCTGTGCTGACAGCACCTGCAGCTCTTCCCTGAGGAAAGGGGGAGCCAGTGGTCCCATCTATTTCTGCACCAGGCGACCCAGAGCAAGCCACGGGCTTCCCTCAGCCAACAATCCCGCTTGTCTCCTCTTACTCCCGCATTAGATGGTAATGTTCACGCGCTAGTTCACTTTGTTGTTAGCAGTAAATCAGAAAATGCCTAGAAAGAATAGGATCTGACACATATTAACTGTCTAATAAATGATGTTTATATAGTATCATGCTTTAGTAAATTAATATTCTGTAAGGCTGATGCTATGAATAAGTGTGACTATGGTGTAAATGAGGAATTAAAGTCAATTCCATCAAATGCAATCCCATAAGACACTCACTCCCAAGCCATTTTGTGGTTATTTTAGGTAATCTATGAGAGCATTTTTCCATTAAGTTTATTACTTTTTCTCTTTTACCCAAAATTACACAACAGTCATTTTACATTGACTCCCAGCAAATCATTTGCCCGTGTGTTTATGTCTGAGTTGGTCGTGCTGGCTCCCGGTACTGCTACGTCAACTGTGGGTCAATGAAAAAAGGAGACCGACTAACGTGGGCACTGTGCTCACTCCAAGAGACAGCAAATGAAGTCACCGTGAAAAGAATGTTCCCTGGGGTTTCAGATCAATAAGAGAGTGTGTGGGGGGGTGAGCTATCATTAACCACACGTTAGCAGAGAACTCAAAGGAACCTGTACCTCAGCAGCTATTCCCATAGAAAAACAGCATGGATTGTCTTGTGAAACTAATGATGATTTTACATCCTAGATGGATGGGTATTAAGTGTGTGCTACTGGGAGAATTACCTAACATTTCTAAGAATCTAATAAATGGGTGATTTTTTAGGATTAAATTAGAATGTCTATAAAAACTGTACCTGGCCCGGCCGCGCATGGCTCAGTGGTTGAGCATCGACCTAGGATCCAGGCGATCGGGGTTCGATTCCCGGTCAGGGCACATGCCCGGGTTGTGGGCTCGATCAATGACTCTCTCATCATTGATGTTTCTATTCTCTCTCTCTCCCTCTCCTTTCCTCTGTCTGAAATCAATAAAGATATATTTAAAAAAACAAACAAACAAACAAAACCTGTACCTGACTCAGAGTAAGTGCTGAAAACTGTGAGCTGTCATTACACTGTGATAAATCAATATTCTGCAAGGTGGAGGCTCTGACCAAGAAGAGAAAGTCACTGTAAACATGAAACGTTCTGAAGTCTGTTTGGCAAATTTGGCCATGGTGTGGCATGTGCTTTGCTAACCTGTGATCCAAAGACAAATAAGACAGACTGAGCTCTGTGCCCCAGAGCCAAAATTGGGGGCAGGATGTCTTTCTAGGGATGATTTTATCCAAGTGTGACCTTTGTGAAGAGAGGAACTGCCATATGACAAGAGCAGCTAAGTGGAGTTGCTGAAGCCCCGAAAACCAGCAGGAAGTCGGCAGATGGTGAGAAGCAGGCTGCCCGGGGCTCATCACCACGATTCAGCAGCTGGGGGGAACACGAGCGTGGGCCTGGGTTCTGGGGTCCGGCAGGCTCGGCTGCACACCAGCCCTGTCCCCACCTATCTGTGTGGCTCAAGCCAGGCATCCACCCTAGGCACTGATCTGCTCATTTGCAAAGCGGGGGAATGCAGTAGTGATCTACTGATACTTACCTGGACTTTTTTGAATAACTAACTGCTTAATACGGTGCAGATATTTAATAATAACCACTCAAGAAAACTGGCTGCTTTTAGAATGATAAAAATTGGTATTAGTACCATTGCTACTCTTACTATTACTCTTGATGTCGATACTATGATTACTATCCAGTACGCCCTGGCGGGGACAGAATGCTTGCTGGTGGAGGTGGACACCCGGGACATCAGAGTGGGAGGGAGACCTGTGCAATCTGTACAACGTGGGTTCTCCGTCTGACAGTTTAGACAATTTCAACACATCGCCAGTCCTCCCTATGACATGCCTTCCTTGCATGCAAATAAAGCGAACCAGAATCCAACTTAACTTATATCACAACATGACAAAATATGTGTGAAGAGAGCTTTAGTGGCTAAAAAATATAAAGGTTTACTGAAAAAAATAATGATGTAGTGGAACTGAACAGTCCTGGATTCTTTTCCAGATCCTTCCATGTACTAGTTGTGAGATACTGGCCAAATTACTGAATCTCTCCAAACCTCAGACTGTTCATCTGATGACTGTAGATCATATTAATGAACTCATTGTTCTATAATAAAAGAGCATCTACAGGATGGTGAGGCTTGAGGTGGGCTATCAATATCTCTTAGGTCCCTTGCCCACAAAAAGATATAATAAAAATGCTTCATTAAGAGCAGACTAAGTGAAATCTGTGGTTGCTATCTTTTTTATGTGAAAGTATTTCAAACACAAATTATATTTTGGCAGAGGTCTTTACCTTTTCTATGAATTTATGCTGAGGACATAGCATATGTGGGTTGTTGCATGGTGTGTTATTTTTAGGCTAGAGAAAAGACAACACTCTTCGGTCTCCTAAAGATAAAAGGTTATACCAATAGAACACTGTCTCTTTCAGGAAATTCAGGGTGCCCAAATAAAACTTCCAAATATGTGGGGGGGGGGGGAGCTCTAATACCTGAAAGTTAGGATCTAGTCAATAATAGCATATTTAGATAAGTGGATACACATGTCTACAAACATGTATCTATACTATCTCTGTATCAATTTTTCTATCTGTAAGATGCTTCCATTTCTTTTTTTAAATTATGTTTTCAATCCTCACCCAAGGATATGTTTATTGATTTTAAATGCATTGTTTCCCTTTTTTGGTGTTGAGTTTCGTAAGTTCTTTATAAATGTTGGATATTAACCCCTTATCAGAGGTATCACTGGTGAGTATGTTCTCCGGTTCAGTGGTTGTCTTTTCATTTTGTTGATGGTTTCCTTTGCTGTGCAAAAACTTTTTAGTTTGATGTGGTCCCATTTGTTTACTTTTTCTTTTGTTTCCTTTGCCTGGAGCGATATAGCACCTCACACCTGTCAGAATGGCTATTACCAATAAATCAACAAACAGCAAGTGCTGGCAAGGGTGCGGAGAAAAGGGAGCCCTCCAGCACTGTTGGTGGGAACGCAGACTGGGGCAGCCACTGTGGACAGCAGTGTGGAGTCACCTCAAAAACCTAAAAATGGAACTGCCTTAGGACCTAGCAATTCCACTTCTGGAAATATATCCAAAGAAACCCAAAATACTAATTCAAAAGAATATATGACCCTGGCCTGTGTTGCTCAGCGGTTCGAGCATTGGCCCTCGCACGGAAGGGTCTCGGGTTTGATTCCCAGTCAAAGGCACCTACCTGGGTTGCAGGTTCAATCCCAGCTCCAGCTGGGAAGCATTCAGGAGGCAACCAATCGATGTGTTTCTCTCACATCAATGTCTCTGTCTCTGTCTCTCTCTCTCTCTCTCCCCCGTCTCCTACCTCCCACCCTCCCTTCTACTCTCTCTAAAAAAAAAAAAAATCAATGCAAAAAATATCCTTGGGTGAGGTTTCACACACACCACACTAAAAGAATCTACGCACCCCTGTGTTCACTGCAGCGTTATTTACAGTAGCCAACATTTGGAAGCAGCCCAAGTGCCCATCAGTAGATGAGTAGATAAAAAAGCTGTGGGACGTTTACACAAAGGAATACTACTCAGCCATAAAAAAAGAAGGAAATCTTACCTTTTGCGACAGCATGGATGGACCCGGAGAGCATTAAGCTAAGCGAAATAAGCCAGTCAAAGAAAGACAAGTATCATATGATTTCACGCATATGTGGAATCTGATAAACAAAATGAACTATCTATCAAGCAAAATAAAGACAGACCCATAGACAGAGAGCAAGCTGACAGCTGCAGGAGTAGCTGAGGGGAGTGGAGGGATTGAGAAAAACGGACAACAGTGTGGGGATTGCTGGAGGGACGGGGTGGGGAGCGGAGGAGGGTGGAGGGGCACAAACGGCGATGGAAGGAGCCTTGACTTGGGGTGGTGAACACACGATACAGTGTAGATGACGTGTTGTGGAACTGTGTGCCTGAAACCTGTATAATTTTGTTAGCCAGTATCATCCCAATAAATTTCAATAAAAGGGGGGGGGGGGAAATCATTCCTTTTTTATCTCTCTTTACATATCTATAAACTCAATTTCTGCATGGTTTGGCTTTTCAAACATCTCCTTTGATCTCAACTTCCGAGTGCTGGATAAACAAACACTTACTATATGCACATCCAAACACCTCGATCCGCATTCCAATTCTGCCCTTGGGGTTCCACTCTAATGGGATGAAGCGCAGAAATCTGGCTTTGATAGAAGGCTGCAGTCTATAGTACACGACACTGTCTGCATTTGCGTTTCCTGAGAACCCCTAGAAGAAAGGGAAAGAAGCAAATCATTGTACCCAAAGCATATCCATTTGGCCCCATCAGCCCGAATGTGGCTGAGCAGTGGCTGATCCGCTTGTTGACTGTCGTGAGGCTCACTTCTTCAAGAAAGTCGCATTCCCGGTTACATCGTAATGTCTCCCCGTCCACAGAAGTTACTACTGCCTAAACTTCTCTTGACACTCAGAGTAGTTTAAACTCCACCATCCCCATTAAGCTAGCATTGAACTATGATAACCTCAATAAAGTTTGTTTCTATAAAGGGCACATTAAACTTAAAGCATTGTGGAGAGCACAAAAAATTAAGAAACTCTCCTATCAGTATTCAAAAACTATCACCAGCAGAGAAGGTGCTCGCATCGCCGGTGAGCGCGAGCAAGGCTACGGCTCTCTGCTGGATTCACCTGCTCATCGCACTCACAGCAACAGCAACAGCAACAGCAACAGAGGCATCGCCCAGCACCCCGGGCAGGGCCGCACTCTAATTTCGGGCTGTTAAACTTCACCACACTGCCGGATAAGCACATTAAAAATCGTTAAGGGAAATTGGAAGCAATAATAATTTGGAAAGACCTGTAATTAGACTTACAGGCCCTAGGATCTGAAAGCTAGGAAGACCTTGAGAAGGATGCTAACCTGGCACAGTCGAATTGCAGGTGGGGAAATTAAAGGTCAGAAAGGTAGGGAAATAAGCAGAAAACTCTGGCATTTGTAAAACTATTATCCAGTAAGCTCTGGGGCTATGGCCCCCCGCAGCGTCAGGATGCGTCTGCCTAGCATGCGGCTCACCTGCGAAGCCCGCATCCTACAGCACCTGACACGTAAGCGGGTTTCTTCTCCCCCGCGTGACGTGCTGTAAGGTGCCCCGGGAAGGAGGTAGGGCGAAGCAGAGGTTGGTAAAATTTTATATTTCTGTTTCTCCTCTTCCTTCTACTTAACTTTAATAATCAGCTTATGTAGAAACAAAATACATTCTTCAGGCTCATGACACCCGGTTCTCTCACGACTGGATCAACAACCGAGGTCACCCGTGGGATCCCCAGGCCGAAGCAAGCGCATCACACCAGGACCCTGCGAGTGTCCTCACTTGCCCCCTTCTCTTTCTGCCGCACAAATACCTCCTTACCAGCATTGACAAAAATATTTCCTAATACACAGAAAGTAACAGGTCGGGTGTTTCACGTTCAAATGAATTGGATTTGATTCCCCTTTTCGGTCAATTCTCTACCTCCTGCCACCACCACCAATATCCCCATACCCAGTTCTCAGGCTCACGCACCACGGCCGTCCCGGGATGGCACCTCCACAGTGTATCAAACACTGGAGCATCTTTCTTCATCTCAGCTGTGCCCCGCAAAGCGTTATGTCACCAGAACTACCGCAGTGGCCTCTTCCTCACTTTGTTAACTCTTCTGTTCCCGGTCACCATCCCCAATCTCGTCCCCCTTGGGCAGTCAGTAAGATTTTTAAAGGTACATTAAACCACGTCACTCCAGCTGCATTTGTTACCGCTTAGAACAAAACCCAGACTCCCTGTCAAACATACAGAGCCTCTGGCAACATCCTCCACTGCTTGAGCCGCGCGGGCCTCTGAGCGAGCCAAGCCCGGGCCGCTCAGGGCTGCTCTCCTCTCCCAAGGTTCTTCGCACGATCAGCTGCTCTTGCCATTTCAGGCCTGGCCAAAATATCACCGCCTAAGACAGGCCCTTTCTGATCCCAGCTTCTACAGCAGTGTATCGGACACCCCTGCATCTTACCTTCTTCTTTTATTTGCTTCACATTACTCATTATTTGGGGAAGGGGGGTTTTCTTTTGTTTATTATTTATTTGCTTATCATATCACACTAGAAGACAAAACTCCACTTAAGCAGGGACCTCTTACGACCTTCTATCCACAGGACCAAGAGCATGGCTTGGCTCAAAGTGGTTCTCAATATAATATTTGTTGTATGTGGATGTTTGGGAAAGGCTGGACTTACAAAGTTTAGCAGGCTTCTCAATTACAGGGCCTCTCAGGGCGTTTCAAATGAGGGTGTGCACATGGGCACTCTATCCCCCATAACGAGGACAGTTACGCAAGGCGTTTCCAACATATTAGGTCCACATGTCTAGTTACTATTTCCCAGATCATAAAGAGGAGAACATTGTTTAAGCCCACAGACATTTGGACTCTGATAACCATACTCTTCTAGAAAGTTCCACTCTATTCCACTGGTCAAGATTTCATACCCTGGGCAGTGTGTGTGTGTGTGTGTGTGTGTTTACAGGCTCTCCAAAGCAGGGCAATGTGCATCAAGGACTGAGAACCTGGTCTATAGGCATTCAATCCTAATCAGGCCCTCTTATCCTCTGATTCCATTTTCCTGGGTGCCACTCGCAGGCTAATACAATCCCTAATTATGATTTCTTTCAGTGAACAGCTGGATGATGAATTAGCTCCATAAGAGCTCACATTTTTTTCAAAATTAATGTAACTTCATAGATTTTGATAGATGCCGCTATAATGATCACAGCATCTTAAAGGGTTAGGAGAAAAGATGCACAGTGACAGTGGCAATATTTTATTATGTGAGTGTTTATGTCTTCCCTTGTATGTCAGAATTACTTGAGGTGCTGTTTAGAAATGCAGATTTCTAAGTAGAACAGGGAGGTCTACAAATGACAGCCTTTCACATTTCCCTGATCACTTTTGAGCTATTTGAATTTTGAGAACATAAAGAAGAAATAAGATACTTAGTTTGTATATGTAATAAAAATATCTTGGCACATTCTAAGTTTTAAGCAGTTTTTCTTACAAAGGTTGAGGGAAATTGTGAGTTGGAGGATATGGGGTTTTTACTTAGCATGTTTCAGTCATATCTAAATGTTTTAATAAACATGTATTAATTTTGGAGTAATCAGTAAAATAAAGTAAGAAGTAGACATAGAAAGTGTGTACAGTGGCAGAGCAGATAGAAACATCACTTAGTTGTGCTCTGGGTACCTTAAATAAACTTTCTAAGATCAATGTCATTGGAAAAATATGCACTATTGTCCTTAATTAAATACAGGGGTGGAAAAAATTGGTTTATGGTTGTAATACAATTAATAATACACTAATTAATAAATAATACAAGAATAAACTCTGTGTTTCACATACTCACAACTATAAACCTACTTTTGCCCACTCCTTTATATTTAACTGAACAATAATATTTGTATTGTTTTGCTCCATGTGTTGAAGTTTTTTCAATATATAACAAAAAATTCTGCTATGGAATCCAATGTTTAATGGTAATTTTTCCCCAGTGTTTGTGAAGGGGCATGGGATTGATGTTCCATCACCTTATAAATGAAAAGTCCAATGTACGCTATCAGGTGTCAAATGTATGTCCTTTGCCTAAGAGACATTCCTCAATTTGCTATAAAGATTTTTCATGTTGTCACAATTCATAAAAGAAATCCTGGGTTTAAATATCTCTCAAAAATTTTATTACGTGAACGTTTATGTCTTCCCTTGTATATCAGAATTACTTGAGGTGCTGTTTAGAAATGCAGATTTCTAAAAGCTAGTGAGGTTGAACATCTTTTCATATATCTGATGGCTATTTGTATGTCTTCTTGAGAGAGGTGTCTGTTCAGGTCCTCTGTGCCCATTTTTTAATTGGATTGGTTGGTTGTTTGGTGTTGAGTTGTATGAGTTCTTTATATATTTTGGATATTAACCCCTTGCCTGAGCTGTTGTTTGCAAATAGCATCTCCCATTCAGTTGGTTGCCTTTTTGTTTCATTGCCAGTTTCTCTTGCTGTGCAGAACCTTTTTAGTTTGATATGGTCCCATTCATTTATTTTTGCCTTTACTTGCCTTGCCTTTTGGATCAAAGTCATAAAATGTTCTCTACGAACATTTTGTTTAGTACCTATGTTTTCTTATATGTACTTTATTGTTTCAGATCTTATATTTGTCTTTAATCCCGAATTAACTTTTGAACAAGGGGACAAACTGTAATCTAGTTTCACTCTTTTGCATGTGGCTTTCCAATTCTCCCAGCACCATTTATTGAAGAGGCTTTCTTTTCTCTAGTATGCATTTTCGCTCCTTTGTCAAAAATTATTTGCTCATATACCTGTGGTTTATCAAAACTACAATGAGATACCACTTCACACCTATTAGAGTGGCTACTATGGACAAGGCAAGTAATAGCAAGCGTCGGAGAGGTTGTAGAGAAAAAGAAACCCTCATTCACTGCTGGTGGGAATGTAGACTGGTACAGCCACTATGGAAAACAGTCTGGTGGTTACTCAAAAAATTAAGAATAGAGCTACCATATGACCCAGCAATCTCTCTTCTGGGTATCTACCCAAAAAATTCAAAAACATTTATTTGCAAAGATATATGCACCCCTGTGTTCACTGCAGTATTCATGGTGTCCAAGATATGGAGATAACCAAACTGTCCTGCGATAGAGGACTGGATAAAGAAGATGTGGGACGTATATACCATGGAATACTACTCAGCCATGAGAAAATAGGAAATACGGCCATTGCAACAACATGGATGAACCTTGAGAATATTATGCTAAGTGAAATTAGTCAGAAAAAGCTAAGAAGCATATGATTTCACTCATATATGGGATATAGAACTGAAACTCAGGGAAACAGACAGACAACAGCAGGGAGGTTACCGAGAGGAAGGGGGTGGGAAGGTAGGAAAGGGTAAAGGGGCCAAATATATGGTGACGGAAGGGGATTTGACTTTGGGAAGTGGGCACACGATGCAATGTACAGATCATGTACACTTGAAACCTATGTGATCCTATTATCCAATGTCGCCCTAATAAATTTAATTAATAAAAATAAGTAAATAAGCATAAATTTTAAAGTTTGTTACTTAAAAAGAAGAAAGAAAGAAAGAAATGCAGTTTTCTAGATCCTGCACCTTTTGCACTAAATCTGTGGGTGGGCTGGGCTCTGCATTTCTAACGCAAGCCAAGCTCGTTTATACTTATGAAAATTCTTCTGACTTGTGGATAAACTGTGCTCTTTTCCCCTCCCTGTATTAGCTCAAAACTTTTCAGAGAGAGAAAAGATTTTAGAAGAAGAGTTCACTAGGCCTAACTTGCAAAGACAGAAATAAGCAGCAACTGTTGTGTCATCAATCTGAATACCTTCAAAGTCAAGTTTGTGTCTCAGCATCAGACCCAGCAGAAATATATTACATAGCTTTAATATTTGCTTCAACCCTCTGAAGCAGTCATTTTCTACCCACTTTAAAACTGAGGGTAATGAAAATTATAGAGGTTATATGCCTAAAGCCACACAGCTAGAACATGGCAGAGTAAGTAATTCCAGGCTTTTTTTTTAACTCCAAAGCCCATAATTTAGCTAAGCCATCAAAAGGCCTCATTCTAACAGAATATGAAAGTGAGCAACTCACCCTAGGGGAAACTTGATATTTTATTTGAGGCTTTTTTAGTTTTTCTCATAATTCATATTTAAAGTCTTTGACACATTTGACAGTAATGCAACTTAAATTATTGCTGGACTGGGACACAGCTCTACCCAGTTGACTTTTATAGACAAAAGGGTTGTTCTATTAAACTTTACATTTTCTCAAAATTATTGGAGTAGAATGAAAATAAAAGGCAAATGTCCAATAATCAATAGGACTCTTGCATATAAATGATAACCTCCTAATAGATACAGAATGTAAAAGAATATGCCATTACATCATCAAATATATGAAGTATCTACAAGTAAAATTAAGGTAACATGTCTTATGTGATAAAAATCAAAAAGCCTTAATTGCATTTTTCTTTTCTTTGAGACTTGATGATTTTCAAACTCAATGAAGTGTTCACAGATGGTTTGGAAATGTATTCTAACCAAGATAATTTATGGGGTTAATGAATAAAAGTTTTTCACAGGATTTTAAGTATTTCCATAATGACTGTAAAGTTTATGAAGAGGTGTAATAGCATTTATTTCATTTTCAAATATTAATTGAGAACTCATCTAAGAAAGCCAAGATGCATGGAAATGCCCATATGGCAGTTCATAAGGGGATCCAAAATACTGCTGTAATAAATCAGAAACATGGGACCAGTTACATGTGGTTGTACAGCAGATTCTGTAATTACATAAAACTCGGCCCAGCTCCCACCAAAATAAACAGCAACACTAGTAGAAATTCTACACAACAAACAGGCAAACATGAAAATCTGCTGACCTCTCTTATTATGAGAACTACTTACATATCTGACTTACATATGACCTAATTCCAAGTACAACTCATTTTGACACTGTCAGCTGACATGCAGACGCTAAATATATCATAACAACATGCTGTCTAATGGAAATGAGCTCTTTGTGATGTTAGTTATAAATATTTACCAAGTATGCTTCCCAAGAGATTGTCTGGCCTAAAAGAAAGTACAAAAGAAAAGCAAAGAAAAATAAGAGCTACTGAAAAGTGGGAAATTTGCTAATATAAATCCAGATAAGAATAACTTTTAAACATATGTTGAGCAGGACACTGTAACTCTGTCTACAGAAGTTGATTCTATCTTGTGAGTATGAATGTAATTCACTTACTGTAATAGAGAAACAGCAGTGAGAGTATAGAAATCAAATTAGAAAGTTGTTTTGTTCAGTGTATATAATAAATCTCAATTTTGAAAATGAGTATAGAATTTTATTAATATAAAATAAGTTTCTACCATCCCTCAGAAACTATTCAATATCTTTAAAATATTTATTTGAAGGGATACAAAATTATTAACAATATTTCAGTGAGATCCCCTGTGTCAGCCATCATATTATAATCTGTGGAGACACAGAGTTATAAAATATACTGGTTAGGCCCTTTTTACCATAGAAGGGTTTGAATTCTCAAGACAGAGAGACCAAATGGCAGAAGGGAAAAAGCACACATAAGATACAACCTTCACTGTAGTCCACAACTATTGTTGAGACACAGCAATAAATTGTTTATGGAGGATACATGGACAGGTCATTAAGCTTAAATTTATATTTGGATAATATATGCATAATTTTGTGGAAGATTGAATTTTTATTGAGATGAAAAATAACTTTTAACTTAAAAAATCATCATATTATTGTAGTGGCAGACTACTAAATTCTGAGCAACCGTTCTGCTAGAAAAGCTGTACAAAATAAAAAATAGGAATGAAGCAATAATATTGAAGCAACAGTGGAGCAACAATAAAATGTTAAATATCCAAGATCTGGGAAACAAAAACCCAAACAGGTGAACCTACCTTTGAGGACCTTTTCTCTTTATAAGTGACTAAAGGATTCCTGAAAAGGAAAGACTGAGACACTGAGAACCTGAGCAGATCTTCTGACAACTTCACAGAGTTAGGTACAAAATTTTAGTTCTAGATCCCTCAAGGAAGGGATACCTTGTAAGCTTCCACAGGTTTTGTGTCAGAACTTTGAGAGTCTACAACTTAGGATAAACGATAGGTCAGAGAGAGACAACTCCTCACAGAGATTAAAACTCAGTTTCCGATCTTCTCAGTCTGTGAAATTATATTTAGTCAGCGATGTCTAGTGCTCCTTGCTGCCTGCAGAAGCAAATGTAATTATACTCTGGAAAAAGAAAACTGGCCAGATCCCAAATTATTTGTATAATTTTTCACATATAATGTCTTATACCCAATAGGAATAATAAAACAGCAGCAAAAACTTTATAGTCTTGAAAATGCACACACACAATAATAAATAGGAAAGGCAACAGCTCTGTATTTAAAGACCTTGGAAATCATCACTCTACTGTATATAAGAAAGCCAGACAAAGAAAATCAATGACTTTTCTTAGACCCCTTAGAAAACTGAGGTGCTCTGGACTGAACTGCGTCTCTCCAAAATTCACGTCTTGAAGCCCTAACCACCATGTGATGTATTTGGAGATGGAGCATTTGATGGGTAATTAGGTTTAGATAAAGTCATGAGGGTGGAGCTCCCATAATGAGTTTAGTTTCCTTATAAGAAGGAAAGGAGACCAGAGCTGTCCCTCACTTGCCAGGGGAGAACACAGCAAGATGACTCATGTCTGCAAGCCAGGGAGTGGGCCTCGCCAGGAACCAAATCAGTCAGCAGCTGGATCTTGAACTTCCCAACCTCCAGAACTATGAGAAATAAGTGTCTGTTGTTTAAGCCACCCAGTCAATGCTATTTTCTTATAAAAGCCTGAGCTCGCTAATGCACATGGCAAACCACCAACCGCCCTGAAATGTGGAGAGAAAAGATTACCCAAAGAATCAGAGCTGAGATCTATCCACCTAGAGGAGAAGCCCCTGGTTCCACAAACTGATAGGAACGCTTCTATGGTAATTTTGATGAATTGATGGAGGCTGAGTGTGGACTAGCATGAGAGTGACAAACTCCTGAGGACCAGAGTATCAGAGGGCCCCGCACCTCTGTGGCCTTACCTCCAGGAACGCCTTCCATGTTCTCTATGGAGATCAGGAAAAATGTCCTCCTGGCTCTGGCAGGGAGCGGGGAAGGTAATCACTGTGAAATATATGCCCAAAGTGCTCTCCATAACAAAGGCCTACTGTCCAAGGAAAAAGACTTTGCCAGAGCCTTATCCCAACTAGGAAAGGACATTCTGCCCCCTCTAGTTTCCTTACTTTTCCTGTCACACATAAGGAAAAAAGTCTATCAGCAGGAGTCAGGTCTTCAGTGATATAAACTGGAAACTCAATAGCCAGAAAAGAAGTAAACGGCCAGGGGGAAGGGGAAGCTATACCACCAGAGAAACACTAGTGAGGGTCACAGTCCCAAAACAAAGGCTCACTAAAGACACTGACATTTAATTGGAATATAATAGAATGCTCTCATCCCCTCACATCACACCACCACACCAACAAGACTCCTATGTAACAACTGAAAAAATGGCAAAACTCAGTCTCTGAAGAGGTTGCCAAAAACAAGAGGAAAGGCTAAAACACAGGTATTATGTGATTTTGAAGACTGTGGCATCTATAGCACCCACAGGAAACATTAAATAAAGCCCAACTCCTAACCATATTAATATAAATCCTCAAATGAAAGACGTACTTACCTCACTCCCCATCACTAGATAAACATGTCCAGATTTCAACCAAAAAAAAATTGTAAGGCATGCCAAAAGGCAAGAAAAAACACAGTCTGCAGAGACAAAACAAACACTAGAACCAGACTCCCTTTTATGTCACAGATGTTGGAATGATCAGAGTATGAATTTAAAACAACTGTGATTAATATGCTAAGGGCTCTAAAGGGAAAAGTGGACAATAGGTAAGAGCAGATGGGTGATGTAAACAGAGAGATGAAAAGTCTAAGAAAGAACCACAGGGAAATACTAGAAATCAAAAACACGGTGACACACGTACAGAATGTCTTTGATGGGCACAGCAATAGATTCAACGCAGCAAGGAAAGAATCAGTGAGGTAGAAAATAAGAAAACACAAACTTCCCAAACTAAAATGCACAATGAAAGGAAGCAGAAGGAAATACCCAAGCACTGCGAGATAAAGGCAAAAGTTGTAACGTGTGCATAAGTGGAGTACTGGAGGGTAAAAAAAGAGAGGCTGGGACAAAAGAAATATTTAAAGTAATTATGGCCAATGACTTCCCAAAATTAATGGCAGACCCCAAACAAGAATTTCAAAGAATAGCAAGCAGGCAAGAAATCAAAACTAAATCTATACTGAGTCATAACACATTCAGACTTCAGAAAACAAAAGGTAGAGAGAACACTTTGATAAAAGCTGGAGAACAATAAATAACTAACCTATAGAGAAACAAAGATAAGAATTGCATTGGCCTTCTCAACAGAAAACATGTAAGGAGAGAGTGGAGTGAAATATTTCAAGTGTTGAAAAAGGTAAAACTAAACCTAGAATTCTATATCCAGGGAAATTTTCCTTAAAACATGAAGGAGAAGTAAAAACTTTCTCATACAAAAACTGACAGAATTCATTGCAAGAAAACTACTCTGCAAGAAATATTTAAAAGGAAAATAATATAGGTCAGAGACTTGGTTCTATATGAAGAAAGGAAAAGCATCTGAGAAGAAATAAAAGGTTAAGATAAAATAATTTATTTTTCTTATTTTAAGTTACAAGGTAACTGTTTAAAAAATAATAGTAAGAATGTATTGGGTGACTACAGAATATTAATAAATTAAATGAATGATAGATAGCAATGTCACAATGGATGAAAGAAGAGAACTGGGAATACGCTTTTGTAAGGGACCTGCACTGCTTATTAAGTAGTATAATATTATTTGAAGATGGACTTTGATTAGCTGAGGGCAGTCACTAAAATTTTTAAAAAGTATAATTGAATCATATAAAATACTCAATTAAACTGATAAGGCATCAAAACGGAGAAACAAAGACAAATACAGCAAACAGAACAGTTACAAACATGGTAGATATTAATCCAAATATACCAATATTCACTTCAAAAGCAAATAATCTAAAAAAAAAAATTGTGATCTAAATACACTATTTAAAAAACAGATCATCAGGGTACAAAGAATGACCAGGCCCAACTACATGTTATCGATAAGAAATCCAATTTAAATATAAAGACTAAGACAGATTAAAAGTAAAGGGACAGAGAAAGATATGCCATGCTAATGTCAAAAATCCAGAAATAGTAAAATTAAAACCACCGGATCAATAAAACAGTAATTCAAAAGAATTTATTGTGCATATAACAGCAGTTCAAGAACTGGGAGCCTTCAAACCAAAACTGATATAAAACTCAAAGGGTGGCTTACAAAGTAAAAAGGAGAAAGTTGTTTACTGTTTACAATGGTTGGTTATTACGATTGGGGGGGGGGGTTTCAGACAGCAGGGGCTTGGTTAAAACTGATTATCTTACACCATTTTTAGGAAGATGCCTAAGTTTCTTCTACGATTATCAGAGGCATTTATAATAAACAAAGTTTTGCTTATGTTCATGAAATAAGCTAGATGTAGTTTTGCTTACATGGCTTAAATGGTTTTGTCTACTCGGGATTTTCAAGTTTGGTTTTCATTTTGTGTTTTACTTTAACACACTAATGTGAAGAAAGCTGGAGTAACTATATTAATCTCAGACAAAGCAGACTGCAGAACAAGGAAGATTATAAGAGATACACAGGGAACATCGTAAGGTGAAAAGCAATCCATTTTCCAAGATGGTATAACAATCCTCTACATGTATGTATCTAAAATCAGAGGGTCAGAATACATGAGGCAAATACTAATAGAACTGCAAGGAGAAATAGACAAATCCATTATTATAATTGGAATAACTGATATATCAAGGACACATAAAAACAGTAAGAATATAGAAGACCTGTATATCTCTATTAATCAACTGGGTCTAACTGACATTTTAGAATATTCCATCTGAGAACAGCTCCATCCAAGCTCAAATGAAACGTTCACCAACATAGACTGCACTGTGGGCTCTAAAATGCACCCCTAAAAATTGAAAAGAATATAAATCATACAAAGTATGCTCTTAAATCAAAATTAAACTAGAAACCAGTAACAGAAGCATAGCTAGAAAGTCCCCCAATATTTGGAAATAAACCAAGAGTTAAAGCAGAAGTCTCAAATTTTAAAAACTGATCTAAATGAAAATGAAAAATACAATTGATCAAAATTTGTGGAATACATTAGCACTTATAGCACAGATTAGAAAAAACAAAAATCTAGAAATAATCTGTTTCCATGCTACACAAGATAATGTAGAGCAAGTCTAAAATACGCAGAAGAAATAAGAAATATTAGAGCACAAATTAGTGAAATAAAAAATTTTTTAAAACATTAGAAAAAAAATCAACAAGACCAAACACTAGCTCATTGAAAAGTCTGCTAAAATTGACAGATTTCTAATCAAGGTCTCCAAAGAAAAATAAGAGCGAGAAGACACAAATTATGAATATCACAAATGGAAGAGGAATCACTGCCACTGAGCCCAGGGCATCCAAGGAAGAAAGACGGAGTAACGAGCTAAGGATGGGTATTAAGACATTAGGGGGAAATACAGTAAATTAAAACCAGGAATGAAACAGGAAGTGATAAAAATAAGGCTTTGAAAGGACATTAAAATTAATGATACCCAAGCAAGACTGATCAAAGAAAAGAAAAAAGAAGGAACATTAATAACTGCTATCAGGAATGCAAAAAAAGCATCTTACTTTGATACTACAGACATCAGAATGATGATAAGAGGATATTGTGAATCATTTTATGCTAATAATGTTGAAAATTTAGTGGACAAATTCCAAACGGCAGCGGACCAAAATGGATGAGAAAGGGGAAGATCTGAGTTCCCTACACCTATTGGAGAAATTAGATCCATAATTTAAAAAAATTCCCATGCAGCGCTGGCAGGGTGGCTCAGTAGGTTGGAGTGTCATCCCGGACAACAAAAACTTGCGGGTTCAAGCCCAGGTCCGGGTGCATGCTGTAGGCAACTGATCAATGTTTCTCTCTCTCTCCCCTTTCCTCTCTCTCTAAAATCAATGGAAGCATATTCTCAGGTGAGAATTTAAAAAACAAAAAACATTCCCATGCAGAAAACTCCAGGCCCTCGTGTCTTCCCTAGTAAATTCTTCTGAAATTTAAGGACAAAACGGCAATCTTATATGAGCACCTTCAAAAAGTAGAAAAACAGAATGCTCCCCAACTTGTTTTTTGAGGCCAGTAAACTTTGAAATCAAACTGACCAAACACTTGCAACAAGGAAAACAAAAGCCAATCTTATTTGTAAACACAGTTCTAACAATGCTTTTAAAAAGTTGCAAAATTATTCTAAAATACAGAAATATAGAAAAGTATAATCAATCATAGCTCAATCACATTTATTCCAGAAATAAAGATTGTTTAATATTCAAAAACTATTTAATGTAATTAAATTGAAAAAATACAGTCTTCTAAACAGGTGCAGAAAGAGCATTTGATTTCTGTCAACATCTAAACATAATTAAAACTTCCAGTGTAGGAAGGAACTTCTAAATCTGTAAAGAATATCTACAAAAATCTTACAATAAGCATCACTTGTAAGAGGAAATGCTGAGAGCTGCTTTGAGTTTGGGAACCAGACAAATATGTTCTCTATAGGCCCCTTCATTCAACATGCAATGCCTAGTGTAATGAGAGAAGTAATAAGAAAACATTTAACAGGTAATAAAGATGGAAAGGAAGAAAACTGCTATTATTCATAAGTTGCATAATTCTGTATATAGACTTTTTTTAGTCTATACAGAAAGTTTAGCAAATTTGCTAGATATAAGTCTATATATCTAACAACAACACTAACAACACTAAACACTAATGAAGACATAGTGCAACAAGAACTCTCATAACATCGTTAGTAGAAATGTAAAGGGACAGGAATCACCAAGATACTCTTGAAGAAAAACAAAGTTGGGGGATTTTATTTGCTCGATATCAAGTCTTACAACGTTACAAAAAAAAGGAAAGGAAATGTCTTATTGGCAGATGGTTACTCAAGCAGACCAGTAGAGCATAGTAGAGAATCCAGGAATAGACTCAGCACATATGGAGACTGGGTTTTTGACAGTGTTTGCAATGCAGAGCAGTAACAAACAAACAAAACAAAACTCTTTTAAGTGCATGGTGCTAGGTGAATGGATTATCCACACTGGGAAAAGGAAAAGAAAAAAAATTAAAATAGAAGGTTAACTGTCTTAAATCATGTGCAAAAACGAATTCCAGTAAGATTGTAGACCTCAACGTGAAAGGCAAACAATAAAACTACTAGAAGACAGCCTAGCTCGGTATCTTCATCACTTGAGGAGTGCAAAGATTTCTTAAATATGACACAAAAGGCACTAACCATAAGAGGGAAGACTGATAAATCAGAATGTAGTATGCATTAAGAACTTCTGTTCATTTAAAGATAGTTAAAATCATGAAAAAAGAAGCCACAAAACGGGAGAACCTGTTTTCCAGTAGATTATTATACAGAACATACAGAGAACTACAAAGCAATGGGAAGAAGAGGGACAGAAGAAATATTTAAGTGACTAACAGATCTATGACATGGTGTCCAACTTCACGAGTCTCGGGGGCTTCAAATTAAACCCACAGAATGCGAGTCCTGCACACCAACCAGAATGGCTGAAGTTGAGGGAGACAATAAAAAGCTAAAAATAAAAGAAAACTAACAATACTAAAGTTGTCAAGAATGTGGAGTGAAAAGAATTGTCATTTTTTTACTGTTGAGAGTGTAAATTAGTACTCTCCGTAACAAGTACTTCTGCATACGCTACTAAATTAAAAATACATTTATTTCATGGGCCAGCAATTTCACTCTAAGAATGTACCCAACAAAAAAACCGGAACCACGTACCAAAAGACATGCCTCTGCGTGTTCCTGAAGTGTTATTTAGGATGGTCCTAAAAGACAACTCTCATGTCCGGACAAGCAAATTCAGATACATTCACATGATGAAATGCTGTAAAGCAATGAAATAAATCAATTATCCCTAGACACAACAACACGGATTGTTCTACAAGCACAATGTGAGCCAGAGAAGCCAGGTGTAAAAGTCTGTGTGGCACTGATTTCTTTCCTGTACAGCTCCAAGCGGGCACTGGCAGTCCTAACAGCGATCACCTGGGGGCCGAGGGAGGAGCAGGCCAGGAGCTGCTGGAAACACCCTAATATTCTTGGCGTCGGCGATACTTGAGTAGGTGAGTTTACTTTTTGGTAATTCAAAGAGCTGTACCGAGGATACATGCCTTGCATATTTTTCTGGATGTGTGTTGTACTTTAACATAAAAAGTTAAATGAAAATAATCATTCTAACTGTGGAAAAGAAGTAAGTCCTTAATGCTTCAAAAGATAGTTCAGTGAAGACAAGATTTAAATTTGCATGTATTTATCCAAAAGCAAAAAGAGAAGATTTTAAAGAATACCTCATTAAAATTGTATTTTTCACTTCTGTGCTTTTTTTTATAGCTCATTAAGAACACCATGAAAAGTACCTTTCAACTTCGGATTTCAGATATCACATAATTTATCACTCATTATACCAGAATGAGCTCCATTAACAGCTTCTCTTTTTATCATTAAGATTACAAAGAATAGTGGCATTCTTATGACCATTACCATTAAAATAACTATTGTTCAATAATGAAAGAAAACTGAGTTCTCTATTAGAGATATTATAAAATTTAAAGTAAATTATTCCTCACTTACCTCTCCATTCTATTAATGTTTTTATAGTTTTTCTAATATACTGATTAGCCTTCAGAGTGCTTCAAAATGCTATTTATTTATTAAATGAATTGCTAATAGTTTTCCCAAGTAGAAACTTAAATATGTGTTTTGGGAAGAGACTTAAAAGAAATTAACCAATATCTCCCAGCAGAATAAAATCAAATATCAACTTTATTATACTTAATCTGAAAAACTGAAATGTTTAAAAAGCATGGATAGAGTTCATTTAGCCCTAATTGTTTGTTCCTTACAGTTTTAGAGTTAATGGCTCTCATTTAGGCCTCTGCCATTCATTGAACATACATTAAATATATTATACTATTAATGTATGTTATATGTGCATTAAAGTATATTGTAATGTAGGTTGTGTGGTACATTAAATATTACACACCTTATTTAACCGGTGAACACTGTGCCTTCCTTTAGATCATAACCTGAACGTGCACAGAAGCCTGTCACTCAGGAGGAGCTATGCAGCCTCAGAGGCGCCCTAAATGTAACACTGAGGCTTAGCGGATACAAAGACTAATGGCCTCTAAAGTATTCTAGCTGAAGTTGGTGCCAACTTTAAATTTTACCAAATATTTTTAGAATGCACAGACAAAAATATAAATGCAGTATTATTCTGGGTTGTTTAACCTTCAGATTCTTTAAAATTTGGTCACACAATTAAAGTTTCATTACAAAGAAAGTCAAAAGAGACACTGCTTTATTTAGTAAAGAATGTAATCAGGGAGCAAAAAATGTGCAGACTTTCTTAACCTATTCTTCACCAAAGACCAACTCACCTGTCCTCTGGGAGCAGATGTGAATAAATACATGCAGCAGACACCGGGGTAGAGACTGGCGAAAGGTGTTTTTATTTTAATCAATACCAACACCTGCCTACTTGCACTGCCTTCTGAAATACCACCAGATGCAACAAGGCAACAGAACTGACCAGTAAGCGGCTCGCACACCCATGGGTTTCTCGATATAGATCATGAAGCAGAGGACACAGAAAACAAACGCTCTAGTGCGCGGGCTCCATTTCTAATGCCGGGACGCCTGAGGGTTGGGGAACACTTCCTCTCCTCAGCACAGATACCGCAAACTCACTTATTCCGTGTTCAAGTAAATGACAGATTTTCTCAAGCCCCAATCATCATGATTCCAACAACTGAAAGGTTGGTTAATAATGCCTTTGCCCCCTCTTCATAAAGCGAAATTAAGGACGTCCATCCAAACCTTTCACCTGGAGACCAGCTCGCCCTGGAAAGAGACGACTTGTCACGGCTCTTAATAGACGGGACCTACCACTTCGGAGCTGGGGAAACTTGAATGAGATATATTCCCAAACCTCAGTTTCTCCATCTATAAACTGGGGTAAGAAATAACTACTTCCAAAGTTTGAAGTTCGAATTAAGTAAAATAAAGAGGGGAACATCTCATCTCCCTGGCTCATAAAAAGCCTTGACAGAGGGCATTGGTGGTTGCCGTGTGGTGCAGTGGTCAAGTCCTCACAGGAGGCCCTCTGTCACCGACAGCTAATTAGTCTAACTAACTCGCACTATTTGGGCTTCATATCCGAGTCTCCCAGCTAAACAGTCCAAAGAGAAATAGCAACTTCTCTAAATGTCCTTCCATCAAAGTGCCAATCCCTTTTAGGGAGTAAAGCCAATACTTATTTGAATGTAGCTGGCAATATTTTTAACCTTAAGACAAAAGATATCAAGAAAATATTTCCCAGAAATGTTACTTAAAAACTGCTTTAATTTCTTGAATGCAGAGCTTTATTTCTTTTTTAACTAGTTTGTGTTTGAATATAAATTTTGGAAATTATACTTCAGTGATGTAATTATTGCACCATGCAGCAATAAGAAGTTCCTAAATACCCATATTATTTCTGTTTCAATGCAACTGAGATTAGCTGATGAACACCTGAAAAATATTTCAGAAATCTAAACACAGAAAATAATGTTTACAGATATCTGCATGGATTCCTGAAGTCGGTTTATAAAATACTACACGTGGGCTTAATGATACTGCATGGGTATTCACATTCTGCTTACTTAAATTTCAAGAAACTACAATATTTATAATATATAAAATAACCATAAGCATTTCCTTAAGGAAGCAGATAAAATGCCTCGTTGCTCTCTACAGATAACGAAACTAAAATGAATGAATCTGAAGGCAGCCTAGAATTCTAGTGACATGGCATTGGGGCTTATTATTTCACACTTAAATAATATTTCTCCTATTTCAATATTCAGTGTAGAGTCCATTGTTCTATACATTCAAATTTTCCTCTGAACTCTTCAAGAACAGTCACGAATTCTTAAACTACAAATGTAACAACCGGAAAGGAAATAATGAGAGGCACAGTGACCTAGTCTGGCTCTGTTCCCTCACACAGGAAAAGCACGGCTCTGGGAACAGAATAGGCGCCCGTGCTCTGAGCACACAGGCCTCCAGCAGCTCCTCGGGGATTCACATCTGGCCTGAGGAAGAGGCGGCGAGCGAGGCAATGCTGTGCAGAGAACAGGCTCTGGCATCAAAACTGCCCTTAACACAAATCCGTATCTCTTATTAGATCGAGGTCTTGGAAAAGTTATACTCTTTATTTGTATACTGGGAATAATAAAATGGATTTTTCCAGTTATCTGTTGGAAATTTGAAAACCAGCCAGATATTTGATGATGTAAATAAGTTATTGTTAAATTTTTTAGGTTCTGTTTTAAGAAAGGCTTTTATGTTTCAGAGATTTATACTGAAATAGTTAAGGATAAAAGACTGGGACATTTGTGATTTGATCCAAAATAATACAGTGGGGGAAAGTATGGGGGAGACGATGGGGCAGGACTGGCCATGGGTCGATGGCTGGCGAATGTGCGCAAAGGTGTTCCTTTGGCTCTTCTTTTTCCTTGCGTGGGTGGAGCAAGTGCAGGTGGTGACGCTGTGATGAGTAAATGAACCAGTGTATGTTCAAAGCCTTTCTAGAACATACACTGATTCATTCGTCTACTTATTTATTTTGAAAGTTTCCTGTTGAAAGGCAAGAAACTTACCGTAGTATATCCAGTCAACTTAAAAGCTCTCAGTGCACCACACAAAAAAACACAGTTTTCTTTAGTAATGAAAATTGATTATGTTTGACAAAATTTTCAGTTTTATAAGTTATACTCTTTAGCTATGTTTTTTTTTTAAAAAAAAGTGTAATCTGGGGACCTTTTGCATGCTATACTTTATGTTTCCAAAATAATTTATTTAGAAATGAGTGATAATGAAAGTTACAGTTCTCCATTTTATTTTGCTTGGCAAGTATACTGGTCAGATCCAAGGGGCCACAGGGAAGGAGGAATCACAGTGCTCCTGTGGTTTGACAGGGGTTTCCAGAATAGGTAACCTAATGTTACCTTTGATAGTAGCACTGGTATGCTCACAAAGAGTGACACTGTAAAAAACATAATGCTGCTGCTGAAACTCTCGTTTACAACTGCATTTGTGCAATCTACTAATTTTGTATTGCTTCGGTTCAGAATTCAAGATATTAAATTATTTCCTTATTTGAAATACATGCTTTTATCATACATTTATCATAAATTCTTTACCATAATGTCATGGTCATAACCTCTGAAGTATTCAAAATATGAGTGTTTACGTAAAGTACTCTGCAATTCTTCCATTAAATCTTAAATTGTTATGCCTGTTCACTGTGCTAAGCAATCTCACATATTCATTTAATGCTCACAAAAATCTTGGCAGAGCCTTATATAAAGGCATCCATGTTGAGCACCTTCAGAAGGATTAATCAAGCTTTTCAAACACCCACCTGTACTGAGAAATTCTAATTCAGCCCCTCAGTCAAACTTACTTTGAGCTGTTTCACTTAAGAAGTAATGAATGATGTATTAAGAAAATGAACTGCAGATGAAACCCTTGTACAGGTTCCTCCAAAGGTCAGATCTAAGGCATATTCTTAAACTCAGAGCCTTGGTTGCTTCCTTCATCCCTACCAGCAATAACACCCGGATTGCCCAGATCACAGCACAGTCTGAAGATAATGCTACTAAAGGGGTTTACTCTCTGTGGGGCTGCACACTGGCTCACAATAAGGCATGCTAGCACACCCAAATCCATTTGATTAAAATAATTTGTAATTTATACCAGACATTTTTGAAGACACTGAATTACTTTCAAGTCCAGAGCACTAAAATGTAATTACCCTGGCAAATGCACTTGATGGAATATTATGAAGCAATTAAAATGGTGATTTTTGCAGACAATTGAAAAATTAGCATGCTCTCTTCATTACTTAGGTATAATATATGATTGTGTGATCAGCATACTTATAAGTTAATTCAAAGTTAAGCATAATAAGAAAGGAATAAACATTATACATCAATGTTTTTATAACATTTTAAAGTGATAAACTTACAGATTTCTTTTTATAACTTCTTCTATTTTACAATTTTTAATGTTATTATAATGCTTATATATAGAAATGTAAAAAAGGGGGGGAAGCAAAATATATTATTCTTTTTTCATCTGTTAGCCTCTTTTCTCTACTAAAAATTCCCTTGTCCTGGACATTATCAATTTCTTGGACATGATCAACTGTGTGGATATTCTGGATTGCCTCTCACCATCGGTTCCAGTGACCTCGTGAGAATATCCCCAAACCGATTTCTGATTATTGGCAATTTTCTAATAACCTAATGCTCTAAATGCTTTCTAAATTTGCCTTTTGACAATCATATTTTTAATCAAATCCAAGAACAACAACAAATACAGGTAACTCCTTGGGAGTGCTTATTCCTTTGCAGGCTAGCAGGAATGAGTTTCCATGCATTAACTCATTTCATGGCCTTCCTGTGAGAGAGATTCACTTTCTTCTCATTTTACAGAGGAGAGAACTGAAACTCAGAAGGGTGAAGTGACAGCCAAGCTCACACAGTTAGCAAATTAAGAGAGAGAAAAAAACAGATGTATGAACAGACGCTTACTATTATTATTTTAAAAGACAATAAGAAGGAAGATACCACTTTGTGCTTAAAAGGCTGGCAAAAGTCAGCGGGATATGTGGGGACATCCCATGTTGGCAGGCACGTGGGGCTACGGGAACCCTCACAGATTGCTGGTGGGAGTGTAGACGGGTAGAGCTGTTCTTGGGACCACCCTCGCATTGATCAATCATTGATATGTATATACCCTATTACCTAGTGGATCTGTTTGTACTTACACATCCAAAAGTAATCCTCGCGCAGGGGGCGTGGGGCCATGCACGCGCGATGCGCTCCGCAGCACAGTGGCTGAGAGGCGGAGGCACGCGGGTGCCCTGGCTGCGGGGCTGGGGATTCAGGAAGCGGGAGGCTGGCACGCAGCGGGATGCGGCAGTGGGCAAGCCCCCGGGCGACTCCGGATGCATGCTGCCGGCGGGTGAGGACCCTTCCTCCAGAAACCTCACGTTTCCTTTGGCATAAAATCTCTCTCTTCTCCCCCTCCCTCCCTCCTCCTCTCACTCTCTCTCATCATATATTCATTTGTTCATTTATTCATTTATTTATTTATAATGTTTGCGATTACAACCATGAAATTGTATTCATGAAATGACAGAATTGATGAACTGACTATAACACCAGTATTTTATGGTGCAGGCCTTATTCTTTTGGGTTATTTACTGCTACTCTTAGGCATGTAACAGCTGCTATATATCCTATCCCCAGAAATGCAAACCATAGAAACAAACCTGCGTGCTCCGTATCTGGCGTGCGCCGCATGCACATCCCCAGGCTCCCTTCCCGTCGCCCCACAGCCCTGCTCCCTTGGACAGCACGCAGCCAGCCACTGCCTGTTCCAAGGCCATTAATATTTAACCCCTATGACTGAATCTCCCTCCCCACGGTTCTCCTGAGAGTGACGGCTCAGTGATCGCCAGCATTCTTCTGCCTGTCATAGAGAACAACTTTTCTCAGTTCTCGTTGTTCGGTTATTACTTTTGCACCATCCCTGCCCTCAGCATCACCAAGGACTCGGCCTGCAGACTGCCCGCCGCCCTCTGGGCTCCCGGCCGGAGCATCACCTGCTGCCCAGAGCCTTCCCTCCCGGCCACGCAGGGTGTTGCTGTTCCTGCTCCTGTAGCCCCTGCATCCCCATTCCCGTTTACTGAGACAGAAGCTGGGCTGCAAAGTCCTATGTCCATGTGTCCTTGTGAGATCCTCTAAAAAAGGGCAAGTGTCTTACCCATGATTGATTCTCCTGCATGCATCTCGCTGCCAAAGGCACAACACTAAAGAAGTATTTGCTGAATGAATGAATGAATGATTTGATGGGAAGGCTCAGGAAACGCTCATCCTCATTACACACATCACTCCCAGCTTGAAGAATCTTCCAGGTCAAAAGCCTTCAGTGAGGAATGAAGCACGGCCTTCTGCAGGCTCGAGGGCGATTGCACACCAGCCTCTGGCTCCTGACCTTCACCTGCCCTCCTTGAGCTCTGCTGCTCTTAATATTCTCACTTCTCCTCTCTGCCTTCTCTCACAGTGAACCTGGGGTGACTCCCAGCTCCGCCTGCACAGGACACCTCTTTCCGAATGTCTCTCACTACTTAACTTACACACCAAACGCCCCAGCGCCACTCGGGTTTCCAGTTCCCATCTACCACTGTGTTCCTGCTTCCTGGGGAGCTTCTCATAGCTTCTTGTGTTTACTTTGACCTGGTTGTTTTTATAATAAATAGCTTCAGTCATTCACTGTGTGTCCAAGCTACTGAGCTTGTAGAAGATGCAGGGATTTTATGTGCAAGTTGGGAAGGGTGAGGCCTCCGATCCTTGAAGGGTAGTTTTTTTGTTTTTTATTTTGTTCTGTTTTGTTTTGTTTTGTGTTTTAGTTTTTCCTTTTCTTTTTCTTTTTAAAATTTTTTGCAGGGTAGTTTTGAAGAGTGAGCGATCTGTGTGCAGATCTGTAGTCCTGGCCGACATGCAGTAGGCCTGAGGTGCAGGACGGACCGTGAGGAAGATAAAAGCAGCCCCGACTGCTGTTAGCTGCGGGCCAGGCTGGTGCTGGACTGTTCAACACAGACAATATCACAGACACCAACGCCCCACAGGGTCACTCTGTGACTGTGATGGAGGGGGGCAAAAACCAGACCACTGTGTTATCCTGACGGAATGCATGCCCAAACTAGAATAACTAAACCACAAAAGTGAGCGAATGTCCCCCTAGCACGAGTGACTGCTCCTTTTTCGCAACTACCGCTTTAGCTCTGTCCCATCCCTCCACCTGCTTTATAAAAATCGAGACACTCGAATAGTGTGCGCCTTTCCCTTGTTGTGACAGGGAGTAAGCCCAGCTTTGTGACTATAGTTCTGTTTCTGGTGGGGTCTGGCTGGTGGAAAGCAATGGCAGCTATTACTGAAATTGGTATGTTTGCTATTACACTGAATTAAAGAAACAGCTACCACGTGACTTTCAGGAGACATGAAGTCATCATCACTTTTGTTCTTTGAGATACATAAATGCCTAAGAAGTCAGTAATCATTTAAAATATGTCCTATTTTTAGTTGATGTTAAGATCTTTCCTAATTTATGATCCAGATCATTTCATCTTAACCATGTTCAGGTTAATGAAAAATAAAACAGCAAACTTTTCAGGGGGCCACAATGTTGTTGGTGCCCATTACTAATTTGTAACCAAGATAGAACTGCCAAAAGGTTCTCCTTGTACATTTTTTTACCTACTTTTAAAAAAATGTATCTTTACTGTTGAAAGTATTATAGATGTTCCCCTTTTTCCCCCCCATTGATCCCCTCCACTCTGTATCCACACACCCCCCCCCAGGCCTTCTCCACACTATTGCCTGTGTCCAGGGGTTATGTGTATATGCATATAAATTCTTTGATTAATCTCTCCCCACCGAGTGGTACATTTACACCATGGAATACTATGTAGCTGTAAAAAAAAGAAGAATCTCTTATCCTTTGGGACAGCATGGAGGGACCTGGAGAGTGTTATGCTAAGCGAAATAAGCCAGTGCGAGAAAGACAAGTATCGCAGGATCTCACTCATATGTGGAATCTAATGAACAAAATAAACTGATGAACAAAACAGATCCAGAGACACAGGAGCATGGAACAGGCTGATGAGTCTCCTTGTACATTTTTACAGAAGATACTTCCAATATGTAACTTCTTGAAATAATTATCACACTCTATTTTGATAACCTTTAGCCTGAAAAGGGAATAGTGAAAGTGAAAAATATATTGATAATGTCAAGACCCCTGATCTCCTCTAAGAATCTGACTTGAGTAATTCCAAAAGGTCGTGCTCTCCCTAAAGCCAGATTTTAATGCTCCCCACCTGTTCTCCACTAATTATCATTATGGCCATTTCAAACATACAACTGTCTAAACAGGAGGAATGTTTGGGGGCTCTAGTCACACTGATTTCCCTAGTTGTTCTATTAATTAGCAGAAACTTATTCATCATGTTATCTAGCCATGACTTTGGGAAAAGGCAACTGTGGCCATAAGTAAAGATGACCTACAACCTGTTAGTATTAATTGGAAGAGAAGGCACAGGAGGACGGTTTCGACTTTGAGAACTTTCCATGGTAGGAAGACATAAATGATGCATCACTCATCACGGCAGTTGAATTCTTTATATACACCTTCCAGGTTTTACACATTCGTTCACTGACACTGCCTAGGGCTTCTCTGATAATGATAACATTTTAATTGAACTAAATAAATATTTAAGTAGATACCAACAGTGTCTAAATTTAATTTCAATAAAGCCATTTTATTTCATAGTATAATTTATGATTAAAATGGTGAACACTTTCATTACGAAAGTAATTTAAATATGTTGTGACAGAATTTGGGGGAAGAGAGAAAGGAAGAAAAAGGGCTACTCACAATCCGATTACTCTAAAAATTAGCAGAAAGCTGGGTCATTTCTTCTTGCCATCTGTTTATAGTCCTATCTGTTCATTTTATAATTGTAATTGAATACCAGTAAATACAATATTGTTCATGTTTATTGCAGCTAATCAACATCTGGAAGACATTTGCTCTACTTACACTTTTCAAACACTCTGAGGTATGCACATGTGTGTACACTTGCAAATACAACCTTTCCAATTTCAATGACAATCCAGGACATGGCATCTGTGATTTACAGAATAAACTCCATTTAAATAGACACTATTTAAATAACTTGCTCAAAGTCAACTTGCAAAAGAAGTAAACATCCCTGACCAACTCTACTCTAACACTAAGATCAGAGCCTCTCATGAGGAATGTCAAATGATAAGATGAATTTTAAAAGGTACATACTTTCTCATGAATTTTCAGATGTTCCAGAAGCCAGAGCTTCCCCATAATAAATAGACATAACTTTTCTCCCTGCTCCATTTGATTTTTTTCTTTGGCTCATCCCCACAAAGAAGTAAAAACAAGCAAGGGAAATAGCAGACACGCTGAAGTGCTCGCAGCCTAATAGAGTTTGTTTCTGACAGGGAGAAATAAAATAAGTCATCTGTATTGACTGGATTTCCCTCTGACCTCGCTTAGGCCCCTAATGCTTAAGTTACTTTATAGCCACTTGGTAGAGCCAACGGTTCTGTGCAGAGGCATCAAGGAATGCTCGGTTTTGGCCGGTGTCGCAGCGCAGAAGGCCAACGTCGCGTCTTGGGGAGGCTGACTGAGGACGCAGCTCATCGTGAGGACGGCCTGCCCGCCGCACCCCACCTGGCTCCCGGGTGCCCTCCACTCCCCCGTGGAGCCTCTCACCGCGGCCCAAATGCACCATCATCTGCCCCATCCCCGCTGCTGCCCTAACTCTGCATGTGATCCCCCCCCTCCTGACCCTCAGGAGACCCCCCTAAAACCCTGCCCAACCCCCCAGGCAGCTGGGGCGCTCTCCATGCCGCGCCACAATGCTCCCAGGGTTCTCAGCCCTCTCGGCCCCCTGGGCTGTGATCCCTTCGGGTCCCAAACTCTGTCTCATTCAACTTTGCACACCGAGCAGCACCTACCAGGTGCCCGGTGCTTAGTACGTGCTGGCTGATCGGACACACGATCCTGAGTGACAGCCCGCAGCAGGGGGGCTCACTTCCATTGTCACTGACACACAGACTCGTGAAGTAAGGGACACGGTATAGAGCAGGCTTGGCTTGGTGGCACTCCCCCCACCCCACATTTCCTGAAATGATTAATACTTCATTGAGTTTTATCGATCAGTTCAACACATTTCCTATCGAGGGCACATTCTGGAGCTTCCCAGTGAATGCTGAAATTGATTCTGATTGTTGGGACTAACCACGGCAGAGGAACGTAGCAACTGATAGGTTCCTCTGCCCCTTAGAGGAAAGGCTGTAAGGCGGTCTGGGAAGAGGGTGAATTTGGTAGAGGCCCTCTGAGTGTCAGCAACAAAGGACTAAAGGAGAGCTCAGCCTCAGAGTGAGACTCAGACAATCGCGGTTGTTAAGGCGCTTCACAGGCTTAGAGAGATTAAAATCTTTGTGCTAAAACCCAGGAGGCTATTATGCTAAGATCCCATTTCTCGGGCTTGGCAAGGAGGGAGAGTGGTCAAGACAAGGCCAGGCAGGAAGCAGACACTGGTTTGAGGGCTCTGGCTTCCTTCCTCCCCGCACCCAGCCGCGGCCACCCGCCCTGCTGTGACAGCTGACAGCGGTCTTCCGAGCTGCGCTACTCGGGGGCATCTGTGCAAAAGGAATGAATCTGTGCCCAGGTTATCTGTGTACCTGTGCAAGCTTTAAAAATTTAAATTCCAGGTCCATTTGTTTTTCCCTAAGGACTCAACACACACACACAAAGTAAGTTTTTCTTTGTGTTTGACTGAGGCACATTTCCCAAACGACAATAGGTGACAGAGCAGAGCTGGCAGTATTGGCTAGAAAATAAGTCTGCACTAAGTACACACTGGCAGAAGGCATTTTCCCCCATTTCCTCAAGGAGGTGCTCCTATTGTTTTCAGTAGACTTACACTGTCTTGTTTTAAAAATAAAAAAAGGACAGGAGGAGACAGTAGGTCTGCACTGTGACTTTCTCTGGACTTCTTTCTCCAGTAGCTATCTTTCTGTTGGACTCATTATAGATTATTTAATATTTCGGTTTGAGAGCTTTGATTTCAGTGTTAATACTGGCTGTCTCCCTTCGGGTGAGTTATGTTTGGGAGCATTTCCTTAACCTAATTCTCCATTTAAAATATATTAGGATCTGTTTCTAATGCCAATTTTATTAAATAATTTGACACGTCTTACTATGTACCGATACGAAAAACACAAGCTAAGTCCTGTGGCACAGCGCCACTCAAACTTAATGTGCACTGGAATTTCTTGGAGCTCCCGTTAAGATGCGGATTCTGACTCAGTAGGCCTGGAGCAGTGCCTGGGATTCTGCATTCCTAATGACCACCCCTTCTGGATGATCCGGATGCTGCTGCTCCTGCAACCACACTTTGAGCAGCCAAGTGGTAGAGCTTAAGCTGAGTGGGCATGTCACAGAGCAGGCTCGTTAAGACACGACTCCGGGACCGCACTCCCAGAAGCTCTGACCGGGTAGGTCTGGGGTGGGACCTCCCATTCTAACAAGCTCCTGAGTGACGCTGATACTGCTCATCAGGAAATCAGACTTTGAGTATTACACGAGGAAATCTAAGTTGAGTCATAAAATGCCAGCCTGACCTTTACTAGGCCAAGCACAGTTTTGGCAAAATAGGACATTGTAGGTAAACACTGGCGTGCTGCAGAACACTCCCCATAAAAAAGCAATTTCTGCAAGTCAGATACAAATTGGAAAGACTGCCACTGGTGGGAAAGAAAACTGCAGATGGGTTGACTTTTTCAGTAGAAAATAATAAGAGATGTCAAATAAAGTAATATTTGAGGTCTTTACGTTGGAAATGCTTACCATGTCTGATTCTTCCCCATATAAAAGAGGGGACAGTAATAATCTTTAGGCTTTGGCCAAAATTCAGCATGACTTACTGTCCACATCAATAGACAAAAGCAGTTAATAGGAACTAAAAGAAATACCAGACTCTATACTTTCCAAAGTTCAGGAAGGTTCAACCCAGAAGTGGTCAAAATGAGTTCAATTTAGCTAAGCAAGCCAAGGAAGGGCAAGGGTGGAATAAAAGTTGACAAGGAGTAGACTTGCGGTCGTTAATTTTACACATGAGATAACTTTTAGTATCTTAAGTTTTCCCTTGTATTTTGTGTTCATTTTACCTTGTGGAAATTGACTGATATATTTATGAAAACACTAGAACCAGATTAATGACTCCTTCATTTGTTTTAATATATAGCCCACTTAATCAATAGTCTACTAACTGTGCATTTCTAAATGTTCCAGAACCACTTTATCACTTCCCCAAATTAGAAAGAATGGTGTTTTGCTGTGTACAGGGAAGTATTTATTTCCGTTTTAATTTTTATACCAATGTTTGAAAAATGCTGACTTCCTAGGAGAGTGCATTCTTGGCAGCACACAATGCTGCCGCCTTTCTAAGGATGGATGAAATAAACCGGTGCTGTAATGAACTCTCTGGGTAAACGTCTCAGTAACGCTCCTGACACCACAAGATGCTGACCGAGCTGAACCCCCAGGATGGGAACCTGCAAAGTAACTGCTACCCGCCTACACTTGAGGGGGATTTTTATGCATCCCCTCACTTCAGTGACTGGTAGGAAAACAACACCTTTCACTTTGGGGCAAGCACCTGTTAATGACGAATATTTACCTGGGTTGGGGTTTCAGAAAAATTCTTTTTTTTTTTTTTATGGAGTATTTTCACTAGCCTAGAAAACAAGGGAGGAGGGGGCTATAGCCCTACTCTGCTTATATAATAGTAACAATGGGACCCTTGAAAATAACAATAGCTTTACATTTACTGAGCACAATCTATAGGCAGCACATTAGGCAACAGAAATAAGTACTCTGTCATCCTACCTCGTTCTCATGACAACACAATCTCCTCTATCTAAACCTCTATTAAATTATATTGGCTGACAATATGCAATCAAGATTGTGTCTACGTTCAATGGTTTTTTTAAAATAACATTAATTTTCATTACTTCTTCGCTAGGTTATTTCATGAACATTGATTCTGAAGTTTCAGGGGACAATTTCTTCTCTTTTTTAGCACTGTGCAGTTGATCTTACCATATTTTATCACAACGGCTAATTAGAAAAATTTTAGAAATAAAGAAGTATTACTTAGTACACAATTTATAAATACATAAAACAATAATTTATCTCACACTCCAAAATGACAAAACAATGAGATAAAACCAGTTATTTTAGCTCTAAAGGAAGAAAGACTATTGGCTTGAAAGGAACAGCAAAGTCAATCAATATTATGAAGAGCGGCCACGTTAGCATAGTGAGATCTGAAGACTCACTATAGTGAGCTGCTCTCAAAATACCAGTTCCAGTCTATCCTAGGATGCTTGACGTAGACACCTCAATACTCACTGTTGTGTGTCTCAATGGCTTTTCAAATTTGTGACATCACATTAGACTAGAAATACTATCTGACAAGTATGTTTACTTTCTCTGGCATGGCTCTATACCAAATAACCAAAAATTTAGCGGTTTAAAAAAACACAAGTGTATTGTCTTACACTTCTGTAGGGCAAAAACCTGACACAGGTCTCATCGGGCTAAAACCAAGATGCCAGCGGGGTGCGTTCGTCCTTGGAAGCTCTAGGGGACAACCCACTCACCTGCCCCCCGCTTCTACAGGCTGCCCTGTCCCTGGGCTGGCAGCCCCGGCTCCCTCTTCACAGCCAGCAGCAGGGCGAGTCCCTCACGCTGCAGAAGCCTGGCCTCCCGAGGCACCTCTCCCTCCGGACCCCCTCTCCGGCCTCACTCTTTCTTCCAGGGGCCCTGGTGATTACGCTGGGCTCACCTGTGTAACCCCAGGTCCTCTTTCTGGGCTAAGATCAGCTGGTTCGCAACCTGAATTCCACCTGCAGCCTTACGTCTCCTTTGTCACATAAGATAGCAGTCACGGGTTCTGAGATTTAGGACATGAGTATATTTGGAAGGCTATTTTGCTTGCCACCGTAGGATATTATTAATGACACATATTCATTTATTTTGTCTAAGTATTTCCCGAGCACCTAATGTTTCCAGCACCGAGTTAGGCTCTGGAAAACTAATATAAACAGTGTGCCCTGGCCGGGTTGGTTAGAGCACTGTCCTGATGCCCCAAGGTTGCAGGTTTAATCTCTGGTCAGGGCACATATGAGACTCAACAAATGAATGCATAAATAAAATAACAAATCGATGTTTCTCCCTCTCTCTCTAAAAATCAACCAATAAGTAAAAACAATGCAAGTATGATCTTTATCTTTCAGAGCTTACATTTTAGATTTTAGTCTTATTAACTCTTGAGAGCAAACACAGAATTGTTTTTTTAAAAAATGTGCACCACTGAGAAGGCGGAAGGCAGAGGCAGTTCCAAGAGACAAAAAAGGTACTCTCTTCAAAATTTTGCCTGAGGCTAGTTCTGTAACCAGGTTATAAAGTTGTAGAAACAATATACCAGAGTTAGTGACCCATATCATACTTTTTAGGCAAATAGAAAACCGGTCAATTCTCCTTATTCTCAGATTCTGTATCTGTAAATTTGTCTACTCAATAAAACTTATTTGTAACCCCCAAACCAGCATTTGTGGTGCTCTATAGTTATTTGGACAGGAACAGAGTGGTGAAAATTTTGAGTTCCTTCACTGCATGTTTCTAACTGAGCTGAAACAGGCAATGATCTGCTTTCTTATCTCAGTTCTCATACTGTAAACAAGTGTCCTGTTCATGGTCTAGTAGTGTCACATTTTCACATTTTTGTATTTTGTTGGTGATTATGCCATTTAAAAGGGCCCCTACACAGCAGAGCTGAAGGCTACCTAGTCTTCGCAAGTGCAAGGCTGTGAGGAGTCTTATGGAGAAATATGTGTGTTAGATAAGCTTCATTCAGGCATGAGTTAGACTGCTGTTGGCATGAGCTCAGGGTTAATGAATCACCAATATAAATTAAACGAGGTGTCTTTAAACAGAAGCACACATAAAGCAGGTTATATACTGATTTGGTGAAAATGTGACCAGAGGCTTGCAGGAACCGAAGCCTGTCTTTTCCCAGGGGCAGTGGTTCAGTGTTCACTAATTCGGTGTTCACAGAGACTTTATAAAAACATAATGATCATGAACAAAGAGAATTAACTGTATTTACTGTATAATTCTTGCTGCTTTAAGTAAACTGGAAAAATCCAGAGAAAGCATCAAGGCAAATGAACGAAATGTATTGCGTCATAAACAATTATCTTTAAAGGTTTGGATGGGTGGATAAAAAAGCTGTGGTACATTTACACAATGAAATACTACTGGGTCATAAAAAAAGAAGGAAATCTTACCCTTTGTGATGGCATGGATGGACGAGAGTATTATGCTAAGTGAAATACGCCAGTCAAAGAAACATAAGTACCATCTGATTTCGTTTCAAATGTGGAATCTAATGGACTAACAAACAAAATAGAAACAGACTCATAGATACAGAGAACAGACTGACAGCTGTCAGAGGGGAGGGGATGGGGAACTTGGTGAAAAAGATGAAGGGATTAAGCAAAAACAAAAACAAAAAATACTCACAGACACACACAACAGTATGGTGATTACAGAGGGAAAAGGAGTGGGGAGAGGGTGAAGAGGGGTAATGGCGATGGGAGGAGGCTCGCTTGGGGTGGCGAGCACACAATACAATACACAGATGATGTGTTACAGAATTGTACACCTGAAACCTATATAATTTTATTAACCAATGTCACTCCATTACATTCAATAAATTTTTAAAAATAAGATTTGTAATTATGTTCTTAACATATAAGCTGCTTCATACTTGACAAGTTTGCACCTGTCAAGTGTCAGAATAATTCACATGTATAGGTTCACTATATTTATGCTTAGACAATTTCTTTTAAAATACTGTAGCTGGCTGAATAGTGACTACAAATGAAATCACTGATTTTTTTTAAATTTTTAAATACACACTTTAAATGCAGCTCGTGTATTGAAATACATGTTTTCCCTGATCCCATTTCCCATTTTACCTTATGTTAGGTATATTAGGGGGATTAAAACAACAGAACTATAAATATAGATGCTGATTAATTATAGTCGGAGAAAATCTTGTAGGAAATGTGTTGTGCATACATGTGCGCTTTTGAAATTATTTTTAAAAGCTTACAAGAATGTAGATGAGATGATTTCGAGGTTCTTATAAAGCTTGGCTGACATGACCAATCACCCTCCACGAGTGCTCCTGAGAGAGGAGGGAAGGGACCTGTCTGCCCCGTCGTAAAGCTCCACACTAGAGGCCAACCTACTGATCGGCTGCTCTCTGCCTCGCACCCTCCAAGTGTGGGGAGGTGAAGAGCAAGCCGGTCACAAAGTTATGCGGCCCCAGGGCTCGGGCATCACTCAGGCTGAAGTGGGGGAGGGGGTGTGGAGAAGGAATACGCCCCCCCCATTTCCCTTCTTTCCCTTATTGCTCTTTTTCTTCTGCATTAAAATCTGTTCTTTCCTTCCTTTTCTCTGTTCCTTGATAGCAGCAAGCTTCACCTCCTCCCATCTCGCTCCCAACCCGAATGCTCCTGTATCAGAACTGACCTCACTTGGGTCTGGACCCCTCCCACGCCTGACTGAGGCGACCACACTCACGCTCATCGTGACATTTTATCCACGTCGGTCCTAATGGCGTTCGTAATTGTCGGCCTTATTGCAAGTAAAATTACACTGTGTAAGAATGGAAACTTTAGCTATTAAAAATTTAAAGAGGAGAAAACGATTATCTTGCATTAAAATTTTTATTATGGCCATTTTCAAACATATACCCAAGAAGGGAAAAAAGAGCAATAAAAGTCACACATATCCGGCTTCAAAGACTGATTGCCCACGGTCAATTTTCTTTCATCTATACCCATGTCCCCTCCCAGTTCATCACCTTTCTTACTAGATTATTTTAAATTCAGTCTCAGACATCGCATTATTTCATGCCTAAATATCTCAAAATATATCTTTAAGGGATAAGAATTCCTTTTGAAACAAAAACACAATTTAATTTCAACACCTAAAATGTTGGCAATAGTTCTGTAATATCAGCATCCTGTGATAACTGCTTATCTATTGAAAGTGCCTGTGTGTGCTTGTGTGTGCGATATTTTCAAGTCAGGATACAAAACATTTCAATACATGCACTTGGTTGTCTCTCTTAAATCTCTTTATACTGATGGATCGCTTTTCCTTTCATTTTCTTTCAGTCTGTTTATTGGAAAAGGCTGGCCATTTATCATAGTTTTCCATAAGTTTGCTCCTTGCCTCTCTATGGTTTCATGTGACATGTCCTTCTGTTCCTACAGTGCTCATAAACTTGCTAGATTTGGGGGCTTGATTTGACTTTTAGCAAGAATTCTTCAGAAAGCCTGGTCGGTGTGGCTCAGTGGCTGAGCATCAACCTAGGATCCAGGAGATCATGGTTTGATTCCCGGTCAGGGCACATGCCCGGGTTTCGGGCTCGATCCCCAGCAGGGGACGTGCAGGAGGCAGCCGATCAATGACTCTCCCTCATCACTGATGTTTCTGTCTCTCCCCCTCTCCCTTCTTCTCTCTGAAATCAACTTTTTTAAAAAAAAGAATTCTTCAAAGAGCATATTGTATACTTCCGTCAGGAGATGCATTATACCTATTTTTCTGTTTTTTATGATGTGATTACTGCTGTTCTCTACATTATTTCATTGGAGATTATTAAATGGTGACATTCTGATTCCATCATCCCTTCTTCAGTATCTTTTTTTAATCTAGGATACTTCTGTAAAGAGAGACTTCCTCTCATCAAATATATGTTAGTCTGAGATGCAGTTGAATCAGAAAAAGTAGAGAAATACTTGACTTTTCCTCTGTGAACCAGTGTTCAGAATATTAAGTTGATTCCCTAACATCTTTCAATGATGGTGATAAGGATCTTTTCATAATCTTATAAATTCATGAATGTTTAACTTACTTGGTGCTTTCATCCATGTCTGGCATTATTCTTATTAATGTTCCAATTGTTTCATTTTGGCCAGTGAAATCCTTCTTGAGTTGGCTCTTGAGTCTTTTATAGCAAGAATCCAGCAGTCTTTAATAAAATACTATTTTTCTGGTGTACAATATTCCAGATTTATTTTGTACATTTCATGCCCCAGGTCTGAATTCAGCCATTTCCCACAAGGAATCTTAGGCCTTTTAGAGTAAAATGGTATTTGGGGCCCACAATCTAGGTGCTAGGGTAAATCATTGTTTTAGATTGGTAATAGACAGAACTAGGAAATAGTTCTATTTTCCTTAAGAGAAAATATATCTGAAGTTCATACTGATAAACCCAATTCAAATTGATTGCAGGATATTTACTTAACCTTTTCACATTTTAGATTTCTTTTTTCTCTTATACTGAAATTATTATTTCTAATAATATTAATACAATCACTTAACTGTTTTATCAGAATAACTTTTAGCGTCACAATATAATAAAATAAAATACAATTAGTGTCATTCAGTAATAAAGTGTGACTGAAAGAAATTTAAGATCTTTTTTTTTGTCAATGAGGGCACATAAATTATTGTGTTTTAAAGTCCCTTAAAATACTTCCTTTCTGTGTGCTTATGCCTTGGACTCAACATAAAGGCTTATCTGTTTCATTTACTTTTGATTTTTAGAACTAGCTTTCAAACTTTTATTTAATTTTGCTATCTAATTGTTAAATTGTGTTTGTCGCCTTATAGTCAAATCTGAAAACCATGGTACATTCAGAAAAGCCTGGCATCTATCCCTGCTCCACCCTTCCCCCTATAAATTGTCGGAGAGGTAACATTTTCCTAAAATTGTCTTATTTATCTTCCCATTAACTGAAAAATATAAATAAATAGGTAAATATGTGTCTATTTCTACTCCCTTTATTAAAACAAATGCTAATAGACTCTACCCAATTTCTTCACGGTAATTAAACAAATGTGCGGGGTAGAGGTAAGCCACATGCTAATCTTTTTAAATGGTCTTCACTCTCCAAGGATCATCCAGAGGAAAGTGATGATGCTCTGAAGGAAGGGAAAAGAGAACCCGGGAAGTCCCAGAGGAAATTTTGCGGCCCTTGCTAGCCTAATTTCTCAGGTATCACTGGCCGCCTGCATTCTCCTTCCACTGGCACGAGGCTGGAATTATTTCTACGGCTTCTCAGGAGCAAACTGAACATCTCTCAGAGTCTCCGCTGGGCAAAGACTTGGGAGGAACAGGGAGGCCATTGGGTCTGTCTCAAGTGTCAGCTTTGGGGACTCACTCCAAAGGCACGAGATGGCCTCTATGTTAATGCGTCTAGGGGCTGCTAGGTTGTAGAGAATGTCAACTTGCAATAAAAGGCTCTTTTCATTAATACTGTTTCAAAATTCAGCCCATCCAATAAATTGCATTTTAGGGAAGACAGTGTGAAAAGTGTTGAGAGCTTGCTGAGAATGTTTTAGGAAAAAGTAACTATGGGTAAGTGACAGTAGGCAATAGGGAAAAGAGATTTGGAGGGATGGCGAAAAACTTGGGAAAGTTGCAGGACACATTCCCAGAGGATAACAGAAGACAAGGTCCAGGGGTGGCTGGTAATTAGTAACAATAGAATCATCATTATCATTGCAGACGCCTAACTTAAAAGAAAGTAACCGAGTCCATGATGGGTCATTATTTCTTAGCATTCTCAAGGTGCACATATTGATGTTTGTGGTGTGAAAGAAGCCTCCTGCCTGACTTCCTGAGCACACATTGGCTCTATCCTTGGTAACTTCTACATCATCTCAAACTTTAAATATTTATGGGTGGTTCGATTACATGTTGTTCTGTTCCAAGCACTGTCTAGCGGTAAGAACACAGCTCTTCAGCTATATAGCATCTCAAATAAGCAACTTATGAATGTTATCAAGAGAATAAAAATCCCCCTAAACACATTCAGTTTCAAAGTCATCTCTTAGCCACCTTCCTGTTACTGTGCTTGAGTCTACTCACATAGCTGTGAGCATTTTAAAGATGGACAGAAGGCAGAAAAATTACAAAATACGAAATGCACCTGTCATTTCCCTTTAAAGTGGAGCAACACTGATTTCAAAGTAACCTTTCAATCTGAAGAAAAACATGGAACTTGATTCCTAATGCTCTTTTCATCAAAGAAACCAAGACCAGTTGTGGGATACAGAGAGGCCTGGAACTGATCAGCATAAACAAACCCCAGGCCAGAAATAGCATGATCCCCTCAGCAATCATGGGTACCTGTCACCACCTTAAAGCCCACCTGATTTCCACAATCTTCTATATATTAGATGCCACAATCCTCTAGATATTCTATCTTATTTAAATTAAAATGAATTGTAGTGTATGTCATCTAGTCCTAAATACACAGGGTCATTTCAAACCCTATGTATTTGAAGTTTTCTAGAATAATATAATTTTCTAGAATAATTTAGAATAATATAATGGGCCTAGAATGTCTTGAGATACTGCAGTAAATGTGAGTTTCAGTCGATAGAATGTTTTTCTCAAAAAATATGCAGAACATTCACTACACAATTCTGGCTTCCTACATCAAGCATTTGCTGTAGAAACTTTGAATGCCATTAAACTAGACAAATATACTCACAGTCAAGGGCTTCACACCCTGAGGTCATCAAGATGTACAGCATTATATAGATGTTAAGCACATCTTTTAAAATCTGAACTTAAGCATAGAGAAATCCTTCACAAATCATTAACCCAGGTACAGAACAAGAAGCCAGAATATTACACATCCATGAATCAATTTAGGAAAAAGATGAGGACCATTGTCCTGGTCAGAACCCGCTAAGATCAGTCAGCAATGATTGAAACTGATGTGTGCACATAACTACCAAATCAGAAACAGAATATAGGTTGTCGCTCAAAAGAAAACGTCACAGCTTGACTAATCTCCAGTTCCACTGGGAGGAAAAACATGATTAATAGATGCATCTCACAGGAAAGATAAAACGGGTCTGAGTGATTAGGGTGTGACCTCTGGCTGCGATCTACTAGGTAGAACAGCAATAATAAGGCAAAATCAGTAAGAGTGGCGTATGTTGAAATCGACTCAGCCGATAACACAAAGGGAAAAGGCAAAGTAAAACCAATGCCAACTCCAAAGAAAGTTTAAATGAGAAGATAAATATTACAACTTAAAATTTTAATGGAAAATTGTAAACAGAATGCAAGCTAGTAAAGGAAAACTAACTCTAGACTGTGGGGAGGCAGCGTAAGGTGTTGAGTTCCCGCTAATTTCATTCTCTTTCAAGGTGTGTGAACTTCCCTGGGATGCCTTCCACAGTCACTTCCAAAAATTACGATCCTCTTGCATTCTTTCCCCCTATTTCCCACATCTTTCTGTGAATTGGAGTGATTTGTTAAGGACCTGAGAGTAGAGCTCAGACTTAATTAGATCCTATAATAGCCGAGGAATGGTGCAGAAGGAAAGGCATGCATCTGTGACAGTTAATTTTATGTGTCAGTTTGTCTGGGCTAAGGGATGCCCAGGTAGCTAGTAAAACATTATTTCTGGGTGTGTCTGTGAGGTTGCTTGATGCTCCATGAAATACAAATTAGCACTTTGGGACCTAATGTGAAGTTTGCTCGCCTTTCCCAAATGCTATAGCTCCATGGAGTCAGTAAGTATTTTTATGTCGTCTGCCATTTCCATATAATTTTTCTTTCTTCCTCATGAAAATAAGCCAATGAAAGAAAAGAAAGAGCAAAAACACATTCCTTCTCCTTGTATAATGAATATTAGATGGTTGTAACAAACTCTGCCCCTCTCGGCGTGGGTCCTCTCCCAAACTACAGGTCATTTCCCCTCTATTCACTGCAGAATTCTCAGTAATTCTCTGCTTCAATATCCTTTGGATGACCCATAAAACACCCTCGACTTAAATCACCTTCACACACTTCTCTTCAAAACTTCCCTGCCCATGACTTGGTCCTTAATCATTTCCTGTGATTGCACAATCTCTAAAATTGTAAGTGCTTATATTATACTCTTTGATCCTAGACCACTAGATCTTTCCCTCTCCCTCATTCCCATCCTCTCACTTTTATTTGCTCTTCAGCCTCAAGAGCCATCCTCTTCCTTTCATCTCAGCAATGGTTAATTTTATGTGTCAACCTGGCTAGGTCATGGTACCCAGACATTAGGTCAAACATTATTCTAAATGTTTCTGTGAAGGTATTTTTAGATGACACTGACATTTAAATCAGTAGACTTTTGAATAAAGCAGATTACTCTCCATAATGTAGGTGGGCCTCACCCAATCAGCTGAAGACCTTAGTAGAAAAAAGACTGACCTCATCAGAAGAAGACAGGAATTCTGCCCACAGACCTCTTTGGACTCGAACTGAAACTCTTCCCTGGGTCTCCGGCCTTCCAGCCTATCCTGTAGATTTTGAACTTGCCAAACCACCACAATCACATGAGCTAATTCCTTAAAATAAATCTAAGTGCATCCTGTTGGTTCCATTTCTCCGGAGAACTCTGATTAACACATCATTCCATCCCTTACGTGCTGCTAACGCTGTGGTACTTTCCTTCCTCTATGCCCTTGTCCTTTCCTCCACGGAACCCCTGCAGATTGCAACGCTGGGTCACGCTAAGCGCTTAGGCCCTCTGCTCCTGCACGTGGGCATCTGCCCGTGGCTGGAGGACACCAAACGACAGGGCACACAGGTGCCCCGTTTGTGGTCTCCAGCCTAAGATGGCCTCTCGGGGCTATGCTGGCATTCTTTCCCCAGCTGCTCCGTTCTCACTTCACCCCTCTTTGTTCTCAGTAAATACAGGACCTTTGCACATCAAGGGACTTTTCTACGGACTGAAGTGCAAACCTATCTTTACTCGTTTTCTTCCTTCATAAGAAGATCCGCCTCTCTTCAAAGCTAAGTGAGATCTGGATCCCCTTGCTCCATCGCCTCCTCTGGAATCACCTCCATATCCAACCTCCGGACTTCCAAGGGCTTCACCACTCAAGTTATAATCCTGCTCAAGTCTCTCCTCTATCTGTCTGCGCATCACTCATCCCTGTCTCTTTATCACTGTTCCACTCCCCTTCTCTACACGGTCAAACTACTGGGAAGAGCATCTGCCATTTCCTCTCCCCTCCTCATCTCTCCTTTCCAAAAAACACTGCATCCCGTCAGCTATTACTCTCACCCGCTTCACCTGTTGGCTGAATTGCTGATAACCTCAGATCTATTGTTAATTTTGCATGAGGGATTTTGTTTGCATTTCATTTTGCAAAGCTCCCTTCCCTCCTTCCTTCCTTCCTTCCTTCCTTCCTTCCTTCCTTCCTTCCTTCCTTCCTCCCTCCCTCCCTCCCTCCCTCCCTCTCTCCTTCCCCCTCTCCCACTCCTTTCCTCTCAGGCTCCTTCCCTCTCCTCCTCCTCCTCACTTTCTTTTGCATTTAATTTTCACACAAATTCTTTCAAGAATGCGTTACTGCTATGCCCACCTTGCAGAGAAGGTAAAAGCAGCTTGCCCCAAATCACACGGCTTGTAAGAGACAGAGCCTGCATCTGAAGGCATGCAACCTGGTACCAGGTGACTTCCTTCACTGCCATCCGCAGGCTCTCATCTCTTCTTTCTGCGCGCCATAGCTCTGCTACTTTGAACTCGACTTGATCTGACACTCCAGCTATTCAAATCACTCTCGGCTCAGACACGAGAAATAGAGCCATTGTTTCAGAAAGTGAGAGTAGCCCATATGGAAATTCAATGTTGTGAGTACATGAATCCAAAGGGTTTGATTTTATAAAAAAAGGAGACTGACAGAACAATTCCTTTGCAATTTAGAGACATTTCAGTATTTACTCGTCACCTTTGACATGCAAATTTTTAGAGAAATCACCAATATCACTGTGAGCTTAATTAATTCACATGTTTATTCTGATCTAAGGATAGAAAAGCTATTTCCAAAGTGGCATAGTAAAAAAATGTTTTAACCTTTTGTTATTTCAGGTGTAAAGATGGAACCGCTATTACCATAATAGCTTTGTAGCTCTTGGGACAATTTTCTACAACTTTCCGCAAACTTGCTAAAATAAATACAAGTTTTTCCCTGAAAATGATATTCCCCAGGCCACCCCCAACTCATGATAACTCTGACATATTGTAATAAAGCCATTGCTCCCTGAGGATCTCTTTTCACGGCTCCAGCAATTTTTCTCATCTCTCTCTCGTATTGAAAAAGAACCCTATTATTAAGTACTTAAAATGTTCAAGGCTCCAGAAGGAAGACAACCTCTCAGCACGAGAGATTAATAATAACAATAAGAAACAGAGAGCAGAAGACAGGCGTTCAAAGCCAAATAAAAATTTCATTTGCAGAATACAAATCAACTATGATTTCTTTTGAACTGTCTCTCTGATTCATAGACACAGCTCCGTATGATATTTCCTAGCATTTTTGCTTTGTGTTTTCTTTCCTTTCACTCTCACGGCTACTTGTGGCCAAATGCCCTCACACTTGAATCGTTTCTATAGCATGGCTCTTCTCCATCACCCAGAGGATTATCCTCTGTGAACATTTCTGAAAGGGGTAAGATGCAGATAACAATAGGGAGGAAATCTTAGACGATGCTGACTTGGAGGCTATGAGTCCTAAAGGCAATTGGGAATACGAATGGATAAAGCCGTATGGTTCATGTCCTGACTGTTATGACTAATAAGACATTTTTCTTTTACAATTTATACAAAACATCAGATGCATGCCTTCCCTTCAGTACACACACAGACCTCCACATTGTAAACAAGAACAGGCATCACCAGGTTATGGTATTTTGGATTTGAAGTAATCATAAAAGTGTTCCCTTTTACTGTTATGGTATTATTAATATCTATTCTAAGCCACATTAGCCAGAAAGCATGGTATTCCTATCTAAGGAATTCACAGCCTTAATTAAGAAATGATCACACTTTTTAATGGAGACAGTATGCATTTTAGGCAATAGCATTTGGGTATTTATTTATGTCAAGTATATAATTTGGACTAAAGAAAACATGTAAGTAGAGTGAAAGAAAATGAAAAATATATGAATGAGTTTGAAATGCAGTCGATTAAAGTTATTATACAGCAAACCATGAAAAGTAATCCAGAAAGACTGCTTGGAAATAACACTGTTGCAGATGTCATTGGAAATAGGACCCTAGGTACAAGTTAGTGAATATTGGGAAAGTGATGGGGGAGGGAGACTAGAGAGTAAGTGGCTGGAAGGCCCTGGTCAGAAGCCATGCATTGAAGAATATTTGGCAAGCCTGCCCCAGACAAATGAAGAACACGGCCCAGAAGAAAACTATGACAGTAGAAGAAACCTTGGTGACTATCCTAAGAGTGACAATTAAGCATCTGAGGTTGGAGCTGTGGTGCCCAAGGAAGCTGTCAATAAAATGTGCCAGCTTTAAAGCTGGACAGAGCCACCAGGTCTGCAAGCCAAGCAAAAGATTTCAATAAAACATAGTAGCGTACTGTTTTCTGTCCCATCCCAGAAGCAACAACAGAAGTGAATGCATCCACATACATCTTCCACCTGCTGCTCAGCGGTGAGCCTTGGCACTCACCTGCAAAACGTGTGACCAGGAAAGAAGCAAATGCTATCTGCCCCACACAGAAAGCAAATCTACACTTTGAACTACAGTACATATTTTGATAAATAACAAAGGACAGGATCCATAATTTATTAAAGATAGCATCTCTACTGCCTTAGAGTAGATTGTATGTAAGAAAAAACAAAAACGACCCTAAACCAATGATTCCATCTTCACCATGGATTTACGCTGAAATGCTGTTTTTGGCTAGCTTTGCATACTCATGAATATTAGCAGAAGGGAAGGGAGCTAAATATACAATTTTATAAATGTGGCAATAGGTAACATAAACTTAGGGGGACTTACTATCTTAAATCTCAATTTCTTCCCTATCAAAATATTATTGATCTATGTTCTTTGTGAGTTGAGGGGGAAGTGTGCAGTTTTACCACTAAAAGGGAACGAGAGGTCACTCAGTAAGTGCCTGGATTCTACCTGCACCCTCATTCTGTAGGTTAAAAAAAAAAAAAGCTTATAGAGGTAAGTTGTCCTTAGTAGCATAACTTCTGAGGCCTGTGCTGGTCATTTTCCTGTTACTCTCAGAAACATGTATCTTTGCTGGGCGCTAGAGAGAGACTGGCGGGTGAAAGGGAGGGAGGAGCCAGGCTATTTCTCCCTCTTCTGCTGGGCCTCAATCAGTGGTGACCGTCTTTTACAAGGCTCCTGCTCCCCACGGGCACCCTGGCTTCCGTAATTCTCCAACGGGCAGCGCCTGCTATGGTCCTAGAACTAAGAGCAGTGTCGCCTCTAAGCCCTGGACGCACCACCTCCTCATTACCCCTCCAGCTCTCGGAGTTACGGTATCTTCTTGCGGTTCCTAGGCTCTGAGTTGTCTCCCCACCCCCACCCCCACCCCCACATTGGACTGATCAGCTCTTCTGTCACCTGCAACCAATTTCCTATGATGACTTCCCAGTTTCTGATGCCCACAGTAATTTCTGATTTTCTGACTGGGCACTGACTCAGAGATGAACTTGGTATCAGAACTAAGATGCTTTTCCATTTGTCATAATAGGATCAAAGACCATCATATAAATATAAATACATATTTTAAGCTACTAATAAAATAAATATTAAAAATAATACATGATGCTTCATATTGATAATTCCCACAGACTTTCCATTATCAATAAATGATACAAGATAATGTCATATAACAAGTAGGAAATATCCATTAACTATTTTTCTTAAAGATTCAATAATTGCACTATTTCCTCTCCATTCTCCTCCGTTATCCTGTTTCTTATCCCATTTGAAGCCTCATATAACCTCCTGTTTACCTGTGCTTTTATTAAATAAACATATATTCCATCCATTGCCCCCCATCTCTTCCTCTCCACTCCTTATGATCCATTCTTTAGTATCAAATGACAGCTCACTACAAATTCACTCCAGAAATGGCCAGTATATTCTTATGGTTTTGACGGTCATAAATTACTCCACTGAGTGGAGGTACTATATTTGACTTAAGCAAGTGAGCTACCGCTGGTGAATTAGATCAATGGTATTTTGCTGTTACAGGCAATGAATATCCTTGTATATGTTTCTTTTGCACAGTGCAAGTGAACTTGCAGGATAACTCCCCGGAGTTATTCGACTTGCTTTTTGGTGTAAATGGTATTTTGGGATAGATTTCAAGCATTCACCAACATTTTTCTGGACTCCCTTCCTTCAATATACTAAAAACATCCATTACCTTCTAAAGAGTTTGTACTTAGGTACACTGCCACCAGCCGAGCTGGAGAGCGCCCCTGCCACCACGCCCCATGGCAGTGTCTCACCGTCCATCATCTGAGTTCTCCTTCAAAATGTTCACTTCAGAATGCATGGTGCTTGAGCATACAGCACAGGGGATACTTTTAAGGTAGATTCTTGGGGATCAAAACCATGCCCCATGTAGCTATGTGGTCTTGGGAAAACCACCTCACCATCCCTCAGTTTTCTTAAATACAAACTGCTCATCATCAGAGTGCCTAACCCACAGGGCTGGGAAGATTAATTGAATAAATATATATAACACACGTAGAATAGTGCCTACATATAAGTATTTATTCTTCTTGTTTAAAATGCTTTTCTTTAAAATTCATTTTGAGCTTCCTCTTGTATTAAAACAGTAGGATCCATAATACCACGGTTTTAATGCACTAGTTACAGTTTTTTAAAGAAAAGCCATTACATTTAATGTGAAACTATTAAAATCAAAGATGTTATTTTGTTATATACAACAACTTGGAAAATTATGTTTGAAATGACACTGTAGTTCCAACAGTCACATTTGTTTCAGTCTGTTAGGGAGTGTTACCTCACACTCGTTTTAATGTGCATTCTTCAGTATTAAGATTGAGCACAATTCTATGTATTTAAATATCATGTTTTCCTTTCTATGAACTGCCTATATATATATTTTGCCTCTTTCTTTAAACAAAATAAAACTCAATTTTTAATTATTAAATTTAAAAAACGTTTTGTATGTGTATATGTACTAATAGGATTTTCTGTGGTGATGGGCATGTCCTAGAATTGCACTAATGCACTAACTGCTAGCTTAATATCGCTATTAAGTACTTAACATGTGGAGAGTATGACTGAGACACTTTATTTTTAATTTTCTTTCCTTTTAATTAATAAAAATTTTATGTAAATAGCCTTATATAGCTAGTGGCTACCATATTAATAGCATATCTTTAAATACTAAAGAAATTAGGTCTTTCTCATTGGAATGACAGAGTTAGTTAACATCTGGTTTATGGCTTTTCCTTTTTTTTTAGCCTAGCCTAGGTCTTTAGCCAAATCCTTCCCGCAACACACACTCAAGTAATGTATAGTGTTTCTAAGATGAATTGGCATCCAGGCGATGTTGTTTTGTACTGAACTGAGAATCTGTACTTGATTGCCAAGTTTGTTTATTGAATAATCCAAAGGTTCCCGTACTCTGAATCACTTGGGACCATTTTTTAAATCCCAAATATCATTGAGTTGCCTTGGACGCTGCCTGGGAATCTGAATTCAGATGTGCAGTAAAATTTGGGAACCACGGACATAACCTGTAATCAGTGAGTGACCTGGGGTTGAGGGGATGCAGGTGCATCAGGGAACAGGGTTGGCAAGTGCCTCCAAGGAGTTTCATCATTAGCAAGGTCTGAAAGCCGGGGGGCCCTGGAGCTGATGGCCTTCCTGACGGGTGGCAGCCGCGGCCACTCAGCCTTGCCCATTGTGACCGTCTCTGTCCCAGTTCACGATGCTGGCATATTCAGAAGCTGTGCGGCACGACTGAGCACCCATCACGCTGCTGTGCACGCTGGGCTGCCCCGGGTCCTTCACCCTCTCCCCGCCCAGGTCAGCTGGCAGGTGGGTGACCTTCGGCACCGTCGGTCTGAACACCCACCTTAACCCAAGGCCACTGCCGGTGAGTCAGAGTGGGCAGGGCCATCGCACGGGCTGGAACACTTTCCAGTTTATACTCCCGCTCAGTATTATCTAACTTTTCATCTTTTCCTCCACGGCATCTGGGTTTGGTTCTTGCTTAGAAAGACATGCCCCTTCCAATATTATACATTGTCCTGTGTTTTCTTTTTAAGTTTTTTCTGTATCTGTACTGTTTTTAAATATTTGTCTTACCTGAAATCTATTTTGATACAAAAATGTTACTTATTGTTCTAGAAGCTATAACGTACCAAGTTCCATATTGGCTAATTTACATCTCCTCACATATTTTCAATGCTATATCTATCTATCTTAGGCAAATCCCTAAATATATCTGGACTTAGTAATGGATTTTCTATTTTGTTCCTTCAGCTATGTTTTCACATGCCAGTATCGTGTTTTAATTAATACAGATTTATAAGGTTTTCCTAACACATAGATTCTCCTCACCACTGTTACTTTTCCTAAGAATCTTATCTATTTTCTCTTATACACTGTCCATGTGGGAAATCCAGGATGATTCTCCTTTTGTGGGTTATTTCAGGTATAATGCTGTTCCCTACTTCAGAACTGGTATGTCCTTGCATTTAATCAAGTCTTCTTCTATGCCCGTAAGTAATATTCTAAATATTATTTTCATATGTTTTGTACATTTTCTTTTAAGTTTTTTCCTTCGTATTTATTCATTCTTGGTTCTAGTGTAAGTGGAGTACGTATTCCTTTTACATTGTCTACTTAGTTATTTATCTGGAGGAAGATTAATCACTGATTTTAAAAATTCCTCTTTATGTTATGCACATTATTGAATTATCTTTTTTTAAAAAAATAGTAAGATTTGCCCTGGCCGGTGTGGCTCAGCTGGTTAGAGCGTCGTCCCTTACACCTAAAGGTTGCGGGTTCGATTCCTGGCCAGGGCATGTGTGGGGGGTCAAGCAATCAATGTTTCTCTCGGATCAATGTTCCTGTTTCTATCTCTCTAAAAAATAAAAACGTATCCTCAGGTGAGGATTTTAAATTTTTTTTAATAAATAAAAATAGCAAAGAGTAAGATTCTCATAGATTTTTAAGGACTATATTGTATCAATGCCAAAGTCTTATCTCCTCCTTTCTAGCTTTACGTTTTTCTAGCCTCTCCTCTGACTGAAATACGCTGGATATGTTTGGAAACTAAAATGTAAAACTGGGAAGGGGAGCCTAATGCATTCATTTTCTAGAAGACCTAGCTGCCTAGGTCTTGAAGAAACATTTCAAAAGGACAGAACCGCTTCCGAGAGAAGAGCTCTAAATGCAGCCGCCTGGGGCTGGGAGTGAGAACCACCAAGAAGGGGCATCTGTGGCCTCACATCAGAGCGAGGACGAGGGGGGCAGAGAAAAGGGGGGCCTACGTGGTAGAACGGGACACACACACCGTGAAATGTTTGGAAACCACGCCTGTTATTCTCTGGTGGATGATTTGGGAATGATCTTGAACCTGAGTGTGCGCTCGGGAGACGACATCAAGTCAGACCTCCTGCTAGCTCTCCCCACCCTCTTCAAACAATGTTTAACTCGCCTGCTTAGAGCCGATGGACCTGAAGAATACGGAGCGACATCACTGTTTACCTGGCATCACTACGTGTGCCCACAGCTCACCGGCATTCACGTACTTTTGTACTTTACAGAGCCTTATAAAGTTCCAACACATGTGCCCGAGAAGCTCATGGGGGGCACTGCCACAGCATGTCACAGGGTGGGCACCCTTGCAACAAGGCGAGAGAAGCCCACTAGCCGACAGAGGGCACCTAGCAAGCCCGCTGTTCTGATTCCTGATCGATCCCACGCCAAAAACCCAAACGCAGCCACCTGTAACCTCGCACTACTAGGTTAATCATTTTCATTTTCAAAACTCACAGTTACACAGAAATATCAACAGGAGACTCCCTGAGGACGCAGGCTAATAATGCACTTTGAGTAAAAGCGTCTTTCTGGCCTTACAGCAGAGGCGCCGCTGAAAGGCAGGCGCAGCCGCAGGCACTCTAGGCAGGCGGCCAAGTACTGAGGCAAGCACTGCGATGCATTCAGCTTTGAGGTGACATTTGGCGTACGTGGCATTAGTGCTGGTGTACTTTACATCACCACAAATAATGTCTGTAGTCTTAGGTCACTCAAAAAAGCACTTGACACAGGGAAAGGCCTAGGAGAGACGCAGCTCGGAAGGCGAGAGTCCACCAAGCTCAGGGCTCACCTCCCACTTGTATTTCCTGCCTCCTCTGGTTTCCTCTTAAAATCCCCCAGTCGCTTATTTATTTGACTGGAGACAAACACATGTAAAAATCTTTGCAGGTAGTGTTTCTGCCCTGTCTGGATACAGAATTGACAAGTCGATCATTCACAGTGATAATAATAGCATAAACATTATATGACAGGTGATATACTTCTATCCAATGGACTATGTCACAGGGGCTTCGTGTCTTTCACCCACCAAATCCAGAACCGTGACATTAGACACATCTAATTAAACGAAAGCAAAATTATACAAACTTGAGAAATATGCTAAAGGTGTTCTTGTTTGAAAAAATCAAGTACAACTGAAATCCATCTAAAAAAACTATTCTTGTGCATAACAATGATATTTCCTTCAATAATTCATACAATTGATACCATCCGCTCCTTGTCATTACAGTCTACAATGTTAAAGAGTCTTGGGCCTGCATCAGAGAGAACTGGGACCCTCTGGCTATTAAGTATAAAGTCTCCACATGTTGACCTACTTAAAATAATTTCTAAGATGCTAGTTTCATGAAATTTCAGCAATTGTTCTTAAATGAGTGAAAATTATACCTTACATTTACTTTTTCAATCATCTCCAATAAACTGACTGAAAAAAGTATTTTGATCCTAGATGTTGAGGGAGTTTATTTTGTCTTCAATCTGAGAGCAACACTTTAGTGGCCTGCTTTGTCTAATTTTTGGGGAAATATATGCATGCCATCTAGTAGAGCACTCAGTATAAATAACATTGATGAGCACTGGACTATAAATTTTATCCTAAAGAAGTGTTTTAATGTGTAATTTTTTGAATATCAAATAGCTGTCAAGTTAACAGTCCTATTAAATATGTGCATGACTTCGTATGATAACAAATAAAACCGTTTGCCCTTCTTTTTAAAGATTATGTGTAAGAAGCAGCAGGGTATTTTATTAACCCTTTCAGGTACACAGAAGTCTTTGTTTTCCCTAGTGCCTGAAACGGGGGCACATGAAGGGAAAAGGAAGCGTCCTCACTGCAGCTTTTCGGTCCATGGCGGGGAACTCTGCTTCATTTGTTTCTAAATTTGTAACAATTGTCTTTTCTTCTCTTTCCTCTACATACTCGGGTTTCCTAACTCTTTCATAGGTTTATTTGTATCATCTTGAGCAGACTGTGAAGCTCTTAGAGAAAATTGGTATGTTTTGTTTCATTTGTATATCTAGGAAAACTGGCCAAAAAAATACAGCCCCCAAAAGAAAAGAATGCTAGGAAATACATACTTATAAAATGATGAAAGGTTATAGTCCTTATTATGTATATCAGTTAAAAGTTGTTCTTTGGCCAAAAAAAAAAAAAAAATCCAAATTGAAGTGATCTGTGCTATTCTGGTGAAAATGTCACCACGTTTCGTTTTTCCTGCTTTGGCAAACGCAGGTTCACACCGAGCGCGAGCTTCCCCGGGGCTGGGCCCGAGTGACTGGAGCAGAACGGAACTCGGCAGCCTCCCTCGGTCACCAAGGTCAGAGGACTTGGGGTTGCTTCATCTGCACCAGGACCTTGCCTACTTTATGCATGGGCATGGTGCCTGATACACCAAGTCTTAATTTTGATCTTAACATCCGAAGTTATCCATAAGCTTTCTTTATCTCATCCAAAAGTACTGTCCAGACCTCCCCACGCTTCACAGTCCATCTGACCAGCAGTCTCACCGGCTATTACCCGGAACCTGGGTATCTCCAACGTCCATGCTTTGCTCACACTTTTCTAGCTTCATGGAATAGCTTCCTTAATCCCTCCATAATCTAAGCTCCTTTCAATACGGATGTAAGCCCTGCTCTTTTGACAAATTCAGTCCACAGTGATCTCCAAAACCTGCCGATTTCCAAACCTCTAGGAGTCAGTACCTCATATTTGGACGCTCCTCTGGATCATTCTTTGATTTGTTCTGATGTGCTTTATCTTTTCTGACATTAACATGAGCTCTTTTAACACCTCCCAGAATTTTGCACAAGGTTAAACCACATGTTAGGAGATCAATGTATTCAAACCTATTCATTCATTTTTTTCAAGAATTCACTCAACAAAAGCCCTGTGCTACACTGGGTGTTGAATGCCAGAAATGCAAAGGTGAGAAAGATAAACCCTCTTCTTATTAAAAGCAAACAAAAAGGTTCCTAATTTATACAGGAGAGAGAAATGTACCATCCTAACTCTAAGTACATTCAACTGTTAACCATTCATGTGCCAAAAGGAGGAGTCACTTTTAGTTACTGTGGTCATAAAAATGTCCTATTTAAGAAACTGCATTTCATTTATTCATTCATTCACTCATTTGTTCCTTCATTCATTCATCCAACAAACATTTAGTATCTGCCTGCAACATGCCAGGTACAGGCAGGATTTGGGGGTGCTGAGATGACAGGTTGGAAGGTACGGCCTCTATTTTTAGGGTGCTCACACTCAAGAGCTGAAGACAGTGAGTACACCAACAAATTATAGCACAGTCTGAAAAACAGTGTCACCTTGACAGCCAATTGTGATGGACGCCATGTCTGTACGCTGACTGGCCTGGGTTAGCTAAGGGTATTGTTCGTGCCACTGCTTCATCCTGAGCATCTCATCTTTAACAGGGAGTAACCAAAAAAGTTCCAAGGGCACTGCCTAGGCCTGGCTTTTCCCGAGCTTGAGGAACAGGAAAACAATTTTCATGGCTGATCTATAATCTTTAAAAACGTCAAAACATACATTTTACTTAACACGGCTAAGTATTAGCGTGAATTAGCTGCTCCTAATCTAGTTTAAAATCTGATGCTCAATTTAGAAAAAGACAATCCAAACTCCTAGTTAAAACAAACACCTCATTAAGCTTTCATTGTTATTGGTTCATAATCACTGTTTATTTTATCCCTAGTTTGAATGGTTTTCATGGCATTAACTCAACCGTAATATCCAGTTATCCTCGCTCTTATACACAACTTCAACCTGCTTTGGGTTTTAAGGCAGCTTTTCTTAAAAATGCTAATAGGCAGCTTCCTCCAGCCCAACCGTGGTTCTCTCTCGAGAAAGGACAGGGCTGCCTCTCAATTCAGTTTACATCAGTACAATGCAATGAATGGCCACCAAGGACTCCAGAGATGCAAAGGTGAGCAAATCAGAGTCCATTTCTTCAGTGAGTTTATAAAGTACAAAGGAGTTCTAGAAGTTTCAGAAGCGAGGCAGTTGACTGATCAAAGAAAATGATCATTCTGTGCCCAAATAGGTTTCCAAATTATCTGTGTGCTAAGAATGATGCTTCATTAAGTCACTCATTTTCTCTGGCTCTGGCAGCTCAGCCAGAGGGGAAAAAATAGTTCTTTGATTGCTGTATGTTGTCCCTAGCAGACTAAGATCCAAATCGATACTTTCTACACTAACAAAGAAGCCCTTTCTTAACCACCAAGCAGACTTCCTTCAGCTTCCTTCTTCCACCAGGCATTTATATACAGTAAACTACAAATACCACCCACTTTATTGCAAACTGCCTCCCTGTCCACCTCTCTCTTATAGGAACTGAGCCCTTGTCTGCAAAACATAGCATTTTACACACTCAGACACTTTGAAGACACTAGAAAATGGTTTATGTACAAATCATATATATGTATATATAATACATATAAATACTCCAATTATTATATATAGAAACCTCCATATATGGGGGGGGGAATTAATTCGGAAATATCAGAGTCATCAGAGAAAATAAAAGGAATAAATTCTATTGACCAACCTTAAAAAGAAGTGCAAAACTACTATATTATTGAACAAGACTTAAAAATTTTTATACATGTTTTGTTTACTTCTTAGACGTTCACACTATTTAGTGGACTAATAAGATTTTTTTTTAATTTCTGAGGACTGTGAAATAAATTTACCTTTAGTAGTTTCACAAATTGTATCATGAAATGTATTAGAAAATAAATATTGAGGTATTTCCTCTTGAAAATTATTTTCCAAGTAATTCTAAAGACACTGTTTCTTGACTTAGGTTAAGAGATCTGTAAACACCATGCAGAGATGACTGCTTTTTTCCCTGAGAGACTACGTATTCTGTTACAGAAACATACCCAGATGCTGTCCTCTTGTCGATACTGTTTCCAGTTCCTGCCACTATCGCTGAACATCAGGAGGTAGCTGGTCACCCAGTTGGAGCTCCCATATCCCCCTTGGGTGGCCACGGCAGTGATCTCCATTCTCTCTCCGAGGTCAATCTGCAGCCACTGGTATTTGTTGGACACAAGTGGAGACCAGCCACCAGCTCCTTTTGTGAAAATAAAAACAAGAGAAAATTGGCAAAGAAAAATTAGTTAAAAATCTGCTAGTGGAAAAGAAATGCCAGTAAGACTTTATTCCTCTGTGGACCTTAGGAAGTCAAATTTCCAAAATATAAAAATGCCTCTTTACACAGAAAGAAAGGGTCACTGGTTAGCCCAGCAGGATTCAGGCCACGTAAGCACAGGCCCTAATGCTCTTCTCCAACCATGATTCCAGCTGTGTCTGAGTGGATAACCTTCATTATTATCTTCCCTTTACCATCTCACTGGTTTATGCATAAATATAATCCCCACACCTTGTATTTATGTAATAGATCATTCCCTCAGTCAAATAAATATATTACTGCTAAAAGTAAAGGGAAAAAAAAGCTTCTCATAATTGGGGGCGGAGAGACACAAGAATTTAGTTTAAATGAATGAAGTCTATGTTAATTATATTCATTTCCAGGTATTAGAACCTCCTGACACTGGGAGGAACTAAAGGGTCTCATCGAATGTTTAAAGTGCTTAATTCAACACGTAGACATTCATGTCAACACTTGGAAATGGCATGTTCACTGCCCACATGCATCACCGGGTAATGATTTGGCCTTCCCTTTCTTTGCTCAGACCTGCATCTAGGGATTACCTTCACACTGTAATGGAACTAGAAAACTACCTCTGATCATGTAGGCTCCTCAGAATAAAAAGTATACCATTAAACCTGAGCATACCAAGATGGTCAAGAGTGATCCCTGCCCTCGCTGTGTTTTATAGTCTTACCGGAGGAACAGACAGTAAAAATCATGTTTGAGCCCTGGCCGGTGTGGCTCAGTTGGCTGAGTGCCATCCCATGCACCAAGAGGTTGCCGGTTCGATTCCAGGCCAGGGCACATGCCTGGGTTTCGGGCTCAACCCCCAGTAGGGGGCGTGCAGGATAGGAGGCCGCCGATCAATGGTTCTCTTTCATCAATGTTTCTTTCTCTCTCTCTCTCCCTTCCTCTCTTTCTAAACATCAATAAAAACCTTTTTTTTTTTTTTAAAGTATGTTTGAAACACAACATGAAAAAATGTTAATGGTGGGGCATGTGCAGGGAACACTAGCACAATAAATGATGACAAGTTCTATCCTGCGGAAGCTTGCTTGCAACAAACAGTGTGTGAGAGACCATTAAATTTTCAGGAATTTTGCAAGCTGACTGATCATGGTGGGAATATTTAAACCACAATTAGTCAGTGTCCTGCCCTGCCCTGCCCCCGCCGGTTTCCCAATACACCTTTGGTTCTATGCTATCTGAGGGGGGGAGACTCATGGAAACGATCACAGAGCCAGTTGTGCTTGAGCACTCAGGAGTGTAAAATATGAGCTTGTTGTACATTCAAGGAAATAAGAGCAAAACTTACTGGGGTTTTTTTAGCCAACACACACAAGAAAATTATAGATGTGACTGCTGTATGTCTGAATATGTTTCATTCTTCCAGTTTAAATAATACTATTTTATTTGGGGAATTTATCTTAAGTAATACTGACACTGCTGATTGTGTAAGTAATATATAATCATTGTCAATGTCCTGAAATAAGGTTTGACACATTTTTGAATCCATAATTATCTAATATTCAATACTATTAAAATGCAACACCTATTATATACCCCAATAAGAATATTACATGTTTATTTCCCCCATTCTTTTTCCATCCACCTTGAGACTCTGATAAGGTCTGACATTTTAGATAGAGGTTACCACTAATTTAAATACATTTTTTATTCAGGAATTAATCTTGACACCTGTGCCATTTCATATAACCTGGTGGATAGGCTCTAATGCAGAGAGATGCTCAATAAATGTTTGCTATTGTGGTGTAGCACACACCACTGTGAGATCTAAAGGGACACATCTGCGTTAACTGTTTTATGGGATTTAAAAATTATTTTGATGGCAGACACAACACAGTGACACTCTGGTAGATGAAAGGCAGAACTTTTTGAAGAGAAGACTGCCAGTCAGGGCCATGCAGGGTGATGCACCATGGAAAGGGGGTGAAGTTGAAGCTGTTGGGGACAGCTAATGTGTGGCAAGTGGGGTGGGGTTAGGTAGGTAGGTTTTGTGGGCTCCTGTAGGTTGGCTAATCTGAAGGGGCTCGAGAGCACAGGGCTGTCCCTAGTTGTCTAGTACCAGACTCCAGGGTGATTAGTGTTGGGGGCACTTGATGTGGGGGTCAATGCATGGGTAATTATTTTCCTCTACCATCCTATCTAATCTTACTATTCTGCCTCAGGGCCTAGTAAAAGTCTGGAAGTGGAAAGTCCTCTGGGCCCTGATGTGACCCAAGCACCCTTGGTGGTCCTCTTACCGATGCAAATGCCTATCTACCTCTCTGCACTTTTATCATTTGTTCACATAGAAAAGCTGGAAATGAATGAGGCACGTGCCCCCAGCCTGCCATCATCTTAACCTGACATTTCTACATTTGGAATATTATCTATATCAACACATACCTCGGAGAAAATGCTGATTATTTTGCTCCTGGCTCTTTCCAGTTAATTTTAACGGTCTAATGTTAATAATGAGGATATATTTTTAAAGGCAGAATTTCATAATATTTCCCTGGAATTTTGATACTCCATTGCAGACCAGTATTTTGAAAGTGAACACATGAGAGAAGCACAGCGGGGAAAAAGAATGAGCGATCCTAGTGAGCTGAAACTGGATCATCGTTTCTCATCAGGAGAAGAGGAACCTCTCACTGACCCTGCCCCCAGCATCATTCACCGTTACAGCTGCACTAGCCCACTTGGAACATCAGCAATTAATTCACCTTGAACATTCCAATTTCTCACCCGTACTGAAAAGGTACTACTGATATGCAAATTAAGCTATATCATTAAGGAGGTACACCAATAAAGTCATGAAAATTCAGATGCTCCCAGGCTTTACCAAGTGATAAGTCGGCCACAGGGAATCCAGAGATCCCTACTCGGAGTTAAGCTGTGTGGCTCTGCAGACGCACATAGCGTAAGCATTTGATGGAGAGTTATGCTTGTTCTAATATTAAAACAAATGTAATACAGAAAATGCAAAGAGAGACACAGATAGAGAGAGAGAGAACTTGGCACATTTGGTAGTGCCAGCCTATGACGACCGGTAGGGACATGAGTTGGCATGACATGAAAATTCAACTGCATGGCCACTGCCAACCCACCTAGCCTTCTGGAGACATACTATTATCACAGTTACTTTTTTAATGGCGAAAATGATAGCTAACTCCAGCAAATTGTAAACTCTGGATTACTGTAAAATAAAATACAATAATGTATTGTTTATTTTATCCATTAACCAAACTTGTCAGTTGCTGGTCAAGCACTATTCATCTGAAAGATGCTTTTAACACACCAATATATTCAACACCACAGTAGACAAATACCTGTGAGACCAAAGACCCTATTTCTGTAACCCCACCTATTTCTGGTTAAGGACACTTGTCCCACAAACTGAAAACAAGGGTCTTGCGCCTCCATTCATTTCCCCCCACATCGCGATCTCCCTTTCCCCATCCCACCTTCCTTTTTCTCCTGCGTCGGCCTCTCTACTGAGATCTGACATAATAAAATGTCATAAATCTTTTCAAACAGAAACGTTTCTTGAATCTTCATATAACGGCCTGAAAACTCACATTTAAAAAGAAAAACCCTTCCCGTTGATGAGACTTTTAAATAAGTATTCTAGTGTTGCTATGAGCATTACATTTTGAAAAACATAATAAGTGTCTATTGATTTCTCTCTCCCACAGCAAGCATGCGAGTGTATGGTAGTGGTTACTTTTCGACTTGTAAGGCCATTATTATTGCTACCGACTCCAAACAAAGAGTTACGATCACAATAGAGCTGAGCTTTGAAAAACCTTAGTTACTGAATGACCGCAGAACAAGGCGTCTCTTACAAAAGTGTTGCCTACCACTTTTAAACATGAGATTCCTAAGGAACTTGCTTCTGTAATATATGTCACTGTGAACTGTCAAGAAAGAAAAGCAAACTACGAATTACCCAGTGCCTGTTCTATGCTAAGCACTCTACTACAAGTTTTATGTACCATATTAAACTTAATTATTTAGATTATCTAGTGAGATGAAATAGGTTTTAACATCTCTTCTTTTCAAATAAAACTTTAAAAAAAAGATTTATGGAAGCTAAGTAAATTTTCCCAATGTTATGCAAATTAAATTTTCTCAATATGATACAAATCACTTTAGTGTAGATAAGAAATTATTTCTGAAACAATTTAAATCTATGTAAGGATCTCATTTTGAAAATCAAATCCTTTTCACTTCTTTACCCCTGAAATAATTATAAAACTATCATTACCCTGTAGTGCTCTATTTTATTCCAAGAATATATCCAAATAATTTATTCAGGGTTATCTGACTATAAATAACTGGCTGGATGAATAATGTTTTAAGACCCATGTATCTCATCTGCCAGATATCACCAATCTTTACTTCTGGTCATGGAGACACATCTTACAATTTCAGGGAAGTAAAAAAAACTGAAGAAAAAATACTCTTGGTTAAAGCCTCAAAATGTAGAAAAGAATCATTTGTAGCCCCTACTAATATTAAATATGGTGTGACTTCCATTCCTGCTGGTCATCACTGAAGGCGATGAGTTATAGTTTGCCAACCTTGTAAGGGTAGGAACTACACAGAAAGGGGGAGTCGTATATCTCTTAGGATTTAAAGCCTAAAAGGACACAAATGGTCAAGGACACAGAACACAGATGAACACGGTTGAATTTCACAAGTGAACATGGCTGAATCACAATCCTAGCCACCATGAGGACATCTACATTTCTAGAAAATAACTGGCTTAATTAAAACTGTCATAGAAAAGTTTCCCTCTAAGATAATTACTATTTTTTCACATGTGACTTCATCTAGATTTCTCCAAGGGTCTAAGGTTGCCCAGGTCATTTTTATCTTGACATTAAATTACATTAATGTAAGGAAACGGGAAGAACATTGTGCCCATATTTGCTTGGGTCCCTTCAGAGGCCTGCTGTGTCCCCGAGCCACCACTCAGAACCCTTTAACTGCTCTGGATTTTTACCGGCATAGTTCCTTCTGTGGGAAGAAAACAGGACTCTCTTGATGCTGGTGCATTGCTGGTTTTTTCTCAGGTATGTTCCTGAATCTTGGCATGGCCTCCTCTGGTCACGGGGATGGGCAGGTGACCTGAGCCAAGCCGGTGAGAAAATTGCAAGGTTCTGTTGGGACAACTGGAGAAGAAACCCTCTTTTCTGGTGTGAATGCTGAAAACATGAGATTTCGGCGTCGAGCTGCAGGGCCTACTCCTGTGGAAAGCCTGCGTGGGTGACACCAGCCCAGGGGGAAGCAGAGCTGAGAGGTGAAGCGAGAGCAAGCGCAGGTGGCACAGCCAGCGCCCGGGGCCCAGCCGTGTCCCCCAGCACCCGGCGCCTGCCCGAGGCGCGGCCCCTTCCACTTGCGCCGGCCCTGCCCAGGGTCACCCTTCACCAGCTCTCCTCTCTTCTGCCTCATTGTTTTATTTTCTCTTCAGTGACTCATTCCCATCAATCGATAAGCATGCTATTAGAAAAATAAAGCATCTCTTGACCCCACTCTACACTTTTTCTGCTTTTTATATTAAAATTCTTCAGATAAGATGTCCGTCCTCACTCTTTGCAGCATTTCTCATTCACTCTTTCTCCGGCCGACCCCAATCAGACTTTCGCTTCATACCACCCATTCTCAGGTGCCAGCGAAGGCCACGTCACTAAATCAACTACCCCCAACGCCCGGATATACTTTGTTCACTTAGCTTCCACATAAAAGAACTCTTAATGTGCTGCCTAGCGTAGTCGCTGCCGCTTCTGGGGGCTTCTGGGGCTCCATCGCTGGGTCTTCCTTTGATCTCTTACCTCTTAAAGCTGAGATGCCCCAGGGCTCAGCCCCCACCCTGATTCTTCTCTGCATCCACCCCTGGGTGACCTCTCTTGGCTTCATGAATTTAAATATTGCCCCATGCCAATAACGCCCTCACTATATCTCCATCCACACCTCTTCCCTGAACTCCAGACTTATACGTTCAACTCCCTACCTAACATCGTTAACATTTTCCAAACCAAAGTCCCATCCTTCCCCCAAATCCTACTCTAGTCACACCCTTCCCAGCCCAGGTTACAACAATCCCATTCTTCCAGTTTCTCAGGACGAAAGAAAAAAATGGAGCTGTGCCTGACTCCTCTCTTTCTCTCACCATACCACCACACCTCCCAAAACGCTGGTGGTGCGGCTCACCTCTGGAGCCAGCCCACTGCCCCACCTCCACCGGCGCCCCTCCGCGGTAAGCACGTTAGGCCAGCCTGGGTTCTTGCAAGGGCCACCGAACCAGTCTCCCGGCTTCCACCTTTGCTCACGAAATCTCCATTCTCTACACAACAGGTTAAATAAAATCCCGTTCCTGTGCTCGCAACACTGCAGTCACCCTCGGTTTCACCCTCAGTACACACCTACGGGTTCCACACGATGGGCCCCCTCAGGCCCTCTTCATCCCCGCTTGCCCCCTCCATCATCAGTCGCCTCCTTAACCGGCAGCCGTTCTCTCATCTCCCACCCTGTGCTCTGTGAAGCCCTTTCTGCCTGGAAAGCTCTTCTCCATGACACACTGGGATAACAGCTCTGCCACATTCAAGTCTTCGCTCAAATGTGATACCTCTCATAGAGGTTTGTATCTCCTGACCTCCCCCACTTAAATTCCTCCCACCCTAATCCTACTCGAACTCACCTTCCTATAAACCACTCTTTCATTTTGGGGCAGACATCTTCATACATAGCCCATATCATTTTCCTATTATATGTACAGTTCACCCTTTATCACGCCTTCTTAGAATGTATGACCCTTGAGGTCAGAGTTCTTTGCCTATTTTGTTCACTGATGGGTCCTGAGTGTCCATCACACTGTCTGACACATAGTAGGAGATTAATAAATATTTACTTCATTAAGGAATAAATAAATGCGTAGCCATATGGGTATAAGACTGTAAATGTATACACTGAAATAGTGGCAAAGCTGGAGCTGGAGCTGGAGCCATACTAAATAAAAGCACAGGGCACTTTTCCTTGAGGCACAGTATTTTCAATGAGGTTCCCAAACAAGGAGCTTAAGCGCCTGGGTAATGCACACAAACATGCACGTGCCCACACACCTACACACACGCACACACACAGACCTACACACACACACACACCCCTACACACACGCACACACACACCTACACACGCTCACACACACACACCTACACACTCACACACACACACCTACACACACGCACACCTACACACATGCTCACACACACACACCTACACACACACACACACACACACAACCAGCTGCCTCAAAGTTACAGTTTAATCACTTGTAAACTGTATTTCCTAGATATATTTATTGCTCTGTTCTCAGATTTTTTTGATACAATAAAAAGAAGGGAGATGCGTTTCCCTTCATTTCCCAGGAAGGTTCTAAATTAATAACACCTCGCTCCGTCCTCGTAGGTTTTAGTTCTTTGCTGTTGATCAATTTCCCCTCACGGCAAACTGGCAGACTGGCTTTCAGCCCTACTCCTTATATTGCCAGATCAAACATTTCTGAAATCTTTAATAATTCAGTGGGCTGAAAGGTAAATATTTACTTCCTCTTCTTTTTTTCGGGCATTTTGATTTGTATATTTGATTTGCAATTTGGGGGACAGCCAAATTTCCTTTGGAAAGCTAGAACAAAATTACAAAAACACCAAATTCTGTGTCTTCATTTTTTTTCCCACCACAGTTAAGTTTTATTTCATTCAAATACATCATTCTGGAAAAATCGCTTTTAACACAGGATGTCTAGGAATTCAGATGATGATCCAGACCTGCCTGTGCTTTGCTTTCTAAGCCCATTATACTTTTCTAAAAGTTTCGATTTAGATCTCTTACGGTAAGGCAGGTCATTTTAGCAAATGACGTCATGCATCAGAAAGAGCAAAGTGACAACACCCCAGAGGGTCAAAATCATTTTTTGCTTCTCCATCTTTTTTTTTTTTTTAATCTTCCCCAGCCAGACAGAGATGATAAGCTGTCATGAGTCAAATGTCCTCGTATCACTTCTTTTGGATCAACAAACCAAAGTCACTCTCTTGTACCCAACAGACACTATTTACACATAATGATGGGAAAAGCCAGCATTATTAGGGCACAGACCTAAAAGGTAAAAAAGTGCAAAGCCAACTCCAAGCATCTGACTGATTAAATCATTTAGTATTTTCCCAAATCATTTAATATTTAGCACTTATTTGCAAAAATGCTGAAACATATTAACATAGCATCATGTTCACAATTAATGAGATACGTTTACCTCTAGGCACAGATATTTGTGGAACTCAGTCTTGAATACACACTTTAATTCCACGACTTATTCCTTTTTTAAGTGCTATTTCATTGTGTAAATTTTTATTTTGCGAGCACTGGGAAAAATTATTATTGGTGCTTGCGACCAAGACAGCCTTAATATTCCCCTCAGCCTGACTAAACTTTAGACAGGTTTCTTCTGGACTTCAGGCCTCTGACCTCCATTTTTTTAGAGCATTTAATTTAGGAAACTTGCTATTGTAAGTTATTCCTCTGCCCCTTGAGATGTAAATCTTCATTAAATAGCTTTCCAGTTTTACAATTCAAGAATGTCTTTCCCAACGACCTGAGAGTCATCCCTGTGAAATGTAATCATTGAGAACACAGAGCCCCAATCTCTGGGGGAGGGCAGGAGCCTACCTTCCACAAGCACCAATTAGCAAACATAAACGGCCTAACCACACAGACCAACTCCCCCCCCATGTTCTCTAGGGCTTTTCCAGGAGCTCAACCCAGGGATTAAAAACTCCCCCACCTTTTGTGTTAACAGAACTGAGTTCCTCTCTCTCCTGTTGCCACAGTCTTGACCCCCTCTGCTGTAGTATTGAATTAAGTCTTCCCTGTATGTTTAATTCAATCCAGTGAATTTTTTTCTTTGTCAGGAAATATTTTTTATTAAAGTTGTTTTTGCCCTGGCGGGGTAGCTCAGTTGGACGGAGCGTCATCCTGATGTGCCAAGGTTGAGGGTTCAATCCTCAGTCGGGGCACATACAAGGAGCAACCAGTGAATGCACAAATTAGGTGGAACAACGCATCGATGTTTCTCTCTCTCAAATCAATAAACAAAATATTTTTTTCAAAGAACATGTTTTTCATTTTCTACCTAATGAACCATGTTCCCCAAAAGCCATTCTACATTCTGGAAGAGAAAGAATGAAGCCTAGAAGTGAATGAGGGCCTGGCTGGAAGCTGGTCAGAGGGATTCTTCATGGTAGTTAAAGTGCGAAGGTGCCTGCACCTCGGCTCCACCTATTAACCAAAAGAACGTCACAGCCAGTTTCAGGGAATCTGAAGAGCAACGAGAAGTGCCATGGGGCCCAGCCAGCAAAGGGTGAGGGCCTACACCAGGAGAGCAGTCAAAGGGATAGATTGGCCACTAAATTCGGCAGTGCGTGTCAACAAACGCCCAGGGTTAGGACCAACCTGCCACACTCAGCAGGTAGCACTGACTTGGGACACAGGATCCAACCACTGGTCTCGTGGTGGACACCAGCACAGCCGCCAACAGACACCAGGGGAGCCCCCACCCGACAGAGCCATGGTGTCATCTGAGTTCTTCGTATGTCAACTGCTGTTTTGGAAAGAAGTGGAGGAAAACTTAGGAAATCAGAAAGTCTGAGAGTTTGCCGGGAAGAGCCTGATAGGCCAGCAGAGATGAGGGGGCTGAAAGTGACCTGGTATGTGGGCACATACGAGAAACAGTCTCTGGAGTGAAGGGCAAATGGGATCTCCCCCACCTTAAAACAACACTCACAGCTGCTAAAGTTTTGACAATACTTGAAAAATATGTGGTGTTTCCATGTTACTTCTCAACCACTAACCTAACCTGAAGACTCAGAGATCTGAAACTGGCCTCGCATGCCTAACATCCCAAATACTGCTGATTAGGCATTTTATATGAATTGTGATTTTATAAAACTCCATGAGGATTGTCAAGAACAAGGTTATCTGCATGCCTATATAGGTAGTCAACCAGAATCGATACACCTGTCTGATTCAAAAAAGTTCTGCCATATTTGTAGTGTCGATACAGCCGTGTTAGCACTCCAGAGCAGAATCGTTCAACATTATTGGACGTCACAGTGATTTCTGGTACAGCTTGAAAAAAATACACACACACAAATCTACTGGCTTTAATAGATCCAACGTTCTACAATAGCATAACGGAGTAGGATACAAATAGAATTTAGTGTCTGTAGCCAGCAGGTACAGTATCTCCTGTGCCCACACTCAATTCTAGAAATGCTCTGATTGCAGACTCTTTTGCTACACAAATGAATTGTCTCCTCTAATATCCAAGCACATCTGGCTCCTAGCCTATGTGCAAGTATAGAGGAGCACACAACAGTTATGATTTTATTAAAAATATAGAGAAAAATAGGCTCTTATGTGATTTATGTCAAGATGATAATTCATTACCATTAATTTTACCAGTGAGTGACATCCATTTAAATTTTTTAAAATTATCATTTATTACACTTGTTTTAAGTGATTTCTTTACCTTGGTATATAAAACAAATCAAGCTTCAATATATTTGATTTGGGGATATTATATTATGCTAAAGCAGTGAAGAGTACATAGATGCAAATGTCACAAACCACTGCTGGGTGATTTTTCTAATCAAGACACTTATTTATTAACCTGATGTTAACCTATGGTTACAAACTTATAATTTTGCCGCTGCATCTCCTAAACTGAGAAATAAATACCTTCTAAAATTACATACCACTGATTATCCTGCATTAGAAAGAGCAGGCAACTGTTTCCCTGCCTCCACCAAGACAAAAATCATCTTAATTTGAGGGAGCATGAGGGAGCCTGTCAGGTAGGAAGTGCAGGCCGACAAGGAAAACACACCTCATTCTGCTCGCTTTACCGCTATCCTATTTCTATTTGTAATGTATATTATGGAAAGTTCTAAATCGTCCTTTTTGATAAAAAGAGAGTCTCACAAAGCAACCTCTCTTTCACTCAAACCAATGAGGCCTCTCCTACAATTGTCAGGCCACCTCTCACAGTGCAGGGTTCTCAGTGTACACTGGTCCACTGAGTCATAATAAAGGAGTGCCTCCAGCTGGCAAAGAAAGCCAGTGCAAACGTTTTCTGGATCAGAAAAGATGTCAGCCCGGCCGGCATGGCTCAGCGGCTAACGCCTCGGATCCAGGCGATCGGGGTTCGATTCCCGGTCAGGGCACATGCCCGGCTTGCAGGCCAGGCAGCCGGTCAATGACTCATCATTGATGTTTCTGTCTCTCTCTCTCCCTCTTTCCTCTCTCTGAAATCAATAAAGATATATTTTTTTAAAAAAAGACAGACGGAAAAATAGGTCCGCTTCTGCCCAGCCAATTCCAAACTGCTTCTGGCACTACTGAGAATCTCACCTGCTTTATTATATTCTTTGCCTGAAAATAAAAAGAAATGAAGGTCAATTTGTTGTTGCTGTTTGGAACGTACCTTTGGAGTTCAGGATTTTGCATTTTAATTTTGAAAATTAACCCCCCAAAAATTTTTTAATTGCAATAAAAATAAATAAAGGGGTGGGAGAAAAATACGGAGGTGATGACTACGTACATGGCCTTCACGCAGTCATGCTTTCCTCACTCACTAGTTGTACGCACTATCTAAGCACAGGTTTGTCTATCCGTTGTCCGGGAGAGAGAAATTTCCCTCTACCGCATTTGAGTTCTTGTGGGTGGGCTAAAAATATAATTGACCAGATTAACAGGAGAAAATCCAGTTTGATTCGTAGTGCACACAGGACATTATAAATGATGCTCCGAGAAATGAAAGCAGCAGGCAGCCCTTTATACTTTCTGACAAAGAAACAACAGGTGTATGAAGGACGGACAGGACAAAGAAACTTAGGTTTGGGCGCTCATTAGTGAGGAATGGAAGCAGAGTTTGGGCTTGGGTAGTAAATTGGTAAAAAATAATGTGTGTTTGTACACGTTTCTCGGCCTTGACTCCTCGCCGGCGACAAGGCGGCCTCTGTCCCATTAGCCTGCAGGCGCGGAGAGGGCACCTTTCACACAAAGATTTATCTCTGGCTTTCAGGAAGACGGCAAGTCAGAGGGGTCAGCGTGTTCTTCTTGCACTGGCTGTCACTTAAGTAACTTTAATTCAAAATAATCAATATGCCATTGTGGGACATTTGGGGGAGGCCTGCCCTGGGCCCTGACACAGTCATACTTTAATAAAGTGATTTTTAAAAATTAGCAATTTGTAACTTCAGGAAATATGAAGGTAATATTTCCAGAGTCAGCCGAGCTCAATAGTCAAACATAAATGTCAAGAATTTTATATTTTTATTTAAAGGTACCAATTTTTCCTCCAAGACACGCATAAGTGAGTAAAGAATATTGTGTTGTGTTATACACCCTTCATAGAATTTCTAAAGTCTATCTTCTCTGCAAAATGACATGCAAGCCTGGATACAAACTTCCTAGCACTTTATGCTCCTTTACATAAAAACAGGAGGGATAGTATGATGACACGGACATTACATGGAACTCCCAGGTGATCTACAAGGACAGTTTTCATCATGAAGCCATGACCTGCATGATTTTTGAGAGGTGATGCTTTCAAAAAAACAAAAACAAAGTAAAGCTTTTTGCTCTGCCAGACTGACATCTGTATTTTTAGAATATTCATCTGGAAAATAAATGAACTGAGGGGAAAAAAAACCATCAGGAAATGTTTCTAGATCAGAAGTCATGACCAAAAATCTGCCACTTAGAGCAAGCCTCTCCTTCAGCTCCACGTGACACTGCAAATTCTCATGTTTCTTTTTTCTCAACTTCTCCGGCCTGCCCTTTTCAATGGATTTCATAGAGTTCCCTTTCTCTACTTTTGTTTAAAAGCTAACACAGCTCTCCTCTCACTTTACATTCTCAGCGGACTATGTTTCTCATGCCTGTGGCTGCAATGATTAATTTTTTGTTTTTGGATGAGAAAGCCTGAATCTCTATTTTTAGCTCTGACTTTCCTTTGAAATCTGTATCCCCAAATTCTGAATGCTGCCTATAGATCTATTCACGGATGCCCTATAAATACATCAAACTCAGTATTCCAAAAATGAATGCCCTACCCTACCTCCTGTCAAAACCAGATGGCCACGTCGCTTCACATCCTCTACTCAATCAGACTAAAATCTTGGATCATTTCTAATTATTTCCTTTCAGTGATAAAAATAGAAATTTCTATACGCACAGAAATGGCCCAATCTGGCCCGGGTTGCTCCAAAGTGGCCTTCATTGTCGCGTTAGCCTTTTCATTACTTGTGCCTTAGGTGACGCCCTTACCGTTCCAGCAACTCAGCTAAGAAATCATTTTCTGTATTCATTTGCAAGTTTCTGAGGATATTATTTTTTAAAAATATGTTTTTATTGATTTCAGAGAAAGGAAGGGAGAGGGAGAGAGAAACATCAATGATGAGAGTCACTGATCGGTTGCCTCCTGCACGCCTCCCACTGGGGATCGAGCCCACAACCCGGGCAGGTGCTCTGACCCGCAATCGAACCATGACCTCCTGGATCCTAGGTCAATGCTCAACCGCTGAGCCACACCGGCCGGGCTGAGGATATCATTTTGAATTGAGCGAATGAATGAATAAAAAGATGTGACAGCATTTGAGACGTCTCAGTGAGGTACAAGTGGCAGGACCTGGTGACCTGTGGACGACCCCTCAGATGCTAGATGCTGGAGGGTGGGGAGGAGGCAGAGGGCAAAGGGAAGGGTGGCAACCTGGGGACCTGGGGGTGCTGAGAGTAAAGAGTGATCAGTGGGAGGGAAACGTGAGGGCCGTGAAACTGAAGGAGCGGGGGCGGAGGAAGCACGCAAGCTCTTGGTTGCCGTCGAGGGTCGCACTTCTGAACAGGAGCAGCCCCGGGACGATGTGACTGAAGCGCGGCCATGGGGTCTGACTCCGTTTCTGGGGCCTGGAGAGGACGGCAGCAAACCGGGCTCCTGCCTGATGGCCAACCCTTCCCAGAAATCTTCAGCATGGGCCTCTTAAGTAACCGAGCCGTGTCTGCCATTGTGCCAGGGTTGTTTTGGTAATAGCAGGTGGAATACATTTTCTCCTGCCAACAAAAGGCACCCTTCTTGGCACAGCATTTAACACAACTTCAGTCTGACCCTGGAGCTTCAGAAAACCATACAATTTGCTATGAAGTCTACTGTCATTCCCCACAGGTTCATTTCAATTCCGGCCTCTCACTCAACCAGGACTGTCTCTCCTGCACTCTCAGCTCAGCTCAAATACCACCTCTCCCACTATCTAGCTTGTTACCTATAAGAGCTCCGTCAGCCCGGCCGGCGTGGCTCAGTGGTTGAGCATCATCGACCTAGGATCCAGGAGTTCGAGGTTCAATGGGGGTCAGGGCACATGCCAGGCTGCAGGCTAAATCCCCAGTAGGGAGCATGCAGGAGGCAGCTGATCAGTGACTCTCATCATTGATGTTTCTCTCTCTCCCTCTCCTTTCCTTTCTGAAATCAATAAAGACACATTAAAAAAAAAAAAAAAACAACTCCATCCTCTAAGGGAATGGAGTTTATTCCTGTTCATTAAATTGACAACTAGGAGTCAAATTCCAAATTAGAATACCAGCGTCACGTGTGAATCCAACCTTGTAAACATTGTTGTGAGCCGGTCAGACATAAAAGTGAGACCTGCTGTTGGGTGAACTGCTATTGTTCTAAAGCATAAAACAGCCACACTCCGAGCAACTGAAATAAATCAGATTCAAAGATGACTTCAGAAGGTCAAAGGGATGTAAGAGTTTATTTAGCTTTCTAGTAACAAAATGACACTTCTTTTAATGAGGAAATTCAACATTACGAAGGATCTTAAACTTTCTTTTCACCATTTCTTTTATGAGAAACATTCTGATTAATTCCCATCAATCTTTTTTTTTTTTGAGTATCTGAAATGTGTCTTGAATTCCAATGAACAAATGAATAATGGTTGAATACTGATTTAAATAGTGTCTTATATAATTAAATTATCCTAAAATTTAAATTATTCCAGTTTGTGTATAGATTATAAAGTAGTGAGATTTTGTTTTTGAACAATCTAAATACTATTAACAAACTCTACTCACATCTTTTCAAAATAGAAATGAGATGTTAAAAACTGAATCAAAGAGGGGCTATGACATTTTAGGACATTTCTAATTTTTAATAAAAATCATAAAAGCACAAATAACTAGAAAGTTATATCACTTTCCTTAAAATCCCTAAATGCCATCCCTCATAACAAAGAATATAAAAATCTATCTCCCTAGTCACACTGACTAGCTATTTTCAGTACTAAATCACACACGAACTTTTCAAACAGAGAAAACTACTATATACAAGGAAATAATGCTATCATTCTGATCACCATCATCAATACCCACAATCCACGTTCTAAAAATGGGAACCAACATGTCATGGGTACGTCCACCAGCTCATACACAATCAACAGAAATGGTGGCAATGACTCTGGATCTGCCGCCTACGAACAGAATCCAGCTCTATGTTCTGCAATGTGCTAAGTGTGTCACTGTCCTAACTCATTTGATTCTCACAATAAGCCTATGAGATGGAAACTTTTTTTTTTTTTAGCCCATTTTATACATGACTAGATTGAGGCAAAGGGAAGTAAAGTCACTTGTGAGAGGGCACAGAACTGCAGTAAAATCAGGAAAAACCCTACACACAGTTAGACTCCAGAGCCTGTTCTTCTTAACGTAGGATGTGGCTTCAGCTTCACTGGAGTTTAGGTTTTGTGAAAGAGCAAGGTGACGCATCAGCGGGTGACACATGTTACACAAGGAACTGAGACAGAACGTGCACTGAAGAAGTTTAGGGTGCAGAGAGCACTGCTGGCTGAGTGATGAGGGGAACAGAAATACTTCATGTAGGTTCTGGGGTAGGGTCGTGAAAGGTCAAAATAAAGGGTCGGGGCCTTCCGAGCAGAGGGCTGACATGAGGGCAGACAATGCAAGGTCCAGTTTTCAGGATGGCAGTAATTGGGCTGAAGGGAGTGAGGGGGCAGGAGAGGGCAGCGGCCATTAGGCAAGAAAGAAGAGTGGAGCCAGGTTGTGGAAAGTCTTTCCTTCAAAGCCAAGAAAACAACTGTCAAAACTTTTAGCATCTGAGCACCTCTTAGTGTGTGTTTTGTGTTTGGCACATATCTGTATCATAAATTTTAGGGTAAATCAGTTTAAAACAGAGACCATCCACAATTTAAAATGTACACAATAAACAACATTTTAAAATCGCTAATAAGAAGTGTGATTATTGATACTGTTTTACAAGAAGATAGTATTTGCGATCTTTTACCAAGCTCTACCCACCTTGATGATGGATAGTTTGACCTCTATGGGCAGCTTCCACGGCCAGTTGGTTTAGCTTCTCACTTTTCATATTTACTAAATAAAAAATTTTAACTCCCATTTATATGTAACTGAGAAAAAAGATGTGCATCATGAATATGCAAAATAATGTATTTATATATATATTTTAAAAGCAGTCCTGGGAACATGTCCAACTCTTTTGGTTCATGTAGTTAGATTTTAGGTTTTTGAACAATTTAAACACTATTAACAAACTCTCCTCATATCTTTTTAAAATAGGAAAAATGCAGGAATGAGATATTAAAAATATCTCAGTCCAATTTTTGCATCACAGTCCAATTTTTTTAAAGAAATTATAATATCTTTTTCCCAATATCATTGTATTTTGGCTCATAAGAGATAAGTTCAGGTAAGTGGTACGCTGGTAAGTTTTTAATAAGTTGTTCTCTGGGGGGAAACGTCCGGCTTTCATAGCATTTGTCAATTCCTGTGGTGTAAATGCTCCCTCCATGGCAGATTTCAAGCTCCCAACCTGATAATTCTGAGTTAGAAGAGCTGCTCACAGTGGGCTCTCACAAGCCAGCAGGTTATTAATCGTATCTCAGATAAGCTACTTTAGCAAAGCAGTTGGAATCACACTGCGGTTATGAATTTCTCGGTTACAGCCTCAGGTGTGAAAAAATGCATTTCTTTTCTAACTCAATTTAATTTTCTCTTGAGCTCCTATCCTGTCTGATATAGAAAATCAATCTAATCATTGCAGAGGAACTCAGTCCAGTACATGGATTACTCAGGCAATTCAGGATTATATGTCTGTCACCTTCGGCTTCAAAACACTTGGGGACCTGCCTCCCTTCCTGCTGGCCGTGGGGTTACTCCTGGGGCCGTGCGGAGGACAACCCCTTCTTGGTCTTCTACATGGTGGTGAATGATCCCGACACTCAAGCAGCTTCCCCTCTGCTCCGTGGTGATCTGCTGCAGGTCAGTCGCAAGTGCCTTATCTCAACATTCTGGGGCTCTTCCTCCCATCGGGGGTGACACTTTGCCCACACCCACCGCTCCACTCCCCAACTTCCACATCCTTTCCGGACCCCCACGGTAGGTCTTCGTTCTCCTCACACGCCATCTGGGGCCGATGCGGGGTCTTTGCCAACCACTGTTCCTGCATGGCAGCAACATGCTGATTTAGTGACTTTTCTTGTTGGAGGTGATGACAGTCTCCTCCCTGAGCACCTGCTCTAAGCACCCTTTTCACATTTGGATCACTGAAGGGAAAGGAAGGGTTCTGAAAACGTCCTACTATGGACTTAGCTTGAGGACAGGGCTTCAGGGACAATGAGTCTTTACACGTCTTGCTCATGCCTAACCCTCTCCCTCCCTTTCCAAACGCACCCAACTGAGGATCAAACCCACCACCCAGGTATGGGCCCTGACCAAGGACCAAACCCACCACCTGCCACCTTCTGCTGTATGAGACCATGCTCCAAACAACTAAGCCACATGTTTATTTCTTTTATGCTCTTATGTATCAGTGATGCATCAACCTTTCTGTATTTTTACCAATCACAGAATTAATACCACGTAGTATAACAAGAAAAGAGCAAGTGTGATAAATACCAGTAAAGGCAAAGATGGGTTAGTTAGAAGAAACTGTACTGTTAGTAAATGGTGGACAATTCATACATTATCTTGCAGTTTAATTTCTGAAAGTTCGTGATTATTTTGAATTCCTTTTTTCCTTGACGTTAACAAATTATCTGCTTAGCCACTGCAGAATATTAGCTGGACTCAGGAAGTGCATTCAGAAACACCCACACATGCAACAGAGGTGGGGCTGAAAGTCTTAAGCAGGCAAAAAACAAAGTCACAGCTGTGCTTTAATTTTTTTTTTTTAATTAAAGTACAGTGAACATACAATATTATATTAGTTTCAAGTGTATAAGTGAAATTTACTTTTCTTGAGGAAACCTCAAAATTGCATGACCAGTTACGGGTGTATTAAAATAACACTGTTTAGAAATCAAAGAACAGCACTGAGCCGCACTGGGGTGGTAGCAATGAAAACAAAACAGAACAGAAAGGGCGTATGCGAGAGACTGCAGGCCACGAATGCACAGAGTTTGTCATCTTCAGGAGGAAGGACAGCAGAGAAGTAAAAGGTGATTCTATTAATTTTAAGCCATGGTGACTGAGATCACCACCAGGAACCGGAAAAAAAAATCATCACAAGTAGAAGCTGGTTTGGAGGCGATATATTTAACTTGAGATATGTGGAGCTCGTTAGTGAAGGCACCTCGCAGGCAGCTGAGAACGGAGAGGAGAGCGTTGGACGCGTCCCCCTCCAGAGCGTGTGCAGGTGGCCTGTGCCCAGGGGACACCGGCTCTGCCACTCGAGGTAGGGCCAGGGTTGGAAAAGCCCGCAAAACACTCTCATCTTGCCACGGACTCTCAGGCCTTGCTCTTCATTTTTACACAGCCAGATGTTTTTACAGAGGCTATTGAGTCAGTTACATTTTATACGGCCAATTGCATAGTCAATTTTATGTGTGTCCCTTTTGTTTTCCCTTGTTCATATTCATCACACGTCAATTTTTTAAAGGGATCAAAAAAGGTAAGAGAAAAAGCCATAAATAATAGTCAAAGCACTTAAATGTGGTTTTAGGCTAGTTTTCTATTTGAATTATTAGAACTGTAAGGCCTTGGCAATTCCCACTTAGGGAGGAAATCTGATATATAGTCTTATTTGAGGAGAAACACAGAGAAGTCCTCATAAAATTGTGTAATTTTTCTACATCTTTTTCTCTTAAAAGTACAGCTACAGAGCAGCCTTCAAAAACGTTACAGTTAAAAATCAAGTAAGATAATTATGGAAAAAATATTTTAATTTACAGAACTATTAGAGATGGATAGATAACATATATATATATATATATATATATATATATACACACACACACACACACATATACAAACATATGTGTATATATACATATATGAAGTGGCATTAACAAGATGGCAGAATAGGAGGTCTCCAGCTCATATCCCCCTCAACAAAAACAATTTGGCAGCCATTCACGGACAAAAGTCCCCCCCTGTGGGAGCATTGGGATCATCCCTCTCAGGTCAGGAGCAGTCCTGCCTTCCCAGGGACCCACAAGGGAGACACTCCTGATTGTGTCTCTGGAGGCAGGCCCACCCATTTTGGTCCTAGCTATGGCCCAAATATAGTTTTGCCCACCCAGAGACACACCCATCCATGTTCCTGTGGCAGACCAGCTGACCTCAGTCCAACTGCAGGTCTTGAAGTAGCCTCATAACCTAGCCCCAGCCCCTTACAGCTGCCATCAGGGTGCAGTCCTGCCGGGAGACAAGCCAGTTCCTACCCCTAGAAGTAGGTCCTCTAGCCTTGACCTGACTGCGGATACTGACGTGGTCCTGTAACCCAGCTCTAGCTCCTCTCGGCTGAGGTCCAGGAGCAGCCCTGCCCACTCGGGCACATGGAGAGAGACATACCCACCTGACACACCCACCTGTGCCTACTGTGATCCAAATGCAGACCCTCAAGTGGCCCTGTGCCCTGGCTCCAGCTCCTCTCAGCCCCAGTCCGAGAGTTGTCCTGCCCATGCAGTGACCTGGCAGGAGGCATACCCACCCATGCCCCCAGACGCAGGCCTGCTGACCTTGGGGACCCTGAAGCAACCCTGTGAGTTGGTCCCAGCCCCTCTCAGACAGAGTCTGGGACCAATCCTGCCCAGTGATGTTGCTTCAAATGCAGAGACGACAATGCAAGGACACACAGATCACAAAAACCAGGCAAGCACGACACCGCCAAAGGACACTAATACGCTCCCAGTAACCAACCGCAAAGAAATGAAGGCCTACTGATTGCCTAAGAATTCAAAAGAATCATCTTAAAGAAGCTCAGTGAGATTCAGAGAACACAGATGGACAAATAAAATCAGGAAAAAATGTATGAATAAAATGAATGGTTTAACACTTCTGAGAAGCCTCATCAGGTGCGTCTCAGAACTTTCCACCCTGAGGACAGAAGTGGGAACATTTTATCTATCAGTTTCCATCCTCTATGGGTCAAGGTTAGCCTCACAGGCAGGAAATGCACCCGTGCCCACCACAGAGTGTATGACGCCCATGGATGCCCTGGCACAGATTGTCCCTCCGCGTCAGGGGAGCCGCAGGGCAGGAAGCCCCAGGCGAGCGGCACAGCCCAAGGCGAGGCCCCGTTACAGCTGTGCGAAGCTGGGCTTGGTCCCTACCCCACCGCGGGAGCAAGAGGCGGGCTGAGAGGCTGTGTCACTCAAGAAGCGTCCGACAGATCACAACACATCTTGAATCATAATCGTCTCTAATACTAGTAAATACAAAAAAAGGTGGTTTTTCTGCTGCTGGCTATCCTCAGGCTTCTGCTCCATCGTCTCCTGGGGAAGATGCTCAGGATACTTAGGCCCAGCACCCGAGAAGCAAGCGCTAGGCCCCCGCTTTCACTTTCTGTGGCCACCCCCCACCGTGCTGTCGGGGACAGGGGCAGGCCGGCCGCGAGGGTGCATTCTCAATCCGAGGCCCCGTCTGAGGCCCCTCACACTCGTCTGCTAATATTTTGTTTAGAGTATTTTGCATTTATATTCATGAGAGAGAGTGGCTTTTAATTTTCCTTTCTTGTTTGTCCTTGACAGGGTTTGGCATCAAGGTGATGCTGGCCTCACAGAATGAGTTGGGGAGTATTTGGACTCTTTTTTCTGTCCTCTGGAAGCAAATATGTAAGATTAGAGCTATAACTTCCTTTCAAGTGTTTGGAAGAATTCACACAGGAAGGCATTTTAGCCTGGAGTTTTCTCTGTGACAGTGTGTGAATTATGGATTTACTATCTTTAACAGACAGAGGAATATTTAAACTTTCTGCTTCATTTCTTGGGTTCAGCTTTGTAGGTTGTTTTTTTCAAATAATTTTTTAAATTCCATTAGATTTTCACAATTATTAACAGGAAGTTTGTTAAAGTTTCCTTTATAGTTTTTGTCTTACTGATTCTCTGTATTGCATGTTTTCTAGTTAATTAATGTGCTTTTCTTTTTACCCTCTCCTGCTCCTTACTTTCGGTTTCATCTACTGTTCTAATTTCTTGAGAAACTGAGAAGTAGGCAATGGATGGATCATTAATATTTAGCTTTCCTGTTTTGTGATATATACAATTAAGGCTATGAATTTAGTCTAAGCTGTAGCTCACAACTGTGATCTACAACATTTTGTTATCACCGAGTTAAAATGTTCTCTAATTTCCATTGAGATTTCTTTTTGAGCAGTGTATTAATTAAATTCCACACCTTTCTGGGTTTTTTAATATTTTTAATTATTGACTTCTAGCTTAATTGTACCTAGAGCACTTACTATGTAGATCTTAAATCCTTAGAGATTTGTTGAAATACTGTTTATGACCCAGAATAAATTTAAGTAAATATTCTAGTATAGCAGATAAGAATGTGTATTCTGGGGTTGTTGGAGGCAGAGTTATATTTTTCAACACATTAAAATATAAATTACATATTTATATATTTTGTCAAATTTGTCAACTTTGCTGTTAAAATCTTCTGTATTTGAGCTGACTTATTTATTTTTTTGCCTTATTCTTCAATAAGCTACAGAGTTCGATTAAAAACCCCTCACAATGTTTTGTGTTTCAATTATTTTATCTATTTCTACTATTATTTCTGTCCGTTTTCTTTGTATATTTTGAAGCTCTGTCATTTGGTGCAGAAAATGTCAGGCTCACTGTATGGTATTTCCTTTCTCTGAATCTTTGCCCCTAAAGGCCTGGCTATCTTGGTTTCTCTGATATCTTTGAGCCACTAACACTTTCTAATTGGTTTACTAGTTTATAGAAATGTAGCTAAGTGTTATGGGTTAAATGTTTGTGTCTCCCCAAAATTCATATGTTGAAGCTGTAACCCCCAAAGTGATGACATTTGGTACTTTTGGAGGTAATAGTTTCGATTAGGTCTTGAGAGTGAAACCCTCCTGATGGGATTAGTGCCCTTACAAGAAAAGGGGGAAAGAGGGGTATCTCCCTCCACCGCAGGCACCAAGGAAAGGCCACAGGCGCACACAGTGAGAAGGCTGTAGTCTACAAGCCAGAAAGTGGCTTCTACCAGGAAACGAGTCTGCTCACCCCTTGGTCTTGACGTCCCCAACTCCAGAACTGTGAGAATTAAATATCTGTAGGTTAAGCCACCCGTCCAGTTGACGTTTTTGGTTAACAGTAACCCAAACTGACCAAGACACTAACGTTTCTTAATTAATCACATAGCCAGCCACCTTGCTAAACTCAGTTCCTTGACCATGAGGTGGGACAAAGTCTTGGGTAAAATGTTATCATCCAGAGTTTCCTGGGGGACCAGGCTGTGTGGAGGACTTCGCCTGCAATGGTTCAGTTTCTTCCCCTCCTTGTCCTGCTTCCTCCACTCCCTCCCGGTTTTCTCCTGGGAGCCACCCCCAGTGGACACCTCAGTCATCAGCCCAGGGCGTGCTTCTTGGAGAACCCAGCCTAAGACACCACCTGATTACTTAACTCACTGTTTATTTTCACTGCAGCTACCTGTGAAATCTTCCTACTCAACAACATGAAAAATATTACAGCTACACAAAGAAGTTATACATTATTAATCATTTTTAATTTTATAAAATATATTTTAATTGACCAGATTTGAGTCATTGTATCAGTTTCAGTAGGTTCATATTTATCCTTTGAATTCCTAGATTTTATAACGGTTGAGGACATTTCCTAGGCCAGGAGCATTCTGTGTCTTCTAGTTCGAGACGACTTGGAAGGAAAATCTGCCTCAAGGTCCTCCCTTTACCTCCCTGTTGAATCAATTTCACTCACGTGCTTTGAAAATTTTCAGTTAGAGTTAGAAAGAAAAAATGTTGCCTATAGAACATCACAGACAAAGAGAGTACACTGTCACAGGATCCAGAAGCCCTAAAACTCAACCCCTACTTTCACAGGAAAAGGGAGAGGAAATGTCGTTTCCCCAAGGACACGCACTATTTCTTATTATCATCTTGTTTCCATGGTTCCAAACCAGCATGTCTTATCCCTATAAATTACTCAGGATTGGCTACGTGGCACAGTCACTCATATTCCACCATCAGATTGATTCAGAGCTAAAGGAAATGTGCTCCAGGGCAGACAAGGACGATAGAGGGTAAGACAGGGGGACGACCAGGACACTGGCGAGAGACACCAGAAGAGGGTGGGACATATCCTTAAGGATGGGGCCCAGAAGGAAGGGCAACGCCCAAAGTAAGAAGGGAGCCAAACCGTTAGGCGGCCAGTCATCTCTGGTGTTAAATCGAATGAATCGATAGAAGAGAAGTGATTCTGTATTAATCCCAGAAGTGACAGCAAACTCCTCTGCTCAAATAAATAGAGAATACAAGCATATCGAGAAATAAGATGTAAATCTTTACTCATTTTTATTTCACCTTCTCAAGGCTGGGACACAAAATACAATCTGGATGCACAAGTGACACACCACTGACCATAAAACTGATCTCAACTTCATTCTCCGCACCTTTATCAAAAGGCTAGGAAGTTTGTTGTTGTTTTGAATCCTCGCCTGAGGATATTTTTTTCCATTGCTTTTCAGAGAGTGGAAGGGAGAGAGAAACATACCTCGACTGGTTGCACATGCCCCGGCCAGGGCCGGGGATCGAACCTGCAGCCAAGGGAGGTGCCCTTGGCTGGAATCAACATCAACCCCGGGACCCTTCAGTCCACAGGCCAACGCTCTAACCACTGAGCCAAACTGGCCAGGGCTAGGAAGGTTTGTTTTTACACTTCACAAACTAATTTCCAATGACTGAAAAAGTAAAAATATTTTCAATAAAACCATCAGATCACCCAAATTCAGAGACTTTGGCTAAGGATCTATAAGAGCATTTCTCCTTTACTTCAAGCTAATAACGAACATATAAGATGTAACTATAAATCTTTGACCCTGCTTTGCTCTATAATGAACCAGGAGACTCTGCCCACCAGAGTTATGTGGAAGCCTGACTTCCCTGAGATTACCTTTGGAGAAATGAATGTATATATTTGGTCCTGTGAGGTTTGCTAAAATGGGCTTAATTGGAAGTCACACTTTGAAGCTGTTTAACTCTCTCTTGGGACTGTGTTGTTGTAATTCTTGTGGCCACACCACAGTGCTGCGATCATTTTCAATAAGACCAATAGCATTTCAGTACTTTCTGCTTCCAACAGAAAATGAGGGAATTAAAGCACAGAGGTTAAATATTTTTCCCGTCTTAAACGAGTATGTGGCAGCAGAGATTTAAACCCAGGAATGGTGAATTGATCCCAGATATGCCTAATACCAAAGTGTTTGCTCTTCGCCTCAAATGTCATGATCCATGGGAGAGAGTGAAAAGAGAGCGGCAGAGCAGGCCAGCTGAGGTTCAAGTGCGCTGGGGAAGCGCGTGTTCTGTGACTATAGGGTGACTCTCGGGAATCTATTTGGAGATTTAGTCGGATTTAGGAACTCTCATCATACTTTTAAGAAGTGTCCATCTCCTAATCCCAGAGATAAATTAGGCCACTAGAAAGAAAAATTAGGCCACGAGAAAGAAAAAATTGGCAGAGCTAATAAGAAGCCATGTGCCACATCCTGAATCAGCATGGAGGTATGGGAGCCTCGACATTGCAGTAACGACCGAGGTGCCAAGGGCTCACTCAGCACGCCAGCTCCTGGGGGTGGTGGGGAAGCAGTTGAGATAGAGGCAAATAAACGGCTTGTTTCCCTAATAACCTCTTCAAGAACAGGCCTTGCCCGAGGCAGCCAACGCTGTACACGCCTCAGGGAGGGCAGCTTGCCCGCCCCTTCGCTGGCCCTGGGGACCTATCAGGCACATTCCAGATCACACACACCCCCCCCCCCCCCCCCCGTGCCCAGGAGGCACCACTTTCCTTAGGCTGGGGTCTTTCTCAGTCCTGTACGACATTCATTTCTTATTCTTTTCCTCATAAAGGAAGTATTGGTTACTAAATATATTAATGTTATCATTTTTTATTTTCACTTTTTTGTTGCTTTATATTTTATTTTTTCCATTTGTTCCCCTTATACCGTCTTTCACCCCCCCCCCATAATCACCATGCTGTTGTCCGCGTCCACGAGTTTTCTCTTTTGTTTCTCTTCTGCTCAGCACGTCCACCTCCCTCGCCCCCAGCTGGCCGCCTGCCCTCTCTATGAATCTGTCTCTACTTTGCTTGGTAGTTCAGTTTGTTCATTAGATTCCACATGTGAGTGAAACCACATGAGACTTGTCTTTCTATGACTGGCTTATTTCACTCAGCATAATGCTCTCCAGGTCCCTTCACACTGTCGCAAAGGGTAAAATTCCCTTCTTTTTTACAGCTGAGTAGTATTCCATGGTGTAAATGCCCCACGGCTCTTTTATCCACTCATCTACTGAGGGGCACTTGGGCTGTTTCCAATCTTGGCTATTGTAAATAATGCTGCATTGAACATAGGGGTACACAGATTCTTTCAAATTAGTGTTTCTGAAATGCAAATTAAAACCACAATGAGATATCACCTCGCACTTGTCAGGGTGGCTATCATCAATAAACCAACAAACAAGTGCTGGCGAGGGTGTGGAGAAAAGGGAGCCCTCGTGCACTGCTGGTGGGATGCAGACTGGGGCAGCCACTGTGGAAAGCAATATGGAGTTTCCTCAAAAAATTAAAAATGGAACTGCCTTATGCCCCAGCCAGCAATTCTACTTCTGGGAATTTATCCAAAGAAACCCAAAACACTAAGGTTATTGGTTTTTAAATGTAATAATTATAAAAGATTTCATGCAATATGTTTAACAGCAGGAAATATTCACCTCATCTGTCTCTTAAGCACTGACATGCATCGTGCATATTCTGGGAATTTATCTTTGGGATTTTAATTTTAAGCATAATAGTTATATATGAACAAGCGTGATGATTCAGGGCAGTAAGAATCGCCATATAATTCTTCATAGAATGTTATAATTATTCTCATTAGAAGTATATCCAAGAATCAGAGTTCTCTGTGTCAATTAAGTAAACATGCTAACTTCGCTGCAGACAGATGCTGATTGTAACAGCAGATCCTATATGCCTGGGAAAGCATTGTTTTATAAGCATTTAGAGTAGAAGGGCTTAGCTGTGGTGAAAAAAAAAAAAAGGTAATGGGAAAATACAGACAAATATTCAACTTTTTAGCAACACAGGAAATATTTTGATCTTTCAGAATAGATGAGAGAAAACAGGTATAGCTCAGGGATACTACGGGTTCAGTTCCAGCACCACAATAAAGCGAGTAACACAATAAAGCGAGTTGTAATCTTTTTGCTGGTGGAGGTCTTGCCTTCAATTTGTAAAAAGCACAACATCTGTGAAGTGCAATAAAGTGAAGTATCCCTGTATTTGTCAGTTATGGAAGCAATCTGTTATATACTTAAACGCACACGCATATATATGTTTACACTCACACATATAAATATTTTATTTTTAATTATATTTACTGCTTTCTTATTTTACTTGTATACACAAGTATATCAGTTTGCAATAACCCATTTCAAAGGTTTCCAAGTACATGGAAATAAAAACTTTCATTGGGATTACATTACCCCAGGAATAGCTCTACATACATGGCTCCTTTATTTTTTTTAAATTTATCTTTATTGTTGAAAGTATTACAGATGTCTCCCTTTTTTCCCTCTTTGACCCCCTCCACCTGGCACCCGCCCCCACCCCGTCTGTGTCCACGGGTTATGCATATATGCATATAAATTCTTCTGTTAATCTCTTCTGCCCCCTCCCCTCCCTGCTTCCCTCTGAGATTCCTCAGTCTGTTCCATGCTTCCATGTCTCTGGATCTACTCTGTTTATTGGTTTATTTTGTCCATTCGATTCCACATATGAGTGAGATCCTGTGATACTTGTCTTTCTCTGACTGGCTTATTTCGCTTAGCGTAATACCCTCCAGGTCCCTCCATGCTGTCCCAAAGGGTAAGAGGTCCTTCTTTTTTACAGCTGCAGAGTACATGGCTTCTTCAAATTCTTTCCCAAGAGCACACCTGGACTATCAAACGGTGCACTAGAACCTGTCTGAACTCTACACGGACAGTTGTAAAAAGTTTAAAGTTGCCCATTATAATTCAAACGATACTGAAACTGCAACAATGAAAATATTCTGTAAAGGTAACGGGAGATTTAATTTCATTGTATGGCCAGGATTAGCAGTGACTGTTTTTAGTGTGTGTTGTTCACAGTTAAGTTTGGATTATATTTCCCAGAGCTATGAAATCTGCCAGGTTCAAATTGAGATGCATCTTCCCAGTGAAAGGAAGTATGAAAGACGTTATTTACTCAATGGCTTTTGTGCCAGTTTCCCAGGGCTGTTGGAACAAAGTATCTCCTGCTGGGCAGCTAGAAAAAACAGAGTTTTTTCTCTTCCAGTTTGGGAGGCTAGAAGCTCAAAAGCAAGGTGTCAGCAGGTTCACGCTCTCAGGAGGCCTTAGAGGAGAGCCCTTCCTTGCCTCTTCGTAGCTTCTGGTACTTGCTGGCAATACATGACTTCTTTTGGTTTGTAGCTACATCGTTCCAGTGTCTGCTTCTGTCTTCACTCAGCCTTCCATCTGTCTTTTCTGTCTCTGTACGTTTCCAAATCTCCTTCTGATAAGGCCTTACTTGGAGCTCACTCTAACCCGATGTAACCTTATCTCAACTTACATCTGCAAAGACCCGATGTCCAAATAAGATCACATTTATAGGTATCGAGGTCAAGATTTGGATGTATCCTTTGAAGGACATAATTCAACCCATAATGGCACTCAAGTAAAAAATATAAATTAATATATCTAAAAAAAAAAAAAAAAAAAAAAGATTCCGTTTTTCCGTTTTCTTCTTCCCTGCTGGTAGAAACGAACAGACTGACCTTTCCTGACCTCCTTCCCCCAGGAGAGGGCCTAGGCATTTTCACAGCCCTCCTCTCACAGACAGGGAGCACTGGGTGGTTGAACCCCATTTCTCACTCCTTGCCAGTCAATCTTTGGCTCTAACTTTTCCAGTTTCCACAGGAAAGTGGTCACCCTACCTGTGTTTCTGGGACACTGGGGCCTTTATTTGCTAATGTCGTTTATTTATACATGGCCTGCTGACGTGGCTGAATACCCTTCCACAGCCTGATCCAAATACTACAAGGAATGTTGCCATACTAGGAATAATATGTAGCCTTTAATAAATCACTCAAAATCTGACATTCCTTTGTGAACGCTTTGTGTAATTAAGAGGGGGAGAAAGAAAAACTAAATGAAAAAGAAAAATGTAATCAAGTAGGTTGACAACCAGCAAAAGATAATTAAAATGATCCTGTTTTGTTTCTCTGTTTCATTAACATGCAAATGAGATTCATGAAGTTTGATATTCTGTTTCACCAAGAGCCATAGAAACGAATTAAGAATGAAAATGAGTCCCACTGATGGAGGTTTCTGATGAGTATATGAATTACGAAAAATATAATTTTATCCAATTAATAACTTACATATACTTTTTGTGATTTATTGAACCTCAACAAATGAAATAAAGGTAGTTAAATTAAATTTTGTTTCTCCTTCCAAAGGTCAAATCCCACAAAAAGCTTTTGTCACTCAAATGGAGTGGTGGCAAATGTTAAAGCCTGCTTTACTTTAAAGGAGCACAAGATGGACCTCATTCCAAGAGCAGTGCTGTGATGGGAGGACCACAGGTACAGGGTCAGGACTGGCCCTCAGAGGGGTTAGGAGAGTCCCCTTGCCTGTGGTCAGTGAGGGATTCAAAACTGAAAAAGGGATAGTCCAGTGTGACCAATAATTCTACTACAAAGCAAATAAAAGTAACAGACAAGCATTATCGACAGATATATCCAAGGCCCCTCAAATTCTCTGTTTGATACAAGAATCTCAGTGATGACTCTGCATGGATACTCTCACACTCAGAAACACACACAGTTATGTCAATTACACACACTAAGAAAAGAAACATACATAAATAATTGTCCCAAATAATATAACATTTTTAAATAAACTGAAATTTACAATCATGCTAAACTGTTAGATATTTATAATGTGTACCCTATGGTAAAAACACAGACAGACATACACACATGCACACATGATCTACTTGTTATGTCTAATGTTCAACGTACTCAAACATTAAACAAGAGAACCAAGGACAGCATCAAGGAGTAAAACTTGAAGTGGCTGACAGATGGCATGCTAGAAGGGGATAATAAATGAGCAAATCCCTGTTTTAATAATATATGACGTCAGTGTCTACTGCCTAACGGTTGTTAAAAACGTTTTCTGTGTTAGCATTGCCACACGGTACATGCACAGATGGTTTTTGCCTCAGCAGATTATGAAAAGGGGCCGCAATAATGTTCTGTCCCTAAGTGCACAGTTTTTAAGTTCTCTCTTATTTCTACAGCAAGTTGCCATTTAAGTACCCGCACTTTCCTTTAAATGTATTCAAGCAATCAAACATGACCCAAGAGTCGCCAGTATGAACCGAGTGTTCCTAAAGGAACATGAAAGCTGATTAAGTTCCCACTCCCCGATGGGACAGCAAATCACATCACCCACGTTGCGAATAAAACACTCTGAGAGCTTATTATTTTTAAATAACGAGCACATTTTAAAATTACTTCTTCTTGCAAAGTTTCTTATCTTGAAACAGAAGGCCAATGAAACTGTGATGGCTACTGTATACATAATGACTCCCTAAAGATGTCCCCTGACTTACAACAGGGTCACACCTCCCACTGAACCCACTGTAGGCTGAAAATATCACAAGTCAAAAATGCATTTAATACACTTTACCTACTACCATAGTTTAGCCTCGTCTGCCTTAAAACATGTCAGAACACATACCCAGAAAGTGCTGGCAACACAGTACGCTGCAGAGTCCCGGCTGGTGGACCCTGTGACCGTCGCCTGCCGGGCCACAGCTCGCCGCCTCTGCCCACACCAGGAGAGCGTGAGGCACCACGTGCCACTAGCCAGGAAAGGACCAATGTGCGCCGCTTTCGCACACTGTAAAGTCGAAAAATCCTAAGTCGAACCATTCCAAGTCAGGCACCATCTGTATTGCTGTAGGAAAGTTTATTTTATAGGATACATAAAAAAGCTCGCCAGATTGAAGGAATTCAATTCTTCAGGTGCTGAAATGATCATGCAGGGGTTTAAAATGGGCTGCATCCCTCTGCCGTTCCAGAACCAATCCTACGCATCGTGTATATCCCATGAGTTTCTGCCATTTGCTTATGTAGAAATTTCCTTCCATTTACAATATATCACTTATAATGATTTTATTCAAAGAGAATGGAAAATTAATGAGATTCATCATGAACCAGAGGCGGGGTGGGGAGCCAGGCTTACCGTCTCTTCGATTTAGCCGTGCAAATCCAGGACCGTGGCTGCTGGAGAGCTCGGATGAACTGCTGAATGATGCCTGAGACAAGGCAGGCACCAGGGGCTCATCGCAATCATCTGCCAAGAGGGAAAAACCCATTCAGATTAGTACACTGCTGACAGCTTCCTTGATTCAACAGGTAAAAGAAACAAACGAAACACAATAAGAAAAACCAGAATCTCTAACAATATGCCCAATGTTTACAGGCAGTCTTCTCCTGTACGTACATTAATTTCAGTAAGAAAATAAATTAAAGACAAGAGGATATGAAATAGGAGCGGGCAGGCTGCACAGGAATGACAAAATCATATGATACCTTCAGGTAAAAAAGTTTTACTTAAACAAGAACCAAAAATACCTAATCAGTATACCTAATTTATAAATAAACTTATGTGAGGAAAGATTTATAAATCTTTATGAAACTATATGAAAATTAAGAACTTATGGCGACCAAAAGTTACGTGAAGTGAAGAGAAATATATCCACACAGAAAATACTTGCAAAACAGTATACAATCTGTATTCCAAATTAAGGAAAACCAAATAAAATAGAGATAAACAAAAACTACCTTTAAATCAGTTAGAAAGCACATAAGAAAAAAATGGCACAAGCCAAGACCAGAGAGTTCACCAGACAGAACCAATATACATTGATGCTGAAACTCATCAGTAGGAAAAAGTGTAAATCAAGAATACTTTAGATACTATTTTACAGATGGTAGACGAGCGGGATTTCAGAAATCTGACAACACCAGATCACTCAGACAATGTGGGCCAAGAGAAGCTCCAATGCCCTGTTAGTGGGATTGCAAATCTGAGCTACTTTTAAAAAACAATTTGTCCATTTGAACCTTCCGTACCCCACGTTCCACCGATTCCACTGACAGGCCTCCCGGACAGGGCGTCCCTGTGATGAATCACTGCTCTCATGACCTACTCAAGGATGTTATACAAATACTAGTATTTTCTGTGTTCCATGGAAAGAAGAAAGTTGGGAAGCACTGACCTAGAGAAACTCTTGCATTTGTACACCAAGAGGCATGTGCAATTTCTAGCAACACTGCTCATTATAGCAAAAAATCGGTAACAGTCCAAACATCCAAATGCCAAAGAACAGATCAATAAATTGTAGTACTTTTCATAATGGAGTAACATACAACAGTGAAAAGGAACTACACAAACACACCAAAAAAAAAGCTTGGATCCTACAAACAAAATTTTCAGTGGAAAAAATTAAGTTATAAAAGACCATATAACATGTTTCATAGTTCTGAGAACCTTTAAAACAAGCAAAGCTAAGTAACGTGTTTGGGGACATACGTGATTAAAAAAAACTACTAAGGAGACTTAACTTGGGGTGGTGAACCCAATACAATATACAGATGATGTATTATAGACTTGTACACCTGAAACCTATATAACTTTATTAACCAATGTCACCCCAATAAATTCAATAAAAAAAATTTTATTTTTTTTTTTAAAGAAATAAATAAAAAGCACAAAATTTAGGAGAGATTAATTCTGGAAAAAAGATATATATATATGTATATGTATGTATATGTATATATATATATATATGAAAGTATATACATGTTTATTATATACCCTTTTATGTGTGTCACATATAAAATTTAAAAATAAGGCACAGAGAGGGAAAGTATAAGAATAGTCTCATGTTGACCATGATATCCATATGTGCTATTTTATTCTCCTAATTCTTCATTCTATGCAAGGTATTTGTCTTTTATGTTATACAATTATTAAGTTGTTGCCATTTTTGTTCTAATCAGAAAAATATTTCTCTCGTATTTAGGATGTAACACATATTGGTAATTAAAAATCATGCAGGGTTACTGTCCCAATTTTTAATTAATGAGCAATTCAACTTAAACTAATCTAAAAATGATCTAGAGCATTCTGAAACTTTGTGACGTTTATCCTGCTTGAACATAGTTTTTTAAACAATCACTAGCAGTTTTACTGCTTAAATATTCAAACTACAATATTTTTCTGCAGTCCTGCTATTTGAAATACGTGTTTTTATTTAAAGCTAAATGTCTAAAGTATAAGTGATAAGTAAAAATTTACCAACTTAACAAATTCTTTCACAAGAATTTGCCTAAGATAGCATTTTATTTTTTGAGATCACCTCATTTTTACTTAAACTTCACTTTTTCTTCTTTCACACCTTAAATTCTTTAGCTAACTCTTAAGACAGACTTGATCACTGGCCTACAGTTCCTGCAAGTTTACTGATTGGCTTAAATGCTGACACTGTAAATCTAGTTGTAACTGAAGTATTAAGGAGTACAGACATTAAAAGACATACAATCCATGGAGTACTGAAGGAAATGCTGATTATGCCCAATCACAAGCAACAACCAAAATGCGTTAGTCCACTGTGGAAACTGCCCTGTGGGGGGGGGGGGGTTACATGTGTGTGTGTTTACCAGAAATCAAGTCATGTTTTAATTATTATTAGTATTCAGGTGAGAAGGACACAGAAAAGGGTATTTAACTGAAATTCACAATCAATTATGCAGATTCAAATAAACGTTTGCATGTGAAATGCCTCTAGTGCAATCCATCGCTCTAGAAGGCATATATTTATCGCTCACTCATTTTGCCACTATAAACTAAGGATCAATCCTGTTCTATTTTTTAGCTATTAAAGATTGGGGTTAAAACAAGAGAATGGGTGCTTATTCCATTTGTGGGGAGAGGAACATGTGATATGGGAAATGGATGGGGGTGCTGAGCGGGGGCTCCTGATGTTTGGTAATGTTCTAGTTGCTGGCTGAATGTTGTTACAAGCATTATCAGTCTTTACCATGATCACATACACTTCCCCACCATCTGTTGTATGTTTATTTAGCACCAAAATATTCTAAAATTATTCTTATATAAAACTTAAATACTAACTAGCACACTAGCACATGTCCAGTGAGCGCTCTCTGCCAGGAACAACCATTTCACACACAGTATCTTTACCCCTCCTCCTTAAGGTACTAGCATTATTTTTATGTTACAGACACGGTAACTGAGACAAAGAGTTTGGTTAATTTGCTAGTTTCATTGTCATGGGACCATGATATTTACAAACTGTATTGGGGTCTAGAATACACTATGTAAGAACACCGTCACCACAATGATTATTTCTTTAGGTTTAGAGTGTAGGAATTTCATCAGGCACCATAGTGACATGAATAAAATCTTTCTCAAAAAGTTGTGTACTTCAATTCCAGGTTTGTCAAGCTATGTGCTTATTACCAATTTGATCTTCAATAGTCTTGAAACTGGGGAGGGGGGTCTCAGACAGCAATAATGAGTCTGGCGTGAGTAGAAAGAATATTTCCCTCCAGACACTAATGAAATGGAATTCTGAAGTCAGTGTCAGTCTCCAGTGAATTTAATTCCAGAAAAGCAGTTTTCTCTGGCTGTACCAATAAATACCGTAAAATGCAGGCTCTAGTTTTTGGTCTTTCTCATAAAAAAATAAAAATAAAAAAATTCTACAACCTGATTAAATAGGGAGAGTCTCACTGAATTCTGTTAGAATATTCATACTTAGGGGGAAAATTACCTAATTTGTGCTGAGGCATTTTCTCACACACACACACACACACACACACACACACATACACACCCCTTACAGCTTTCAGGTCAATACCTCAGAAAACTCACCACTTACTCTTTATGTAAGAGAAAAACCACTGTCATTAAAAAGACAAAGATAAATTAGATCTCTGGCAAACTGTGTATGTGAGAAATTTCAATAGCCTTTTATAAATAAGATGCTAGCTATATTGAAAGTATTTTAATATAGCTTGATCAAAGGTAATTTAATTTTATTTTACAGAGGGTTTTAATGCATAATTCTCAAGTAAGTAAAAGCTGTTCAGTTTTTAATAAAAGTAATTCAATTTTCTTAATCTCTATGTAATACTACCCATACTAAGATAATGGGTGTATATTATTGGCTGCTTATATTCTCGGTGCTTTACATGTATTAACTCATTTGATCCTGATAAATATGCTATACTATTCTATACTATTAACTCCATTGGACCATCAAAGAGAAAGGGACACATGGTTAAATAATTTACCCAAGGGCACAGAGCTCCGATTCTGAGCCAGTACACTGTTGAAACAAGTATTAGGCATCTAAAATATACTTGACCAAAACAAACAAACAAAAAACAGGGCTGATTTTCAGTGGCATTCAGCTTAGTTGCCAATGAGTGAAAACAACCTCTGTTTTTTGGAAGACCTGCCAAAATCAGTTGTATGCCTGCTAATGGATCATGTTTCCCACAGAAATATTCATTGGAGAAGGACAGGATAGGATAGTATACATAACAAACATGCTTAAAATCTTTAAAAATTCCATACATTAGAGGCAGGGGTGGGACCACTGACAGGGAGCTTTGGAAATGTTAGAATCTCAAGTCTATTCAGAAAACAAATAAGGTTTCTTTTAGACCTAGTCCAATATTCCATTGACAGGTTCAAGATTAAAGAATGACCTTCCCTCCAAGAAATCTATTTCCTTGAACAAAATGTTTTATTCCAATCTATATTATTGAAATTGTCATCCAGTTGAAATTGAAAATCATTAGCTAAGAAAGTACAGAATTATGCTAACAAATATCAAAAATACTGTGTACAAGGTAAAAATTTCATCCAAAAGTTAAGCAACAACATTGCTCTCTAACCATAAGCGGAGTCTGAGTTATCTCTACAAATTAAGCAGGTCTAGTTTCAGGATTCCTGGAGTCCCATCTCCATGCCCAGGCATAACACATGTCCCTGATGTGCCTCTGAGTCCTGTCCAATGAGAGATTGAATATACAATGGACAACAGCCATACTACATACAAAAACAGAACTCTGGCTCATAGAGGGCAACCAGCCTACTATGGGGAAGCCAACCTACTATCCAGTCGCCAGCCCAGGGAGACAGACAATAACCCCTGCGGCAATTGGCTCAAAACAGCCAGGACTTGATTAATAACTTCAGAGCTTTCCTAATTGGTACCCCTGCTTTGAACTATGTATTTGGTAGAGATTTCGAGGTCAGAGGAAGCCGTATTTGCACAGCTCATCAACCACATAGGATGCCCTTTTCCAGTTAGCCGGCCTACAGCTTCCCCCTGTATGGCATCCAGTCAGGGCAGAGCCGAAGCCTTCCCACTTCACCCACAATCGAGTTTTCCCTGGCCCCTGCCTACCTCTGAGTCTCTGCCAAACACAACGGATGGTGGCTGAATCCCGGGCTGGAGTGAACTCTAAACAGAAAGCTTTCAATTCTAGTTCTCCCGTGGAGGGTCTTCATTTATTGTTACGCTAATGACCATTCCCAACTGTGGAGGCTCATCCTGACAACTGTAACCGCCCCAGGCACTGACTCGGCACAGCAAAGAAAGTCCATCCGAAGTACCTACAGAAGGCCCAAGTATGTTTGAAAAGCTGCAGCATCCTCCTGGCTTAAAAAAAAAATCTATGGATTAGCTCTAGGTTGTCACTTCTGTGGAATGTGCACTTTGAGTAATTCATCCTAGCAATTTAGGATGGGAATAGTTAGAATGAATGACTGATTCTAAGGAGAATCACATGCGGGATATTTAAAACTTGCCCCATTCCAAGTCATTCCAACTTACTTTGTCTATAGTGTAGTCTAGCCAAGACTAGGCTAGTTTGGAAATCACTAAAATAGACCTGCAAATTAGTTTCTAGCCAGTGCTCCCCTTTCACAAATGTCTTTATGCTTTTCATGAGGTTTCATGAGGCTTTTTAAAGATTAAATAAATGGTTACAGTGTCACACTCTACCCCTTTTTCCCAATGAATCTATGTCAACTGACAGTGTGTGGAGGCAGCTGCTGCACAGTGACATTCTGGTAAGAAAAAAAGAGTAAATTTTAAGGACTAGTGATGATACAACTGGCTTGAATAAAGTATAATTTTTCATAAGAGCAGGTGACAAAATATGGGCCTTTTCTGATTTTATCTCTCATCATCACGTAAAATAGCATTTCAACTCAAACACCGAGTACAGACCACTGCTAAATTCTTTACCTTCTTTAAATATTGATTTGAGTTTGACACAAAAATTAGCATCCACTTGAGGATACTAGCTTTAGATATATTAAATAAGACAAACATGAACTTCTTTGTCAATCAGTGGCTTAAATATAAAAAATAGCATATTGCTGCAACTTATAACAAGCAAATATTTATCAGTATGTTTTTCTAGAGCTGAGCTAACAGGCAGGGATGATTTTCTAGTTGTCAAGTAATTCATTTTGGCAGTAGCCTATAAGTTTCTATTCATTTTCCTGCTATATGAGACATGGGTGAGTTGTATATATAACTGTTAATACTCTGTGGTGTTAATGGGATAAGCTTTCACTTGGAGGCAAACAGTGGCTTATGTGTGCCCAAGTTTGAATAGCTTTCCCAATTAATCTTCACAATTAATGGATGAATGGGAAGGCAGTTAACTTTTAATGACAGCACAGCCAGAGGCTGATTGATTTTAGAGGTTTAATAGCAACTATTTAAAGTCCAGGTATTAGGACAAGAAGACCTAATTCACCAAACAAAATCAACCAAAGGTGAAAGGGTAGAAGAAATAATTAAAAAGTAAAGAGAGTATCGAAGCTCTAGGAATCTGCACACTTCGCAGACCATTACTGGCAGATACAACGGCCACATGTGACATCATGGTGAGTATGTACATTTAAGACTTGTACATATATCTTGAATCAGTTCCTTTTACCAACTAGACATTTCAGAATGGACTTTTGATTAAAAAGAACTTGAAGAGAGAAATTATAAAACACAACATTTCAAAAAGGTTGTAGGATGTAAGATGTTTAATACAGTGATGTAAAGTGTACTCTCACAAAATTGGGATTTTTGTGGAATGGAAGTAGGGAGAGGTTTAAAACATTAATAGGTATGTAAACTGGACAAGATAAAGTATGCTTTGAATTAATAAAGATGAAGCCCAGTCTAAAAGAAACTCTTATAAGGCTAAAAACTGATCATTACAAAGAATGATAATAAATGCAAATTAAAATGATGTCCACCAAACATGGGGTCTATGTCATTGACAATCTAAACACACAATAACATACAGTTAAGCAAGAAAAGGGATGAAAGACATAGGAAATAGTATGTACAAATGAATCCAATGAGTTCCATCTACATTTGCTCATACAAATATCCTGTAATATCTAGTTTGAGCTCATGCATAAGCATTTATGGGATTCCTGCATTTATTGCAAATAATTCAGAATAAACTGACTGCAAGTCTCTCATAGAAGCACTAAAGTCAAATGGAAATGGAGACCTGTCTTTAAAATAAAACAGGTTTAAATGTTTAGTATTAAATAACATTTCTAGCCCGGCCAGGCGTGACTCAACGGTCGAGCATCCACCTAGGATCCAGGAGATCGAGTTTGATTCCCAGTCAGGGCACATGCCCAGGTTGGGGGCTCGATCCCCAGTCGGGGGTGTGCAGGAGGCAGCCGATCAATGACTCTCATCATTGATGTTTCCCTCTCTCTCTCCCCCTCTCCCTTCCTCTCTCTGAAATCAATAAAGATATATTTAAATAATAATATTTCTTCTCTTTTTTCTTCTTTTTTAATAGGTTCATGTTAAAACTCTTGAGTGATACTGTAGAGAACTGCTTGTTTTTCACAGCCCAGGAACAGAGGCAGAGGAAGTACCTGGCTGCTATATTAGTTTGCTATTGCTGCTGTAACAAATTACTACAAACTTAGTTTCTTAAGGCAACACAAGTTAATTATTATCCTTCAGTTCCGACATCAGAAGTCCAAAATTACTTTCACTGGGCTAAAATCAGAGTGTCAGCAGGGCGATGTTCCTTCTGGAAGCTCCAGGGACAACCTGTTACCTTCTTTTTTCCAGCTTCTAAAGGCTGACTGCATTCCATATGACCCTCTGATCTCTGCTTCCATCGTTATATCTCCTTCCCTGACTCCCCTTCAATCCTCTTTACCCTATAAAAATCCTCATGATTTCATTGGGCCCACCAGAGCATTCGTGCTATGCCCAGCTGAATCACGTGTGCACGCAGTCAGAGCAACAATGACCTCCTAAGTGTGTGCCATTTCCATTAACCGATATTTTCAACCTGAAATTGCCATGTTTTAGACTTTGGTTTCTGGAGGGAAAATTGGGTAAGCCTCAATTCAATGCCTATTCTAGTCATATTAGATGATATTTCGACATTTGTGAACAAATACTCCCTTTTATGACTAAATTATATTGAGAGTTGTTATTTATATCTCAAAATATCACACTCAAAGATGAAGGCTGAAATGTTTCAGTGACAGGAAATTTTTCTGCAGATAAATGCATTTTAGTAAGTGAGCCCAAAAGCTATTTTAATGAGCAGCTATTTCTAACTGGGGGCGGGGGGGAGGGATAAGCCAACTAGAAATGATGAGCTTCTCTGAGTAACATCATGAAATTAGACGAAGGAGACTTCATTTCATTGGCTAAGATTATTGTGTTTGATTCCATAATTAAGCAAGAGACAAGCTCTGCTGACCTGTGGAAGGTGAGGGGTTACTCCCACCTTGTTTTCTGGCAATTTAGCTAAAAGCCGGCTGAGCAAGTGTGACTTAAGTCAATGGGAGAACCCTGCTCTGATATCTGGAACCTCCTTTCCAACAAGGCCACACCTGCACCAGAGAACCACCACTGTTTCAAGGACACTTGGAGGTTTCCAGGCCCTGGTCTCCTTAAATATAGGTAACATCACAGCACATGCTCCATAGCCAAGTGTGTGAGCCCCTCAGTAGGCAGAATTCTAAGATGACCCCAAGAGTCCATCCCCTCGTAAACACCCTGTAGAACCCCCTCCCCTTGAGTGCAGGCAAAACCCGTGAGTAGGAGGAAATATCAACCCTATGACTGTTACATCACATGGCAAAAGGGATTTTGCTGCTGTAGTTAATTAAGATCCCTGATTTAGTTGACTTTGTTACTCAAAGGGGAGATTATCCTGGGGGCACATGACCTAATCAGGTCAGCCCTTTAAAAAGTCTTAAAGGTCAAAGACACAAAGAAGTCAGAGAAGACATGAAGCATGAGTGCGTTGCTCCCACTGGCCTTGAAGGAGCAAACTGCCATGTTGTAGAGAGGGCCATACGGCAAGAAATGGCGAGTGGCCCCTAGGAGCTGAGAACAGCCACAAATTTACAGCAAGCAAGAAACTGAGGGCCTCGGCTGCAAAGAACAAACACGTCAGTTCTCTCTAAGCCTTAGATGAAACGGTACGATGCCCCTTGTTTCTAAGTCCTTCATCTCTTTTAAAACTATTGTAACACTCCCAACATCCATTCCTTTGTAACTAACCCAAATATTGGTAACTCATTCACTTCCAGGTCTTTCACTGTACATGAGTTCCCATACTATTTGTGAATACCACTTTATTAGTTATCAATGTTATCTTAGATGTATGTACCATGTCTTGAATTATATCATAAATTATTTAAAAATAGAAGAGACATGTCTCAATTGCTTTACATATCCCACCATAATCGACTTTTAGTCTCAAGCACAATTTTTTTTAAAAATCTTTGAATATTTTGTCATTTGACTTTAGAACTTAAAATAATTAGCTTAAAATAATCTTTAGAGCTTTTAATATAATAATACTATTACAAGCAGACATGGTAAGTCATTTTGCTTTTTAAGACTACCACGGTTAAAAACTGATAATTCCCAATAAAAGACAAAACTCAGCAGTCTCATTCAAACTGTATGCTTTTTATGCTAATTTCTATATAATTCTATTCACACTTAACTGGAATTAGAAAGAATGTTGTATAGTTTTTACTTTGTTCTGATGTCTATGAATTATCATTTTCATGTTAGTTCCTACAAAATGCTGTTGTTGACCATGTATTTAAACAAATACTTAAATACAGCCTCAGCAGTTTCGATGTAAAAGACACCCTCTCCTTGAGCCGTCACTGATGTACTTCCCTGACATATGTCACAGCATCTAATTTACTACAAATTGACTTCACATTTATCAACATTTATCACATTAGTAGGGTGAACTGATCCATGCCAATGTACCAACGATATTTTAACTGGAGCCCTCTAGAGAAAATGCTAATAGCAATAATAGCTACATGTATTGCATGCTATGTTCCGGCCAGGTTAAATTTTTACAATAACCCTGTAAGGGAGATATTGTCTCCATTTTCCAGGTATAAAATTGAAGGTCAGAGAATTTAAATCTCTTACTGAAGGCTTTGAGCTTTTTTATTCCCATTCAACATCTTTACTTTTAATGACTGTATTAGGCCACCAGCACCACTCTCTCACTTCACTGCCTGAACTTTTAAAGAGTTATCTGAGCAAGTACATTGAATATATTGTCCTGAGTGTGCATGATGTGAGATAGCCAAGGTTCTCTATAAAAGACAAGAACAGAATACAGGGGTGGGCAAAAGTAGGTTTACAGTTGGAATACAACTAAATAATATAATAATTAATACAAGAATAAACTGTGTTTCACGTACTCACAACTGTAAACCTACTTCTGCCCACCCGTGTATATTCTTGTAGTGACATTTCATTAAATGTGCATCAATGATATGCTAGACATCACTTGCAAAAAGTTGGCTTATTTAACTTTTTGAAGATAAAACGTTGTAATAAATAACATTAAAAATCTCTACCAGGTTCTAGAAAATAGTGAGTCACAATCAGGAAAGAGGAATCAGTACAGCACAAACTTCACCTGAACATCATTTCTGCCCTACCTACCCCTTCCCAATCTACCCACATATTTTTGCAGATTCAACCAACAGTGGATCAAAATTTTTTGATCCCAGAAAGTTCCAAAAAACAAAACTTGAATTTGCCACATGCCCAAGCACTATGCTGAATCGACATGATGAAGTGGTGTGTAGGCATACTCTGCTGTAGCCTATATACAAATATAGGTTACCTGCAAATACTATGTCATTTTATATAAGGGGCTTGAGCATTCTGAGATTTTTGTGTCTTTGGGGGTCTTGGAACCAATCCCCCATGGATACTGAGGGACGACTATGTATTTCAATTAACTTGGGGGAAGTTTAAATGATAGATTGGAGTCAAGACTTTCCCATATAATTATTCTCTCATCCCTCAGTACTAAGCCTAAGATTAAATTTCCATTGTAAATGGACTCATACTAGGCACATAAGGAAGAACAGGTCCTGTTTTATTTTTTAGAGCTGCAACATAATAAGTTAAATATATTATTGTACTTGAATAAAAGTAAATATAAATAATCATTTTTTACTATAGTTCATTCAATACCTCAAGATCTTTGCAATGTAGAGAATTTAATTGGTGGGGCACATTCTCATCTAATAGAATTTTAAATATATATTTGCTGGTTTAAAGCAAAATTTCAATGAAAAAATAGTGTAATACGTATTTACAATAGCCAAGATATGGAAGCAACCCAAGTGCCCATCAACAGATAAGTGGATTAAAAGTTGTGGTACATAAAGACAATGGGATATTAGACATAAAAAATCATGAAATCTCATATTTGCGACAGCATGGATGGACCTTGAGGGTATTATGCTAAGTGAAGTAACTCAGAGACAAATAAATACCATATGATTTCATTTATATGTGGAATCTAAAGAGCAAAATAAACAAATAAAATAGAAACCAACTGGTAGGTACAGAGAACAGAATGATGGTTGCCAGAGGGGAGGGGGGTTGTGGAGCTGCGTGAAAAGGTGAAGGGATTGAGAAGAACAGATCGGTAGTCTCAGAACAGTCACAGGGCTGTGAAGACAGTCAATAACACTGTCATAACTATGGACGGTGCCAGGTGGGGACGTGAAATTTCAGTAAGAACACTATGCTGTACACCTGAAACCTAAATGGCCAAAAAGAGTTAGCTAAGTAATGTCATCAATTAAAATAGCTTTCTAAAGACCAGTTACTGGTGTTCTTATGCTTGAAATTCTGATGTTCAAAATACTAAAGCACTGTTTTTAAAAAAAGAGCTTTCCTTCTTATTTTTCATAAATCCTCTGAGTTCACTTATAAATTAGTAAAGGTTATTTTTTAACAACTTGGAGTGAAAACCTTCTGGGTTTTTCTTCGAGTAGCTGGATATGTCCAGGGGCGTATTATTTAAATGCCGCGGTTGCCACAGGAGAGCAACTGAGAGCCTCAAATGCTTCCTGCAGGTTTTAAAGTCTCACGAGATTGTGTGAAACTGCAGAGCACACTGGAGAATTAGAAGTCTCTGGAGGGGCAATTACCCCGGTTCTTCTCAGTGTTCAGAGGTATTGAATATGGCCAATAGTTTAGAAGCACTCACCTATGGCTTCTGAATCCCTGGATGCAGCAAAGGACTGAAAATGATGCTGGCATTTCCCAAACTGGCACATTTAGTGCATCGTAATGAACTATTTCATTTCTCATTCCCCTTCCCTCCCGCCTCCCCCTCTCCCCACAACTTGAGAGCAGAGTCTATGCATCTTTATATACCTGTTTTTTAGTACATGCTTCAACACTGCAGTCATTTGGTAAATGTTTAATTAAACATAACTTGAAGAGTAGATTGTAAAATTTTAATCAACTTTTGTTTTCCCATTTTACCTAAGCCCTCCTTCTACACATCAAGTGACAGAGACTTCGATCCAGACTGTATTTGTCCCGAAGCATCTAAACAACCCAATATAGGAATTCGGCCTTTTGTCATAGGAGCAAGTACTGAACCTCCACTATGTGAGCCAAATGGGTGGAATGGATGTAGATATTTGAGGGAGATACAGGAAAGCATGATAGTTATCACTTGTAGGGAAGGAGAATACTCATGAAATCTTTAATTCAGGATACATTCTTGTTCCTGCCAAAAATAAGAGATGTCATTAACATGAACAACATGCAATGCCAGCAAGTATTCTGTATGAGCCTTATTTCAGAAAGATTTTACTCAATATATCAGAATGGCATGATTGTAAAATATTGCATTGTACATATCGCATACAATCTCAAAAAAAACTTTAAACATGATTCTTTGTAGAGAAGGAAAACATAAACAGGAAATAAACAAAAGTAAAAGCCACCAACTGGAATCCATCTCTTCTCACTCTCATGTGTCTCTACTTTCAATCAGTCATGATGTTCTGTCATCTGTCAGTCTTACACGTCCACATGGAAGAAGTCTGCTGCCTGCTCCTGATCACCACTGTCACTCTCTCAGCTATTCTGTAACTCTTATTGCTTCTTATATGAATTAACTCAACAGTTAAATGCCTGATTTCTATGTTCCCAGGTTAGACTCTGCTCCTCTCCCTTGTCATTCCCACCCTTCATTTTGCCAAGAGTTTTAACTTTATAAAATGAAAATCTAATTAGTGTCACATACGTGTGCCCATAATTTGGGGTAAATTACTAAGTCCTTAGCTTTATATACAGGACTCCTTGTGACCTGGCCACTTCATGACTGCTTCTTTAGTTTTAGCTGCTGCCTCATCTGACCTCTGGCCAGTCCTTCTGGACTACTTGGGGTGCATGCAAAAACTCCATGCCTTTGCAAGATGGATCCTTCCAACTGGACTGTTCCTCCTCCTCTCCCTTCTGGCTCTGCTATGCGTCCTTCAAGAAACAGCCTTCTCTGATGCTCTGCCTATCACTACCCCAAATGCCTTGTATTTCACTCTCTCACCACACCTGTCATACTGTGCTGTGCTTTGCTACAGAACTAGAAAGCTGAGCTTTAAGCCCAGAGTGGACAGGTTAACAGTTAGGCAAAGCATCAACTGAGAACCATGCCTGTACTAACAGCAGCAACCTTGAAAGCACCCTGAGCAGTGCCGTACATTTTGTATTAAAGAAAAGCAAAACCTTAGGCATAAGATATGACCACAAAAGCATTACAGATTTGGAAGTCAAAACTTCCCTTCTCGATTGTTGACAAGGAGTTGCTGATTCCAACCATTATGAGATTCCAAAACCACTGATGCTGACACGTAATGATAGGCAGCACGCTGCAGAGGCTTACTAAATACCTGTTGAGTGAATAAATGGACAAAATGAGTGGAGTAAGGTGAAACCCCAAAAAGTCTCAGAAATTGCAGGGTTAGGGAACGCTCTAACAGACTGGATAAACAACCACCCAACCCAGTGAAGAGCAAATGTATGAAATCAAATACAACCAGGGAATGTAAACATGATTTCACTAAACAGGCTTAGAATATACTTAGTGTTTCTTTCTTTCTCAGGCATAATTCTCTGAATCATCAATGCCAACTGAAAAGTAAGCAGGGTCCCACAGTGTGCAATTACAGGGTTCATTTAGCATGGAACATAGTCACCTGCTGTAATTCATAGGGATAAATGTCCAAACTATGGACTCACAGCCAGTGAAAATTATAAAAACTCATGTCAGCTCTAGTAATATTACTAGTTATTTGTTGATTTTTAAAGGAAATGAGAGGAAATAAATAAGTTACAAAAGAAATCAGAACGGTATTACATCAGAAATCTAGATTAAAGTAGCATGTGTGTCATAGTCTGCTTTTTATTTTTTTGTCTTCCTGTTTGGTTTCGGATCCCTGAATGGCAGGGATTGACAATTTTACCCCACTACCCTGACTAGAACAAGAAACCACATGTAGCTGTTTTAGAGAAATAAGCAGAACCCTAAAGTGTTAACTAGGCAGACAGATAGTGATTTCCCGTTTGCAACTCTTGCTTTTAGACGAATGTATGGCTTAAGAAATGTCTGTTAAACATAAAGAGCAAAAGCTGATCACAACTCTTGCTTCAAACCACGGGGCTGAAAATGCTACATTCAGTTCGAGGCATCAATTGTACCTTTTAATAAAAATAGGTTTCATTCTAGAAGATGCAATAAATTTCAATTCTAGCATTGGCCATTTGCTTGTAGTATTTCACCTGGTATTGTACCTAGCATATGAAATGTGTGATTAAGTACATTTATTTTCACCAATATCCAATTAGTTCCAAGCAAATAGCTATAAAACTGTGAAGGTATACATTGTGAAAGACTGCCTTAAATGAAGAATCACAGAAGTCCACCTAAAAAAAAAATGTATTATTCAAATGAAGGAAAAATTCACTTTAGAACCAATTTATCAATGCCCTACAAAAGCACTTTCCTATAATATTTTTTACTTGTGTAATCAGGAAGACAGGAAGGAGACTAGAAAGTAGTTCATCAATATTGTTATATCAAAGAAAATATTATGAAAATGATAATCTCACTGCTTTGTTTGATAGAGCAGATACTTAAAGGTGCAGTGTATCACTTGTGTGTAAAAAGGAGGAAATACTAAGAGCCTCAGGCATAACTATAAAGGGAGCTGGGCTCGATCAACAGTCAAAGAAAGAGCCAAGCACAAAGTGCCCTGAATGGCTCTGATATTTTCCTTTTTTAAATAAGGGGTTGGGATTAATGAGGAAAACCATTTAAAGGAGTATCGGATATTTCACAGAATCATGTCTACACTCTGGAAGACTGACTTGAGTTTACCAGTGGAAACAGAGTTCTCATTTAAAATTGTAAATCTGAAGTGTTTTGTTTTTCATTATGATCTTTGTAAAATATAGGTTGCTTTCCCTGATTACAGAGGGAATAAAAGTATTGAGAAATAAAGTAGGAGAAATTATAAATTTTTTTTAAAAGGAAGACAAAACTCTAAGGTCCCAAAAGGAAATCAAAATCTAAGGGAGGAGAGATACAGCAACTAAGAAGTTCTACCTATAAATAGTGATTCTCGCCTTCTGGAGAAGACACAAGGCCCATGGTCACAACCAAAACCTGCATTTGCCCATCAGAGGCCACAGGACTAGAGCTCCTGAGAGGAACCCATGTAGGGATGATTGATGCTTCTGCTAAAGGCTGTAGAGACGAGACGGCTGTGTGTATAATGGACGAGACCAATTGATGAGTGAGCAGGTTTCCCGGAGGGTGACAGATGCACTTCTGAGATCTGTCAGACGTGGCAATCTCTACCTACCACCTGTGATTCATGTCTGAACATGTGATGCTGCTAGAAGAGACAGAGAACCATCCTTAAGTGTTATAAATTCTTGAGCAGGAAAGGAAGGGTGTAAGACAGCTATGGCTTTAAATATCTCCTTCCATAAGAAATTTATACTTTTGCCAAAGTGGGACAAAGACATTGAACACTTCACGACACTGACATTTGTAAGTGGTTTAAGATACTCTGATCTTAGAGAATTAAAGACTCTTAAGGCAGCCATATACAACTAGAAGCAGATATTGGTAGGCTAAGAGAATTTAAAAATAAATCAATGAACAGCCAGTCGGTTCAAAACAGAGGAATGTTTAAATAAAAGCACATCCACTTGATAGGTTACTATGAACCATTAAAAAAGACAAATACAAAGACTATTTAAGCCACAAGAGAAATGCAGTGGAGAGGATGGGAAAACATGCATAAAGAAGTGACTGGGTGTGAACAGATGCTGTGTTAAGATTGAGTGAAATAATGTATGGCAAACATCTGTCCCGATTCCCCATATGAGGAGGGCATTCTACAAATTTAAAATTATACAAATTTTAAATTGAATTTAAAGAAGTCATTAGAATGATGATTGCTTGTTTCATTTACGTTTTGTTTGTTTGTTTGTTTGGGGGCTACTCATAGAAGGTATCACAGAAAGAAAAGAAAAAATCCGTGTGCTCTGAGATCTACAGATTGAAGTGAAGGGACTGAGAAAACAGGCTGCAAAAACAACTTTGGGGAAGGGACATGAGAGACACACAGAGCAAGTTACAACACAACCAGAGCCTGGGAAGATAAAGGAGAAGAAACTTGGAAGGGGAAAAAGTAGTATTTGTGCTAACTGCTGTGGGAGTGCAGGTGACAGATAAAGTGATTTTCCTAACGGGCAGTGAACTACCATCCTGTGTATCTCTAAGACGTGGTGGAAGTCAGTGTAGAATAACGCACTCAGGCAGTATTGCAACCCCACAGAAAGGAGTTGGCTTTTCTTCGTGATGTGAGCTGTTTCAGCCCCTCAGACTCTGTTCTTGGAGCTGTTGACCCCAAAAAGGAATCTGGATGGAGTACATAGGTCTTTGGGTACCAAGGAGCAAGGGGGCTCAGAGAGTACTTTCAGAGGGGGATATTTTACAGTTACTTACACTCAGATTAGTAGGGAAGAGCCTCTTGATAAAATACAAGTGACAGAATCCTTGGAATAGAGCAAGCATATTACCTTAGAATTTATCACACCAGAGAGGGAGCCCTGAGAACAGGCATGAGTGGCTTCTAATACTCAGGGAGGTGCTTTGAAGGCTTCCTGAGAAAGTGAGTGTATTGCATTTAATAGTGCAAGGGATTTGGCCTCACTGAAGCTTGGTCCAATACTCAGCTCTATCCTCCTTTACTCAGTGGCTTTGGAAGCGCCTCCTAATCTTCAATTTCCTAGCCTGTAAAACAGTGATACCAGCATCTGCCTCGCAGGCCTGGGAGGGACACTCCACCACCCGAGTCCACAGAGCCCAACACAAAACGAGCATTTGTCATTATCGAGGATGTACGTCAACATGAGTGGAAAGCTATGAACTATGTAATCACAAGGGTAAACAAGGAGGGGGAAGAAACCTAAGAGGAATCTAAAAGAAGTGATAAAGTTTTATAGGAAAGTAATTTAAAAAGAACATGTGTGCAATTAAAAGAGGAAAATGAAAATACAGAGCTCATTAGTGCTTGTAAAAAGTGCTAGAGGCAATGAAAAAAAATGTTTTGTGTACATTTGTAGGTAAAAGATGAGAAGGAAACTGCAGGTACTCGCTTCCTAAAGTTCATGACGCAGCTGATCCCACGGTTGTGGGCTATTGTTAAGGTGATTAAAGTTGATGAAGAATGAAAAAAGAAGGAAACTAAGTTTAATTTTCTTCTACCCTCTGTAAAGGAGAAAGGCCTTCAAGTGGGAAAATGTAAAATAAAGGGCAACATAAAGGAACTGAAGTGCAAGAGCGATGAAGGAGGTGAAAATGTCTTCTGGGAAGGGGAGAGGCCCTTGCAAGGCTGCTCTGCAAACAGAAGGAGGTGGCCTGGGGGTGCACCCGAGCGCCTGGGGGGGAGGTGCCTCCCCATGCGACGCTCTTGATGTGCGGCCCCTCCGTCCATCAAGAATCCTCCGTCCAAAGAGTCTGATGCGTGGCCTATCAAATTATATTATATATAAATAAAAAGGGGGTGGCAAGGGGGAGAGAGAGAGCAAGAGACAGTAAGCCGGCCGTGAGAATATGTATCCTAATGGATCATGACAGACCCGAATGAAGTACGCAACCTAAGTAAATGAAATGTAATAAGATAAATACAAAGCCAAATAAAGTTTAAAGAACAGCAAAAATACATGGTGTTCTAAATGAAAAGGACTTGTTCATCATGAAAATAATTCACAATACTTCAATTTATCTAGCCTGCTTCTGTTCATCTGTGTGTGTGTCTCAACTGAAAGAAAAAAAGAAAGCCATCTATCCCTGTGTTCTTTCCTCATTTACTGAAAAAACCTCTCTACTGCAGGCACTGTGCCAGGTGTTGCAGATACAGAAATGATGGAGATAATACCTTTGCCTTTCAAAGGTTTTACATTTTGTAAAGGAGACATATTTTTTTTTCCGATCTGTGTTTTACTCTATGTCAGGGCAGGAAGGAACAGGTGGACACTCAAGGCGCTATGGAATTTCTGATGGTGAGAGTTGAGGGGCTTTGAGCAAGTTAGGCTCCACAGAGAAAGGAGGTGAGGCTTGATTTGTGTAGAAGATTTCCAGGGGCATTCAGAAATAAGTGATTGAGGACAATTCAGGCAAAGGAAACAGCAGAAGTAAAGGCCAGGTGACAGAGGCTAGAGGACACGGGGTTGGGGGCAGGATTGAGAAGGTGACAAAGCAGTTAAGACAGACACACATGGGGAGACCAGCAAACACAGAGCAGGATGGTGTCGTGCTGACGAGTCTGAACTTAATGCTGAAAACACCTAACAGTGAAACATCTGCATGGCAAGACTGGCTTTCTTTTTTGATAAAAAACTTAAAATGGATTCTATCAATGCAGTCTAGAAAACTTAACCTAAAAATCCAGTGATCTGAGTAGTATTTAAAAATGTTGCGTGAGATGGAATCGAAGCCACAGGAATCCCAGGGAGCAGTGGGGGAAGGGGACAGCTGCCTCTCCGGTTGTCCCAGCCAAATCAATGCTGGCAATCACTGGGATGACAGACGCCCCCGCCAGATCCTCCTCACATCCAGGAAAATGGTCGCGGAAGGCTCAATTTTGCTAACTCAGAAAAACACAGTACTGCCAGCATCTTCTCTAGAGAATGGTTCAGTGATTAATGATACTACATACATTCTTTTCATGCTAATCTATTTCATGTTGCAATTATAGCGCGCGACTGAGAAAGGGACCATCCGCAGGCGAGCTCGCAGCGAGACGCGCAAGGCACGAACGTGCCACACCAGTCAACGGCTCGGGTCGACGCGTCAAGCGTAGCAAATTATTGCGATCACAACTGTCTTAGTACCTCCAATCCCACACCGTATTTTTGTTAGTGTACATTTTTCATTCCTCTGGTAGATGTTTGCCTATGAAATATTTTATCATGTTCCATTTTGTGATTAGGTCCCATAGGAATGTTATGGTTTTAAGGAGCCAAAATGCTATCTCCGGTGTTAGCTCTTTGTTTCCTTAAATGGATCCCAGTTCTTTCCCCAAATTACCTCTCTCGTTTGTTTTAGGAAAGGTTACACGTGTTGTGATACTTGAGGTTGTGTTATGACATTTTCCGGGCACGTGAAGTTTTCTTCACAAGATTATAATACAGGCTCTCTGTTAAAATACAACCGTTCAGATAAGCACAGAAATCATACACACACTGGAACAAAAGAGCCTAATTGAGCAGCTTTATAACCTTGCACAGAATTCCCTCACCACCGATTTAGACAGAATTGCTTTTATTTTAGCAATGTTCTTTTAATTAAGTCCCAAACATCTAAACCATGGCAAATGTAAATATGTATTATAAATCCTTAATTATGAAGATCACTAAGCATCCATGCAACTCTCTGCCTTGGAGATAGATTTTTTGTTTAAAGTCACCCAACATTCGGAGATAAAAGTGAATGATATGACAAAACATTAAACTTTGTTTATAATGCCCTTCTCTTGGTACCAGTATCACTTTAGGGCACTGTCTTCGAGGGGTAGATTATGCTTCAATATATCTAGTGGTTTTAAAGCCAAAAATCTCTCCTGCCATTTTCTGCTTTCATTGCCATGGTCAGAAAGACTAGCATCCTGGGAATGAATAGAAACTGAGTTAAAAGTTGGGGACCCTGAGATCTTCATGTCATACCCTAGAAAATAAAGCACTTTGGGACCTAAAAGGGCAACACTGTCCCTCTGTTGAGGATGAGTTTAAACTGGATCCCAAAAGACCTCCTGCTATTTTTTAATCCCACATACTGTTTTAAAACCATACTGAAGACTATTCTGGTATCATAGCAAATAAGAAAGAATCATATTCTATATTCCAACACTACTTAATTAAAAATGTGCTGCCTAGCGGCAATGTTTTCCATTTCTCTACCAATATGGATTATTCCCCAATTTTCACCCACAATATCTTCCAATATATGCATGGCACACACGCACACACACACACACACAATGACAATTTCATCTCAGCAACTCATTTCCTTTAGAGACCATTTTCAATTTAGTTCCTTCCTTCCACTTGGTTATCTGTTAATCAACATATTTTAAAAGATAAACACATATTAATAACTTTGAAAACTAAAGACAAGTCTTGAAGATTTAAACATATATTCAATCTTTTATAGCAAAGCTACTGGCTAGCCCAGAGGGAATTTTAAATTTCCTCAAATTTTTCAAGAAATCTCTCCCTTGGGTCTGGTACAGCAAAGGCAATTGGTTTTTATTGACAGGAACATGTGGGGCTCTTGGTTGTGGGCCACAGGTTCAAATGTCTGTTCAATGTCACCCAGGCATCCACCAACTCCAAGGCTTGGGACCAATCCCTGGGAGAGTCTATCAGTCCCCTTATTCAGAGAGCATTTAAAAATATCTCTGTATAGATTATAACTGCAGAGTATGCCAAGCAATAAAATTACAGGTTATAGTTTATCCATACAATAAGTGTAATTTAGGAAGGTAGGTGAATTTATATATTGACATGCTGTTTCTAGACTAACATCAACCTATGGCCTCACTTATAAGCATCATAATTGCCAGTGGAGGAAAAGTGGTTACAGAAACGAATATGTCTTTTACAATTTAGAATTACATAATATCTTATACCAGAGCACTGCTAAGTAATGAGAGGTGCTTAATAAAAAAACTAATTAGAGCTTTAAGCCAACTGATACATACCATACCATTTTTTCCTTTGTGATTTAAAAACCTTAGAGGTAAATTTCATCACTTCTCTATTAAATACTTATGGCATAAAAAATTTTTATAGTTACTAATTTTAAACTACTTAAGATGTCAAATGTTTTCAGGCTTCACTCACTTTTCCAATTATTACATTGGAATGACTCATTAACTGTAACATAAACAGACTCATTTTTACCTCCTGTTATGCTATTTCTCCAGTTTTATTACCAGAGTACCAGTTTTCCTTGAACCATGATGAAAATTCTTTGGGAGAAAAAAAATTACACATATTCTTCCTCTTCCAAATACCAGTTTTCCGCAGGAGAGCTGAAGCAACAATGATCATTTGTGATGGATTTTGCATGTGCAATCTTTTCCATTACGTACTACCGCGGTTTCAGCTACCATGTATGTGAGTACCTTGGTAAAAAACATTCTGGAAAAAACTTTGCCCTCCACAAGTCAGCTGATGTGCAGCAGCATATCAGGTCTGGTCCTTACCAACACAGCGTCACCAGGACCCTGGAGCAATCAGCACTGAGCAGGGTCTAAATTCCTAGATCACAAACAAGCAATAATTCTAGAAATCAAATAAATAATTATTACTCTATGAGAATTCACCCCACTACCACCACCACCAACGCAGATCATTTCACCTCATTAATGTGGTTAATTCATGAAACATCTAATTTAAGCACATATTCTGTGATGGATTCGCCATTCCCTGTTATATTAGTTAACTTGGAAAAATTGCAACAATTCTAGATAAATAATAAACAAATTATTGAGGCCACAATTTCTAAATCAATAAAAATGAAAAAAAAATAATCTAAGAATAACTGAAATGGCAGGCCACTGGAATAATCTGGTAAAAACCTGTATCATTTAAGATTTCACCAGAAACATTTACCTACCAATGTGAATATACATATCTGGGATTTATGTAGCATATTGGATAAATCCTTATTATTCTTCCTACTTTTTCAGGGGCTAAATCATTCTGAAAACTTCCGGTCACTATGGAGGAAAGAAGATTTTTCGAAAGGATAGTGAAGGACTTCTTAGATAACCTGACTGCCTGGCAACCTAAAGGTCATATGAAGCGTGAGTTGACAATCTGAAGGCCCCAATATTGATTTATCAGAGATAAAAGGGATTCAAATTCTAAATATAGCATCAAGTTGTGAAAAATAGGTATCTATAAAGAAAGACTGATATTCTGTTGTAAAAAAAATTAGAACCATGTGATGTGACCGTCACTATCTCTTATCATCTATTCAGAGTGGACAGTCAGAAACCCCATTACAATTCTTATTGACACTCAGAGTAACTCGCATTTTAGTAAACTCTGAGACTGTCCTAGGTTGTCTTTGGTTTGGAAATTGATCTTTTTTAAAGATATAAATCTTTATTAGAGATAAAACATTATAAACAGTATTATAATAAATAAATTATTTCAACATATGGCCATTTATTTTGAAAAAAAACACCATAATGGAGTTTCAATGAAAATAATTTTTTAAATATTATATCCCATTATAGATTTACCCTAAACTTTTTACAAACACTGTAGTAAAGAGTGTAGTGTAAACAAAATGAGGCCAATCATCAGTTCTGTAGATGAAAAATAAATACATTTCTAAATGGCGAAGGCATTTACATAAAAATTAATTATCTTGGCATGAGTAGGTAAAAGGCACCTGCTTAATTATCATGAATTCTCAGCAGGCAGTGCTTAGATGAAAATCTAGTTTTCAATTTATTCTAGAAAGTTTGCCAATTTCAGAATTTCTAGGGAGCTACTACTGTAAAAGTCACAGGGACAAGAACACTCTTCTGATAGGACCATTTCCCTTATACAATCGTTGACTCAAATGCAAGTCTCTGATGAGTATGGCATAGAATAATTTATACTCATTAAAATACCAACAGAATTCTTAGGCAAAATATCTAAGATGCAATTACTTATATACTTTATTGAATTTCTTATATTAACAGGATTACTTGGGATTGAAAGTAGCCCTTTAGCAACTAAAACTGCTGAAACTCTACAAATAGTTATAAATAATTTATACTCACTGAAATAACAAGATTTCTGGACAATAAAGTCTTTAAGAGGAAACTTACAAAGAAGATACTAACTGGAAGGTTTCTTCTGTTACAGTTCCTGGCAACAGTAGTGATTACCTTCTGTACCAGAACTCTACAAGTATGTATTTGTGTGCTAAATAATTAAGACGAAATTTCATCATAGCAGTATAATTTGTACACTGTCCATGCCTCATCATTATGTTATATTGTATATTATTTAAATCAAGGGTCAACAAACTTTTTCTATAAAGGGCCAGGTAGTAAAGAATACTACATAGGTCCTTATAAAACAAGAGAGAAATTCAATTTTAAGAAAATTTTATTGATAAACTCAAAGTATAATAATAACTGAGTATGAATTTTTGCCATACAGGTCTACTAATGAGAAGAATGGACACCTGAAATTTGAATTTTATATAATTGTTTTGTGACACAAAGAATTCTCCTTTTCATTTTTACAAACATTGAAATTATGTAAAGAAACCATTCTTAGCTCACAGGCTAAACTAACCAGGCAGTGGGTCAGATTTGTCCCATGGGCCACATTTTACCAGCCTTTGAGCTAAATATTACATTATCTTACAACTCATGTTCTATCAACTTGTTTTCACTCAAGAGGTAAATTAATTCAATCTTGATATAGCGATTAGCTCCCATTAAGGAATTATTTCTATGTGATACAAATTCCAAAATTAATTTTAGAAAACATTAAAATGTTTATTACTTAGAGTGAGCGCTAGATATCATGTGAAAGTCACTGATCCCCACGTTAGCTATGAGCCGTATTATCCCCATAACTGGAGGCTGTTTCTACGAAAATGGTTTAGGATGCACGCAGTCAGGAGTGGGAAGAATGCCCCAAATTGATGAAAATCCATATTGCTTTTAGAAAAGTGAGTCAGCGTGCACCTTTATGTCTAAAAGCCAACAACTTATGCATTGCATCGTATAATTGTATTTTATCAGTACTTTACTATTATATTCTAGTTTGGGGTGCTTTTTTTGCTCTGGACAGGAAGTTTGGGGAGGAGAGGGAAGAAGCAGCTTCTAGAAAGAATTGCAAGGTTGGGTTTTAATAATCTGAGAATCTGTCCAGTTGCATTCAGGTTGCATTCCAGAGTCCACAGGACTGATCCTCTGATCAAGCAACCACCTTTCTCTATTGCTGATTTTCAAATATTTTTTAGTTTTGGGTAGGTATCAGGTATAGCCTTTACTTCAATTAGAGAAAAGAAAGAATGCAGGAGAAGGTAACTTCTAATTAAGTCATTCATAAGCTACTTGGTGAACAGTAAGTATTCTCGGAGTAAGGCTCAGTATACCTGAGGCCAGAGAGCCTCCATCACATAATTGGCAAGAGTAAAACTGAAAGCAAATCTCTTAGTTGCCTTACTACTTACACCTGTTCCTTCTTTTGTGGTGAGTCAACCCCACCCCTAACAACATCTTAATGGTCAGAAAGAAACTGTGGGTTAAGAGTGATCATAAAATAAAGAGATGACTCCCTTCTCAGGGCATGTCTCTTAGTAGCAAGTGAAGACACCAGCAGCCTGTGCAGCTTCTCAAAGACCAAGCCCTTCTTCAGGAATCTGTCTCTAAATTTTCATGAAAGGGACCCCTTCATACAATAATAAACTCACCTTGACCAGAACAAAGAGGAAAGACCTGGGGCTGGTTCACTGCTTTTGTAGTGTCAAGTAGGGCACTAGTAAGCAAAGAATGGGGTCCATTCAACATATTTTATCTTTAGAGAGATGAGGAGAAGGCAGACACCAAAAATGTCAGCATGTGGGTTGGGTGGTTTATACATATTTATATACACAGCACCAAGAATGGGGGGGGGGGCGCAAAAGTAGGCTCACAGTTATTGGCATGGAAATTAATACAATAATTAATAAATAATAACACAAGAATACATTCTGTTTTGTATAATCACAACTGTATGCCTACTTTTGCCCCACCCCTGTACATATACATGAACATGTATGTGTGTGTATGTGTGTGTATTTGCAGAGTCCTTCTAAGGTAGTTTCCGTTGCTTAATTAGATCAACTAACAATCAAATGAAAGTACGCCAGATCCCTGAGCTGCGCGTGGCTTCCAGAGTACAGTCCCATGAAAGCTTCCACCCTGCAGCCTTGGGCTCACTCAGTGGGTAACAGATTTGCTCCTGGTGAACCAGGTGTAAATAAAGGGCCTTTGTTACTCACCTGAAAGACTGACCTTCCAATTTTCTTTTTTTATATTCAGCTCTCCCTGCTTTAACATTGGTATTCAAGATTGATTCATGTTTTAATATAAAGTCTTGTCCAGAATAATTATTAGAGTTATTGCATAACACTTTAAAAAAAAGGCTATGTTGGTTGATGGTCACTTGTCCATACACTGAATCCCAATCTTGCTGGTAAACATATATACTTGCTCTTCCAAAAAGGAGAAAACATATGAAGTATCTTGGTAATAAGACTGCTTCCTTCCTTCATATATACATATATATACACACACACACACACACACGCATGTGTATATGTATATATATATATATATACACACACATATACACAAACACACACTAAATACTTAAAAATAAAAATTGGGGAATAATCTTTTCTTTTATATTCACTGCTGCAAGTCATACTACCAAAGTGATATTAACAAGAAATTACTAAGTGCAACTTTAATTATCTGAAGTCATTTAATTGCATTTTTGACACTTTAAGAATTGTCAATTCAACATATGATAACCAAGAACTCCAACTTACATATTTAACACTCCTAACAATTTAAAATTGTACAGATTCCTTAAGTTTATCAAATGTTTGGAAGAGCATTAAAGTACTTCCTGAACGAACCAAGGCTGATAGAATACAGACCCAGGATTGAAATCTGAAGGGTCAGAGACAGACTCAGCCGGAGCTAAGCACCCATGAATACTATCTGCTCTCCTCAGACCTGAGCAACTCATCTTTCCTGTACTAAGAAGATATATTTCAAAAGGAAGCTATTTAATGTTGATCCGCCTTTTATTAGACCTCAAGAAAACAAACAAATGTAAACAACTAGTCGTCCAATCAATCACATCGACATGTTTTAAACCCAAATACGGGCCGTGTATTGGAAAGATGCAACTGCCTCTAGGCCAGACTTAAGCTCTGCTTTCCGTCGGAAGGAGGCTCCAAGTGATGTGCAGCACATTGTAAGAGTGACCTCTAGTGCCTTCCTTTTGTGTTGAACTTCAGTAGCTGGAGGATGCATTATTTATGCCTTTTCTACAAAACTTTGTGTGTGCTCGCGTTGTCACTGTTCGTTCGGTGCAATGTTCCTTACATGCTACCATGATGGCATTTCAAGATTCAGACCAGCTAACAATATGCACATTTTACTGACTCACAGGATTCTTCTGACCCAAATTAAAACTGAATCTGAAACACAGTGCGGCATCCGAGTGAAGTTCTCTTCTTTCAGAAGACAGGCACACCGTGCCTTTAAATGAGCCAACACGGAAAGCAAACGCAGAATCACAGCAGCCATGCAGTGTAACTGGACGTGTGACTTGCGCCAGTAAGGTCGTTTATAAGGTCTTCCCCCCCCTCAGAGCCCTTTAGTGTGCTCAAGGGACGTGCCAAAGCAAACACCTTATTACTACTGGCTTTCTTTGTAACCTCCCAACCTCAACCTGGTTACACACCAGCAACATACGTTCCTGAACAGGCCTCATACCCCTTTCTTGAGAAGCAAATGAACTTTTCCTTTAAAATCCGTGAAAGAGGTGAAAAGTTGTATTTTCAGAGCTTGTTTATCATTCATCAAAGAGGAAAAAAATTCTTCCATTTAGACATTTTAAGCCAAATATAACTTTTAAAACTTCTCCTATCTCTAATAAACACTGGATGCAGGGAGTTCTGCCAAATTATTTTGAATGATATTTAAATCAGAAATAGGATCTTTATAAATTTTCCCTGAATCAATTAACTCAGAACCAGGATATTTAATCACAAATTTATAAAGTTAAAAATCCAATCACTAAGAAACAATATTTTTGAAAAATCACCAGAATGTTTTTCCTTTAGCAAAATGTGGGGCTCAGGCCCCCTCTCTCGGGAGCGCTCAAGTCCCGATCTTTTAGCAGTGAGAGCACAATTCTTAATGCTGAGGTTCACCTCCACCGGTCCTGCTCCTGAATCCTGCAGTACGTTTCAGTTGCGAGCCCGGCATCGTTCTAAAGATGCAACCAGCTATCAGTCTGCCAGACTGCAAAGTTCTGAAATCCAAGCTAATGCAGCAGAATGGAAAGTCTGCCAGTTGTTTTCTCGTTAGCCATAATTCCAATAAAATTCAGTAAATCCTAAAAAAGGAAGAAATGAAGACATTCCCAGGCTATTCCCTGGTTAAGATGCTAATTTAACGTTTTACTAGAACTTGAGCTTTCTCAATGGATATTCAAAGACGTGAGGATAAGGTTCTGCTCACAGACAAAAAAGAGATAGGAGACTTTGTATATTCTGACCAGACCAAGAGGAAAGACAGGTGCAAGCCCAGACATATTTGCCAAAGGTTTAAGTGATCCTTCATTGAGAGCAACGCGCTTCTCAGCAATTTCAGTGGCAAATGATCATAAAAACAAGGGAATTAAAGTTCTGAAGAGAGCCCCCCTGCAAGTTTAAACCGTGTGCTGTGTACTTACAGGAATTCCCAGCTCTGACCCTGTTCCAGTTTTGAGCAGACAGCAGAAGTAGCATGGTGAGGACAGCTCCGGTGGCAGACCCCATGTTCACATGTACTGGGGTCCCCCAAAGACCCTGAGCGGCTCCCCCGGCGCGCTAGCCCCGTTCGCAGTCGCTCCCCAGCTCTGCCTCCAGCACCTCTGGGCGTCTCAGCCTCGCTCCCTCCTCTCCGAGCCTCGCTCTCGGGGACGCGCGCGCACAGCCCGCTCCTCGCTCACCCGCGCCCACCTCCCGCCCAACCGGCCCCGCACGGCCGAGGCCACGCCCACCCTCGCGGCCGCCCGCACACGGACGGCCGCTTCCCCCGCTCGGCTGCGGCGCGGGGCTCCGGGCCCCTCCCCAGGAATCCTTAAGCCCTCTCCCCTCGAGCGGGGGGCGGGGCGGCGCCTCCGAGTCTCCCGAGGGCTGGGCTCCGGCAGAGCCCGTGAACTTGAGCCGATTCCTGAATAGCCGGGAGGGCATCCAGGTAACCGCGATAGGTTTCAAAACAAAAGCATAAAATAGGACGGAAATAACTAACAGCACTGGTCCGCTGTAGCTGAAACTGTCCTAAGGGAAAATACTTGCTGTTGTTTTTCTCTGTTTGTATAAAACTATCCTCTTTAGCGCTCGTGCCAGGGTTTTATTATGAAAATGCCTCACATGGAAACAGACGTTCCCGTTTAGCAGATATTTTAAATCATCTGGTAATGGTCTGCAAGGAATTAACATTTCTTATTTGAGTGTATCAGGAGCACAACTCCACAAATTAAACGCTGTGCATACATTTATTTTGACGAATGCATTAGGCTGTGAATTCACAGCTGCATCCTACAAATTCCTTAATAACAAGTCCCAAAAGGCCCAAAATGAAAACTGATGGGATACTGAAGAAAGGAAACCACACACACATGCTCACACCAAGCTAAACAATATGCAGTTGTGATTCAGATGATCTAAAGGAGAAAAGTTGAATTCAGAAGACCAAGGACTATAGAAAAATTACTCTTTCAATGGCTGATCCATAGATACTGCTATTTCTTGAATAGAATGTTAAAATATTTAAATAATGGAGTTAATATCACATGGTATCCCGGGGGATAAATAATCTCTTTAAAATAAATGTCAAGATGTTTAACTGAAAATGTGCTTGATTTTATAAGAGTAGGAATACTAGAGTTCTTAAACACCTCCTGGTGATTACAAATGTGAAGAAACATAAGTCTTTAAGCGGCGGCGGCCTTGCTATGGAATGAATGAAAGTGACAAAAGCATCCTCCTTAACCATTAAGAGCTAAACAAGTGTGTTTAGCTCTTCTCGACAAACAAAGCAGAAGGGATACTTCTGCTTTTCTGATTTTACAGATGGACAAACAAGAACAGAAAATTTACTGACTTGAAGAGGTCACAGAGTTAGTAAGCAAAGTGCTGAGGTTGGACTTCGTTCTCCTGACTCCTATTTTACCGCTCTCACACTAGGACTTACTGCCCCCCAGATCACAGTACACCTCCTCCCTGACCCCTGCCAGCGGCAGCAAAACCTGAGGCCCTAGGGAAAAAACCAGCAGTGGAAAAGAGGGGTCAATTTTGAGTATTTACTCTGCATTCCTAGGCCTACATCCCTGATTTTGTTATTTCCAAACATAGTATGATAAGGAAAAACAGATATAAATTGATGATTTCTGTAAACTATTGAAGGAATTACGTTTTATTGAACACATACTGTATGCCATTTGTTATAGAATCAAATTATGGTAATCCTTGAGGGAAATGTCATTGTGCCTATTTGACAGACAAAGACTAAACCTCAGTGAAGTCACGCAGTATGTCTAAATTGCCGCAGTGAGTAGGAGAGAGTGAGCTGGGCGTGGCATTCTGGTCTGCAAAGCTCTAAAATCATTACTTAATTGACTCCACACTGAGGAACAGGGTCTCAGGCTCTCTGAAACAACAACAAAAAGTGTCCTCCTATTAAAAAGTTATATTTATTTGTCCCCATAAAACAAATTAGAGGGAAAAATTAAAAGGATCTGTACACATATCAAAAATGAAAAATAACTGAGCCTTTCATGCCAATAATAACTTCTTTAGGACAAAGTGTAAATTATCATAGTGGCCATTAATAATGGATTTTTCCATACCAGTGGGCTATGGTAATAGAATGAGTTGGAGGCTGGCACTGAAAAGAAAACCTGAGCATTTCAGGCCACTGTTACACTTGTCCCTGTCTGATGGCTGCACAGACAAAGTGAAGCAGTGGGAAGAGATTGGCCAGTGTAAACAGAGAAGCCTAGATACAAATTCAGCTATCACTGTGGTTCTGATTAGGTAAGTGACTTTGTTACTCTGGTCTTTGGTCTTTCATTTCCTTTTCTTAAAAAAATAAGATAATAATAACTAAAGAGCCACTGTGATATGTGTGACAACCCCCTAATGAGGGCCTAGCACGTGGGTCCTCAGTTGCTTACTAGCCTTAGATCTCAGCATTCTGACTGTACAGAGCAGTGGTTTGAGGAGGCAATGCTGGAACTAGGCAGCTCAGGTTCAATGTCTGCTCCAGTTGCACCACCAACCAGCTGCATGCTCTTAGACAAGCTGCTAATCACCCATGATTCTGAGTTTCTACATCTGCAGCAAGGATGGGTATCAACCTCATGGCTGAGATAATGCCTGTAAAGTGAAACCCCCAGAGTTGCAACTGCACTGTTGCTATTGTGATCACTGTTACTACAGCTCACTCTGCACAGATGAGAAACTAACGAGCAGAGGAATTACAACTTGCCAGAAGAGTGTGACCTGTTGGTGGCAGAAAAGGGTTGGTCATTAAGACCTACTGACTTGTCCTTCTTTTTCTCCCTTCCCACCAGAGTCGTGCTTAATGTCAGAAAGAAGGGGGGGGGGGGAAGCATCTGAATGGGAAAAATCAGAAAAGTGTAGAGACCTAATTTTGTACATTACTGTACTGCTGATTCAGACACCACGAATCACTTCTCCCTGTGTACGCATTTGTGGTTATATTTTCCACCGGTTAAGATAAAAACAACTGCGGGTGCTTAGGGCTTAGCCTATGCCTATAATGGGCCAGACCACGTCTGAGAAAGCACTATAAATCAAGTCAAATGTTAGAATTTTAAAATAAGGCTTTCAATTTTTTCTTGGTACAACTTGCCTGAGAACTATGTGTTCCACCACAGGAGTACACGGAGGCTCCTGAGTGCAGTTTAGATTGGAAAAGAACCATCAGGCCATAGTGGAATGAGGTCACATCAGAAGACTAGGACGAGATTAAAATGGGACTCCTTTATTCATGTGACAGTTGTTTCATCTGATGTCTGAACCTCTGATCTGGTTTCTGGATTTCTTACAAAGGCAGCTGGTCAATGTAATTTTGTTAATTTTCTCCTGGAAAAGACAAGTCTGGGGGCTTCCTGTTCTGTGCTTTTGCTAATGGTCACTACTCAAAAGTGATTCTTTTCAAAAACTAAACTATATTTGAGGTGTGATATTATCATTTATAAGAAATACATATTTTGGTCATTCAGATGCCCAAAATATATTTCTCATATATATGGCCTTCCTCCATGATTCATGGCTCACTAAAACCCCTGGAATGTTCTGTGGTAGGATCAGGTCTCCTTTATTATGTTAATGAGGTGATTTTTGGAAAGCCCTTGAGGGGAAGGGGGCTTGCTGCCATGAGATCCAACAACTTGATTAGGCTATTGTTACTTCAAGTCTTCCCCACCTCTTATTCCCCAAACACCCCCCTCCAACCCTCCCACCCCAGCCCAAACTCCAAAGAAGAGGGGCTGGTCACTGAGGTCAACTGCCAATGGCCAATGATTTACCCAGTCATGACTATGTAATAAAGCCTCCACAAAACCCCAAAAGGACTGGGTTGGGAGAGCCTTAGGGTTGGTGAAGACTTGGAGATCTGGGAAGAGAGGAGCCCCTGGAGAAGACATAGAAGCTTTGCACCTTTTTGAGGCAGGAAAGTCAGAACAGGGAACAAAGGCCTCAAGCTCTACCCCTCCCCTTTTCCGTCTTGGCTGGAACATCGCAGACATGACCTTTACTGACCACCTGCTCTCCCACTTCCCCCTCCCCAATTTCCTGTAATTGAGAGGACACCAAAAAAATTGCTAAGTGGAGAGGAGGGAAAAGGACAACCTGAATCAGCCATAACCCCACCAGCATCAGAAGCTAAGGACCACCCTCTCCCTTCCACTTGCCCACGTTTAATAAAAATCTGCCACCCAGACCCCACTGGCACATCTGGTTCTCAGAGGTCGCCCACTCTTACTTCTCAAGTGCGTACTATCATTTTAATAAATTGACTGTACTTTGCTAAATCTTTCTGACACGCTCTAGAATTCTTTCTTGTTCCATGACAAGAACCTGGATGGGTCCAGGTGTCCCCTGGCTTCCCCAGGTACCGCCTGGCATTACTTTCACTATACCTTGCCCTGTGCATCTCTTCCATCTTACTGTTCCTTTTATATTAAACTGGTGATTTAGTAAGTAAAATGTTTCTCTGAGCTCTGTGAGCTGCTCCAGCAAATTAATCGTACCTGGGGAGGGAGTTGCGGGAACCTTTGATTTATAGCCAGTCAGTCAGAAGCACTAACAACCTGGACTTGCTGCTGGTGTCTGAAGTGGAAGGAGGCAGTCTTGTAGAACTGAGCCCTTAACGTGTGGAAAGTGATGCTACCTCCCTGTAGATAACGTCAGAACTGAGTTGAACTCGCAGACACTTTGCTGATGTCTGAGAAATAATTGCTTGTTAGTGTGGAGAACACATACACACACACATTGAAATTGGTCTCAGAACACCTATTTATGAGACAATAACACCTTTTTGCCAAAAGCCCCTTCCCAAATACATTTATATGGAATATAAACGTTTTCTATGCTGTAACGAGTAAACATACAAAAATACTCATTGTTGTCACTGAACTTTTATCAAGTTAATATTTTATTAACAGTACTTATTTTATTTTGTAATAAATTTTCACTTAAGAGACTTGACATTCTGCAAATTAATGTACTTTTCATAAGCAATTTTTTTTATTAATCTAACTGCTACTATTTTGTTTTCTCTTTTAATCAGTATGTTGCAAACAACGTAAGTGGACTTTGAGGAAACAACATACTGAGTTTTGCAGATTTGCAACTACCTAAAGCTCTAGCAATGCACTTTTCTACTGACATCTACCCTGACACAACCATTCCATAATAAAGATTTAATTGGAAGGTGGATCCAAGATTGCAGCAAAGTAGGTAGATTTATCCCACCAACTGAAGGGATAAATTTAATCAAGGATGTAAAAGACCTGGACTTGGAAAATTATAGGACAGTAAGAAAGAAACTGAAGAAGACACAAACGAGTAGAAGCATACGCTGTGCTCATGGATAGGAAGAATTAACATCATTGAAATGTCCATACTACCGAAGGCAATCTACACATTCAATGCAATTCCTATCAAGATACCAATGGCCCCCTGGCCGGTGTGGCTCAGTGGTTAGAGCACCAGCCTGTACACCAAAGGGTGGAAGGGTCGATTCCCCGGGAAGGCACGTACCTGGGTTGCAGGTTCTATCCCCGGCCTGGTCGGGGCGTGTGCGGGAGGCAAATGGATCGATGTGTCTCTCTTATGTAAAAGTTTCTTTCTCTTTCTCTCTCTCCCACATCTCCTCCCTTCCACTCTCTCTAAAAAACAACAACAACAACGGAAAAAATATCCTTGGGTGAGGATTAACAACAACAACAAAGGCTACAAATGCCATATTACAAAGAACTATAGCAAATATTCCACAAAGTTATATGGCTCCACGAAAGACCCTGAGTAGCCACAGCACTCCTGAAAAAGAAGAATAAAGCTGAAGGAATCACACTACCCGAGATCAAACTACACTACAAGGCCACAGCATTCAAAACAGCATGGTGCTGGCATGAACACAGACGTGTAAATAAATGGAGCAGAACAAAGCCCAGAATAAACCCACGCCTTCATGTCAATTAATATTTGGCAAAGGAGGCAAGGACATACTATGAGGTAAAGACAGGCTATTCAAGTGGTTTTGGGAAAATTGGACAGATATGTGCAAAAAAGTGAAAATAGACCACCTTCTTACACCATACACAAGAATAAATCAAAATGGATTCAAGACTTATATGTTAGACTTGAAACCATAAAAATCCTAGAAGAAAACATAGTAAAATCTAAGACATTTCTTATAGCAATATTTTTTCTGCCATATCTTATTGGGCAAGGGAAAGAAAAGAAAAAAATAAACAAATGAAATTACATCAAACTAAAAATATTTTGCACAGCCAAGGACATTATCAACAAAACGAAAAGACAACCCGCTGAATGGAAGAACATCTTTGCCAATGATAAACCTATCTGATAAGGGGTTAATATCCAAAATTTATAAGAAACTTACACAACTCAATGCCAGAAAACAAACAATCCAATTTAAAAATGGGCAAAGGACCTGTATAGACACTTATCCAAAGAGGACATACAGATGACCAATAGACATATGAAAAGATGCTTGTCACTGATCATCAGAGAGATGCAATTTAAAACCACAATACAAACAAGTGTTGGCGAGGATGTGGGAAAAAGGGAACCCCCGTGCACTGTTGGTGGGAATGCAGATTGGTGCAGCCACTGTGGAAAGCAGCACGGAGTTCTCTCAAAAAATTAAAAATGAAACTGCCTTATGACCCAGCCAGCAATTCCACTTCTGGGAATTTATCCAAACAAACCTGAAGCACCATTTTGAAAGAATACACGCTTCCCTGTGTTCAATTCATCGTTATTTACAATAGCCAAGATTTGGAAGCAGCCCAAGGGCCCATCAGTAGGTGAGTGGATCAAAAAGCTGTAGGACATTTACACCATGGAATACTACTTGGCCATTAAAAAGAAGAAAATATTCAGCATAGGTGGGCCTGGAGAGTGTTATGCTAAGTGAAATAAGCCAGTCAGAGAAAGACAAGCACCATAAGATTTTACTTACATATGAAATCTAATGAACAAAATAAACTAACAAGCAAAACCAAAACAGACTCACAGATACAAAGAATAGACTGATAGCTGTCAGAGGGGAGGGGAGCTGAGGGCTGGGTAAAAAAGGTGAAAGGATTAAGAAGAAAAAAAAACCCAAACCAAAAACTCTCATAGACACAGACAACAGTGTGGTGGTTACCAGAATGAAAGGGGGTGGGGGAGGAAGAAGAGGGTGGAGGGGGGATAAGTGGTGATGGAGGGAGACTGACTTGGGATGGTGAGCACACAATACAATATACAGATGATGTATTATAGACTTGTACACCTGAAACCTATATAATTTTATTAACGAATGTCACTTAAATAAATTCATAAAAATTTAAATAAAACAGATTTTGTAACTAACTGTGCAAAAGATGAGAATGTATTTTTCACTTGAAAGGATAGAGTTGGACAACCTTGTTAGTCAAAAATATATGAATTCAACAAGATGCCATTTTTCTACCAAAATAATCAAAATGAAGAGTGGTAGCCCTGTAAGACTATAAATTAATACAATAGTTTAGAAAGACATTTGATAATATTATCAAGAGCCTTAAATTCTTTCATTTCCTTTGATCACACAATCTTATCTTTAGAAATCTATAGTAAGGCAATTATGCTGGACACAGAAAAAAATGTGAATTTACAATTATCACACCCATTTGCAGCATTATAATAGCAAGAAATAGGGAACATTATCTTCTAACAAGAGAATGCTAAAGCAAATTACAACCTGTTAATGTGCTATATAATGTAAGCATTTAAATGATATTTATCAAAGGTTTACAGTAATTAGATGCTTAAAGTCATATGAAATAAAAAAGCTGAAAGCAAAATTATATACATGATTTGATCAAATTATGCAGAAAGAAAAGAAATGCATCTATAAAAGCTTGAAGAAATAACACTAAAATGTTAACAGGCATTGTCTTGGAGCAATGAAACAATACTTTTCTACACTTTTTAAATGTTCTACTGTGAGTACAGGTAGCTAAATATTAATAAAAGAGAAGGGAGAAAAATTGGCTAAGCTTAATTAGGTCAGAAGCTACAGTTTCACACACTCCAGGGAACAGCTGCATCCTTTGCCCTGGGGACCTAATCCCCAAAGGGGGCAGGAAGGATCATTACTACTGGTCATTAGCTGGGATTACCAAGGGAGAAATAAAAACAGCAGAAGAAATTCCTCCACTGGGCACATGCACAGAACCCAAGATTGGGGGGGTCCTTTAACTTTGAGGTTTGCACAACCATAAAGGAGAGGTGTCTAATCTGGGGGAAAGACCGGATTGGTTAGGGGGAACCAAGCACAAACCTGGGAAGAATTAGGACATGAACTGGATGGTTTGAAAGAAAGCCCCTCCTTTCCAAGTCTGAGGAAATAGAATCAAAGCTTACCACAGTCCCCACCCCAACCCCAACGGTCACTCCGGTGTCCTCTCCGTAGCAGCCACTCGGGCCTCGCAGCCGTGCAGCCGCTGGGGCAGGCTCCATGCGCAGAGCTGGCAGCCCCGAGCTGGGCTCCACGCGGGCTCCAAGCGTGCGCCTGGGCCCGGCCTATGCAACTGGGCCCCCGCAGCACGGCCCGGACGGAGGCTAAGCCAGCTGGAAAGGGGCAGAGACTGAGCTGGGCTAAGCTCTGGCATGGATGAAGCTAATGGCACAGAATTTCTGGACCCTGGCCCTTTTTCTGTGCTTGATGACGACAAGGCTGGAATTCTCCCACAGCCAGATCTACGAAGATGAGACACCAGGAACCTGAAGACAGTTTTATTTCTATCCCAATAAACCTGACCACTACACCTTATACTCCCACGTGTGGGTCCCCAGGAACTAGAGACTCTGTGGAAGGACCCCATTTCCACCATCAGCTGGGATTACCAAGGGGGGAATGAAAACAGCAGGAGAAATTCCTGCTGTTTCGGAGTCTGAAACTGTATATATACAATAAGTATATATACACCTAATGGGAAATTTTAACTTTTATTATTTATTTTAAAAACAGATTATTAGTTTAAAAGTGCATCTATATGGTGAAAACTAAAACCATATAATAAAAATAGATCTGCCTGCAGACAAATATTAGGAAAAAGACGAAAATCTAAACAGCTATTGTTTTCAGATCTGAGGACCAGAGTGACTTTTATTTCTGTACTTGTCCTCAACACACTGTTTCTTGAGCCTTCCCCGCTTCACACACACAAGGGGACGATGCTGGGTTTGATCTGAAGGGGACTGGCTGCTCCTCTGCTCTACAGAGATGGGGCCTAAGGTAAGAGCCGGTCATGGCCCCGAGAAGCGCGAACAGCAGATGCTCAGGAGCCCAAAACCAGGCAGGCCTTCCCCCGGTTTTCCTGGTGGGCACAGGCATTACTCACTCCACACCCTGTGGGTGCCAAAACCTCTTCCCTCTAACGTGTCTGAATGGTCTCGAATACTTCCTTCCCACACACGTGATCAGCAGGCCACTGAGCACTCAAGAGGAATCCTCTGAGGACGTGTTAGGTTCTCTCTGCAGCTCTCTTCTGGGGAACGCTCCCCTGTGAATTCCAACTGCTTTGACCTTCCCAGTCTCACAACTCCATCCCCTCGACTGGGAATCCACCAGACTCTATAGGTTTCTCCTCCCTGCACCACGGCCTGGAAGCAGTCCACAGGCAATAAACTGAGGCAGTCTTAGAGCTCACTATGTTTATTTCTTAGCTCTCAGAGAATATGATGCTTTGTCTGATATCTAGGATCTTAAAACCAATTATTATATCTATTTTATCAGTTTATTTTGGTTATTTCAATTAAGAGACTAAATCTGATTCCTTTCCTCCACTTGCCTATAAGTATTTTTTTAAATGGTGTAATATACTGCTGTTATACATAAGACGATCAAGTTATTTTATGAAGAATCTTTTAAATTATGTTTCAGAACAAAAGTCAGTTTTCTATCCATGAGAACTTGAGAGGTTAGAGGAGAAAAAAACAGTGGTTGGTTGATTTGTTTTCAAAAAAGCTCTCTACTAAACAATCTACTTGAATGTTTCTTTAAAGTAAGTACTATATGGATGCTATCATGTCTAATTTAATATCATGCAGTGTAATAAAACCAATAGTCACTGAATATATGTTTCCTTATATGTTTGTTTTTTTATTTAAATGTCTTCTTAAGAAGATATAGACCCTAAATCAGAGTTAACTTTACATATATGAACAACAGGTACACAAAATTAAGGTGAGATTTCAGGAGCTGGAAAATAAATCCTTGATTCCATCAAATTGTTTTAAATATATTTAGCATAAGACAAAACACTCAGTTCCTTGAACAGATATAATATAATGCTTAAAATTCAAGTACACTAGAAAGTGATCACCCTCATCTGAATTTCGAACTGGCCATAATTTAAGCAAGGGCAAAGATTACCAGATTCAAGAGAGTTGGACAGAAAAGAAAAAAACACAGAATAAAGGGTAGAGTGTGGTGGGGAAAGAGGGAGGAGTGAAGAAAGGACAATTGGGCATCAAAAATGGATTTGCCTTCTGAACCGTTTTGTCTCAGTGACTACAGCAGAGTTTTACTTCTCTGATAGAAAAAGCTTATTCCAGTAGGAAGAGAGAGCATTAGGAAACGTCATGCTTAGATTTGTGATATCTTTATAGTGAACTGATTTAAGCGTAAGGGAACACAGTTACTGTAGAAAACAAAGACTCTTTAGATAAGGACTTCGAAAATTTATTTATATCTACCAGCATTTATGTTTTAGAAAGTCTAGACCGACTCATGGAAAGTTTCCATTTCTCAGAATAATGAAGCAGAAACAATTTTAGCCTCGGGCAGGTCCAGGGAAATCAAATCCACCCACCACCTAGATCTTCTGATCTACAGCACACAGCAAGTTTCATGCCTGGCAGCTGAAGTGCCTTAAAGTGCCTTCAGGGAGCAATTCTCCCACTCTCAGGTAGAAAACCACTGTTCTAGAAGAGTGAGGATAGCTGGGGTTAATATTCTACAAGTAAAACCGGTTGTTAGACTTTTGCAAACACAGTAATGGTGCCATCTTTACAGTAGCAGGAAAAAGGAAGAGCACAGTTACAGGGTTCACTTGCTTTCTTCGAGAGACAGCTCACTTTCTGGGCACGGTCTGGACAGTGGCGGGAAGTCAGCCCCATGAGGTGAATGGACATACGAAGTCATTTAATTTTGACCTGCTGTCCAATATGGTGAGCACATGCCATGTTAACAATAGAGTCAGGTGCTCAGTCACACTATCCACATACGAAGTGCTGAATAGCACATGTGGCTACTGGCCACCAAGCGGGACTATGCCAACATAGGACATTTCCATCAAAGCAGAAAGTTATCCTGGACAGTGCTGCTTTGGATGTTTGCAAAGGCTGGGTAAAGTTCTTGTTACATGCCAATATTTCAGTACCAAATTTTTCCATAAAAGAGCTTTTATAGGCAATTTTCCTTCCAATCTTACTGAAATTATGTGCATTAAAATTTCAGATTCTGAAGTCTCGAAGAGGGAAGAAAGTTTCTATGCCCTTTATGTGAACTCAGCTGCCTGAAATAACCAGGTAGACTACTCATACACAATATTTTGGTGGTGTATGTTGAATATTCCAACAAAGGCAATAAATACAATTGAAATATTACATGCAGAGTACTGAAGTACACAGTAAATAGTCCTCTAATACAAATTAGTGTGCATACTCTGGTTCATATTTTAAAGTAGCTTGGATGTGGAGAAATTTTTTTTTAAAAATCACTGAAAGAAAAGACCTAAAAAATAGAATAAAATTGATTGTAGTTAAAATTCAGAGAGCACTGTGGTCCAGTTGAAAGAAATGTTGATGGGAATAAGACCAAGAGCAATTGCTTTGATTTTAACTACTTTTACCTCCAGTCACCAAATCTCTGTAACCTTTGATATTTATATCTTGTGAATATTATATGAGAATAATTAATGCAAAGTTTCCAGTTCCTGTAATACAATAAGGGTTTAATAAGTGGGTCCCATAATTACTAATACAAAAATAAGCCAAATAATCCACAGTAAGTTGTGTACATTAAATATGTACACCTTTATGTATGTCAATCACACCTCAATAAAGTGGTTTTTAAAAATAAAACCAAGAAACTGTTTTTTAAAAACTTTCCAAAAGAACCTAATAATTATAAATGTATTTGATATCATTAAGTGGTTAGCCCAAACTAAAAGTTTAATATACTCACCCTTAGATTTTAAAACATATATCATAGATATGAAATTTTCCATATCTATGGCTGAATGCTAGTTTTGACCCCTCTGAGTTCTGGTAGTTATCAGTTATATATTCAGATTATGTTACCCCAGATACATTCTTCTATTAAAAAAAAATTATATTATTGAAGTCCATTATATTTATGTTTTCTTTATTGCAATAAATATCCACGAAATTATGTGACTTTTATATATCTATACATATATATACATATATACATATATATATATTTAATCTTCACCCAAAGGTATTTTTTTTTCATTGATTTTAGAGGAAGGGAGAGAGAGAGAGAAACATCAACGTGAGAAACACTGATCAATTGCCTCCCGCACATGCCTGACTGGGTGTGAAACCCGAAACCTAGGTGTGTGCCCTGACTGGGAATTGAACCCGCAACCTTTTGGTGTAGGGGACGGCATTCCAACCAACTGAGCCTTTTTAAGTTACAAAGTCCTTGTGAAATCCTTTAGCTTAACTGAATGCCCTAGTTGAATTAAGAAAGTCAAAATTTTCTTGCATAAGGATATCCATTCAATGCGTGCCATTGAGTACCGATCCACCATCAGGTTCGGATTATTCAGGTTTTTTATGTATTTGTGTTTCTTACGAGTTGTGAAAAGCACGTTATATACGTCATATATATAGCCTATACCTATGAATATATAGCATATATATGTACAGTTATGTGTATCTATACATATAGCTATATATAATTAGATAATAATATTTCAATGGCATCATTTGACTCATTTTCAAGAAAATTTCAGTGTCACAGAGTCTCCCTCTAAAGAAAGGAGATTTATGATATAAGTTATAAAGCTGAACATTCTCAAAAAGACCATACCTTTAACCAATCATCCTGCTACCTTTTTTAAACACAAAGGGCAATTTTAAGAAACTCATAGATGCCCTTCAAAATATTTCACTGCATCATATATCATCAAAATCATTGGCCTGCTTATTAAACAAGTTATGTTTTCCTTGAAGATATGAACTTGTGTGAGGATGAATATTTTGATTGCTCATAAAAACGTGCCCGTCCCTCTTGCCCACTCACTTTCTTTCAGAAACCGGGGATTATGACAATGACAAAGAGTTACTCATTGTTTATTGCTTTATATGGGAAAGGTCATTATCTTTTTTAAAAAGGTAACAATTATAAAAATATTACGACCACTCACTAGTTATTAATCTACAACGGAAGTAAGTGTTGTGTTTCAGTCAAAGCCCAGCCCTAACAGACAGTGGCTGAAGACAATCTGCTTGGTTATTTCTCATAGTCCTGGAGGGCAGCTGGACCAGAAAGTCAGGACGGCCTCTCTCACATATTAGGTGACTGGGTGCAGATGCAGCGTTTCCATTACCCTCCCCCTGGCCCCCTTACATGGGGGGTCAGGAAAGTGACCAAGGGGGGTGAGGATATGAACTGCAAGGTCTTCTGAAGCCCAATCTCTGGAGGTCACACTGTCATTTCCAACACATTCGACTCAGCAAGGTGCAAATCTAGCTCAAATTTAAGGACGTGGAGACGTTGTGAAAAGAGGTACACCCTGGGATGGGAAGAATGTGTAGCCATTCAATAATCTAATGCACGCAGAGTCTTCTTTTTCTTTAGCTTTGCATTGTTTTTCTGACACAACTGTGTGACAGCGTGATAAGACATCAAACGCATCTGGCCGACTTTAACAACATAAACACAAAAGGAAAACCGCAAAAATATTTGTGGTCTTCATCAGTTTTTCCGAGGGCCTTTCTTAATCTTCTAACATTCAAATCATTATCTTTTGAAGTTTAAAATAAACTTACATTTAACTTCCTAGATATATATGTAATGTTGACAACATCTCATACCCAACAGTGAGCTCACCTACAAATGACCTAACACAGCGAGTGAAGGCGGAGTCTATGCTGGTGTTACGCGGATATGATGGTCGAGAGGTGCCTGACTTTATAAATAATTTATTAATGACTGTTTTGCTACTAAGAGTTCTGTGTCCCTACAAAGTCTTGTAATTGCAGGCGGGAAGCATATCTAGTTAGTAAGGCCCCTCTCATCCGAATCACTTTTCTTTTTACACATCAGGTGTTTTGTATTGAACACTGCACTAGCTACAGGTATGACTGCACAGAGCCACTCCATGTCTTTCAAACACACAGTGTCTAACACAGAATTTTCATACATGGGTATTGGAAGGGCTGTGGGAACAGAAGGAAAGGTTACCCAAAGATTAATAACCGCGGAAAACACAGCCACTCCTGAGTTAGAGGAGCCAAGGCGTAAATAATGTTTCCCAGAGCACTGCGCCCCCAGGATCCACAAGGAGCTGAGCCGCCCGCCTCCCAGGCGCGTCCCCACCGCTGCACCTCCCCGCCCGCACCACCCGCACTGCCTGAACCCGAGAGTCCAACGTCCAACAAAGGAGCAGTAGCTTCTTTCCATTGTTACCTCCCGGCTCAGTAACAGCAGAAGTTTGGGAAATGCAGCCCGCAGATTCCCAGCCTCCCACAAGGCAGGGAAGAGCACTGAGGGTAAGAGTGGGGCTCAGACCAAAACGGCAAATGACCAGCCCAGTGACACGCAGCGCCGACCTCCACGGAGTCCCCGCGCGATGGGGGGCGTGGGTGTAAATGATCCTACAAGTCCTGTTGCAATGAGCACTGTGATGAGATGAAAATGAGGTGGACCCTGACTAATTCCAGGAAAGAAGCTGATACACCGGGAGATCAGAGAAGGTAACATATCAACTTGAATTTGAATGAAAGCCAGGAGTCTAAGTCACTATCTGGGCAGGAGAATGGATTTCCAGGTGGAGGAGATGACGTTTTGGGGGTGTTGTTGGTTTTGTTTTGCTTTTAGGTGAGCCTAAAATGTAAATTCGAAAGACAGTTGTTTCTTGGACTGGACAGCATTCAAAGTGCTTACGTTTTATTAGTAGGGGAAAAAAATACATTGACAAGAAATTGGGGTTAGATTTGAGTCTCCTCAAAAGTGGCATCTCTTTTCAAACACATCAATAAAGCATTTAAAACATTTCCAAGAAAAACTAAGGGCATTTCCCACGTTGTCAGGCCAATTTTATCTCCTTGTACTCTAAGAAGAGATCCCTGATTTACTTCTCTGCCCTCCCTGACTTTTAAGAAAGTTTACCCAAAGCAACGGAGGAACTGGCGCAGTGCGGAGCCGCTGCTCAATCCCACTGAGAGCGCATTTTGCAGAAGCGTAATAAACTTATGGGAGAGCTCCCTTTCGTGTGAGGAATACACTGGCACATTTGGCATTCACTTTCTCTTTCTCAAATTGCTTCTAAAAGCACTGTTCTGTAAAACATGACGGAAATCCCTCAGGCCAAAGGATCAGGGCTAAAAACCGCCATGGGATTTAGACACCAGGAGGAACGACCTTGAGTCCAGTCTTGGCTATGAACACTGTAACCTTGGAAACTTTATCTGTAAAATAAGATCTGAACAGGTGATCTCAAATGCTCCTTTAGCTCTGATAAGGCAAAATGTTATGAAAATGCTTTAAAAGGTGTTTGAGTCAAAGTGTGCGGGAAAAGGCATTACAAAATTTGCTTTCAGTTTTTTGGAAATAAAATGTCCAGTGCTTCATTTTTATATGTCTTTTAATGTATCTCTTTTCTTATTTTCTTATTTCATTATTTGCAATGAGGCTAGAAAAATATGAGAGGAGATAAACTTTGTATAAGTTAGAGAGTCTCAGAGAGCTGTATTGCCGAATAGTTGCCAGAAACCTACACCTCCGATAATTTCAGAACTTCTGTGCAGAGCTCTCTGAGAGAACTCCTCTTTTCCATTCCCCTGTCCTTTGTGGGTACAGTGGAAACATATTGGATTTAAATCCCACTGACTGAACTCAGTATTTGTACCATTAAATCTATATGATATTAGATAAATGTTAAGCTAAAAATTAAAGGCCGAAGTGAGAGGCAACAAGCATTTATTTATTTGAGATTCTAAAAAGCATAGCGACTTGGGAAGCACTGATTGAGGCAGAAACCCAAACAGTGTGCCAATCATGAGGTGAAAATAAGCGGCACTTATGAGAAAGAAAAGGGGACAATTACATGAATAGAAGGAATTGCTCTATAGGTGCCAATAAGCTAAAACGGTGATGCTAATTCTAAAGAATATCTTTAATTTTCAGTCTGGTAGTCACAATATCTGCTCCCTCGTTACCTTTGCTAACAGTTGTTTGGGATACAGTGCTGCTTTAGGCCCAGTCCAAAGGTTATTTTGTCCAGTTTTAACATCCCAAAGGTTTGAGGAAGACCTGCAAGGCAATTCCTCTGGGATGGCAGCTCCGACTCCATTGTAAAGTGTCTCCAATTACATCATTTTTTACACAAATAAATTAACTTCTCAGATCTTTAATTTTTTTTATCAACTACATGCAATGTGATTAATCATAATCCTTGGTTTATAATTCCCTATCACCACAAGTGCACACATGACTCTCTTTAATTTCATTTTTGTTCTATTTCCTAATTTTGAAAAGAAAAAAGAATATAAGATCATTAGTATAAGGAACACCCATAAACTAGCCCTTGTTTTACTTGTTTCTCAATATATAAAAAGAGTCACACTGCATCTCATATTGCTTTTTATCTTTCATTCAACAGGATGTTATTAAGAATAATCTGTGTTGTCCCATCGTCCCCGGATAGCATGGTTCATTCAATTTCACTGCTACCTATGGTGTGAATATACTACAGTTTGTTAAAAATTAATTAGGTCATCCCTGGATTTTTAAAATTACAAAAACTGCTGCTATGAATTACTTCCTTTATGTCTCCTGGTAGAAGGTGTAAAATTTCTACTAGATATATAATTAGGGATGGAATTTCTGGGTGAATAGTGTTTAAATTCCTAAGCTAATGCAGGACTAGTTTTCAGCAAGGAAGCGCCAACTTAAACTGCCATCAGGAAGGCGCGATGAATTCCACAGACCCCCATCCTCACACCGTGGGCAGTCTCCCTCCCGCTTCCTGCCAGTAGGACTAGCACAACATAGTAGGTCATCTGCATGTTTCTGATTATAGTGACTTTAAATTTTTCTTTGAATCTTTACTTATTGAACATACATGCTTCCTTTCTGAGGAAATACAAGTTCATATTTTAACCCATAATTTTATTGGTACCATCTATAAACCGTCTACCTTATTTTGTTGGTCAATTTATAGACACTGAACCAGCGGCATGCTATATTAATTACCATGGTTTTTTAAATCTTGATCTCTAAATAGGAAGAGTTTCCCCTCGTTACCCATCCTCTTGTTCAAACATGCCTTGCCTTTCAGGACCACTGAACTTCCACATACACCTTAGAATCAGCTTGTCAAATTTTATGGAATACTCTTCTAGATTTTTTATTGGAGAAGTCTCAAGTCTATAAGTCAACTTAGAGAGAACAGAAATCCTCAGAAAATGTGTTTCCATCATGAGCATGGGATACATATCCGTTTATTAAAGTTTGATTTAATGTATTTCATCAAAATTTTAGGAACATCCATGCACAGGACTTGCAAAACTTTTGTTAGGTTTATTTCTAGATCCGCCATAATTTTAGTTGTAAATTATGTATTTTAAACATACATATACCCATGTGCATGTCTTCTAATTGTTGATGGTGCATTAACAAACAATTCACTTATGTGTATTGATCCAACATCCAACCTCATTGCGAACTAAGCTGCTTATATGGACCATTATTTCTCCATCTATAAAATACCAAGGCGCATGGTTGCTACGCACCTCCATGAGGGAGAGTTACTGACAACACACAGCTTAACAAGCAAATCTAAATATTACTTCTCATTCCTCCGTTAGGAAGACAGTAAATAAACGAGAGAGACAGAGAGAAGAAGATGACAGACAGCGACTGAACTCTAATGTTATTTTGGTTCGACTTTTTGTTATATTTTTGCATTGTTTGTTGCATAATGATTGTGATGTATTGGGTTAGTGAAATACAAAGTGAATAATTATGTAACATTTATTTTAAAGCGGGGGGGGGGAATGTTCAGGAACCACTGTTACATTATAATGGCTTCATCATTGTCAAATATGTCATATATGGAAATAACATAAGATTGTTTGAGTTTCCTTTTTTAGACCAAAAAAAATAAGATGATGTGTTGTTTTATACTTTGACTATACATATATCATATATAGTGAAAATGAAATTTCTTTTTTTAAGGGTTTCTATATTGTTTATTTCAACTCATGACATGATCAGCTGCATTTGAAAAATTAGGACAGAACAATTGGTTAGTAATGACAAGTATTCTTTTGCCCGGGGTGTCCTTTCGGAACAGATCCTTAGAGAACCAGTGTGTGGGAGTGATAGGGAGCTGGTCAGGGATTTGAAATCTTGGCTATGTCTTCATAAGAACCACTATTAATAGGAAGCTTTGATCAGCCACAGGAGAAAAAAAAATTTCTGGGGAAAAGCATGAAAAGAACCAGGAGCAGGGGAGGGTCCAAAATAATAGATCAACATTCAAGAAAAGGATTTCAATCCTTAAGGTGGAGTGGACAGAGCACGAGAACAGAAAGCAGGGAACTCGACAGTGACCAAGACAGGGTCTTTGGCCCTGGCTGGTCTGGCTCAGTGGATAGAGCGTCGGCCCGTGAACGGAAGGGTCCGGGTTCGATTCCAGCCAAGGGCACATACCTCCGCTGTAGGCTCGATCCCCGGGGCCCTAAGCGGGGCAAGTGCGGGAGGCAGCCAATTGATGTGTCTCTCACATCAATGTTTCCTCCCTCTTTCTCCCCCTTCCACTCTGAAAAGCAACGGAAAAAATATCCTCAGGTGAGGATTAAAAACAATAAAAAACAAAGGGTCTTTGTAAGGTAAGTCTAGTCCCAGGTCTGCCAATCTTACAGCCCTGGGGATGCCACTGACATTGCCCTTTAGGTGACTGAGACCCCTAAAGTTGTAAAGTGCAGCGGCCCCACAGAGCATCCTGGCAAGTTTTATAAATGTGTCTTTGGCCCATAGGATTTCCTCCCTCCCTCCCTCCCTACCTATTTTCTCCTTCCCTCCCTCCCTCCCTTCCTCCGTCCCTCCCTCTCTCCCTCCCAATTTCCTTCCTCCCTCTCCCCTTTCCTGTGATGACTTCAAGGCTCTGGATGGGAACTGAACTGGAGGCTAAGGTGTGGGTGGCTTTAGGCACTGGCACGGACACTAACAAGTTACTCAAGCCGACGCTGTCACCTGGGTGCGTGTGCTCACCTTTCGCTATCTCACACGCAGAAGTGTTACATAGTCAAACTTTTAATACCAGTTTGCGACCTATCTCATACCCTAACATTAAGAAAGAGATTTTGAGGTTTTTAAATGTTGTTTCCACCATTAAAACCCAGCGTCCTGAAATACTGCTTGCGCCCCGCGGGTCTGTCCGTCACACGCTGGAGGCCCCGCCAGCCCCGAGGGGAAGGCCCTGCCTGATGCCCTCTGGCAGGGAGGAGCCCGCGTGGGTGCTCAGATGGCCTCGGGAGGGGGGGGCTCTGCTTCAGGAGCATGTGCGTGAAAGGTAAACCTTCATGTCAAAGAAGCTTGCTGCATCTTTTAGGGGTTCCAAGGAATCAAATGAGCTAACTTAAAGGGGAACCAGTGAAAATTTAAACTCACTAAGTTTATTTCTCACAAAGTGACTCTTTTCTAACCTCATCTATTTTCAATCCCTGTCCTCAAATGAGAGTTATTTCTTGGAGGCACATCATAACAATTCTTGGTAAATGAAACCCCACACAAAAAAATAGAAAATGTACTGTTTGCAGTAGTGAAGCTCTATCAGACTACATTTAACAAGAATAATCCTAGCATTTGAAAAATGTGTGAAAATAGAAAATCACATTTCTATCTAAATGTTGTCTTTCCTTCAACTCCTAAACTCTTATTCCAAGTATCAGAATTAATGATTTTTAAAAATCCATGTCTATAGAAAATCCATAAAGGACAAGCTTTTCCTATGTATAAACATGTATTTTTAAAAACCCTAATATGTGGTTTTGGTACCTTATACAACTTTAAAATTCATCTCTTCTCTCCTCCTTTGCCTTCTTTTGGATTAATAAAATGTAAGTAATCATAGTGGTTATAGTCAGTGAAATCAAAGAACATATTGAAGAATGAAAGCCGTGACATGATGGCTTTATCGTTTTAAAAGATATTTTATATTTTAAAGAAATGCCATGAATTATGCAGTACTCCACACAGGAAGTACCAGTTAAAAGTGCTGCTGATCTGCCCCACCGGGCGCGGCTCAGAGGTGGAGCATCGACCTGGGATCCAGGAGATGGCGGTTCCACGCCCCGTCAGGGCACATGCCCGGGCTGCGGGCTTGATCCCCAGTTGGAAGCAGCCGATCAATGACTCTCTTATCATTGATGTTTCTATCTCTCTCTCTCCCTCTCCCTTCCTCTCTCTGAAATCAATAAAAAATATATTTTAAAAAAAAGTACTGTTGATTTAGAAGATACTGTTGGATATGCAGGCTGACCTGATGATCATAACTTTCAAATGGATGAAACTAAAGCTTGTTGCCATAGATAAAGCAGATTATCAAGATTTAACTTCTCATAAAGGCAGAACTAAATTACTTACTTTATTGTCTACATGAACAGCCACAACAAAAATATAGTGTTTGGTGCCCCTTTCCCATCTCCCCAAGAGAGAAGTGTTTTGTGACTAACTATACCTGGTAGCCAGTTTGAATAAACTTTAATGGGAAAGGAAGGAGCCCAGGCAAAGCTTGTATTGCCTTTCATATCATTATCTTTATATATTAGCTCAATAAATACGTGCTATTTCAAGCTTTATTAATCAAGATTATTAAGTCTTAAAGGTAATTCCAATATAAGTTAGAGTCTCCAGCAAATAATTGGATTGCCTGTGGATGACCTCAAGAGGTTTGACTTCCTTGTCTTGGGATACATTTAACAGGTATTGGTTACTCCTTTCCTGGGAGTTTACAGGGATGTTTATAAACCTGATCTGAGTCAGACCAAACAATCCTTAAAGCCTCATTTAGACCCAGTTTTCTAGACTGTTATGATATGAAAAAAAAGTTTATCTTTACAAATATATATGTTCTTGATTACTTTGGAAGAAAATGAGAAGTTATCTTAAATGAAACAACATTGGTTACCCTGGGGTGAGAGTTAAAATGAAGTTAATTTATTTTACATTGTTCCTAGTTTTATCTGATCTTACTGTAATTTAAAATTAGCTTAATCTATTTGGACATGTGATGCTCAACTAAACAGAAACAATTACCTAAGCCATGTGTAAATGCAAGATTTGCCAAACTCCAACCCATGATTTTCTTTCAAGATGCCTGACATTTCTAAACAGTGTCCACCTGGAGGAATTCTGGCTGACACAAAGCCCGCTCCCAAAAGTATTGCCTGACATCACAAGCATCGATTTAAAGCATTATGTAGTCTGCCCACACTAATAGCATCCTCACTATTAACTTTTAAGAGCATAATTACAACATAACAACTCAGGGATACGAATTCAGGGATACTTAATTTCTTCAAAAAAACAAAAGTGAATAAATCTTTAGTAGTTGTCATCTTTTAAATGATATTTTACATTCACTACATTAATAAAGGTACTTACTGAAAAAGTGAAATTTCACTAAAAAGTTTTCAAGGAACAGCAGCAGTCTCCTACTTCCAGCATCTCCTCTGTTTATAAACTGTGTGACCTGGGTCAAGTCATCTGCTAGAGTTCTGCTCCCCTTTCTCCACCTATAAAATGGAGATATTAAAAAGCCCCTACCTCATAGTTTTTGTGAACAGACATGTAATAAATAATGTGCACAATGCCTGAAACATGATAAGCTCCAAATAAGTGTTAGTCGTTAATGTTTTCTCCCCCACCTTCCCTGTCCTAATTCTTGTGGCAGCCCCCTTAACCCTCTCCGCCCTGGCATTCACCTCATATTTTAAAAGGTGAGGCTACACAAAATTATTATCTGTCAGAGTCAAAAGCAAATAAATAATGTACAAAAGTATGTCACTATCTCTCAGTGCCTCTCGAATTACCTATATGAAGTTGCTGTTTCATAGTTTTTGGCTAAATCAGGACTCATCGGGGTTGACATTTTCGTGACACCAGTTAGGAATTTCAGACGCAAGTAATAGTGAAGCCAATAACAGTGATTTAACCCAGGAGAGGTTCTATTTTTATCTAACAAGAATTCTGGAGGTAGAGGTGGCCGTTCTCCCCTGCCGTCCTCAATATTTTGCTTTGTATTTTTACAGTTGTCAAATCACATTGCACAGTGGCTGACTCAGCCGCAGGCAGGCAGGAAGCAGGGCTGCTCAGGGCCGCAAACTCCTTTCATCTCTTGCGGACGGCTCTTATTGGGAAGAGGAATCACTGGCTAAGAAGTTACCCAGGATAGTTTCTCCAGCTTCTCACTGACCAACATGAATTCTGTGGCAACTGCTAACTCCAAGGCAGGCTGGGGCAAGCAGGATCTTACACAAAAGAATGGCTTTGCTCTCACTGGTTTAGGTCAAGGGGTCCCGAGCTTCCTTGGTTCGTAGCGCCACTGGCATTTCTGTGGCTCTTTCCACAGTGCTTCTAGGCAAAAGAAACACCAAGTAATCCCCCCTTTAAGGAGTTGGGACCAAGCAATGTCTCTTCCGTCCCTATTTCCCCTCCGTTTGCCCGTCTCCACCTATCCTCAACCCCTCTCTCCCTCTGGCTATCACCACACTATTGTCTGTGTCTATGTGTTATATACATACTTATATATATAATTTTTGATGCCAGGAATCTTTGCATTTGTAAACACATACTAAGTCCCATTACTGAGCCTTGATTCAAAGTTGGTAGTTACGACTTTACCTATTTTAGATGAAAGTGTACAGAAACAAAGGGTTGTTCTCTTTTTACCTTTACATAGAATCTTTGTTAAGTTTAACGTTTATAAGGGAATAAAATGCCTTAAATGTATCTGTTTCTTTATATCCAATACGAGGTTATGCTAGCAGGCAGGTTATATAGACCCACCTGTGCACTTGATCCGCAGCACATCTGGAAAATACACCTTCCGGTGTTTTAGCAGATTCAAAAAACTTGAATTGGTGCTCGCTTCAGCAGCACATATACTAAAAAACTTGAATTGTTAGCATTTAAAATGAGACGTTGTTTTAGATAAGGGACGGCAGGAGAAAAGATGGATGGATTTTATTTTTATTGGAGAAATCCATCACTGGATCTTAATCTTAAAAATTATATTTGTTCTCTAAAGATAGAAGTTCATATTAATATAAGTTTTGGATTGGGTAGCTCTGAGAAAGTCATGCATAGGTTTTTTTAATCCAAAAGATTCACGCGCGCGTGCACACGCATACACACAGTTGTTTTGCAAATTTTCCCAATGAAAGTAGGGCTGCCACGTGTGAAAAGCTACTTGGCATTTTACTTAGTTGCCTCAATATCCTGTATAATATTTTTGTTTCCAGTATATTAGCATTTTCCATATTAATTCACCGCCTGCTTGAGGTTGGAAATTTTTGAAGGCATAAACTGATTTTCCTTAGTAAATAAAACTGCAACATCTGCACATTACCAAAACTGGAGTAAACCCTTAAGAAATATATGCAAACATATTTTCAAAGTAGGGTATCTTGGTTGCAAGCAAAAGAAACTGATACTGGTCACCATAAGCAAGAAGGAAATGTAGTGGAAAGATAAGTCCAATTCATGGGATTTTCAAGGACTAGAGTTAGAAATTGCACAGAAGCCAAGAGTTAGGACCCAGCTGTCTCTGTCTTGGACTCATCAGCATCTGGCCTGAGTGAGAAGCAAGTAAACAGCCAAATCTCAAATGCATGCCCACACACTGGTTGTCAGAGAGTCAAGAAGGGGGGTATGGCCCCTCTGGCTTCCATATTGGCAGGAAGCCCTCAGCTTCTCACCAGTCAACCCACTGGGGAATGCACCCAAACCAGGATGGGGTAAATTTTGAGTAGGCAAAAAATTATAAATTTGACTGCCCAATAACCTCACACATAACTTATCCCACATTACATTTCCAATCAAGAATGTTCTTTTGAATGTAATGGAATATAATTTTTTGAAAACAAAATTGAGCATATCTGTCCTCCAAGGAAAGCATGGTCTCATCAGACTAGGATCACTGGATTATGTCCATTTCTCCTCTGAAATCATTATGTCTGATCCCCATTTTTCTGTCATTAAAATTATACTAAAGTGCACAGGTTAATTAAATTTTCCAAAAAGGAAGATTCATGTATCTTTGGTTTCCTCTCTGTTCAATAACTGTTTACAGAAACCTAGGTTTCTAAGTATATCTGTATTTAAAACATCTCGATTTTTTTAATTTCAAAAAATTCCAGTATTTTATATAAGTACCATCTTCTATGAAGTTGTTTCTGGTAACTATATCTGCTTGTAAAAAATCCCATTTTGTTACTTTTTTGCAAATGAGTGCTAACAATTTTCTTCAAATTGTCTTTTAAATAGACTCAACAAAAATAAACATAGTGCTTTCTAAGTTTAGTTCCAAAAGTGGAGCTCATAAACTAACACTTAATAAATAGATGCTATGCACTAATATTATTCCTAAATCTTGATTAGCTTTAATGGAACCAGACAGAATTTGTTTATGGAAGGATGGGCTCCAATTTCTTATTCTCGCCTGCCCTTTCAAGCTGTACCATTCTTTAAAGCCATGAATTTATAAACCCTCAACATTTAGAAAATGATGAGTTGGACTGGCATGCCTATGAAAAAAAAATTTATGAATTCTCCAGAAACTCCCCAGTCTAGGAGATGCCCAAATTCACTGCACCATAGTTCCTTAGGACACAAATAATATTTCCAAAATATTATTTATATAGAAAAATATCCAAATTTTAAAACTTTTTAAAATTTAAAAATCCATAGATTATATGAGAATTCATATATAATAAATCTGAAAATTGTATAATAAGATTTTATTTCCCTAAAAGCCCTTAAACTAATCCAAAGTCTATTTAAAATCTGTTCTGATGAGAACTTAATTAAATAGTCCCAATTATACAAATTTTAATTTTTGAATGGCTGCCCAATTCATTTTTATGTTTATATTTCAGCAGACTTATATATAGAATTAAAATAAGAGAGTTCTCATAAGGATTGAAGAAAATGCAGATAAAGATATTAACATACATAGTTTTAATAATAGTAGTTGTAGGAAGCATAATACTTATATTCCACTTACTGCTTTGAAGAATAAATATGCTCTTCTCTGAGATTTTTTAATCTAAAAACCTGGCATATGCTGTGGCTTTATAATGATCTCCGGTATGGATGATTTTAGATTTTAATAGAGTATGTTCAAAACCACGCTAATGCGCCACCACAAAGGTATTCTTAAAGTTACGCCAAATTGACTGATATGCTTCTTGTTTATACACAGCAATCAGAGCAAGCACTTTATGAGTCTGAACATATGGGAAACATGTAGCAAATGAACTTTTATCTTAAAAGTTAATAGATTCTCCACATGTAGCAATACATTAGTAAAACTATTATCTGGAAAAGATTAAAGAATAAAGACAAATAAATGGAACTTGTTTGGGGGGGTGAGAGCTTTTGTCAGAAAATGAGCATAGTGACATGCTGCAGGGGTGAAAAAAGTAATCAAGCAGCAACTCACACGAGCCTCCTCATTGCTGATCTAGTCCTGTTTTTCTCTAACGTCAACGTGGCTCATCATAAGCACCTGTGACAACACAGATTGTGGGCGCCCCAAGATTCTGATTGGTAGGTTTTAGTGGGGCCTCAGATTTTCATTTCTGCCAAGCTCCCACGGATGAGGCTGATGCAGCTGGTCTGAGGAACCCACTTTGAGAACCACTGGTCTAGTTTATAACAGATGGACAGCCTATTATTTCAATCTCCTGCTTGATAAAAAAATCTAAAACATGTTTTGATGAATAATACGTATGACTGATACCAGTCATGTTTTCTCTGATTTTTCCAATTATTATAAAGTATAAACTACTAACGTTTAATTTTTACATATATTTACAAGATTTAAATTATCCCATATCCTGAGACTTGCATGTAATATGTAGTTCTATCCAATAAGTAACTTTAAAAAACACTTAAACATAAATTAGATGCAATAAGTATTTTTGGTCCTGGCCAATAAGACTAGAAAACATCACTTACATTGGTATAAATTAAATAACAAAGAAACACCGTTTTTCCATTCCAGAAAGGCAAAAACTAAAATGCTTTATAATACCCTGCACCCTGTTGGTAAAAGTGGAAGATGAAGCCACCTCCAAGGGGTGATTCCAGGGTTTATTGGGGGGGGGGGGGGTGGAGCCATTATTTAGAGCTCATTATAGTTACTTGTATTAAAATACAACTATAAAATGTTACATAAGTAGTGAAAAACACATTGTAATGTTTTAAAAACTAGTCTTCAGTACAAATTACGAATACAACATATTTAAAATTAAACGAGTTTCTTTTGTGAATTCAAAACATCCTTTATCCTATAATTACATTTGGTAACTCTGTAAACAGAGTATTTAATAAATTAATGGTAGCCAATAATAAAGAAGCACATGAGGAGAAATGGCCCATACAGGCAGTAGAACAACCCAGAGAAAGGGACTTTAGTTCTGGGGTAGAGAAACCATGACACTGTCCACTTGGGCTGTGTGGCTCATACATCATCCCTAGACACCGTCTCCCTATAGAAGTAGCCATTAGCTGATTAACTGCTCCAACTGTCTCCACATATCTTCAACCATCCTGATCACACAGGTTAATAGCACTGCTTCTGAGCTAGCAGATGTTGCTATATTCTCATATTTTTAAGGAATTATACACCAAGGAAGCACAGGCCAAATAAAGTACACATAGTACTTAACAGGATACACTGAAGAAAAGGCCCTGCCAGATTTTCAGTCATTCCCTTTATTTTCTTAAATAAATATCCTTTATTTACAGAAATTCTTCTAAAGCAACATGAAATAATCTTTCCTAATGTCATCAGAGATTACACAAATTTGCATACATATATCAAAATGTATTTGGAGGTAAAAAACAAAACAAAACTATAACAAAAATTAATATCAAAACCTCCATGACTATACTTCCTGAAATATATCAAAGGAATTAGCATTTTCTGAGAGTTCATTTTCTCGATATTTAAATCAAATAAAAATATTAGATGAACTAATCATGTTTCACACTAAAGCGGTTAACCGAGGCTGGGAAATAGTAAAGAAATTAATCCACATTTAGGACAAAGTTAATCTGTTTTGTAAGCCTCTGGGAACCACTCAATAGAAATTGCATAATCTCGCATAATAGCAGATCAACTGAGTACTCTAGAAGTTTGCTGATTTAGCATTTAATTCCTGCACAGCAATTATTGGGAAAAGAAGTCCTGTCAGATAATAAAATTTACATTGCTACAGTATTTAGATGTTTTTAAATCTCTGGTGAGCAGATCATTTGTTGGAGATAACAGATGAAATGTGTACATGTTGTGTATGCATATGTGTGTGTGACACACACACACACACACACATCCTCCAGTGTTATAATAAACTCTCATTCTTTAACCATACAAATATATCTCTTTTCAGAATTCCAGTGAACTCAACGATGCTGTTTTCAGGAGCAGAAGACAGACCAGCAGATGAAATGCATGGCTATTTCTTTTTCCTCAGTCTGAAGCTTATCTGTTTTCTAACGTCACAAAATAGGTATCTTTGTGTAAAATCTTGGTACTTCTGAGATACCTCTACCCAACCCTGGTATGTATTCTAAATTGTTAATTTTCCCATAATTTTAATAAAAATATTTATTTCTATAGTAAAAATCAACTTGCAAAAACAGAATATAAGGAAATCAGGATCTTTCCCTTTTCAAAACTACTATTTCTTGCTCTTACATTTTCATGGCTTCAGCACGGGTCCTTCCCTCTCTCCACAATGACTCTTGAGTTATGTTTCTGAAATTCAGATAGATGAGAAATTTCAGCATCTCAGAAACTACAGGTGACCCCTCTTTGCCTGCAGAATGACATTCCAGCTCCTCATCGCGGGCACAGCCGGATGCAGCTTTCCAGCGCAGCCTCTGCGCACCTGCATCATTCCCAGGGCCTTCCCCTTCCCTCAGCATCCTCCAGCTCCTCTGCCCTCCCGGGCCCACCAGCACCATCTGGGCCACCCGCCGGCAGTGCCGCCTTTCTTCCCCAGCGGACCCGCGCCAGCCCGGAGCCCGGGCCCCCGCCCTTCCTGGGTGAGCCTGGCCCTGGACTCCTCAGTCTGCTGGGGGAGACTCTGAGGGTGAGCAACACACTTACGAACGGTTCCGGCGAGTCCAGAAGAAATTACAGCACGGCGATGAAATGGGGCTGCTCCCAGGAAGACACAAAACCACCAGCCTTTCCCGCCGTGTGCCCAGAAACGCCCCCGCTGCGAACCCCAATCACCTGCCCCGTGTCTCCCACTGCTCGGCCTCCCCTGGGTGAGAGCCCCGCAGTCTACACCTTCCTTCGTCTGTGGGAAACGCAGCCCCCACTGACGGGCAGATGCAGCCCAGGCCCAGCCCGTTCCCACCCCGCCAGGGCCGCCGGGCAGACACGGCCTCGCGTGGCCCCAGGCCTGCGGGCGGCTCCGGGCCAGCTCCGCTCGCGGCAGCGCCCTCCCCGCGTGCCGGCCGGGCAGGGAAGGCACGGCCCTCCGCTCCCCCGCAGTGGCTCCAGCCTGTCCTTGCGGGCTACTCTCGAGGGACACACACAGGGACACAGACCTTGGCCTCAGGCCTTCATCCAACAGGCATCTTCGAAACCTCCCGTTCCAGCCACGGTGATCGGAAATGTGTTTTCCATGTTTTCAGAGTCCAGAGGCTGCTGTAAAACAGCAGGATCTCGTACCCCTGGGGACAGCAGATGGACCCGCAGGGGAATATGCTGAAATACGCCAGTCCCAGAAAGACAAGTGCCACAGGATCGCACTCAAACGTGGAATCTAATGAACAAAATAAACTGATGAACAAAATAGATACAGCGACACAGAACCGCGGAGCAGCCGGACGCATTTCAGAGGGAAGGGGGTGGGGGAGCATTCATCAAAGAGCTCAGATGCATACATGCAGGACCCATGGACGCAGGCAATAGTGTGGAGAAGGCCGGGGAGCGGCGGATACCGGGTGGAGGGGATCAGTGGGGGGAGAGGGGGACATCTGTAATACTTTCAATAAAGATCATTTAAAAAAAAAAAGAAATGTGTTTCCAATGGTGAACAAGAAAGACTTGGGCTTACAGTCACAGGAGGCAGACAAGTCATGTCCAACACAACTCTTTTTTTTTTAAATATACTTTTATTGATTTCAGAGAGAGGACGGGGGGAGAGAGAGATAGAAACATCAGTGATGGGGGAGTCATTGATCGGCTGCCCCCGGCACACCCCCTGCTGGGGATCGAGCCCACAACCCGGGCATGTGCCCTGACCGAATTGAATCCCAATCCTAGGTCGATGCACAACCGCTGAGCCATGCGAGCTGGGCTCAAACACAAATCACTAACTGCAGGGTGCAATCAGCAGAGCAAAAGGAAACTGTAAAGCATTCTTCACACTGTCCACTTAGGGGACCCGACCCAGTCTTGGGGTCAGAGAAGGTGCCCTGAGGAAGTGACTCAATTTCTTTCTGAACCGTAAGTATTGATCAGGTGAAAGAGGAAGACGTGTGACCCGAGGAAGCATCTCTTAAGGCTTAGAATTACTTCTAAGTACACCGGGTTGAGTGTGACTCCAGGCAAATCCATCACTCCAGTAAAATGTAATTCCTCCAATACACTCCTGCAACGGTGCATCCGTAACACCACATTCACACACGGAGGGCTGTATTTTTTAAGTCCAAATCTGACTAGGTTTGTAAGTAAATATATACATTTATCTTATATTTGAAAAGCTCTTTCGGCATTTTAACAGCAGCCAGCGCTGGCATTATCTTTCGAACCCTTTCCCTTTGAATACAGAGGCCTCAATAGCACTTCATCTTCTGGCAAATAATGGACTGATTATATACATTTGCTTGAACCTTCTGAGATTGCTGAGAAAGAGCATGTCTATAAATATACAGTGCTAATGGTCAAAATATCAGTCGGGGGGTGAGCTCACTGAACGATTTTTAGCCTCAGAAAAAGAGAACAAGCAAAAACTGTCCTAGGCTTGTATTTCTTCTAAAGATTCCTTTTTTATATACATTGTGACTTCTGAATGGGCTCTAGTGATATTGTTATATTCACAAGATGTCTCTCCTGAGCAGTCAAAACATAACCATTATATTTTCTTAACCTATTAATTCAGCAATTCTTTTTTTATTAAAGGTATTGGGGTGACATTGGTCAATAGGATCATGTAGGTTTCAGGTGTAGATTTGTATGATACAAGATCTGTGTATTGCACCGTGTGCCCACCACCCAAGGCCAAATCTTTTTCCGTCACCATATATTAGGCCCCCTTCACCCCCACCCCTTAATTCAGCAATTCTTGGTTAAATGCATGTGTAAAAATGAAACATTCAAAAGTAATGCAAATAGTACAGATGGCTATCAAGTAAAAAGAAGAATAAAGTCTCTTTGTACTCCCAATTCACAATCTCATCAGCAAGGATTTCAATACTATAAAAATTCCCCTATTTTTTATTTTATTTTTGTCCTTAACAATACATCTTGCATCTCTTTCCAAACAAGCACAGAAGCATGCCATAGTGTGCCACCCCACAGTATCCCACCCTACGTTTGCATTTAACTACGCTTAACCATGTCTGTCTATATTGATGACCATTTGGGTCCTTCTCATTTTATTTCCGTCACAGACACCACAGTACTAGATGCAATTACTTCTGTAAATACATAACTTGGTGTACAAAGCAGATATACTAATATTCTCCTAACATTTCATTTTCTTCCCTATATGATTAGGCAATGCCATGTGACTATGTGTCCAATGAAATGGGCAGTCAAGAGTCACAATTTGATCCCCCTGGTGTTTCCTGCCCTGCCATGGTGGCCAGGAGTCTGAGTGTCCCACAAGTTTCAGCTACAAGATGGTGGAGTTTCCACCTGCCTTGTTATGTGAGCCAGAAACTCCAACAACCCAGTCCTCACTTGTGTTGGACTTCCTGCAGGAGCGAGAAATAACTTCCTAGCTACCAAGAAAAGCTTGCATCTTTGTCATGACATTTGTTCCACGGGATCTGGGTACTTAGTAGACAGCCTATAAATATGACTGCACCCCTATATCTCGCGATTATGAGCCATCACATAAATTATCTCCACTTATCTTGCTGATGAGGACAATTTATGCTCAGAAATTAAAAGTCCCAAGACCTTTTCTTTATAATATTTTTACCAAAAAAAAATTATTTAAAACCTTGTATATATGTGTGTGTGTGTGTGTGTGTGTGTGTGTGTGTGTGTGTGTGTGTACATATGTGTGCATATATTTCAACTATAGTTCTGATTATAATGCATTTGGGTTTTTATTTTGTTATATAATACTATTTGTCTTGTTTGCTCCAGTCGTCCTTCGTCTTTCTTCCAGCCTACAGGCTGATACTTGAACCTGACTCCCAGTCTTCCTTCATCTTACCTAAAGTCAAGAGACTGTCTGCCTCCATGAGTAACTGAGGTCACCTGTTATGATTTTTATTTAATCATGTGCACCTGTACAGCCCGATCAAGATCCAATATGTGTGTGTATTTACACACACATACACACACATGCATACATATGTAAATGAAGTCTGTAAATTATTAATTTAAATCAGTGGTTCTCACGGCGCAATTCTGCCTTCTTCCCCAGGGGACACTAGCAATGTCTGGAGACATTTTTACTTGTCATGCTCCAGGCACTGGGGCTGCTGGCTTCCAGGGGGTGGAGGCCAGCAATACAGCTAAACATCCTGCAATGCCCACAACAGCACCTGCCTGACCCATCCCCCCAAAAGAGAATTATTCAGCCCAAATGATAATAGTGCCAAGGCTGAGAAATCCTGACTTAACCCATGACCTTCAAATTTTAAAAACAGAAACAGTGTAATGCTTTTTTTTCCTCAGTTAACGTGTGATATGTCATTCTTCAGAGCAAGTTATATATTGGCTCCTTTTGTTGGGACTGAAATGTTTAGTTTCATCACACTGTGGCAGTCCACATACTCTCAACGTCATCCTTGAGACTGGAGAAAAGAGAAGCTTATTTATAGCGTGTCTATCTGGGCGAGGCCCCTCACATTGGCATCGGGATGGACCCAAGTGTGTCTACATGACATGCAGGACATGGAAATCCTGTGCCCAGAGCCGCAGGGTCAGCTGTTTGAAGACAGTGCATGTAGACTCACTGTAAAATCCGCCTCTATAAAACCGTGTTCTCAGTGCGTTTACGTAAGGGCCTTCTCGTCTTGTGCATTAGCAGCGAGTATGACTCCCTTGTGTGCCCAGAATGGACAAACGTGAAAGACAAAGTTGTGTTTTCCCTTGCCCGGGGGAGATGATCATCCTGAGGATGCTCTAAGCCACTCGATTAGCCTTGTACAGGGGAACAAAGTAAGCTGCTCTATGAGCGCCTCGAGCCGCAACTTTTTTAAAACACATTTACCTAAAACACTCTGAAAACTGAGTTTTACCGTTCCTTCACAGCCTTGGAGAATTTAATAATTTATAGGTGTGCACATTGACCATAGAAATATTTTGTCATTGATGTTTCCATTAAACTATACTTGCTTGAAGTCAGCATGGGGTTGCAATTCTTTCCAGCGAATACCCTGATTTCTTCCACTCATTTATCAAGGGTGCTTATTGACAAGTTTATGTGAATAGAATCCTGCCTTTGGACATCGTTTTTACAAGAGACGAATAATCACAACATTGAATAAGAGTCTTTGTGAAGATAAAAAAAAAAAAAAAACCAACTTGTACATCAATAAAATATGTATTTCTCATATCGTTCCCTTGCTTTTACACAATAGAAAATTTTCTACTCAACGTATCCTTGAGTTCACATAAACATATCTAGAGAAGCAAATTCAGACTCCATCTGGTAAGTTGCTTCAACCCCTTTTTTTTAAATCCTCACCTGAGGATATTTTTCCATTGCTTTTCAGAGAGAGTGAAGGGGGGGAGAGAGAGAGAAACATCGATGTGAGAGGGACACATCAGATTGGTTGCCTCCTACACACACCTGGAATGGGGCTGGGGATCAAGTCTGCAACCGAAGATCGGAATCGAACCTGGGACCCTTCAGGCCCCAGACCCTTCTCTCACCACCAGAGAAACGGGCCAGGGCTGCTCCAGCCCTCTGATTAAGGGCTAATGACGGAGGGGGAGGATTAGGATGGCTGGGTTTTCTCAAACCCTCTGCACTCAGAGCAGTGTTTACTTAATGGCCTTACTCACATCTTCCCCCTCCCTCAACTGAAATGATAGTCTGTGATGGTAAACTGAAGACAGTGGGTTCTCGGCTCGCTGTTTGATCAGAATATAGGACATCAAATGGATATTTACTGAGCTTCACTACGTGTTGAATTAGAAACTCCATGGAGCGGGGAGTAAATACAAAAAGGAGCGTGTTTTAGTGTGAGGAACACAGTGATACATCCTAAGTGATAAGTGACCCAGCGCTATAGGGAGCAGGGGCCACCTCAGCTGGCATGAGAACAAGGCAGGCAGAAACGGGAGAGGTCCTCAGGGTCTGCCATAAGGACCAAGATGAAGGAGGGAATTGTCCAGGTACTAGGGAAGGAGGGAGAGTCTTACTCTAGAGCCTCCCTGACCAGTAGAAATATAATATACCACATATGTCATTTTAAATTTCCTAGTAGTTATATTATAATAAGATAAAACAAGTAAAATTCACTTTGATATACAGTCCAATGCATCCAAAATATTATCATTTTAACACAAAAAAAAATGTATGAGTTATCAGGAATATTCTACATTTTTTTATCAAATTAAGCTTCTGAAGTTCAATGTGTATTTGATAATTACAGCGCTTCTCAATTTGGACTGGCCACATTTCAAAGTGCTCAACAGTCTCACATGTCTAGCAGTGACTGTATTGGGCAGCACAGCTCTAGAGTTTTGAACAAAGATTCCCCAAGCTATGGGGAGCCAGGAATAAGCTGAACTACACGGAAGGAGCGACATGCATTTCCCCACTGTGGCCTCTTTCTGCACTGGAATACAGAAAGTGGGCAAAGGGATGCATGACTGCTTTGTATGTTCCCCTGGACTGTGTGCACATGGTTCAGCTTGCACTGAGGTTGCTGGATGATAGCCTGGACCACCCTCTCCCCTGCGACTGCAGCTACCTTCAGGCAATAAAGGCCTGAGCATTCTCGCAGCCAGTGGAGAGAGGCCCTGGGGAGGCAGGACTGTGTCTTAGCTGTTTCCATGTTTGGCACAAGGAGAACTCTAGTGAATTCTGGCTCAATAAATGATGATGGAGGACAAATAGAAAATGGAATTCAGAACACAGGCCGAAGATTAAAGACTGGTGTGAAATAGTTAGACTCATACATTTGTTTGTTACACAGTTTATATTCAAATATAAAATATGCAACTTATACACTATGAATATAAGCATTAATATTTGAAAACAAATAAACATTCAACCAAGGCAGCCTTAATGTTCTCTTCAGTTTCATTAAGCTTTAGACAGGTTTCTTCATGACTATAGGCCCTGACTTTCTTATACTTACAGGGTGTACTTTAGAAAACTTGCAATTGTAAAATCCTTCTCTCACCCTTTTGAAATGTGTGTTGATCTTCTCCCAGACTGTTGCTGGTTTTATAACCCAGAAAATGGCTTCTCAAGGACTGGGAACCATCTCTTTGAAAGCAAACATCTAAGGAGATAGCAACCCTACCCCCCCACACCCTCATCTCTGTGGGAAATAGGAGTCTAACTTTGATGGGCACCAATTAGCAAACAGAATGGCCTCATCACAGAGAAAAACATTTGTAAACGCAGGTACAATGTGATGTGCTCAAAACATCCCACGGGTCAGCCTCCAACAGTCTTCCAATAGCTCACCCAGCACTTAAAATCACCTTCCCCCTTTTGTTGCCAGAGAAGGTAAGTTCAACCTCTCTCCCCAATTGCAATAGCCTTAAAAAGAGTCTCCCTTCCCTGTTAACTTTGTCCCGGTTCAATTTTTGCTCTGACACAATTTGTTAATGTGTGATCTTCCTAGTTCCAAAATTAATGTAGGAAATAAAGTTAAATAAGAAACAAGAGGAAGAGGAGAGAAGGGAAAACAAAGACGGGAACTTACCATGGAGCCAGCCCACCTGCCTTGGAAAGTCTAGAAGAAGCAGCCAAGATAAAAAATAGCCAGGTCTTCATTGGAAAAGATGAGGCAGGAGTTTTATGTGGGGAAAAATGAATTTACAAATATTCCCTTGAAGCGTACAACCCTATCTGTAAATTGAGATGGCCCAGTGATAAAAAACGGTATCATTCATTTTTCCCTGTCTAGCTAGGATGCCTGTCCATTTTTCATGGATCTCCCCAATCGTATACAACACTCTGTCATCTTGTAAGTCACTTCCTCGTTATTTCCCTTTTACTCAGAATATTCTACGTGCTCTTAGCTTTCCTGGCTATTTGTGAACTCTGACTGGGGTTTTGTAGGTTAACCTCTCGTTACCCAGGGCCTCCAATTAACTCCTGAGTCATAGTTCAGGGTCCACCCTCAGCTTTATTCTCTGAATTGTCCTAACTGTCCAGGGAATTTATTCTTTTTCTAGGTATATGCTAAAACAGGAGAGAATAAAGGGTACCTCTTTAACAAATCTAAAACACAGATCACTTACAGGATTCAGAATACTATTTCAGATGAACGGATCATTAGTCTGCGTAGTGTGGCATTTAGAAATGCTTTATAGTCAAACATCTGATCAGAACAGTTATGAGTAGTGTTCACATAAATCCTTTGGCAAATTATATCTATAAATGCAAATAAAAACATCTTGGAAGCATATTTTCCATCATTAATCATAAATATGTTGCTCCTCACAGTCATGAATCCAGCAAAGCAAGCGGAGTTTTCCATAACAACAGATCTTAAAACACTGTTAGGTGAAATAAAGATATGTAAATTAAGGTATTTAGCCAAGCCAAACAATGAAGTCATTGGAACCAGCGACAGTATAAACAGACATCATTAGAAGCTAATCTTCTTTTCCAAGTCCCCAGCATAGAAACAAAAGATTATATTAACCAACAATCACAAGATGTCTATTTAAAAAAAAAAAATCAGCATATATAAGGAAAGCCGTGTAATTGGGGGTCCATTTTGTTTTTTGAAAAGTTGGCTTATTTCCTCTTACAGGCCCTAATGTTCGAACAAACACTAAAGTTTGTAGAGTCAAGATTGTCCACAACGGTAGTCAATGGATTCTAGAAATTAAGGATGGGATGGCATTTTTAAAACCTTTCAGAGTGCTTTCAGGCCTCCATTACTGAGTTCGGAACTTTTCAGTTTGGGCAAATATAAGCTAGAATTCTGTGAGTCACCAGAATAATGGGCACCGTCTGGCATTTATGAAAGTGGAGATGCATTCTCTAGCTTTGTGAAAAAACAAACGCTTCTTCTCTGGACCTTATCATTAGGTTTTTGCTTAGAAAACAAAAAAGAACAAACAGACAAGAAAAAACCATGGGACTTTTTTTCTTTCATATAAATCAATTCAGAGTGTGCATCTAAGTTTGAAATAAATACCACGTATTATTGAAATACATTTTATGTCTATATTTTACTATTCCCAATGAAATATTTTCCATGTGATTGTGGCCATTTTTTCCCATTCTAAAACGTCCTTTTTCAATTAAGCTATCAGATTTAAGTGCAAAGTTATAACACAAAGAGTATCTACTAAGTGGACTATTTTGTTTTTAACTTATTTCTCAAAACAACCCATCAAATCATGCAAACTAATACCAAAAGAATGGATAGACAGACAAGTATGTACTTGCCAGGAAGACAGTTTAAGGAGTAAATTTCTCTGAGTTTTAAGCCACATTATTTTTAACGTAGTGAATAAATCTATGTGAAAAAAACAGATTATGAAGAGAAATGGAAATCAGAATGAAAAAAAAATAACTTCAATATAAGAGAAGACATTACTGGTGCTCTGAGACAAACACACTTCCTGAATTGACCTCAAATCCCGTGCGACTTTTAGCTTAGATTTGTCTTTTTATGTCTTCAGGAGTTAAATATCCTAGTGTACTAGTTTCTTTCCAAAGTCAGAATAATCTGAAGAGAGGTGGGAGCATATGACAGAGTGCATTGATTTTTTTACTATCTGCACATTTGCTGATTTGCTGTATTGATTTATAGGAAAAAAATAGTTAAATTATTGTAAAGCAGAGATTGGCTTATGAAATGCTAGAGCAAGGCCCAAACGAATGCTCAGTGCCGTTGCATTACTGACTTAACAGTCTGTCCTAATGAACTGTGTAGCCACCCTCTGTTGAGAATCTTTCAAACACTCAAGTCTAGAACAATTTGAATCCCCACTGACTGCCATCTCTTATAGCTCCATCCCAAGGCCTGCTTGAAGCTGTTCTAAACATCTTTATTTTATTGTTTAAATAACAAAACAGAGATGGCCTCAAAAGGTGCGATGTGTTCTACTCTTTCTCCAGTAAAAAAAACAATTCGTAGAATTTGTTTCACAAAAATGTCAGATGTATTTTTTATATCCAATTAGGAATTAAAAATGTGACTCAGGTTGCATTTGTCAAAGCTATAAACAAAATTCGTACTTTGCCTTAGTTTCACAAGGATCAGAATATTTGTCACAGAGATGAACTCTGGCGGCCCAGCAGTCAACACTCTTTTTGAAAATCTTTAATCACTCTTCTCAGTGTTAGTCATGCCTGCACCCTTTCAAAGAAGTCCACTTCAGTATGCCTTTGAAGTTAAACTCCTAAAATCAACCTGGAATAAAATGCTAGTTAATACTCTGGATTATAGATTATAATGACAACTCAAATTGATCAACCCAACTACCCACTCAAATTTCATCTTAAACAATTCTTATTTATCCTGCAATACACTGGTTCCCAGTTCTCTTCTAGGTCCTGAATGGGCTAATATGCCTTGCTTCTTGAGAGTCTATTACATAACACAGCAATTTTAAATACATCTATGCTTCCTAGACTTGATTAAGTGTTGGTACAGAGGAACTATTTTATTAAAGTGTTAAAACATATACATGTTGCCACTGCGCTTAAACACTAGACTGTTTCATCAACTAGCAGGTGAAAGGTTTGTTTTCACACAATTAAGTGCAATAATGTATTCACAAACCTTGCCGTGTATTAAATATTTAACACATGACAGCTGTTACTACTTTTGCTAAATTTTTAAATTAAGAAAGTTTAAAATTTTTAAACTGTATATTGAACTATACGCTATATGCAGAAAAGTGCTCATACAATCAGTTGGCAATCCAATAAATTCTCAAAGGCTAAAATTTGAACGCCAAAGCTCAACCTTTCCAAATGAAAGTTTTCTGTTTTATGTTACATATTTTCTAATTCTTTTTATCTCCATGTAATGTAAAACCTGAGAAATGTTCAGTCAATTCAAAGGTACAGTAATATAAGCTTGAGGGTAGAGTTTTATTACCTATGCATTGATCTGAGCCTTTGCTCACAAAGCAATATAAATATGATCATTTTTCTTAACTAGGCATTATCTATTAAAAATATTTTTTCTCCATGTTTGTGTTGGGGTGAGGGGAAGTGGACAGGGTAGAAAGAATGAAATTAACTTTTACTGTATCTGGTAAGAGCCAGGCACTGTGGTAGACAATGTCACACTGTTTTTCCACTGCAGGGATTCTGTATCCTTACAGCATCTCTATGAAGAAAATATTTCTTTTTACAGCTAAGAACACTGATATACAGACAGACTGAGTATCTTGCCCAATACCCACACCTTGTAAGTAGAACATTGAAATTTCAATCCAAATGCAACCCCACAGTCTTTCTACTAACCCAGGTTACCACTGACATGGAAATTATATGTCCGTGAACAAATAATCCAATTCCAACCGTTCCTTTCCAGAGACTACTGCTAATGAGTTTCACCATTACAAATATTATTCCTCACCTCAATCACTGACTTTTTTAAACGCTGTCTCTCCAGTTCAGCTTGACAGGATTCTTTCTCATCTGTAGGCCTCCAAACCCGTCACCAAAGCCACACCCCGTCCTTACGCTGGGCCTCCCAGGGGAAATCTGAATTCTGGCTTCTCACTCTGTTCTTCCATGTCTGGGTGACCAATTCCCCGCTGAGCACTTCAGTTTGGAAGCTCACAGTCACTGTGTTTATACCCTACACATCCTGCCTCCAACATTTCACGTTTCGCCCAGTCATCGACCGTGAAGACCCTGGAGAAAGATGTGGTCACCGTTCCCCATTCCCCGGTATGCAAGCGCGAGGTTCTGTGGATTCTTCACGGTCTGGCCTCTTCCTGGTTCCCTCTGGACACAGCATTTCAGGCGCCCTCTGACCCCCTCGTTAGCCCCCCCAGTCCCCTACCTCCCGCCTGCCTTAGGCTGTTCCAGTGCATGGCCCGCTGGCTCCGGCCCGGTCCAGTGTCCTCCCCCAGGCCCCGCGCTCCCCAGCCCGCTCCCCCAGCCTGCCGCTGGGCACTCACTCTCACTGTGCCCCCAAATGCCCCGCAACCCCGCCCTCTGTCCCGTCCTGCTGCGCTGAGGCCACAGCGGGACACTCTAATAACTTCCTTCAGCACCGTGCTGAGCTGCGATAATAGGCAAACGGGAACCTAACAGGTGAGTGAACTGTATTGATATGTATTAAATAGAATTCAGGGTTTTCCCCCTTTCTTAGAAGAACCAAACGGTATAATTAATATATGATATTTGTATTCCCTCTTTTAAAATAACTGTACTTGCGTGAAAACCTTCTTGCTTCCCGTTACCCAGAGGTTATTAATGACTTCTCGACATGAATGATAAAGCAATTCCTTTAATACTGGTCCTGAATTTTCATGTTTTAAAAACATATCCTACACCTCAACCTCTTGTTATGTGCACGGAGTTCATCATTTTATCAACAACCTAGTTGCTTTCTTTCTTTCCTTTTTAGTATTACTTTATTCTCATTATTGATTTCTTTCTTTGGGCTCCAGGTGAAGCTTTATTTTCACTTAATTTGTATCAGGTATCTATTAGTGTCCTGGGGCTACAATAACAAATTACAGATGATCTCTCTTTTCTCTTCATTTGTGCTGTACCCCAGTGTCAGGAAGAGTTGCCTGACACACTGCAGATGCTCAATTAATATTTGCCAAGTGAGTGAATAGGTCTTGTCTCCATTTTTGTCATGACACTTGCATTTTTCCCCCAAGGAATTTTGGCTGGCCGGCCACTGAATGTAATGCCTTAAAAATGCTGAGCTTGCCGTCTCTAAAAGGAATTGTGCAAATGCTATGGATCAACCGAGAGAGAGGCTACTATAGAGAGTTCCTCTATGGGAGTCAGTGTGGACCAAACGATTTCTTAACTCTCCTCCAAACTTGATTCTATGGTTCTGAGAGAAGGAACTGGCCTCAGTCACATTCAGGCCTGGACCAATGAGCGGAGTATTCAGTTTTTTCGGGGGGGGGGTTCCCCTCTATTTCTTGAGATACGTTTTGACCCCATGTGTCATGTATTTGTTTCCTGGGGTTGCTGTCAAAAACTGCCACAAATTTAGGGGTTTAAAACAACAGAAATGTATTCTCTCACAATTCTGGAAGCCAAAAGTGTGAAATCAGTGTCACTAAATCAAAACCAAGTTGTCAGCAGGGCCTCACTCCCTCCAGAGGCTTGAGGGGAGAATCCATTCTTCCTGCTCTCGCTCTCGGTGGCAGCCAGCAGTCCCTGGCCGCAGTCCCTGCCTCTGCGGTCACACTGCCTCCTCTGGGTGTGCCTTTCCTCTTCCGTCTGTATCAAATCTTCCTCTGTCTCCCTCGCTTGTAAGAACACTTGTGGTTGCATTTAGGGCTCGCTCCTTATCACAAGATCTTTAACTTGATTATGTCTGAAAAGACCTTTCTTCCCTATAAAGTAACATTTATAGATTCTGGGGGTTAGAATTTGATATCTTTGGATGGCCATTAATCAGCCTCCTATAGGCATATAAGTGCTAACTGTAAAGCATCATGTTTTAAGTGTTGCTCCAGCTATGTACAAATTTGGGGTCAGAAATTTCTACGTAGCAGCAATTAAGTGATGGCCAAGAGGTGGTATGAAGAGTCAGACTCTCAAGTTCTTACGTACCAAGGAGAAAGAGTTTTACAAAATATTTTCCTCATAAAATTTTAGTGCTGCCCTGGCCACTGTGGCTCAGTTGGTTGGACGTCGTCCAGTACACTGAAACGCTGCCGGCTTGATTCCTGGTCGGGGCACATGCCCAGGTTTCGGGCTCAATTCGCAGTAGGGGGTGTGCAGAAGGCAGGCGATAGAAGTTTCACTCTCACATTGTTTCTCTCTCTCTCTCCCCCACCCTTCTTCTCCCTCTAAAAAAAATCAACAAAAAAAATTTTTTTTAATTTAGTGCTGATAAAAATGGTAATTTAAAATATAATAAAATTGTTTAAAAAGGAAAATGACTACAGACATCCTCTTTGGAGAGCATTCTATTGATGTGAAGTTTTAAAGTACTTTAAAGAAAGACCATAAAAAGTGGATCCATATTTAAATTTTTGAGGAACCTCCACACTGTTTTCCACAGTGGCCGCCCCAGCCTGCATTCCCACCAGCAGTGCACTAAGGTGCCCTTTTCTCCACACCCCCGCCAGCACTTGTAGTTTGTTGACTTGTCGATGGTAGACATTCTGACAGGTGTGAGGTGACACCTCAATGTGGTTTTAATTTGCATCTCTCGGATGATTAGCAACATTGAGCATTTTTTCATGTGTCTCTTGGCCATCTGTATGTCCTCTTTGGAGAAGTGTCTATTCGGGGCCTTTGCCCATTTTCTAATTGGATTGTTTGTTTTCCTCTTGTTGAGTTGTAGGAGTTCTTTGTACACTTTGGTAATTAACCCCTTGTCAGATGTATCATGGACAGATACGTTCTCCCATACCGTGGGTTCTCTTTTCATTTTGTTGGTGGTTTCTTTTGCTGTGCAGAAGCTTTTTAGTTTGACGCCGTCCCATCTGTTTACTTTTCCCTTTGTTTTTCTTGCTCTGAGAGATGTAGCAGTGAAAATACTGCTCTGCGAGATGTCTGAGATTCTACTGCCTATGTTTTCTTCTAGGATTTTTATGGTTTCACAAACTGCCGTTTGACCCAGTGATCCCACTTCTAGGAACATATCCTAAGAATCCCGAAACATCGATCAGAAAGAATATACACGCCCGTGTGTTCATAGCAGCACAATTCACAATAGCTAAGATCTGGAAACAGCCCCAGTGCCCATCAGTAGATGAGTGAGTTAAAAAGCTGTGGGACATTCACACCGTGGAATAGTATGCAGCTATAAAGAAGAAGGATCTCGTACCCTTTGGGACAGTATGGAGGGACCTGGAGAGTACTATGCTAAGCAAAATAAGCCAGTCAGAGAAAGACAAATATCACAGGATCTCACTGACATATGAAACCTAATGAACAAAATAAACTGACAAAATAAGTCCAGAGACATGGATGCATGGAACAGACTGAGGCATCTCAGAGGGGAGCAGGGAGGCGGGGACAGGAAGAGATTAACCAAAGAACTTATAGGCAGAGCCCATGGACACAGACAATAGTGTGGGGACGGCCTGGGGTGGGGAGGGGGCTGGGTGGAGGGGGGCAGAGGAGGAGAAAATGGGGGACACCTGCAATACTCTCAACGATAAGTTTTTTTAAAAGTGGGTCTTTGTGGAGACTGACTATTCATATGTAAAAACGTCGCACACAAAATTTTTAAGGTTAAGAAAAGAGTGAGGGAGAAAAAAGCACCTTGTAAGAACCCGACCGAAGGGCGCGGGGAAGCCTTCAGTCCTGGAGCAGGAAATCACAGAAATATATTACTAAATAAATTTTCCTCACTGTGAGCAGGGAAGAGAAATTCTCATTACGCTTTTAGTCCATCTTTTTGGAAATGTGGTATTATTAAAAGTTACCTGTCAGTAATTTTTAAGGAAGTTCAGGGTCTCAGACTCTCTGATTCTTGATAGCTTTTAACCCCTCTCTCCCACCCGCCTCCCATGACAGTTGCAGCCGTTTCAGTTTTCGGGTTTTTTCCTACAAAATTTGGAAGTATTTCAAGAACTGCTTTTGGTAGTAATTCAATGCTTTCCTGGCTGATATTGATTGAAATAATATACTTCAAAAAAGGCATGAAAATTTAAAGCACTGTTTTAAACTTCAAAACTGTTTCCATTTTATTTAAGTTTGGCAGTTTAAAGTGCTCTTATTTTATAAGAATTCTTCACCTACCATCAACTAATATCATAAAAAGTAAGCATTTGCTTACATAGAATCTTAAACCTGGAATAAAGGCAGAGAAATACTGACACAGCACATCTGAAATCATCAATGTTGTGTTGATATTTAGATAAATTACATTAACTCCTATTGTAATAAAAGGATAGATAACCTTGCTTATTGAAACCATACCTATCATTAATCTTGATTGGCTGCAATAATAAACATTATTCAAATACTTCCATCCATAGATGAAAGGGCTTAAACTGTTGAAAATGGCACTGTACAGAGGAGTCCCTGATATTTTCTCTTCATTTTCCTTTTCTGTCATTAGAACTTTAATCCTCAGCTCCTGTGGTTTCTTCTCCACCCCCCCCCACCCCCCCGGTTCCCTCTGCCATCTCTCACCACATTCAAAAGTTTTCTTCCCGAGCTGGGAAGCAGTGCCGATGTTCCAGGTAGGGTCGTGGTCTCCATTACTGAGCAGACACTTCCTAATCATTCACATGGTCATGCACACTTCATTCCCTCGAGCTTTAATTTACTCAGCAGGTATCAACTGAAGGTGTTGCAGGCTCTGGACCTGGTGCGCAGGATGTCAAGACAAGTGAGACAGAACTACTGGCCTCGGGACCCTGGGCACCCGGTGGCTGAGGCAGGATCATGAACACGAGGCCTCCTCACCTCAGCACCACTGGCCTGTGCGACCAAGTCTCTCTTTGTGGAAGCTGCTTTGTGTACTGTAGGGTGCCTAGCAGTATCCCTGATCTCCAGCCACTGGATGACAGTCGCATGGCCCCAGCTGTGACAACCAAATGTTTCCAGACACTGCCAAATGTCCCCTTTGGAGCAAGATGGTCCCTGGCTGAGAACCATGGTTATAAACCAATGTGCCGGATTCAGTGATAACACACAGTCTAAGGTTCAGATGACGGGAAAAGATCACAGAAGCCTATGTAGAAAAGGTGGGACTGGAGCCAGATCCTAAAGGGTATGCATCGATCAGCGAGTTTTATACCTTTCTAGAAAATTCCAAGTGAGGGAAATACTCAACACAAAGGCACAGGGGTGAGGTTCTGCATGATTAATTTGCAGACAGGAGAGGGGAATAACAAAATGTGGCTATTTTGAAAGCTATAATTTAAAAACAGCAAATGGCAATGAGTGAGGCTGCAGTCGTAGGGAAATGTCAGATCCTGGATACATTGGGTGGCATGTCAGAGCAATGGACTTTCTCTTATAAAAAATGAGCAGCTGCTGCAGCATGAGGGGGAGAATGGGATTTGAAGAGATGCATTTTGTATCCATGTTAGAGGATACGATCTATAAAGAAAAGTGCCATGCCTGTGTGTTGCATGTTTTCCCCTTTTAAAAAATATGATGCACAGCAGAATAATCATACATGTTTAACAAATATTAGCTGAATGAATAATAATACTAACGATAACAGCGTTAAGTGCTGGCATTTATTGCATTTATTGTTTGTGGTACTTGTCTAAAGCAGCGATTTTCAAATTTTCCATCTCATGGCACACAAAAACTAATTACTAAAATTCTGCAGCACACAAAAAATATATTTTTTGCTGATTTGACCAAAAAAAGGGCACAATTTTGATTCATTCACACTGATGGCTATTGTTGTGTTGGCTGTTGTCATTTTTTTATTTGACAATCAAGGGAAAAGAGGTCAGTGCCCCTGACTATAAATAGGTATTATTGCATGTTTTAAAATTTCCTGTGGCACACCGGACGAAAATTGCTGCTCTAAATCTATCCACAAGTGATGGAGCTGGGGCGCACACCTGTGATGGGAAGAATCCTGGAGGCAAGGAAAGGGTTAGGATTATCGAATTATTACACATTTTACAGATAACTGGTAGGTAAGAGCAACTCTAGCAAATGCTAAGGACAAGGGATACTAAGTGATACCCATCCATCCACTTGGTGTCAAAACGCAAGCAAGGCCTCATCCCAGTTTATCATCTTGGGCTCCTTTTAATACTACCCCGCCACTCTTAAACCAGAGTTTCCCTCTGTGAGGCTTCAGATTCCTCATTTTCAAGCGGACATCAATACCTACCCTGTCTTCCTTGCTTAAATTCTACGAAGCGCAAATGAGGCAAGCTGTGGAAGTTACTTAACATAAATGATGATTAAGGCCTGGGGTTAAGATGTACGTGGAAATACAAGTTCTTCCTCAGTGTGGCATACATTTATTCATATCCTACCAATTCCTCCTCAAGGATATCCAATGTCCCTGCGTAAATTAGCTTACTGACCGGCTTTCAGTGTAAACAGATGGAACTGAGATCTCACCCAAGTAGAGAGAGTGCACTTGAGCGCATGCCAAAGCAAGTGTCCCCATCGAATACTTTACACGCCTGAGTCACCTTTTGCGTTTCCACCCCAACACAAATGCCCATAGCAAGAAGTAAGAGATGTGAAGGCTTTGTCAAGTTTTTGAAAACACGAAGACCTTTATCCTTGACCAAAATTAAAGAGTTGAAACTTACTCTGTGGAGGTTTAAAAGAATGGAGCACACGTGGCATTTAGCAGTGGGTCGAGCACGTATGGATTTTACATCAGAAACGTTCATGCTACCAGTAACTATGTTGTGAGCAGGGATTTTGTCCTTTGTCTGTTTACAGATTTTATGTCTGTTTTTCCGATGAGAAGCTTTAATGAGGGAAGTGCCCAGCCGATGAGCCAGTGGTGTCCCTCTTCCACTTCATTCTGCTTTATGGCTCGTTTCATTCCTCCAATTTCCAAAGGATATTTCGAATCTTACTTCTCTATTAGAGACTGGATATCCTCACATCCGACACGGTGTCATGTGATCTTAATGAGAAACGTCCCCAGTGCCTTCCTTTGTCACTGAGACCTGTTTTAAAATGATACTTGCTCCCTGGGGGAACTGTTTTCGTTTTGGTTTGGGTTTGCGCGCTGACACGGAGCTGAGCGATGCTTCCTGAGCGGCTGCCTCATGCAGGGCTACAAGTGCTACAAACTGACCAATGGCTTCTGCAGAATAAATTAGCTCTGTTCCTCCCTCTTCTCTACCACTGTATCTAATTAGTTCCAACACTCTCAGTACCAAAGGCGTCCATTTTAACAAAAGAAAAAGCCTGTGTTTCAGAGTAAGTTCGGTAGTTTATGTCACTGAGTGTGAACAGAAAGCTCTCCCACTGGCAATATTTTTGCACACTCAGGTTCCGTACATGCGAACTCCTGTGAGCCTGCAGCCTCTGTGGGCGTACGTGTGAAATATATCCATCTGTGTATTCTAGTAATAGTTTTTGTTATTGAAATTTATTAGTCTGACTTCTCTGTTCAGCTATTAATTTACACAGAGCGAAATACAATTTTTTCAGAGTAGTCATTACCAATGTTCTGCATTAAAAATATAAAACTTTTCCATAACGCATTCCTAGATCATCTGATTTTAAGGAAGAACAAACAACTTCCTTTTGAACATAAAAAGGATTCCTTTTTGAATCATTGCCTCCAGGATTCTCCCCATCACAGGCATGAGCCCAGCTCTACCGTTCATGTAAACATTTAGTGAGGATGCAATAGATGCCAGCACTCAGTGTTGTTCTTGCTAGCATTATTATTCACTCAACAAACATCTGCTGAACATGCATGATTATTCTGCTGTGTGTCATATTTAGAAAAGGGGGAAACATGTACAACACACAGGCATGGCTTTTTCACTACACCACTACAACAGGAAATTGTCCAAAGTTTCTTCCCTTGCAACTCTAAGGTCTGATATATAATATAATTTCATGGGCTTTAATTAAATATTACATCATGTGCACAGTAAGTAACAATTTGGGCATAGTCTGGCAAACCATTCTTCTGGTTTACAATTCATTGTTTATTTAGAGCCCTCCAACTACAAATTATATTTTTTTACTTTCTGTATTTCCTGATACTTTGACATCTTGAGCCTTGCTGACACCGGTTGCGACTGTCCCTCCCAGAGTTCACTAATCCCTAAAGATAGCAAACAGCTCCACCAGAAGTGCCTTTCACATGCAAACCAACCCGAGCAAAGCCCATAGCCAACCACTTCCTGTCTGGCTCTCACAAGGCACTTGCACTATAACCCCCTGCCCTCACCCCCCCCCCCACCCCACCCTCCGCATCAGGTACCAGACAGCTCAGGGCAGCCCTCCACCCCAGAGTCTGCTAAAATTATTCAAACTAGCCAATCCTAAACCTGCCTCACTCCTTCTTTTCCCAGAGAAACCACAATGACAGCTCTGGTCCACATTTCCCCCAACACCCTCTGCCTTCTGACTGACCCAGGTGCTTCCCTGTGTGGCCCTGCGTGGCATGCTGTGCCCCCTCCACTTGGAAACTGTGAGTAACAAACTATCTGTTCAATGGCCATTGTCTCCTGATCTGTTGGCCTCACTTTACCTGAATAATAATAAAACATATGTTTATAAAAACAAAAAACACAACAATTAAATTTGACATTAACTTTTTCCCCCCAGGACAAGATAAAGTATGCCTTTTCACAGGACAAATTCAAGTTCTTAGTTAGGCGGGGGGTGGGAGGGGGTTCAATTTTGATATTTCAAATAATTTTAAATACATATATTCCAAAGTATAAGATATATACAAGATGGGGCAAAAGTAGGTTTACAGTTGTGAGTATAAGAAACACAAGTTTATTCTTGTATTATTATTAATTATTGTATTATTTTCCATATGAACAACTGTAAACCTACTTTTGCCCCACCCAGTATGTTCCGTATATATTCCATATAGATATATATGGATTTTTGTCTCTGCGATATCTTAATTTTTTTACTCTCCCTATTTTCTTTTGTCTTAAAATCTCTTTTAAAAATATTTTTGCTTTCTTTGAGGACTTTGTCCAGGGAGATTTTGATTATGTAAGTTATCTCAGTGACCTCTCCTTCTTCCCTGGGAAATATTTTTATGGTGTATATTCTTTTCCTTCCTATAGTTTCATTCCTTTCCTCTTTGACTGGGGGGGGGGGGGGAATGACTGTGCTCAGATCTCATGCTGGCTCTCTTCTGACTGGTGCTCACCAGATCATCTCTCATCCCTACACCTCCCGGAGGCTCCATAACAAATGGGGTGTGCTACACAAAACACACTCTCATCAAATCTGCTGTTTCTTCTGTCTTTGGGGTATATCTCCCTTCCATTTTAGTACCCACGATGCCAGTGTGCTCACAACTAATGTCAGTATATTAATTTTTGAGCTGACGACCGCCGTTTACCTTCCCACCTTCCTTGGGCCAAGCACCCCTGAGACTGTAGGCCAGGTTGTAAATTATAGGAACGTGCTATAGCCCAGTTTTTCCTGCATCAGCATCTCCTCGGCCATCCCCAGATGTTGCCCGTTCACACTTCTGTATTCCAGCTCTGAACTAAACAAAAACAGGTACCCTGGGCTCAGCCACAGGAGATCAGGAGAATCTCTAAGCCCCCTGATGTCTGCAAAGGAATGTCTTGGTCTCTCCTGTCATCACCACTTGTCTCCTATCTTACAATGTTCGATGCATCCCATTCCTCGGGTTGAGGTGTGGCCGTTTCCCTGCTTCCATTCAAGGTGGGTTCGTTTCTCCATTTTTTTTGTTTTGCTTTCCCCCGCCAAAGGAGTTTGAGCCAGAGAAGAGGAGGAATTCCCCACTCTCTGACTTCTTTAACTATATCTTTTTTATTAGGCAGGAGGAATATGTAAAAGCAATTACAGCAAGATTCATGTTCAAATACTACAGTTAATATTGCTGAGTGAATGACTTATCCTAAAAGCTGACGCATGCGTGACATAAAATAACAAAAGGAACTTCGTATGCAGCAGCATGACTTTAGTAGGTTTTTGGGCTTTTTTTAACCTCATTTGATTTTCACAATAACCTTGTGAATCAGGTAAATCAGGAGTTATTATCTGCGTACGATAAATGAATAAACTAAGCCTGAAAGCAAGTGCGTGACTTGCTCTAGTGAGGATTAAAATACTAATAATTCATACTCTAGTGCCATTTCTTCTAAATATCTCTGCTTCTTAGAATTTACAGTATGCACTAAATGCAGGAGGGGATATGTTATTAACAGATACTTGACTTCTAAGGGAAATAAAAGAGCAGAATCGTTGCATCTTAATTAGGATTCTCCTGGATAAAAGTGACATCCCAATTCAAACCAGCTGAAAATAGATGTAGTCAACTGAATAATGGCTCCCCAGGGATGTACATATCAAATCCTGAGGACCTGTCAGTATGTTAATTTACGTGCCAGAGGGGACTTTGAAGATGTGATTAAGTTAAGGACCCAGACGTGGGGAAATGATCATGGATTAGATGGGTGGGCTACTATATCACAATGATCCTTAAAAGAAGGACACGGGAGGGTTAGGGCTGAGGAAGGGGATGTGACAATGGAAGCAGAGATGTGAAGATGCTGCATGACTAACTTTGAAGATGGAGGAAGGGTCCATGAAACAGAATGCAGGCAGCCTCCAGAAGCTGGCAAAGGCAAGGAAACAATTCTCCCTCAGACCCTCCAGAAGGAATGCAGTTCTGTTGAAATGTAAGCCATTTAAGATCAATTTCAGACTTTTGACCTCCAGAACTATAAGATAATAAATCTGTGTTGTTTTAAGCCACTCGATTTGTGATCAGATGTTACCAGAGAAATAGGAAACTGCCCGGCCAGTGTGGCCCAGAGGTTGAGCATCGACCTATGAACCCAGAGGTCAGGGTTCGATTCCCGGTCAGGGCACATGCCCGGGTTGCAGGCTGGATCCCCAGTAGGGGGCGTGCAGGAGGCAGCTGCTCAATGACTGTCATCATTGATGTTTCTATTTATCTCTCCCACTCCCTTTCTCTCTCTGAAATCAATAAAAACATATTTTAAAAAACTCAAAGCATTCTGGCTCATGCTCAAGAAAGAGCTCCAAATATTTAAGGAGGGAGGGAGGGAGGGACTAATACACTAGGTCATTTACTGGTACACAACCTAGAAAGCCCAAGGCCTGGATGAGGCCTGCGCCGTGGCTGGATTTCTTGGATACGGAAATGTCTACTTCACTTCACTCCCATGTCCATCTCTCTGTAGCTGGGAGATGCTCCTGGCACCTTCAGGCTCCCATAGCCTTTAAGACAATGGATAGTTCTTTTGTGTCCACCCACATATCAATCAATGTGTCCTGGCCTGTCATGCCCTGATTTACCCACTTGAGATCAGGCACCCACAGGGACAGCCCACCTGATGGACAGCCCCACAGAGCTCACATAAGGTTTCCCATAAGGAAAAAATTCAGCAGACAGAAATGTAACTGCATTTTATTTCTTGCCTCCTTAGCATGCATACACATACACACACACACACACACACACACCCTTCTCCTATATAGAATGTAAAAAATAATCCCAAATAAAATAATGCAACTTTCCCACACACACCTAAAAGCACATTAACACTGCCAAGGTCTGGCCCATGGCCTGCTCCAGCTCTCGTTCAGGGACTTTGGCTGGTGTACATTTCTTTTAGTGAGATCCAGAAGTGGTAACTAAATATCTATAGCAAAATGATTATTTTATTGACCCCCAACACATCTAATATACACTCAAGATGAGAAAACTAAGAAACCACAACGAACACTCCCATTACTAACTGGAAGAAAGGAAAAACAGTGAAGTGAGCTCACTGTTTCATTGCTTACGACACCTTCTGGGGACAGTGGGATGGGCAACATCATTCCCACCCTGGCCCTGCTCCAGGGACAATGGCTCTTGCCCCTGTTCTGGTCAGACATGAAAGGAACTGAGCTCCATCATTTTAGTCTTTCACATCTTGTTAAAATGGCACAACAGCCAAGGGTGGGCATTAGGATGGGACTGATTCCAGGTGGCCATTTTTCCAAAATGGGTTTTTCTAATAATAAAACTTCCTTTAGTTGATTTGTGGTGTTTTATATTCTTGGTCTATAAGCCCAAACCTAGAATCGGGATCCAGATTTTTCTCTCTCAGAAACAGCTCTGCCTGTCCCCTGGTCTCTCACAACAATGGTCTAGTTTCAAGACACGCTCTCTTGTCTCCAAGCTGCATCTAGTATTAGCTTTTACAAAGCGGGCAACTGTCACATAATGACACACCAGGGGGGGTGTCAGCGGAGCCCAGGGAACCAGGCCTTGGTACAAAGTTGCCTTAAGAGGTCTATATAATCTATATGTTTCTGTTGTTTAGCTGAATGTTTCTCCCCTTGCTTTGTTCTCATTAGTGAGCATCTGTCTTGAAGAAAAACTAAATGACTGAATTCCGCATGAGCTCTTTCAATTAAAGATTGAACCATTTCTAAAACTATTTTACCTTACCTTATTAATTTTAATAATAATATCTTTAACTTATTCAATTCTAAGGCTGAGAGGGTATCAAGTTCTGCTGGACACTGCTTTTGCTGTAATATAGTCTTCTTTCTTGGGTTTGTGATGAAGCAATGCCATTAAGGATGGCCGGGCATGTTTATAACCACAACACACTGACATCTCCTCAGCAGCCAACATCATAGCAACTTGCTTTGTGTCTGTTTTTATCAATTGACTTCAAAAGTGAGCCTATTAGGGGAATTTGCAAGAATGACACAATGGAGTGTAGCAAAAAGGTACCTTATTTAGAGGAAACTTAGGTTAAATTCACATAGGAGGCTTTTTTTTTGTCTCTTACAAGCAATACTATTGAGCTGACCCATGGGCAAATGTTTAGAAATAATGAGAAAACTCTCTGGCAAATGACAGAAACGTCCAAAGGAGATAAACTATAACATTATCAGATAGACATGCTATTTATACTGAATATGTTAGCTCACTTGTTAAAACCCAGAACTCTTGTTAAAATTGGTGGGGTTTTTAGCGTTACTACACATATTTGGCTGTCCATTTTAGGTCTTGATCTCTCTTTTTCGTGCACTGTATATGGGGATCAATTTCAGATCCTTTATAGGAATAAATATGAAGTTATTTTGAAGTCATGAATCTATGCTAATGACATCAACACTTAATTATCAAAATGCTTCTTTAATCTTTGAACACTTATTTACCCTTCATAGTTTTGAATGGAAGACAGTAAAATAAAAACAAAGGAGTGACTGCAATAAAATGATAAAAGATTGGAGAGAGAGTGTGTATGTGTTGTGTGTCGTCTCATGCACGCATTCACCAATCAGAAAGCATATGGTTTAGTTCTGCTGGCCCGTGCCTGTTCTTTAACTGTTCACACATTTGACCAAAGTGTTTAAGAATATACTTCAAGTGAGAATATTACTAAAGTATGGAATTTTCAGATGCCATATTTATTTCATCAGTGCATTCCACTGTATGTTGTGGATATAGCACACTCAGGCGTGTTTTATGATCTGCGACAAAATATAATAGAGGTTCTGGCCATCCGCCAGGTAAAATGCCTCCGACAAGCATAAGCGAGAACAGGTTCCTGGGTTTCATACAATTAATCACTGAGTCTCAACCAAAGATAATAACCTATCAATTGTCCCTTCACTTTGCGGGGGGCTAATGTAAAATTATTTCATTAAATTCAGAAAGGTTATGAAAATAGATCATGTGCCCTACTTTTTTAAAAGCAAAAAACAGTGTTTTGTTTATTTGCTACTAAGGAGGCCCTCATGGCCTCAACACTTACCTAGAAAACACGTTTTGGACCAGAGAGCTACCTGTGATAGCATTGGAGGACACATCCCTCATCCTCAGGATCTCTTCCTGGCACCATCACTGATCTGCAAGTCGAGGAAAAAGGTGGATTACTCAGTTCAAAGCCATCAATGTATGAGAACACACATATTTGGCTATGCACATATTTTGTGTGTCAACCTCACACAAAAAAACCATTCATGGTTTTGTATGTAGAATTTGGACATTGGAAATTTTACTATTTGCCCCATGAAGGACTCTCATGAGTTCCCACTGCTTCCATCCTATGACACAGACTTCCCCTCGCCTGGGAACAGAGACAAACTGGACCATAACCACATGAGTCACAACCGCACACAGTTGCATTTTCTTGCCTGATGTAATAAAATAGAGAACTGAAAATGGAATGTGCTTAGAGAAACAACAGACTAAAGCATTTTGCATCCAGACAAATTATGCTTTGTTTTCACAGGACTCTCTAGAGCCTACCCCCTACAAATGAAGAGGGCAGCGTTTCCTGAAAATAGGCATTGCTTCTGAGATTCTTCTGCTGAATTACAGTACAAAATGCTCCAGCCACTTTTCCAGGCCATTCATTCTCTTCGTGAGGTCTCGGAGGTTATCTGCAAGGCAAGTGCACAGAAGGAAGCCTAGTTCATTTTCCCACATGCGGCCTCCTTCCCTACTCAGAAAACTATTTACATTCGTATGAGCCTTCACACAACGAGGCCGTGCTCCCTGTGCTGTGAATGCATCGAAGGAGGAGCCGATAGGCACAGAGAAAACACCCCCCCAAATCCACGGCGACAGATGGATTTCCCAAGCAGTGCACCGTTAGGAAGGAAGAAATCCAAGAATGGAAGTAGAAGTTAGGAAGCCCCAACCGGGGTAGGGAGGAGGGGAAGTCACGGCGCCCCCTTGCGGCACGTGAACTCTATGCAGCACACTGTCCTATGCACCTGGCATGTGTTAAATCATTCAAGCCTCATAGCAACCAGGTGCTTACGTCATTTTCTAAAAATCCTCACGTTATAGGTGAGGAAATGAAGAACAGAGTGCTAAGTAAGTTACAGAAGGTCACAAAGCTAGTGGATGGTGGAGTCCGGGTCTGACTGGAGGCAGCCTGACCCTGAAGCTTCAAATTTTAACCTTTACACTAACCTCTCTCTGCTTCTGCAGTACAAGAGATGGCATCAGGCTTTGCTATCAGAAAAACGGGGAGCTTCTTTTAATCTACAAGCAAGTTAGGTAGAGGCTAGGAAGAAAGGTTTCCCTATGTCTATTTCCTGGTTAAATGTGCCACAACTGAGCAGCAGATCCAAGGAAAACCAGAAGTTCTCCTGAGGAATTATTTAATGCCACTTTCAATCAGCAAGAAACACTGGCAGCTATTAAACAGGGGGCATTGATTTCACTCTGTGGGATCTGGGCACAATTTTCTGTAGCATATGTTTTTCACATTTGGAGCCCTAAAATATTTCTTTCAAAACATTGACTGCACTATAATCCAATGTGTGTGTATCTCATAAATAATGTGATATTGAATGACTTATTTTAGGAGGAAATGATTTTTCAGATTCTACAACGAACAGGACATTTGATTAGGTACTGAAATAGGTTGACTTCAAGGGAAGACAGATGTTCATGAAGTAAATACAAAACAAAGTAAATTTAAAAAGGAAAATAAGTTTAATTTTTTAAATTTGTGACATTATGTACGGTGGTTTAAAAATACTTGCTGAAAACTTTCAATAGAGTTAAAATTGAGATCTAGAACATATGTTTTCTCTCTCTCTTTTTTCTTTTGTTTTGTTAATCCTCACCTGAGGATATTTTTTCCATTGATTTTAAGAGAGAATGGAAGGGAGGGGGAGAGACAGAGAGAAATATTAATGTGAGAGAGGCACATCGATTGGTTGCCTCCCGCATGTACCCCAACCAGGGCCAGGATGGAGCCTGAAACTGAGGTACATGCCCTTGATCAGAATCAAACCTGGGACCCTTCAGTCCCCAACCCAACACTCTAACCACTGAACCAAATCAGCTAGGGCTCTCATATTTTTTTAAAGGGAAATTATTTCAATCTACGTAAAACTACTTTTACCATAACAAATATCTCCTGGAAAATATCACCTATATCACCCTTCCCAGCATCTAAACACTCCTATTTAGGCAGAGTCCAAAATGACATTGAGTTTTCCTATTTATCATATTCTCTCGTAAAAGTTAATTTACATTTTATCTCTCCAATAACATTATATTCTCCTTAAAGGCAGTGGCTTGATCCAGAAAAAGCAGGCATTCAATAAAGGTTTAATAATTAGACTGATTCATGGAAACCATCTCTGTGAATAATGCTATGCCACAAATACTCTACATAAATTTGCAAAATTCTGCTAAGGATGTACAGGTTACATGAAGGATAGCACTTTCAACTTCCCCATGGAATAGTATATAATTAAACTTATTTTGGTACTAGTCTGAATATGCTCTTCTACATGTACAACTGAGAGACTCCTCCAGTAAAGAAAGGAGTAGTATATCTCCATTGGTAGACATATCATAATTGCAGGTAAAATATTAGCTATAATTTTTACAGAAATGCTATTCAGCATAATGACAATAACTCTCATATTATAGAGGGAGTTCCTGAGGACTGTGGGTACTGTATCAGTTCTCTCTCTGTCACAAAACATAGGAGTTTCCAATAAGAATTACTCATTTCTATAGTTCCTATGTCCATGGGTTGACTGGGGGTCATCTTCTGTAGAGTGGCCAGGGCTGGGAGGTTCTGTGGGTCTTGGTGTCCTGTTCATGTGTCTGAGGCTTAAGTGGGTGAACGTGCTGAAAGCTGGAGAGCTCTGCTTCTTGTGTCTCTCTCCTTCCTGGGACCAGCGCCTTAGCACTGAGTCACAACAAAGCAAGCAGAAACATGCAAGGCCTATTGTATGTGCCAGGTTTGGACAGACACCGTCACTTCGAGCTGATTCTTCTGGTTACATGGCAGAATCCAGAGTCAAGGAGTGGGGGGGGGGGAAAGCGGTATCCAAGTCTCTCTATATATCAATAATAGATACAGTACACAGGAGAAACTGCAAAGTCTCTCGACAAAGGATATGTGGATACCGGGGCAAGTGAGGAAGTGGACCAATAACACGTTTCTCATTCTGGGTGCTAATGCTCTATCAAAATGCACGCTCACTTCTACTACTTTATTTCTAAAACAGCAAATTAGCAACAACAAAAAGAAAGTAATCCTCCTACCAACTGGATGGGTGAATTCAGCAGATTTTATGGAGCCTCGAGTCTTTGAATAAAAAGTTGGGAATATAAATTTGGCTTTTTTTTTTCCACTTCTGCTACTGAACAAATCAAAGAATCATCCATTCTGCATGTTTTCGAAGAATATGACTTCAAAATTCTTACATCCTTTTAAATGAATGTGAGATGTGTTTTGCAAAAGAAAATTCTGAAAGAACACAAAAGTCTTAATTAAAGAATCTGTTATTAGATTTGGGGGGGGGGGGAATCAGCTGCTTGAATTTTATTGGAAGAAGATGCAAATTGTTTGGTTGTAGGTTAATCCAGAATACAAATGAATATTTCTACAGCAAGAGAGGTTTATTTTTTAAAATATAGCAGCTAAGTATGCCCTAAGACTCAGACTACATATAATTCACCTACCCTTTAAAAGATTCAGCAGCAAAAGCCTAAATAAAAGACTGCCAAATGAACGTGGCCCAATGTCATATTGCTTTTACATACTTACATAATTGATTTTTTTTAACTTCTATTTGTCTATAGTAGCTTAGTGTTCTTAGCGACCCACTTGGGCTGAAATTTCCTAAGGCAGCAGCAATAAAAATAAGCATGGGTAGCTATTACCTGTGTTATTAGAAGGGCCTTCAAGCTCATGTATCAGATAACAACTCTCCCCACCTAGGACTTGGGGCTTGAACAGATACAGGCTCGTCAGATGAAAATGGACACATTATGGTCTCCAGAGACCCCTGAGTTAAAATGACAAGTATTAAGAGCAGACCTCTTAAATGACCCCAGTATGTCAGAGACTGAACTTCCAATTTTGACTCGTCATGCCATATCAGCTAGAGTCATTAAAGTACACTGGAGTTATTCCTTTAATGACTAAAATTGTAAATCATAGGGTTCCTAAAATGCAAATTATACATACATTACCCATCATTTCTAAAAACTGTACTAGGAGTCTGTTTCATGGCAAACTTGATGTTTCATATTGGGAATATAGAGCGAATCATGGGTGATCCCCGCCCTCTAGTTTCTGAGAGAGGTTTGAATTAGCGATCGCTTGAAACGTAAGAACATAATTCAGAAACCATTTTCCTAAGACTATTTTATATCCTCAGTTGCAGGGCCTAGTTTTGCCTGTGCTTCTGCATGAAAGCAATTTATAGGAAGCAATTGCCAAGTGCATCGAACACATGCTAGGCAGTACTTCAGATCCTCTAGACTTCAATCGTCTTCTATTTCAAGGGCCGCAGTGACAACCAGCTCTGCACGAGCTCCGGGCTGGCTTTTTGCAGACATCCCCTAAGAGCATCTCTGCTTCTGCACGGGCCTTCTTTGTTGACTTGTCCAGGAGAGCCAACGGGATGCACATGTCCATACATACATCACCAGAACTGCAAGACCCCTCAAGGTGGACCTCTGAACACTCAGAGATGGGATCCAATCAATGAATTCTTCCCCCTCCACCCTAAAGTTGTTTGCAAGGCAATTTACTCAACTTCCTGGGGGCTGATTACCATGGATCCGGCAACTAGCCACACTCCACAAACTTAGTCGCTTCAGCATGAAAACACACCCTCACTCTGAGCCTCCCTCCTTGGCTTTGCTCCCTTCCCGCTCACATGCCTTCTGCCCCTCTGCCCCAGGCTCTGCTTTCTGGGGAACCCAGGATAGGACACAGTGAAAGAACAATTTGTCACAGGTCACAGAGAAACAGAGTAAGAAGCAAAAGAGAAAAAATAAGAAATGAAATTCTGTTTTGAGAGACGAAATACTAGGAAAGGGAAACAGTCCAGCTGAAGGAGTTGAGAGGAACTATCTCACTCACTCTGAGCAGTGGTAAGACTCTGAAGAGCCCGTCGTCGTTGTCCGACGTTTCCTCTGTTGTAAATCTATTTTACCGAAAAGCTCTTGAAAAACAAAACTCATTAGAGAGTTAAGGTAATGGTTCTCCTCCAAAATGTGTACTGTTCACTTTTATTACTGCTGTTACTGCCAGCAGTACTGAGAACGCCACGTCACTCCAGTAGCAAATGGGTGGATCGGTGTCTTTCCCCAGAGATAAATGAAGCAACAATGTGGTAAAAAGCTCTTGATTTCAGGAGGTGAACAGTTGGATCTTTAATTACAAAGGACTAAAATCCATTACAACGCAACGGGGAGTGTGTTTAATTTGCAGAAAGAGAGAAATGGCTGTTCTTTGTGACTTAAATGACCTTAATACAAAACCCCAACAGTCCCCACTTCTGAAGGGCGACTTCAGCCTCTACCCTGAGCACACGCAGAGAGGTGGGGGTGGAGGCGGGGGGGGGGGGGCGCTGGGACTTGCTTCCTCTCCAAACCAAAGGAGAAAAGGGTGACACAGAACCTGCTGTGTCTGTCTGATGTACTATCCTGAGTTCAGCTTTATGGTTCAGTGAAGTGCTCAACCCTTTGACTTGTTTGTAGAAAGAGAGCTACATTAGAAAGCAAGTGGGTATTGTATGGAATTTGTGGTTTTAAACTTTGCTTTCTTTAAAAAATATGCCACATCTCTGTTTTGTTTTGTTTTGTCTTGTTTTTTGAGAGCAAGGGGCTTTTATCTTATTCAAGTAGTTTGCAGAGTCCCCTATCTTATTAGCAACACAAAGAATGCTCGGAAAACATCTTACTCTTTCTACTCCGCGTTCTGAAGGCGCCTCGGAAGAAAGTCTCTGCTAAATGGAATTAGAGCCTTTGCCTCAGCAAGGTCCTGCCCCTTCGCTGAGCAAACAGAAACATGCTCCTCATGAGCTCCCTATTCAAAACCACTGGTAAGTAACTGAAAGAATCCAAAATGGTATTTGGCTTTATGAGCTCATTGCAAGGTAGGAACAATCATTTCTAACTCTTGCTGTTTCCTTCCACAGGGAAAGTGGAAAGAAATCAATTAATTTAACCATCAGCCCTATGCCAACTTCTCATTCACTTTTCCTCCAGGAAAAAAGGAATGATATACTTAGTAGGAGTGCCAAAGGCTTGGCCCCTGCTGCCCTCAGCCTCCCGGGCACAGACGGCTCTGCGAGAACCCACTGGAGCTTCATTTTAACTTCATCCAAGGAAGACCCCATGCCCTCTCTAATTTTCTTTGTCTGCAAGGGGCTCTCCCTAGAATCACCTCTCTTCTCTTTCAAAGAAATTCTGATGTCAAATATGCTCAAATTTATTTCATGGACAACTCTAAAAACTACTTTTAAATGATGACTCCAAAACATATTTTTGTTAAATATCTTCAATGAAATTGAGTTTGCCTACCTTGTTTAATTTACAATTCTAAACAAAATAAAGCATTTAAACTCCACATACACATGCACCTGTCTTTTATTTTCAGAAATGTTAAAATGGGAGAGGTAAGTCATTGTAACTCCACGATTTATCTCATGTAACTACCTTGAACATTTTTGAGGTTTGTGAACCAGGTTATTTTAATCAGAAGAATGTGAATTGACTTTAAGGAAATTTATTTTAATTTTGAGTGTCCCAAATCCTGTTTCTGAAACTCAAGTAAAAGCAAAATTTTATCCTTAATAGCTCATCCAAGATTATGGACTTGAGTCTTTATTATTAAAAATAATCATTTCAGCCCAGCCGGGCGTGGCTCAGCGGTTGAGCGTCGACCTGGGATCCAGGCGATCGGGGTTCGATTCCCGGTCAGGGCACATGCCCGGGTTGCGGGCTCAATCAATGACTCTCTCATCATTGATGTTTCTCTCTCTCTCTCTCCCTCTCCCTTCCTCTCTGTAATCAATAAAGATATATTTTAAATAATAATAATCATTTCATTAATGATTCCTACTTCTTTTATCTAGTTGTGGCAACTATATACCTAATTAACAAAGGAGAGACAGAACTAATCCCAGGTCAGTTACCATGATTTATGTACCTGGATTACTTCATGGGAACAGACACTCTGCTAATAGCACTCACTATAATCTAATTTCAAATAATAAGAAACAAATAATAGATAATCTAGACAGCATTCTAAACAGATAACTAGACTAGTAAAAGTTCAGGAATAAGACTCAAAATTCTAATCTCAGTCTAGGTGACCAACACTTTCAAAATCCTCTACTTAATTCTACTTTATATTTAACTGTAACTAAAACTGTTTTTCCTAGAAATCAAATATTAATAAACAAGAACAGAAAGAATGAGGGAAAAAGCCTCATATACATGTCATCTGGGGATGTGAAAATAGAAGACACGTGTATTTGCTCACCAATACTGAGCCATTCCAGATGATGTTGGCAATTTGGGGGGAAACAGTACCTATTCTTCTAGTCCAGCAGCTCTTTTCTGTTTCAATTGCTAAATTCCTTCTGCGTTTCATACTTGTGTCTCTCTGGAATTGTTGCCGCCTGCAGCATTAATTTTCTTCAGGTTTCCATCTTACTCATCTTTGTCAGTTTCCTTTCGGCTGATGATTATTTTGCCTACTAGTCAATCCAGATGGAGTAAAGCGCCAGCTCCTAAGACCCACCACATCCCTTTGTCAATTGATAGAAGAATCTGCAACTCTCATTTCAAAAGCAACAGTTCACAAAATCTGATGGATCTTTTAGACACAAACATAAATACCTCAAACTTATGTTAATTGGTTTCACCTCATCTTTACTTTTCACAAAAATATGTTTTCCGACCTTAGTTGCTTGTGACAAATTTAACCAAGAATGCTACAGATCTCTGGATGCATCCAATATGGTAGTCACGTGTGGCTACTGAGGGCTTGAAATGTGGCTAGTTCCCATTAATATGCGCCACTAGTATAAAATACATGATAGATCTCAAAGACTTCATATAACAATGTCTAACACACCTCATTACCATTAATAACTTCTTTCATTATAATCTGAAATAATAACTGTAAAGTCTCTGTTGCTTAAATACTTGGCCATAGTCTAGTCTACCTTTTACCTAAGAAGGGTCCTCTTCTCACTGAGAATCATGTTCCGCTTCTGCCCACTGAAGTTACTGCCAGCATTCTTCAGCTTGCCCAAACTCCTCTATTCCCTGTCCTCATAAAAAGCCAGCCAATGGTGTGAGCCTTGCTTAAAACCAAACTCACCAAATATTTAAGAGTAAGTGACATTTCCAAGGGCACAGAATTTAGATCTCTTCCAGCAATAATTTCCTCAGCTTGAGAACCATTAGGCAATACAGCTCCCCGGCCCAGCTGAGAAAACACATTTGGTTTTGGTATCAAGGTTATGGTGATTTCATATAAGTTGTTGAGAAATCTTTCCTTCTCTTCTACTTTCTGAAAGGATTTGTATAAATTAGTATTAATTCTTCTTCATATGTTTAACAGAATTATTCAATAGAAGCATACCTGACTATAATAGTCTTTGAGGGAGGTTTTAGATAATTCATTCAATTTTATAATTAAATATAGAGATATTCTAATTTCCTACTTTTTGTCAGTTTAGATAAGTTATTTTTTTCAATGTATTCATTCATTTCCCTGAGTTGAACTTATTGGGAGAAACTTGTCTATATGGTCCCTTATTAGCCTTTTAATATCTGTAGATTCATTAGTGATGCCATTCTTTCATTTTTGATATGTGTAATTTTTTCTTAAATCAATCTTACTGGAGTTATAATTTTTATTAGTCATTTTAAAGAATAACTTTAGACTTTGTTGATTTTCTCTATTGTTTTCTTATCTAGTTCATTGTGTTTCTTTGGGCTTAATTTGAACTTTTTCTAGATTCTTTAGGTAGAAACTGAAATTACTGATTTTAGACCACTTAATAATATAAATAATTATGTTATAATTTTTCCTGTAAACCCTGCTTTAGATTCATCATACAAAATAAGATAGTGCCCTATGTGTCATAAATTTTGTTTTAATCCTTTGGAGAGAAATTAATTGTTGGATGAAATATTTCCACTAGAGGATCATCGATCTGAAATAAGAGAGCTCTTCACTGTTTTTGGTTTTTTGGTGAAAGTTGTGGCCAAGCAAAATTAATTCTAAGATTTTCCATTCATGAATGAAAAAGCTGTAAGAACTTCACTGAAAGGCATAAAACAAGTAAATACACTCTTTTTTAAGGTGTTATAAATTAGATTTTATATAAAATTCTCTATTTTCCTTTCATTTTAGGATTTCACTTTTCATTTTATAGTATGCATGTTTTCTGTAATACACTTTTAGGAATTACACATAAAAAAGAGCTGTCATTTTTTAAACTTCCATGTACATACAATGTTTCCAAATAACAGCATTTTTCAGTTCAGAATGTTCCCTAAAGAAAAAGATTCTGTGTATTCTTAGTATACTTTCTTTCTTTATGGAAGAGATACTTTAACTGATATTTTTTGCTTTCTTTTTTACTTTCAGACATTCTTATGCATAATTATACATTCTGAATCTGAAAAACGTAAACTAAAATCCTGTAACCGTACAGTAATTGTTTTTTATAGTTTCTCCCTTTCAGTGTTTATGCTGTGATCATTATTTCAGTTGGAATCAAAATTCCATTAACAGTTTACTATTTATATTATTTTCTTACTTACACATTGCTATAATACATAGCACAGCTAATTTTTCTTTATTGCCCTCACCCTGAATCTGCTTATAAAAGATATAAATAATAAAGGCAAAGAGTACTGACATGCATTAAGCTCCTAATCTCCTCTAGATGCCATATACAGTACTATTTATATACTGACTCAAAATCCCATTAAAATTATTATTTTTACTGTTTCACTAATGATGAGAATGAGACACAGAGTTGAAAGAGAACTTGCTTAAGGTGATGCAGTTAATAAATGGCAGGGCTGGAAATGTTCAATCAATGCTTAAATTGTTTTACCAGCACACAGAGTTCATTTTCCCAATCTTTATAAAAATCCCTTGTTTCCTAAAATAATGTCTCGGTTTTGTGTATCCTTACCAACAGAGACAAGTTAGTGATTTTAGGTTCTCCAACAAAGGTTCTTAAATATGTTCATTTTTAAACATAAATAATCCAAACCCTTTGCCCTAGACATTAAAAGTCACACTCTCTTCTCTCTAGCTTCCCATTCTCTACACTGTACCTTAAGAATTTACATTATTAAGATTCCAAAAATTCAATTTAGTTCATCTTTGTCAGCTTCTCCCATTTCTTCCTTGGTCTGCTGTACACGAGGAACACCCTTTCTCCATGCAGGGACTCAAAGAACAGTGGGACTCAATAAGGAAGCCACCGCGGGAACTGGAGTGAGCCAGTGCCGCATCCCTCCCAGGCCTATCCACCCTTTGTCCCAGGCATCGAGGGGGTACTTCCCAGCTGGCTGGAGAATGCACGTGGGCTGTGGGACTAGGGGAACGACTCAATGTTTAATTAACTAAAAATTTTAAAAGAAGAGCAAATGAACACAACTAATCATGAAAGTGTGGAAACGACTAGAAATATTGAGGAACAGGATTAGTAATTATTATACACTGACCTCCTATTGGGTTCTAAAGACTTTATATATAAATTAAATTCTTGTGACAAATATATAATAGCTATTAACATTACCTTTTTCTAAAAATAAAGAAAATGAAGAACAGAGAAGTTTTCATTCATTTCAAGTAGCCTATCAATTTCATACAGATATTAAACGGTAGAGACAGGCCCATTCAGGTCAAGGTGTTTACTCATATAGCAGGTGACAATTCATTACTTAATTCCTATGCAAATAAACTTGAAAACGTTGATGAAATGGATGATTACCTAGGAAAATACAATTATAAGTGTAATATTTAATAATATAATGAAGCCACAACTGACCCCATTGAAAATATATACTCTAAACAAATTAGCAAGGAATAAATGGAAAAAGCTACCAAATCACTCCCTATTTAAAAAAAAAAAAAAGGCCAAAAAAACCAACAGATAATTTCATGAACTCTGTAACTTGCATAGGTCACTTACTAAAATCTGTACCTTCTAAATATTGAAAGCAAAGAATATTCTGATGATAATAGAGGTAAGGAAAATTTAAGATGAGTCTGAAATTAGACTACACTTAAATAAATGTGATAAATAATACTAAATAATGATAAAATAGGCGATAAATTCTGTCTCTCATTTATTTCTTCATTATTAAAGCAACTATTGTTCAATGAACTGGATTAGTCAGGGTAATATCCTCTAGCTCACGACACAGTTTGATGTGCAGTAGCTGACTATCCCCTCCCCTCCCAGATGGTTTCTCAGAAATCCAGTCTTCTTTCCTGCTGTGCCCACCTTAAAGGACATGGGCAATAGAGACAGGAGGAAGGAAGAGTTTGCATGGGACCACACAACAGATCTCAGTGCCAAGACCTAGGAAATGCATCCGTTATCCTCTGCTACACTCCACTGTCCAAAACTAGTCCCATGACCCCTATCTACCCCCAAGGGAGACTGGGACATGTTGCTCTTCCCACATGTCTAGAAACAGGAGATGTAGTTGGAAAACATCTCGCCAGTTTCTGCCACAGTCTGCAGCTGTTATATCCAAATACCCACTCGACTCTTCCTCACAAGCATTGCAAACACTCATGTTCTCTCCAAATGAGGTTACCATAAAGCCAACCAGCCCCCGGATTCAGCTCCTATCCAGGCGATGCGCGGTCTTTTCCTGCTTGCAAAACGGCCACCGCGTCCCTGAGCTCACAGTTTCCTTGTAAGACTTTGGCAATATGCATTACTGAAGTTCTTTCTCCAAGCCCTTCTCCTAGAGCTCATGAGAAACATGGTCTGCCTTCCAAGTGGTCCCCAGAACCAATTATTTTACCTAACAACTCTGGGGTACTAGGCCATCCCATGACTAAGTAATGTTACAAGAAATGAAAAGAAAAATCTCAATGCGCTTGGTATTTATGGACAAGGATGCTGTTGATGGTATGAGTCACAGTGATCTCTCCCAGATGAATCTTTCCAGTGGCACTATTAAGAACTGTGTTTTTCTTACCACCTAGGTGTTTGTCATAAAGACAGTGTGAATCATTTCCACCCTTGCCTTTGCTACTACATAAAATCAGGTAAGTTTGTGGTAAACTTTCCTAAATGTAATTTTGAAACTTGTACACAGAAAATACACAGAGCTTCATAGAATAAATTTAGCCATTAACTTCCTAGTTTTAACCTTTTTTTACTTATATTTTTCCATTATTCCTTGCTTTTAAATAGGTATTTGCTTAGTTATGTATTTGATCAGTTTTGTATCCTCTTGAGCATCAAAGATGGAATGCAAAAGTAAGCAAGCAAATACAGGAAAAATCAAGAAAGAAAGTTCAATGTATGTACAAGTCTGTTTCTGTTTTGTTTGTTAGTTTATTTTGATCATTAGATTCCACATATGAGTGAAATTATATGGCATTTGTCTTTCTCTGACGGGCTTATTTCACTTAGCTTACAGACTGGCAGCTGTCAGAGGGGAGGGGATTGAGGGCTGGGTGAAAAGGGTAAAGGGATTAAGCAAAAAAAAAAATCATAGACACAGACAACAGTGTGGCGATTACCAGAATGAAAGGGGGGGGGGGGAGGTAGAAGAGGGTAGAGGGGGGATAGTGGTGATGGACGGAGACTTGATTCGGGTCGTAAACACACAATACAATATACAGCTGATGTGTTATAGGATTATACACCTGAAACCTATGTAATTTTATTAACCAGTGTCACCCCAATCAATTTTTTTAAATGTAAAAAAAAGAATTAAAGTTCATTATGATTTGTAGAATCTCCTAGTTTTAAGCCCCTTTCTCCCAGAAATGTTTCAGTTACAGAATATGAGGAAGTGTGGAGGGTAAAGGCTGTGAAACCTTGATTGGTTTTTAAAGTAACATAGATCTATTATCTGGGCTAATCTTTTTTAAAATGACCTGTGATACAGAAGACCCCAGTTAAGTTAAGTTGTTTTTAATTTGCTGATGATTGACAAGGGAAGCCAAGAGGTCTCTCAATTTCTTTCTCTAAGGGACATTAGAACAGCTGCTCACACACAGATTAATTGTCCATATATTCCAGTCTCTTGTTGCTGACCAGCTGATAAGGTACATAATTTTCCTTAACAATTGGGCATAATTTATTCCTGCCTTAGATGGCTGTTACCTTTAGCAGTTAAAGCATAGTGACTGATGGGCCCTGTTATGTTATCCCAATAATTTAGCTGAATCTGCCATTCCTACTCATAGTATATAATATGTCTGTACATTGCCAGAAAATCACATCCCAAATAGTTTCAGCTCAGGAAATGGTCTTCTATTCTCAAAGAATTCTAGCAAATATCATAAAATAAATGCCTACCCATTTTGATGGAATACCCCTAGAGAGCTGTCTGCTCTTTCTATGAGCCTGTCTCTATTTTGCTTATTAGCTCAGTTTGGCTAAGAGAAATAAGCCAGTCAAAGAAAGACATGTATTATTATCTTTCTTTTATTATACCCATTCTAGTGAGTGTGAAGTGTTACTCCATTGTGGTTTTAATTTTCAATTTCCTAATGGCTAATGATGTTGAACATCTTTTCATGTGTTTATAAGCCATTCATGGATCTTTTTTGATGAAATGTCTATTCATATATTTGCCCATTTTTAACAATTTATTGAAATGTTATTTACATGAGCTATCATTCATCCATTAATAGTGTACAACTCAATGGTTTTGAGTACATTTACAGAGTTGTGCAATAATCACAATAATCCAAATTCTAAAACACTTCATCATCCCAAAAAGAAACCTTGTATCCATTGATAATCACTCTGTTTCCCTTCTCCCCCATTTTTTAAATTGAGTTGTTTACTTTTTTGATTGCTGAGTTGTAAGAGTTCTTTAGACAGTAACACAAATCATTTACCAGATATGTAATTTACAAATATTTTATACCAGTTTGTTGTTTATCTTTTTATTCCTTATGTCTTTTGAAGCACAATATTTTTTAAATTTTGAAATCCTCTATAGATTGTGCTTTTAGTACCGTATCTAAGAACTCTTTGCCTAATACAAGGTCACAAAGATTATTAAAATGCTTGGCCTTATGAAAAAAACCATCATGCTATTCTTGTGGAGAAAATTGAATCTCATAGAGTTAACGAACTTCCTTAGGGTTTACATATTAATAACTGAGCTGGTACATTTGCCCTTCCATTTTTAGAAATGCATTAATAGGGACTCTCTTACTTTAAACTTGTTTTAATAAATACTTATTGACTGTTGAATATTTAAAATGAAACTTTAGAACCTAAACTTGTTATCTATATAGCTGCATCAGATGGAGTAGTTCATCTTCAAAAGAAAGGGATGTTTTCTATGAAACTTTGAAGTTATGTGACTAACAGTATCGCTAATAGTAAAAAAAAAAAAAAAGCTTTTGATTTTTTTAAAAGAAATAGAAAGATGAACTATGGATTTATAGTTTCTTTTGAATTAACATTTTTTGCATTGTGTGATAATTCTGAAATAGTTATTGGGAAAACTTTTAACTACAAACAATAGAAGTCACATAAAATTGATATGTTGCATGAGGAGGAAAAGATGACAAATTCTCTGTCACTCATTTTCCTTTCTAGCCTTTTAAGTAGGTGGTAATAGTAGTTTCTTCTCTTCGTAATTGTAGAGAAAGTAAAGTAAAAATAGAAAACAGCAACAAAAAGCATAGTCAAAATGCTTCTAATGGGCTCTTTTACATCCCTTAAAGAAATCTGCTATTATATTAATGATTTTTCATTGTGTCATAGTGGTTTTGCATTAGTAATATTTTCCTATGTGTATTCTATAACACTGTAATCTATTGAGCTTTTATTGTGATAAATCAGACACTTTGAGCATGTGATAATAATATGGTAGTTAAAAAATTTTAAAAAAGGACATCATATATTCATATATGTCCCATAAATTTCAGTCGTTTTGAGAACAGCCAGAGCATGTACTCAGGATATGATTCTTCATAACCCCTGGCACTTTGATTTCATAATTTTCAGCAACCATCTGTGCCTTTATGTATGCTCACACATTGTTTTCATCAGTCTTCACAGCTCAGCATCTTTATCTATCAAAACTAAGAATTATGATCCGAATGAGCGAGATCCACAAAGCAATTCATACTGTGCTACCAAACTGTCTTGGGAGAATTTTAGATCCAGCCGATATTATCCTATAGAAGGCTATGACACTTGGCATTAGGAAGCAAGTCCCATCAACACTAGCTATTCTGGGTTGGACCTTGGAAAAATCATTCCCAGTTTCAGTTTTCTCAACTGGAAAATGAAAATGAAGAAGATAGGCTTGTCCTTCCCAGTCACGTTATGTGCCTAAATAAAATCATACATAGTAGGCTTCCGAGCTTGAGGTTGAACTGAAATCACTTCTGAGATGCAGACATATCCACACAGAGGGAGTATAGATTTTAGAGCCTACGGTGGATGGAATGGAGGAGACAATGGAATGCAACTCCAAAATACAAGGCCTTTGAGTGGACAAAGAACAGAGCCAGGAGCGTCAAAGAGATGGGCCAGAGGAGGCAGAGAAGTCAGAGAGCCACTCCTGCAGAGACAGCCTCAGGCTCACAGAGTTATAGGTACATGACACCATCTATTGTCTTCGAGTTTTCGCATAGCCCCTTTCAAACAACTTCTTCATGAGTTTTAGTAGATATTTTTGAAGTAGCACTTTATTATTGTATGTATGTCACTTACCATGAAAATTTCACTTTTGAAACTGATCTCTATCAGTAGCTTATAAAGCATCCCTTCAACTAATGCTGCAGCTTAGTTACTGAGTTTTGATAATGTGTGATCAAATCTTTCTTGAATTCTGACTGGTCCTCTATCTTTGTAGTCCAATGTAGCTGCACTTCAGTGGGTGACACACAGTGATAACAAAACTTGTTACAGGAACAATTTCTGCATGTTCAACTTTACTTTAAACATGACAAACTATAGAAAACAGTATGTCACTATGGATAAGAAAAGGGGACTTTGCAATCAAATTCTGGTTTATATTGTGGCTACATGACCCTTGGCAATATTGATAGTCACCCATAGGTTTGTGATGAAAATTAAACAAGATGATGTTTATAAAGTACTTTGGCAGAGCGTCTGGTACATGAGAGCATTAAAGATTGCCAGATATTATTTTAAATTTTTTAAGTAAACACTACAGAAGGTCTGTCTAGTTCTACTGATTTCTCAAATTCCTGGAAAAAATGCTCTCCTCTAAAAATAAGGAAATACAGGTGCATATGTTTCACAGTTTACACAAACTACACCTATGTAAACTAAGTAGGAACATGTACGCGTTAAACCACTGGATGCTCTAACTTGCTGCATTATGCTGGTTTACCTTGAACACACTATACTTTAGGTGGACACCTCGTGGTTCCCACTGAACTTCCTATGGAAAGTGCACTGCTTTGGTGACTAATACTAATCCTTCCATTTCTTCTCCCACTCTCATCTTATTCAGCTTCTCAGCAAAGTTGGCTTCTTCTGTGTATATCCAAATAGTTTGCATTCCTTGAACATTTAAGCATTCAACATTCAATATTCAACATTCTTAAGCATTCCCTAAATGAAAAACAAAATAACACCTTGCTTCCCCCACAAACCTTATTTCCCAACTCACTTTCATCCACTTAATTCCTCTCCTCTAAAGTCAAATTCCCTGAAATGAGTCCCCCATCAGTCCTGCACCAACACACACATGCTGAGCAACGAGCAGTGTGGCATCAGCAAAGCAAAAGCACAAAAATACCAAAGTCCATTACAGTGTATTCATGCAGAACTCTAAAATTAGACCATGTATAAGAAAGCTGTTCCAACTCAAGAATTCATGTAAATTTTGTGTTATTTTGAAAAATACAATTATATGTAAGAATAACCTTTATGAGAGTGGACTCTGTTGTCTGTATGTTTATAGGCACTAACAGTCTTAATCTGATTCAGGCTCAGTTCTCCGTTTATTTCCTTTCCTTTCATTTACCTGCCACATCCCTGTAACACAGTTTCTCCAAAAGAAATTCTCCCCCCAAATAAATTCACTGAAACTGGTTTTGTCAACATCGCTAAAGCCTGCCTTATCACTAACACAGGGAGGGCCAGGCTTCCTTAATTTACCTCTTCAGAACGTGGCACTGTCGACTCCCCTCTTCTTGAAATCATCTACTGCCTTGACCCAACGCTAAGTTTTTCAGCTGCAATAAAATTCTCTCTGGTCCTTGAAAGATTCAGATACTCAGTCTTATCTCCTATGCTCGGACTTTTACCATTGTGTTTCCAGCGCACATAATCGTACCTGTCACATGGTTGATGGCTGGTACCCAGGGAAGATGGATGAATTCACTCTTGAAGGCCTAAATCTGTTATCCATGACATTACAGCTTTTATTACCCTGTTAGATTCCCATATCTCCACTAATTTTCTGCCATAGCTCATCTTCCCCCACCCACCTCCCCCACTTGATCTTTGCAATTTTCTGATTTTTCTTCTCTTGATTCTATACCCCAAACATTTTTTTAAAAATATATCTTTATTGATTTCAGAGAGAAGAAGGGAGAGGGAGAGAGAGAGAGAAAAACATCAATGATGAGTCATTGATCGGCTGCCTCCTGCACGCCCCCCACTGGGGATGGAGCCCGCCTGCAACTGAGCATGTGCCCTGACCGGGAATCGAACCGTGATCTCCTGGATCATAGGTTGACGCTCAACCGCTGAGCCATGCCGGCCAGGCTCAAAACATTTTTAAAAATCAAAAATTATACAGACATAGAAAAATCAAGTGTGTTTCTATACACTAGCAATGACCAATCTGAAAAAAAAGTTAAGAAAACAATCCCATTTAAAATAGCATCAAAAAGAATAAAATACTTAGAAATAAAGTTAACCAAGAAAGAGAAAGACTTATACACTGGAAACTAAAACACTGCTGAAATGAATTAAAGAAGTCACAAATAAATGAAAAGACATCCCATGTTCATGGATTGTAAGACTCACTATTGTTAAAATGTCCATACTGACAAAGCACTCTACAGATTCAATGCAATCCTTATTAAAATCCTAACGGGGCTGGCCGGTGTGGCTCAGCGGTTGAGCATCAACCTATGATCCAGGAGGTCACTGGTTCAATTCCCTGTCAGGGCACATGTCCAGGTTTCAGGCTCGATCCCCAGTAGGGAGCATGTAGAAGGCAGCCAATCAATGACTCTCTCTCATCATTGTTGTTTCTCTCTCTCTCTCTCCCTCTCTCTTCCTCTATGAAATCAATAAAACATATTCCAAAAAAAATCCTAATGGAATTTTTTACAGAACCAAGAAGGACCTCAAATTTCCCAAAAGTTCGTGGGAAAGAAGAACAAAACTGAAGGCCTCACACTTCTAATTTCAAAACATTACAAAACTACACCAATCAAAACAGTATGTTACTGGCAAAAAGGCAGACATATAGGCCAATGGAAGAAAATAAGAGAACCCAGAAATAAAACCACACACATACAATCAACTTATCTTTGACAAGGGTGCCAGGAATACATAATTTGGATAGGATACTCACTTCAATAAATTATACTGGGAAAATTGGATATCCACATGCAAAAGAGAATGAAATTTGACAAAAGTCAACTCAAAATGAATTAAAGAGTTAAACCTAAGCACTGAAATTAGACAAGTCAAACCACACCAAACTAAAAAGCTTCTGCTCAGCAAAGGAAACAATCAATGGAGCAGAAAGGTAATCTACAGAATGGGAGAAAATATTTGCAAACCATGTATCTGACAAGGGTTTCTTTCTAAAATACTATACAAGGAATGCACAACCCAAGGACACGGACAATGGTGGGGAGAGTGACTGGGGAGGGGGAAGGAATGGGGGGGAACGGGTCATTGGGGAGAAAAAGGGACATCTGTAATACTTTAAACAAAAATAAAAATTAAAAAAAATAATAATAATAATAAAATAAAATACTATACAAGGAACTCCTACCATTCAATAGCAAAAACACAAAACAAAACATCAATATCAACTTTGCTGCATTTTTAAAGCAAGATATATGTTAAAACTTTTAAAGATAAATGAAAGGAAAAGAGAGCATGCCAGGCTAACGTGTTTGAGTTTCATTTCTGGATATGAGAAACATAACATGACTCATTTTTACAATTAAAGTTAAATTTTTAATATAATTGTTATAAAATGAGAATAATATAAAATTGAAGGAAGAACAATTAGGTGTAGCTGAACCCATTCCTGCTATTTCCAATCTGCGATTGAGGCAACAATTAGCAGTTCTTTAAAAATGATTAAAGCAATGATAGGAAAGTGTATCTGAGCATGATACTAGGCCGCCCCTCCTCCCCATTAGTTTCAGTGTTGCATAATGAATTTATAAAAACATAATGTGATTTCTCAAAAATTTTCAAGTGGCCATTATCTGCTACAAAAGCACCATAGGTTTTGTTGGTTCAGTTATTATAGAAAATTGACGTGTCTTGCACCACCACCCTAAGGACTATGGCTTCCCGTGTGAGTGAAAGAGCTAGAAATCAAGCTTTGAAAAATCAGCTCCAATCTCTTCCGTTTGAATAACTCCTCCTTTTCACACACACCCTTTTCTTTGCTCCTACTTATCTGTTGCCCACTGTATTCCTAATTCTGCCTGGCTCCTGCTGATCCCATTTCCTTAATTCCTTCCACTTGACTCTGACTCACCCAAATTCTTGCAGTTCTGCAATTCATTATCCGTTTCCTGTCTTTTATGAATCTTTTCCCTTAGTCTATGAAAAGTCTTTTCCAGTAGCCTAACCTTTCCTTTTTTAAAAAACACTGTTTCCTGTTCTTGTTATTCAAATTGTAACCAAATCCTAGAGTGTGTCTACATTCCTCAGGTGTCCTTTAAAAGCTGCTATGTGCACATACTTTGTTTTAATTTGCTTTGCACCAGTAAATTATATGTATGCAAGAAGCACGCAATATCTGTTGAAAAATAAAAACAACAAACATGTGAATGAGTGGATGTAAGTTGGAGCTGTTATGGTGACTTTTCTTTGAAGACAGCAAATTAATATTTATTTTTATTTCTATTAGTTACTCATGAAAAGAATGTAAGTAAGGCAATTATAAAAGAAAAAAAGGTAGAGGAAAGATAAATATAGACAACAATTTTGCATAAATTTTAGGAAATGATTACAAAGGAAAATGCCACCCGTAGACTAAATAGAAATAGCATATGAATACAAATAAATAGGGGGTCCAAAAAAACACATTTCCAATTGCATATCTTTCTTTCCTGTAATCTGAAAGGTAAGTAATTGCTAACGTACATATATTAAAACATTTTTTCACACCAGCCAGGGCAGCGAATTTAGTATTCAATGCATAGTAAGTGGTCAGTACATAATTCCAAATGCCATTCAAGTTCAGTAGCTTCATAATTCCACTGTTGCTAAGGAGTAAAGCGAAAGAACTCAGCCTCTATTAAAAATATACTTTAAAATTACCATTATATTGAGTATAATTAGAATTACAATTAAATGTTATATCATTTTAAAAGAAATTATTTCTCCATCAAGTTTTACAATGGCCTTTGGCATAGCACAGTGAAATTGGACCTAAAAATAAAACCTCGGTTAAATGAAAAGCTCAGATTAACTGACAATTTTCATACTTCAGAATTTCCCTATGTATTTTTCTCTGTGACCTTTCTGATGACAAAGCCTGAAATGGCAGTCAATTAAATTTATATCCCAAGGCACACTATAAATTTGTCAGAACCAAAAACAAGAGCACTGTGAAGTTCATGAAATCAGCTCCTGGTACCCAGGAGTACAGGTGGCGAACAGGTGGCCAGTTAGTTCGTGGTGCTTAAGCTGACACTGACTTGATGATGCTCAGATCTGCACAAGGATGAAGTATGAAGAAAAGCCTTCAAAGGTCCCTAATATCATGCATTTAATTATACCAATTTATTTCAGTATCAGTACCCTTAAGCAGAATGTAGCCCCATTTCTAGTCTTGAAGTTTACAAGTTCACACACACACACACACACACACACACACACACACACACACACTTATATAATCTTCTTGTTAATTTAAATGTTTTTATTGATTTCAGAGAGAGGAAGGGAGAGGGAGCAAGATAGAAGCATTAATGATGAGAGAGTCATTGATGGGCTGCCTCCTGCACGCCCCCTACTGGGGATCGAGCCCACAAGCCAGGCATGTGCCCTGACCGGGAATGGAACCTTGACCTCCTGGTTCATGGGTGGATGTTCAACCACTGAGCCATGCCAACCAGGCTCTCCTTGGTAACTTAAGCAAGGAACAGGCACTGAAGAAATGTTTATTACCTTTCTGACAAAGGCAAATGTGATACAGGATGGAGGGTCTCAGTGCTCATTTTTCTCTTGGATTGTGGCTCCATGTCTTATTATAGGCCAGTTCCAACTTCTATGTCAAGAGGACTGTGTTGTTTTTCTCTTGTTTTCCCAAACAAGTAAAGCTATATAAACTTTTTAATTTCCAGTTTATTTTGATCCTTTTATCTTGAGTGATGTCTAATGATGTCCTCTGTTATGTAAACCAGGTGATGGCTGGACTTCCTCATCATTTTTCAGTCACATAAGAACCATGAGATTATCTCCTTCAAAGAAGAGTTGTGTGCCCATTCTTTTGGGGAACTGTTGCCAGGGGAAAGTTTGTCTTGACATCATAAGAGTCCTTACATATCAGTATATTTAGGTAACCCTCTAATGGATGACCCATGTCCCCTATGGTCACCAATATGTACACTAGGTCAATCCCACATGTGAATTCTTAAGGCAGCAGATCATCTCCAGACAACTGAAAACCATCCCCCTCTAGACCTGAAAAGATATTTCTCAAAAGCATATATTTCCTTCAGTGATCTTCAACCAGTGCGCCGCAATAATTTTTTTAAATTAAATTTATTGGGGCAACACTGGTTAACAGGATCATATAGGCTTCAGGTATAGACATCTATGATACGAGATCCGAATATTACACTGTGTGCCCACCACCCAAAGTCAAATCATCTTCCGTCCCCATATATTAGACCCCCTTCAACCCCAACCCTCTTCCCTCTGGCAACCACCACACTGCTGTTTGTGTCCATGAGTTTCAGTTTTATATCCCACATATATGAGTGAAATCTTATGGTTCTTAGTTTTTTCTGACTGGCTTATTTCACTTAGCATAATATTATCAAGGGTAAGAATTTTCAAAACATGCAATACTTGACTATTTAGTCAGGGGCACTGACCTTTTTCCCCTTAGACTGTCAAATTTAAAAAATGACAACAGCCAACACAATAGCCATCTAGTGTGAATGAATCAAAATTATGTCTATTATTTCTGTCAGATCACCAAAAATATACTTCTTGGTGTGCCACAGAATTTTAATAATTAGTTTATGTGTGCCATGAGATGAAAAAGGTTGAAAAATCATTGGCTTACTCTAGTCTGACTTCCTGTGCTAAACACACATTCATTAGTAATTCTGTATCATAAAAGGTCTTTAAAAGCAGATTCACTGGCAGTGAGAAAGCATTTTGAGAAATAGATTACCTTTAGAAACTAAAATTTCTCCTTTCTCTATTTTTTAAAGATTTATCCCACACTTAATGTTCAAAATATATGCCCCCTTTCCATTAACATTAAATATTTATCATGCTATGAAAACATGACAGTGTATTAGAATGTCTAAGTTAAATTTTAAAACCATTAGAAAAAACAAAAAGGTTGTGCTGCTCTTTTATGTAAATGGAGACAGAAAAAAGCTCTTTCAAAATTACTAAACTGCTTCGAACATAGTATTTTTCAAATATTGCAATAGAGGGAGTTTAGATTCAGTATGAGGCCATAAGAAAATAACTGAGTTGTGTCAACTTTGTGTTCAGTAATATCTCAACCCACAGACAGAAACTCACCTACTAGCAACAGTACAAATCTCTCTGCAAGTCGCCATCTCAACTGAGCAAAAATATGACAAACCAATCAGGATCATCAAAAAACATAAAAAGCGACCTCTTGGATTTAATCCAAAGTGAATATAAAAATACTTGTTCAAGTGAGAACTAATTGAAGCCTCTTTTGCATTTTTTTGTTCTTAAATTCTTTTGTTCTCAAACAAGATATTTGACATCTCAGTTTGTAAAGTCCTATGAAGAAAACAAAGATTTACCCACTGTCTGCCTTCTTGGAGTTTCTCTTGGAGAGACAGACTTTGATAGTGACACCAGTGTCAACTGTCAGACAGTTACAACAAAGGCAGTACTTAATACAGAAATGGGAAGACAGAGATTGTTAGAACAGAGGGATGGAAACATGCCGCAAAGAAACAAGTGTTACCTTGGGAGTGTTTAATTCATGTTGATAGATGGCTACGGAGAAAGATGGGCGAGAAAAAGGCCTTTCCAGAGAGAACTCAATTGTAAAGAGTAAAGCAGAATTAGGGGCAGGAGACTGATTCTGGGGGGGTGTTTGAAGATGTTGAGCAGGAGAATGGGACCATCAGATATCTTTTGGAAAGATAATGTTGCCAGCACTTTAGTTCCGATCACCTAAGTGAAGTATGCACACTCTAGATGAAGATGGGTAGGGTGCAAGGTAATCAACTGGAGTTGATTGATTTTTAACTTCATATCTATAATTTCAAATGTGTTATTTTAAAATGTGCATAATATTTCAGTACAATAAAACAGGTACATACATTACAAATTTATAACTACTTATATGGTGCATACACCTATCTTTGACTCTTGAGATGGGGAGATTATCCTGGATTATCTGGGTGGGCCCAATGTGATCACTAAGGTCATTTGAGGGAGGCAGGATAGTCAGAAAATGAGATATGAGAAAGGCTGAGAAAGAGAGATTTAAAAATGTCATGCTCCTGATTTGAAGATGGAGAAAGGGGCCACGAACCAAGGAATGCAAGAGAACTCCAGAAGCTAAAAATGTCAAGGAACTAGATTTTCCCCTAGAGCCTCTGGAAGGAACACAGCCTACCAACCCATTTTATATACTTCTGAATTCCAGGACTTTAAGACAATAAATATGTGTTGTTTTAAGCCACTAAATTTGTGCTAATTTTTCACAGCAGCAACAGGAAACTGATACATCTTATATTGACATGATTAAAATAGTCTTCCCCTCCATATGGAAGGCTCCAAGGTGACAGACTATGGCTTAGTCTACTTTGTTTCCCACTGACTTCTTTGGAAATAATTAGATGCTCAATATTTATAGAAGAGATGGCTCTTTGAGAGTAAAACAGTTCAATTAGTTCTCACTTAAGCAGAATGCTTATCCTCAATTCGGTTAGTCTAAAGGGATACCATTTAAGGTCATAAATGATTCTCAATAGTTTTTATACTTTTTGTTAGACTGAGATGATAATTGCCACATTTATTTCAGTTCTGGGTGCTGTGTAGGTTTATTTATGGACCATGTCATTTAGATACCAAGTGGAAAAACAAAACTCCACATGGCTCCTATATGTATTTTTCTGGAAATAAAATTGAGACATATTTCTACAGTAAATCTAAATGTCTTCTATATTATCAGGCTTACAAGGTTATGTACATAAGATGTTACATCATTGTGTGAAGTACATTAGTGCTTTTGGAAACAGCTGCCTTCAATCTCCATTCTCATAAAAAGAGCAACCACAGTCTGTGCTTTTTCTAATGATTTTAAAATGTATGTTAACTTAGAAATTCTGATCCACACTAATGTTTCTGTGCCATAATATAGACTACTAATGGAAAACATAAAGGAGGAAAAGTCTTTTTAAAATAGGGCAGAAGAAGAAACATGTTTCTCAGAGTGGTTTTGGTTTCAAAATTCCCTTTGGCAATGAATGTGTTTTCATAAAAGTTTCATGAAGCAAAATTAGTAATAAATGTGTATGTACAGCACACGATGTGAGAACAGAATACAGCCATCGATTTGGAGAAACTTTCCAAGATGAGAAAAATTTTGACCTTTGTGTATAGAGCTGACTCTATGACTTCTCATTAAGGCCTGCTCCTCTGTGCACAGAAAGTTGGTGTGCACAGACAGGTGGCATGAGCTAAAATGTTAGGTCTAAATATACCAAATCTGAGGATTCCTCTGCTTTCAAAACCAGATTTACAGGAAATATTAGGAGCATAATGACTCCCGGACCCATCCCGACTGGGGTCGGAGATAGAGCCTGCAACTGAGGTACATGCCCTTGACCAGGAATTGAACCCGCGACACTCTAACCACTGAGCCGAACAGGCCAGGGCTGGGAGCACACTTTTTATGTGATTCCTATCATCCTGGTTCTGAACCCGTCTCGTTTACAGAGCAGTGAAAATGAAAAACCCAATCTGATAGCAAAGTGTATTTTTAATATCACTCAAGATACAAGAATGAAAACGTACAGAGAAATGACGAAGATGAAGAGGATTCGTTACTCATCCTTGACTCATTTTGGCAAGGTAAATACAAAAGGAAATTTGATTCTTTGAAAGGATGAACTGCGCAGCAGCCGGAAGCAGCTTTTCCTGTGTTACAACCAGAGAGCAAATTAGCAAAGGCGTCACTAACGCTGCACTGCCCTTCGCCTACAACAAAGAGGCCAAGAGCAGTTCTTAAATGACTGTTCTCACCTGAGCCAGCAGGGAGGTGACATACACATGTACGCTCAGGCACTTAATGTCTAGAAATGGGGTTAAGTGCTGCATTTGGCTTTCTGAAGCCTGAAGAAAACCAAGATTTTATAAAAATAAAACATGATGTTGGGAGGTTGGTGGCTGTCTTGGCCCGTTAGCCTCCTGCAGAGCTGAGCAGCCACCTCAGTGTGTGTGTCAGCAACAAGGTCCCCTCTCAGCCCTCCTGCTGGCGATAAGGAGTATGTCTGCCAAGGTCTCATTAAAAAAAAATTTTTTAGTGGAGTCTGATTTTCCTCAGTTAAAAATCAGTTGATTCTTATTTTTAAACTTAAAGCATAACTTCATTTTTAAAAGGAAGTTAAATATATAGATTTTTTAAACCTTTGAAGATATTTTGAAAGTTACTACATTACCCTGTGGGAGAGAGAATGTGTATGTATAAATATATAAAAAGAAGAAACATTGAGAAAAATTTACTTGCTTACAATTTTATATAGACATTTTGATTTATAGGCATATTTTAAAAAAAATGTAAAGCCTTTATGTGTTTATTGATTTTTTTTAGATTCAAAATGCATTGTTTACCACATCTGCTGATATTTCATATTTACAAAGGTACAGTCACTACCCAAATTAATTGTAGTAATTAGCAGATTGGGTTTCTCACCACAGGCAAATGTCAGACTTTTAGTTACAAATGAGAATATGAGTTGAAGCAGTAGGTAGTATATTCTCTGAGAACAAAATGATTATTGAACATTATTTTATAAAGAATGAGGTATTCATATTAATTCCTACTTTAAATTATACAAATAACTTCTTCATATTTCATTTTATTTAGTATTAACTAGCCTGTGAGGAGTACTTCTGAAAAGTTTTTATTTGGTAATTTTGCTTGATTTTTATTATGTTGATACATAGTTTATGAATCTAACTCCGGTGAATTTAGGTGGAAAAGTCTCTTAATAGTTAATTATTATAGTTATACATTCAGAAACTCACTTTAAGCTAAAAGATAGCTTTAATATTAAATGTATTGACACTTCCTAATATATAAGATTTGAATATGGATTATATTGATGGATGAAAGAGTGAAGAAAATCAACTCATGGAACTATCTTTGATATTTGATTTACTGTATTGAAAAGATGACCTTTGACAATATACTATAGGGATCTTGCAAAATTGTAATATCTTAGAGAAATTAATTAGCCTTATTTACCCCCAATATAATAGATATATAATTATTAACTAATATGGTTGATTTGTAAAGAAATATGCAAATATACCTTTTTCTGGGGAAACATCAAATTGTTGCTTCATTTCTGCCCCTCACCTTCTAAAACATATATAAATGAGTGCAGAGGAATTAGGAATTTAAGAACCCAACTTATTGTAGTGACTTATTTTGAAATAATTTTAAATGCCAGAGAATATGTAAAAATATTACATACTGTTTATCACATCAGCTGACACTTTATATTTACAAATGCGAACCACCATCCAAATTAATGGTAGTAGATGGAGTTGTCAGAATTACAAAATATATATGTGTATATATGTATATATGTGTATATATATCTTTATGTATATACATTGTATATGTGTGTACGTGTATATGTATAAATGTGTATATATATTGTATATGCATATATATGGCACTAAATTAAATGTGAGTTGCATATATATACATATACATGGCACTCAATTAAATATTAGTTGCAAATAAACAATAAATAATTTATTTAGAATACATGTGTCACTGCACTATTTGGGACAGAAATACCCTAAAGCTAATTTTTTGTTGATTTAAAATTCCAATTTAATTGGGTGTCCTAAACTTTACTAGACACCCTACATATCCTTCAGCCAGATTCACTAATTGTTAATATTTGCCACATTTATCATTCTCTTCCTCTTCTCTGTCTCTCTATATGTGCACAACATACACACACATATACTTTTTTTTCTAAATCATTTCAAGTTTAGACATATCATGCTCTTTTACCTGTGAACACTTCAATGTTTATTTTCTAAAACCAGAGATATTTCCTTACATAGTCACAGAAAACTGTACAAATCATGAAATTTAACATTGAATAAGTGCTATTGATTAATGTGCACTCCACAGAGCTTGTGAAGGAACTCAAATTGGAATATGGGCCCAAATATCATTTTCAGAGGACACTGTTAAGTTCCGGTAACAACGAGAAGCAAAAAGGTTTTCCTATTTATCCTGATGTATCCTAACAGGAAACTGATGCTCCACTCAGTGGGGTACTGAGGCACTCCTCACGAAGATGCGGGGAAACGCTGAGGACACCCCACAGAACAAGGTGCAGCACTCCGAGGCCCGCCACATAAGAAAGCTGTGCCACCTCTTCTACAGGGGCATGGCTGTTGGAAACTGAGGACGCTGCTGGGTAGAGAGTGACAGTCAGCAGGAGCTGTGGCTGATGTAGGGCACAATCGAAGCCGCTGAGTTGCTAAGGACGGGGCCAGGGTCTAGGTGCGCTCCTCCCTTCTCTGTCCCTCACTGCACTCAATCCGCAGAAAGATTTTGACTGTTAATTACAAATACCCTGGTGTTTAACTGATATATTCTTACTACTGGTTAATTTTTCTTTTCTTAAATTTCATAATTATCCGTATTTCATTTTCCCTTAAAATATCCATCCACATCATTTCCCTATTTTACCTTGTTTTTACTGTTTTTTCTGAAGATTTGTATGGCATATGTATATCTTAAATATCTCTCCATTAACTATTATTGTCATAAGTTTGAATGTTTTTCTTAGTTTGTCATTTTAGCTCTAGTTTTTCACAGTGCCCTCCATGTACAGAAGATATATTTTGTGGGGCCAAGTGTATTAACACTTATTATTTCCTCTGGTGATTATTAAATACTAGAAATACCTTCCTTATCTATTTATCAGCCTAATATATGTGTAGATTTTTGTGATATCTACTATTTAAGTATAAATGTAAGTATAAATTTTAAATTGGCTCAGAATTCTTTTTTTCATTGGCAGTCTGATAAAAATTACAAGGTATGTGTGTGTGTCTGTGTGTGCTTGTCTATATAGCTAATTACCCCAATGACTTTTTTGAATAACCCATTCCTGTTCATTTTATTACATGCATCACATCAGAGTCTCTGTAAGGACTAAGCAAATTGTTTCATTGATCTGTTTATGCCAGCATCACACTGTTTTAATTACTGTAGATGTATCATTTCTGGCTTCTGCTAATGAAAGTCAGTTTGAAGTCCATTTCTGCTCACCGATGCTCATCTTTTACAGGGAATCCTACATTCCCTTCCATCAATCTTTTCCCACCAAGAGAAAGTAAACCCATCAGAGATCCTGTGCTGAGAAGTCTGGGGTGTAGAATAAGAAAACAACAATTTGCAGAACACTTTATGCAAACTCAGAAGTGCGCCTTGTCCAATTTGGCAATATAAATGCCTCCTAAATTGCATTTATGTAAATTGCAAAGGTGGTCAAATCACCTGCAAACCTCTTTGAATTGTCATTCATAAAGGTAAAGTGGCTTTATACCTGTCAGAAAACGTATCTGAATAATTGTTTGGTTTGATTTCTGTCTGTTTCTAGTCAGTGTAACACAATGTTGAACGGGGAGCTAAAAGCAACCTAAATCAGAGAGAAAAATTATTACCCAGCCTCAGCTCTCATTCATATTAAAGCTACAGTTACTTCCAGTTTTATAAATAAGTGCTGAAATGTCCAGAAGCTATGCCTGCTCTCGGTGATGAGCATGTTCTCTCGCTGCACCTTGGGGAACCGGGCTCATGAATGCGCGCTGTTCCTCAGCTCTCTCATTCCCTGGGCCACCTGCTAATTTGCTGCAAGCAACAGACTTGATGATGATATTTTTGTTTCTTCACCCTCTAAATTACCTTCATGACTGAAATGTTCTAATTGGTATTCGGTTCCTCAAAGCATCGACAGTTGATTTTCATAAGGAAATGGAGATAAGTGGGGTTCTCTGCCTGAGCTCTCACAGGTAGGTGAGTTTTGCAACGAGCTCACTGCCCACGCCTCTGCGGGAAAGTGATCACTTGATGGGGCTCCCACGTTAAGACACAAAACCCAATTTAATTTTATTAACTATCCTTCTGACGAGTCATTAGCAGTCTCCATCTTCCCTCCCCCACACTTGAGATAACTTATGAAGTCTGTTGTGAATAAATTCAACAATCTACAGGACACACTTTGTCGTTCTTATAGTATTGACCAAAAAATAAAAATAACTGGATTTAAAGATGAAAGTGTTTGGCATGAGGAATGGGGAAAGGCAGAAATGAAAAGGAATGTCTAAGATGCGGAGAGCCACGTGCTGTCCATGAGGATCAGCCTGGCAGTGCCCGCCGCAGGGCCCTGGTTCACATGCTGATTGAATGAGCCAGGAGAGTCTCATTTAAACCAAGTGGGAAATTATAGTTACCAAATCGACAATTACTTCTTTCGCATATATATCTTTCATTGCCACGTTTCCTTCATTGCATGGGTCACTTCTGGCCTGAGGACTCTTTCAATTCTTGATTTCATTAGTGTAAAAAAATAAGCCCTCTGAACACTGACTGACATAACTTCCAGGCAGAAAAATCAACTGTGTGAACCAACCAGAGTATTTTCAGCAGCCCCTGAGCTGCTGCTTCATGGACTGACTGTGCAGACTGCTAATGCTTTTCTGGGATTCTTTTCAACACAAAAACCATTTGATACATCGCGCGTCAAAGTTGTGTGGTATAACCACACTCTGAAGAGCCAAGTAGCCACACCAGGCTCTCACTGCACAAAGACACAGTTTTTCTACACCAGCGCCGACAGTCTCCACTCCCTGAGCTGGTCCTCCTGGTATAAGCCAGGACATGCTGTGTTATTTGTAACAAGCTGAGGTCTCTGCCCACTTGCATCCTTGCCTCTTCTATACTTCTTGTTAAAGTATTTTGTGATCCACGATGAGTCATTTGTTCAATGTCTCACTTACTCAAATGTTTATAAGCATCAGTTACAGAGAAGTCTTGGTGAGAGGTGGTAGAATTTAAAGAAAAAACAACACAGTTGTTTCCTGGCCTTTTCTGAGCTAAATATCCTGCAAGGGAGACAGCAACATTGAGAAGTTATAGTGATGGTTGATGAGCACTGTGATAGCATCTGAAGGGGCTATAAGATCATGTAGCAAGATCACCTAACCTAGTCAAGTGGGACCAGATAGTATTTAATAAGTGCTTGTTGGGCACCGTTAAATGAGTAAGATGACATTCATGCTGGTGCCTGAAAGATCATTTGGATTAGGTTCAGTAAAAAGGTGACAGTTTAGGGGAAGTATGAGATCAAGAAGGCAGAGGAACAAGCATGGGAGAAGACCAAAAGCCAAAGAGAGCAAGGTGTTTTGAGGAACTGAAATAAGGTCAGGACAGCTGTCACAGGGGATGCACCCTGGCGAGTGATCAGAGTGGTGCTGGAAGGGAAGGCCAGAAAAGGTCTCCCAGGCCAAGTTAAAGAATCTGAAATGTATCTTTATGTAGCCGATAGTTACAGTGCTTACAGTGCCTACTAAAGAAGAGATTTTCTTTTGTATTATTAAAAACCTCAAATGTATACATTTCTGAGGACTAAAAGAAGACATCATATGGAAGGTACTCAGCAAATGTTTAATGATTCTGAAACGGAAGGACTTTGCCAAATAGGAATTATAACTCCCTTCATTTGTAAGGATTTTGTAATGCATATGTGCAAATTTCCTTATTTGTCATCTTAGCAAATAATATTTTTTATCTTTAAAAACAGTTTTTTAACCTTTGGAGAAAGCTGAATTTCAAAAAAAAACCTTATAGGCACTGAAATAGATGATTGCATATTTCCATTGCACTTAAATATAATTATGAGCACCTTGAATGGGAGCACTATAAATAAAAATAACTCATCAGGTTACTTTTATAACCTGAGCAACACCGAGTAATTAAACCAAGAAATTAAATTCTCTAAAATTAAAAATGCAGCTCTATACATCAGATTTTAGCAATTATTTTCAAGAAACTGACTGATCTCACAGTTTTCAAATAGCCTAGTTTGGTCAAATTGTAGTGAATGACTAGTGTGTTTATTTTAAAAGGTGTCTTGCATTAGCAAAATCACAATTTAAAATTTCAAGTAAACCTGAATTGAATAATCTAAACATTTAAAAATAAGTGTCTGACAAAGAACTTTATAGGAGTGACTCTCATTTAAAACACCTCACAGTACAATTTGTATTATGAAATAGTCTTCATAGTTACAACACAGGGTACTGCTGATGACAAAGTATTTGTGCTATTCTACTTAAAAACACCTTGGTTAAACAATTATAAACTGTGAAATACACGTAGAGTATTTCCTCTATGTATACCTGTAAAACACTATCCAAAGACAAGTCTTTATATATAAATACAGAGGGAATTATAAATGGATTGTAATTATCCATGAGAAAATCTTAACCTTCTTTATAGTGTTCCAGGTATTCTGTTAAATATTTTCTTACAGATTTCTTAGCATGTATCAATAATCAACCTGCATTAGTTCCTACAGATGAAGAAAAGTTTCATTGATTTTCGCCTCTTCGCCGTGTTTCAATATATCTTGAAGTCCGCACATGTTATTTTTCAGTACTTTTAGGGAGAGTTCAAAAACTACTGAAAAGTTCAATTTTGAAAATACATATACATATACATATAAATATGCATACCCACACATGGGTTAATTTCCATAGGCAAGGACAAAAGGAGGACTGTCTTCCCTCTTCCACTTGTCTTCCAATTAAAAGAGACGGCCCTCTGCCACATGGCTGGCTGGGAGCTAGAAAGGAAGTAGGTCTTCCCTACAGCTATGTTCCTCTTGTTCCTTCAGAAGAGTCAAGGCCAGAAAGGCTAGAAAAAGTCAACCTTCCTATGGCTGCTTGCCCTCCTACCCTGTGCTACCCTTTCTGCACATCATATCCTGCCCATGCTTCTATGGACAATCCCTTCAACAAATTCTCCTCCATAGTGTGTCCTCTGTTCCTTGTGAGAGCCTTGGCAGATACAGTATGTGGTACCAGAAATAGTTCCAGGAAACACTTTCACATGGAATTCTGAAAGAGGGTTGTTATATTTCTGAGGGGTGTACAGAAAGCCACTTTGCTTTGAGAAAGGGATACAATGTTAAGCCATAGGATGGGGTGGCATGACATAATTATTCAGATTTTCCCTGGTGATGACACGGGGTGAGATAGATGAAGGCAGAAGACAAGGTGCGAGAGATTGTGTGGCCATGACACTTAGCAGCTATGACAAAATTAGTAATAATAATGAAACTGAGGTTAGCTGGCTGCTTCTGAGAGCTGTACAGGATGTGCAAGAATAAAAAAAGTTGAAAACCAGGACTTTTCAATTTAGAAAACACATGTAAAATGAGAAGGTCTTAATGGGCGTTTTGAAGGAACACCATCATCTCCTCCAGCCTTGGTTGGACTATGGCTGAACACCACGCCCAGCCCAGGGTATGATTTTAAGTGTTGAATAGTGGTAGCCATCTCCCATTGTCCCTGGACTTATGGGATGACTTATCCACTGCCATTTCATCCCATACAACACTGCCTCAGACCAGGGGCTACCTTTTATAGCAAAGAAAGTTCATCAATAGGTCACTCTCATATAAATCACTGGACTTAACACATGCTCCAGTCTTGGAAGCCAGCTGAGAGACAATGCCTGTCAAGGTCAAACGCAGTACTGCAGAATACGGCATATTCCTCAAACCAGCAGTCAATATAGTGTGCAGAAATCTATGGGTCCAAAGCCAAAGGTGAAGGTAGGTGTCCCCATCACTGTTATACTAAGAAATACACTTGATGAATTCTTTATTTCTTTATCTGGAAACACTGCAATTAAGGGAGTTTCAAAGTCCTACTGTCGAAGAGAGCAATATTCCCACCAAAGAATGCGGTCAGGGCATGATAGAGTTGAACAACGAGACAACTCTATAGCCATTTTGAGATTCTCACGTGCTGGAAAAATGAGACCGATTTTGTTACCGAGGGGAAACTGAGTTGCTGCTATGCAATGGTGGGGAGGAGTAACGTACAAATAAAACTGTATGTGGAATCCAGAGGATTCAATGGTATGCCTCTAGGAACACCATTGTCCAAATAGTCCTGGTCAACGAAAAACTGTGGTAACGCCATGAAGAGCAGGAACACCAAAGATTCAGAGGGTGGGTTGTTTGTTTGTTTTAGGAATGAAGGTTTGACTCATCCCTCCAGGAAAAGAATGTCATTTAGTCAAGTGGCGTAGACAGTAAGTAAAACTCAGAAAAGGTGGTAGAAGAATTATTGACTTTGATTATTGACTGATTATTGTTCTGATTATTGACTTTGTCTTTGTGATGAGCTATATAAATGGAGACTATACCAAAAATGTCTGCTGTTGTATCGCAGTACCTTATATCAATAGCAATGATGCAGCTAACATCAGATTAACATATGATAACATGTTCTAATTTATATTTTTCAAGATGTTACATTATCTAATCAGACATGTGAATTCAGTGTTGAGTGCACAAATTGTCCACCCATATAAAGATCAAGAGTGGATGTAAAAGACAAAAGTTATAGATTATACTACATATCTTCTATTAATCTATCCAACAGTGGGCACTAGCTGGAGATAGAGGCAGGAGAAGAGGTCAGTGGCTTTATTCTATGGCTTCCTTCCTGTGGGGTCATCTTCAATTAGCCCTCCACCAAAGGCCAAGTTCCTTTCCATACAGCTACTGTCCCTGCGCTTCAAGTAGAGGGGAGGTAAAGAGTCTCCTCTGTTGCTAGGTCTGTGGGATGGAATTATTCTTTGTGGATTTTCCTAAACAGTGCCTACCTCTTTTTAATCTTCATTAACTTCTCTCAATTTCTCTATTTAATTGAAAGGTTAGCTAAAGGTAAAAGCATGAAATAGTTATATACTTTAAACATATCATTTTAACTTAAAAAAACACAAAAGATTTTCCAATTGTTTAGAAGAGGTTTACTACTTTTTGTCTTCCATTATCCTTCTTGCAAAAACTATACTCACAATGCATTATTTGTTTCTGTTTTCAAGTTTTGTTTTGTTTTTTAAATATGTCTTTATTGATTTCAGAGAGAGGAAGGGAGAGGGAGAGAGAGAGATAGAAACATCAATGATGAGTCATTGATCAGCTGCCTCCTGCATGCCCCCTACTGGGGATCAAACTCGAAACCCGGGCATGTGACCTGACCGGGAATCAAACCTCGATCTCCGGGATCATAGGTCGAACCGCAGAGCTATGCCAGCCAGGATGGTTTCAAGTTTTTAAAGTGGAATAAGACCATAAAAACATTTTTGAAAACTATCTGAATACAGAATTCTAGATCTTTACTATTCTTTCTTACTCTTTTGTACCTTTAATTCAACAGGAAAAAAATGTTAAATGATTTCCTCTATCAAGTCTTTCCAATGCATTCAATGTGATTTTTATAGAAACAACTCTATATTCTTGTATGAATTTATTTCATTTGGCATAATATGTAACTAAAATACACAAAATAATATGTCCCAGTTGCTCAATAGGTTTAGGAACAAAATCCACTGACCAAGATAAGCATACAACTCTACTGGTAGGAGGAAAAATAGCAAATGCAGCCTACCAGACACAATGGTTTAGCATGCTGTGGGAATCAATGAAAATATCTCACTGAGGAAAGGTGAACACCAGTGAAACCAGCACATCGGTTAAGCAGAACCTGGATAAGAGACTTACTTTAAGTGCCTCCAAAGAAAGGGATGGGGGGTACCTGGGAAGTGTGCAAAGTGTGATCCAAAGGGCCCAGGGCAGAATCACAAGGAACACCAGCATAGGAGGTGTGTTAAGAGAAGGAGCTGAGAAAGACTAAGGAAACAAGGTCTGAAATAGTGTTGGAGACTTACGAGGAATTGTTACATAAAACGATGTATTCTAACGTAGTTAATTTACAAATTATTTCTTATTTATCTTCCTTGACTGCATTCTGCTGACATGTGTGGGACTCTTTGCTTCTTAGAGAGCAAGGTGTTTTGGAATGAGCATAGGATCGTAAATTAAAGAGCCATGGCTGTGAATTCTGCCTGTGATTCTGATATGTCACAATGACTCTGTGTCTCTGAGCCTCATTCTCTGTAACTGTAAATGTGAATAATTATAACTTAGAGAGCAACTATGAGGATCACATAAGGTGTCTTCCACAAAACTTACTCTTTGTAAGTGCTGAATAAATGTGCATCTCCTTCTTTCCTCTTTAGTATACTATCTCTAAGGATACATTGTAAAGTGGTACACTGAGAAGGAATTCCAAGCCATCCTTTCACAACATGTATATGAAGTGCTCGTTCTTAATCTGTGCCATTTACTAACAATTTCTCTACAACTGAGGGAAAATGTTCTGCTTCATAGCCCAGAATACATGCTCTGTGATTTCCTGACTGACTTTACCAATTTTATTGATTTTATTTCATAATTCTTTGGTCAGATTTCTCAATTTAGATGTTCTTCCGTACCATGCCATTTCGATAGTTTATTTGAGCCCCTGTAGAGCTGTGAAAACTCACAGCCCTGGTTAAAACCCAGTTCTCTTTAGAAGGACGTCTTCCTGTGAGGGGATCCTAGAGCTAACATAGGTGTCCACAAAAGTATCTGCTACAGAAACAGCACTTCCTCCAGGGATGCAATGGAGCAACTGTACTCTAGTTAATACTGTATGCCATGAGAATAGGTTAAAATATGAAGGTAGCGTATTAATATATGGATAAAACTAATGTAATCCTTTATGTGCTCTAACAGGTTTAGGCACAAATTTTATGTTCTGTGGTATTTCTTCTCACCATAACCATGAGACCAGGAAGATCCAGTTCTTGACAATCATCTGGGATTGGATATCAGTTTGGGGACCAGAAACAAGGTAGAGTTTTCCACCATGCAGGTATTTTTGCTTCCGCCAAATCAACCAGAACTCTAAGCAAAGATTATTTTTTAAAAGAATTACTTAATCACCCTCTAGAAAAACTTCTAAGAAAATGCACTAAATAATTAAATGAAAAGTTTAACAATTTACAGGCATGTGGTACTGATGGGAATTTCATTTGGGAGCCGGAAGAATCCCTTACTCAGGCTAGCTGGGTCAGCCTTCTTACACTCTGCTGGAATCCTGGCTGACTCCATATGCCATTTATACAAGAGCTTGCTCTTATACTTCAGCTTTCATTAATTTGAAACTGTCTCTTTTTTGCACCTCTCCTTTCCTACATTTTCTGCATGCTCTCCTGTGGACTGTGTTTCTCTTGCTTCTTTGCTCAGTTCCTGAAATCCACCTTGAATAATGTATTTCAGGGACACTGCATGCACCGACTGGTTTTCTTTGCTGAGGTTTCTCCAACACACGATACACCATTTATTTTTATGAAAGCATCCAAATTAAAGTCTACCATCCGCACTTTGTCCCTGACCAATAAATAGCCTTCCTGCATGGTGGAAAGAACCATTTTCTTCAGGATCGTACTGTTTATAGCAGAAACTCATGAGTAGGGCAACCTCTCCTTTCTTATTCTCAAAGGGAAAATATCCTTCCAAAAAGCCTTCTTTCTATGGCATGTTCATTTCTCCACACTAAAGTAGGACATCACAAATTACAGTAACTTGGCATAGTTGCTGCCTTGGCCCTTGTGAAAGAAAGTTCACTCCTGAAACATGTATTTGAATATCACCAAAACATGTGACAAAGTTCTTCATGTGAACTGACAAAATGGTGAAATGTAGACTCAATGCTCTTTAATGACTTTCAATGGAATTTTAATTTATCCACCATTTTCCAAAGCTATTGGATTGACTCTACCATGAGTGACATTTACCCATTATGACGGAACTCTGGCCAGTACTGTTCTGTTCAGTATTTTTAATGATTACTTAAATTAGGATACAGAAAGCATGCTTACAATCAGAAAAACACAAGAAATAAATTTCTTAAAGTTTACGTTATGAACTGGGTCTACTAAAATAATTTTTTTAGTTAGATTAACGTAAAATATTACAGTTGTAGGCAATCACCTATTTCTCCACTTTTGTTGATTTCCAAAATTTTACATTACTTTTAAAGACCAGTTAGTTCTTGTTGCTAACAGCTGTTAAGCAATGAACTATGTTACTCAAGGGGCAGGTTTTGAGAATCACCTATAGTTCTGAAGTCATACTGCTTGAATATGGAGTCTAGACTCCATTCTCACCAGCTGTGTGACTTTATTTAAGTTATTTAACCTCTCTGTGCCTTGAGTGATAATACTAGTATCTATCTTACATGGTTCCTGGGAGAAATAAATAACATAATGAATGCGAGTCATTTGAACAATGCCTGGCAGATGGTATGTGCTCAGTAAGTCCCAGGGATTATTATCTTTTCTAAGTAGCTTTGCAAATGGAATATGTTTTCTTCTATATACAGGCTTAAATTTTATCTTCAATGAAAATGATTTAGTAAGAGAAATCCTCAGTTACCTTAAACTCATTTTAAATTTTTATTTGAATGTTGGTTTATGTATTCACACAGTACCAAAGAATTGGGAGGTTTCCTTAAATGAGATAGCCCACACTTCAGCACTATGAAAAGAAATGAGCAATTCAAGAGAAAATTAGATTAAATCCTTAAATTAAATTCCAGATTTTAAAAAAAATCCTAGTAGAAAATGTATCAGTATGGCTTGCTATTAAAATCTAATATTTTCCCAATTGTGTAGTAATGGGAGTTGGGGGAAACATCCCTTAGGCATTCTCATGAAGAGATGTGCATAAACAGCGCAGACAGACAGTGTATGAGGCCGCCTTGGCAACGTCAAAATTACCTCAACTTAATTCTGCTCATTCAAAGAAAGAAATTACTTTATTTCTAAGTGAATAGCAAAGTTCCTTTTTAATGTAATAATTGGCAAACAATATTATTTGGCTTGATACGTAATAATCCTAAATGTGCTCTGAGGGTTATTAAATCAGTGAGCTATTCAAGGCATTGGAGAAGATAAAATAATTTTATCTTTCTCATGCTTTCCTCTGTGACTTGAATTTTCAGATTTTATTTACAAAGTGACTCTTGTATTGGAGAGGTAATTTAAAAATCATGATTTTACCCAAAAAAAGACTGAAATAAAGTTAATATAGTAAAATAAAAAAGTGACGCAGAGTAAGATGTCTTCTTTCCATCTCATCGCTTCCACTCCCCTCGACAAGAGGAGGGAGACGGGTATTTACACCGACTGTCGGCGAATCCAGCATGTTCTTCCCTAAATGCATTCTCAGGAGAACGTTTTTGGAATTCTTATATAAAGACCTCCCAGGAACGCTTTCCTAGGGTTATTTTTAACTAAGTCTTTAAGCTCTGGGGGAGGGAGACTCTGCCTTTGCAGGAAGCCGCCTCCTGAGCGCTCAGCTCACGGGAAATAGCTCGTCTTGGAAACACCAGCCGCTCCGCTGGACAGTTTGACCGAAGGTGCATGGGTGCACGGGGGGGGGGGGGGGGGGGCTTCAGAATTCTAAAGAATACTGAATAGATATTTTATATAGGTACAAAGGAAGAACAATACTTTAGAGACACAAGTTCACCTCTAATCCTAAAAGAAACAAAATGAAACCCAAGAAGAGCCCTTTAAACTAAATGAGAATCATACATGCTGCCCTACGGGGGGGGGGGGATATACATTATATATATTTTTATACACATACACATATATACATATACACATATATATGCAATACTATCCTCCATCACATCATCTCAGTGTTTAATTTCACATCAGCTGCCTTAAACGTCACGCACTCTCTGCCGTTAGTTCCCCTACATTACTACAAACTGAATGTTGATCTCTCTACGACTCTCATTATTCTTCTGTAACTTCTCTCAGGGAAAATAATTCCCCCGCCCCAGGTATGTCTTTTCCTTCCTCCCTCCCTATTCTACGCGTCCTCTCAGCAGGAACACACTGTAGATGCTTCTCCTTCCTTGGGCACCCCTGCTTCTGGTCTCCCCGACCCTCCGCTGCCTCACTTCCCTTCTCGAACTGCCCTTACACACAGAAAGAAGTTTTTATACTTCTTTGTAGGTCACTTGCTAAAGCTACTTGTTAGTCCTGCTGTGGGACCAAGTAACCCAGAGGGAGTGTAGTGAACCAGTCCTGGTAAAGAATTTGAAGTTTCAATCAACTCAGCTTCTATTTTCAATGGATTAAATATTTCTCACAAAAAAAGGTATGTTTTCAAAAGGAAGAAACTAAAATACTGGTGTCAAAAGTACTGTATTTTTCTCAGCGAAGGGGAATCCTCAAGAGTGGTACTTTCTTTTAGGGCCAAGTTCACGGTTGCGCACACTGACAACACGCTGAGACAGAGGCAACGCCCAGGGCTGCTTGCTCTTCACCTCAAGCCTTCTTCCCGGTCTCTCCCCTCCTATTACGGAGACTTGCCTCCCTGCCTGTTTCCCTGCCTGCTCATCCCAGCCCCGGCCTGTTTCTCCCGTGACCTCGTTGGCAGCAGTTCCTATCCCTTCTGCTGACTCTCTTACTGAGCCTTTGAGTCTCAGGTTACCTGTGGCCTCTTCTAAGGAACTTCCCTGGCCCGTCCATGTTGGTTCGCGCCGTTCCTCGATGCTACACTGATACCCCATACGCATTCCTATGGTTGTACTTGCCAGACCTCACGAGGGCCCTCAGATTCCACGTTGGTTTCTCCCCAGTGCTGCGAGCTCCTGAGGGCAATGGTGGCCTCCTATTTATTTTTTTGTCCCTTGGCCTGAGCTTAACGTCTGACATATAACAGATGTTCAGTAAATATCTAAATCCATAAACAGATGGACAAATGAGCAAATATTTAATTTAAGGTTCCTGATGATACTATTCTAAAACTCATCGTCAATAAGACTAAGTTCAGTAAACATATAATACATTTTTTGGACCTCAAAAGTTCCCCACCATTATCTTATTTATGTGTATGTCTATGTTTTTACTGTTGTTACTAATTAACCAACTTTACACACTGCTATTCTTATGGAGTGGGTTACTGCACACATCATGTCATTTTGTTTGTAGAGTCTCAAAGAAACATACCATGAACAAGGTCACATGTCCCTTCTCTGAGAGGGTTTGATAAATCTGAGGACTCTCAGAACAGAGATATTATAAAACATCAGGGGAGGAGGAACGATGGATCCAAATTAAGGGCAAGATCACTTTCTACTCAGCTAGATAACAAATTTCAACAACCTGTACTGATATGTCAACTTAGATGCCATCAGAAAAAGAAGAGTGATTTTTCAAAGTTTAGTTTTATTGCTGGGGGAAAAAATTCAATGTGATAACTTAGACAAAATAATCTCACTTATCTCAACAATTTTATTAAATGGGCTTGTGTCTCAGACTACTCCATAAAGATACGTAGATTACATTCAAAAAGATGAGAGATGCATGGGTAATCTTCCTCATTACTGAGATTATTACTAGGACAGGATACTGGCAACTTACTAATAATTTTATGAGGGCTCATTTTCAAAAAACCTTAATTATTTTACCACTTGAAAATATAGTTAATTATGTGAAAGAGATCAGATAAAATAAGTATGGATTGTAGTCATATCCTTCAAAAATTTCCTTTTTTCCTTACCTATGTCCTATAAAAGTTCTCTTGGGCAACAAAGAAAAAGAGCAATTTGGTCAATGCAGGCATCAGAATGTGGATATTTTTAAACAAAAAATGTGTTGGTGCCTTAGTCACCTAAGCAATTGTCTCAAATATCATCTTTTTTCTATTTGCTGAGACATCTGAACAAAGCTTGTGTATCTCAAATTGAAGTTGTGGGTCATTTGTATCCAGTCCACTGCAGAACCTGAACAGGGATTAGGAGACAGACAGAACTGAGAACATTTCATTATCAAGAAGGAAGAAGATCTGCTAGAGTGTTATCAACATGAATAAAGAAAGAGTTTGTTTCATACTTAGTATGGAGGCTTATATTTATAATTGCTGGGTTGAGTGGTTTTCCCCAATTCAATCATTTAAAGGTTTGCTGTCTTATCATATTTTCCTAATCACTTAAAGAAGGCTGTCTTGTCATAAATCATGTTTACTTAGGACCAGTAACATATGGCCTTATAAGGATTTCTCTTTTGAGCCAGATAAATACATTATTTTTTAGTAATAAACATTAGATCATGATTTTATATCTTTTCATATTCTATAAAAGAAGACAGACCTTAGAGGAAAGAGAATGAAAAAGAAAGGATTGGGTATAAAATTCAGAGTGACTGCATACATTGTGATTGGAACATGTTCATTAAATATAATCATGGCATAATTTGTTTCTTAATGAAGTGATAGAGGGTGCACTGATAAGAGAATACTGGGTGAAATGAGAGGGGATGTTATCTAGGTCTTATCCTCATCATCAGACAGGACTTCCCTACGCATGAGAGAACTGCATCTCTGTAACAGAATCAAGTGCCAAATTACCAGAGTAATATTCTGACTTTGTGTTGGCCAGTTGCAAAAAATGACTGATTTGTTTAATTTCAGCAAAACAACCACTCTTAAAGTTTGTATTCCTCTTTTGTAAACAGGCAGAGCAGTAGCATATAAGTCACAAAACCAACTGAAATGAATCACAAACTGCACAGGTATTGTTAAAGATGAAAAAGTACTGCATGCCCGTGAATAATAAAGAAGCTGTTATTCTACACAGCTACACCAGCAAGCTTTAGCACAGTTATATGGGTAATGAATTTCCACTGATTTGGTTAAAAACAAAACAAAAATCTAGAATTGTACCTAAAAAGGACGTTTTCTTTTTAATTGTATAGAAGTCTTTATGAAACATGATTTTGACTACTTTTTTAAAAACCTTATGGTTGAAAAGGTTTTATTAAAAAGATTTTTAAAAAATAAAACAGAAAATTTCAAAAAATAAAAATCATCCTAAAATCTCAGGATCCAGATACTATTACCGTTGTCAGAGATAGGTATACACAATGCTAAGTACATTTTTTAAATGGTATCGCAGTAATTCACTACAGCAAATAACTTGCAGCTAACTTTTTTCCACTTGATATTATGTAATGCCCTTATTTTAAAATCAATCCAAATGGGTCTACCTGCTTTTTTTTCAAATTGCTAGAGTGATAACCATAGTAACTTATTTAACTACTGTCCTCTTAATGGAACTTTTAGATGAGTCCAATATATTGCTCCCACTAACAATATTATAATAGATATCTTTCCATATGCTTGCATTGTATGTGCATTTCAAATTTTTAGAAATTGTCAAGTCAGCAACATGTATGAGATTAGTTTTTCTCCACATTTTGTCATCACCGGGAATCTTTACTTTAAATCTTTGCAAATTTGATAAGCAAAATCAATGTCATGGTTTTCATCTACATTTATTATTAGACACATCCAATGATCTTTTAAGACAATGTTAGGATTCCTCTGCCGAACTATTGGTCTGGTCATCATTTTGCTTATTTCTTAAATACTTTAGATTTATGTATTACATATCATTTATGGAATGCATGAAATCCTATGAAGAAAAGTACAGCTACGGACTAAATGTGTATCTCCCCGCAAAATTCATGTATTGAAGCCCTTACTCCCAGTGTGACTGCATTCAGAGTAAAGAAGTAATTAAGGTTAAATGAGGTCATAAGGATAAGGCCCTGATTCGATACCATCGATTTCCTTATAAGAAGAGACACTGGAGAGCTCACTCACTCAATCTTTGAGCACAGGCCTGGAAGGTAAGGCCAAGTGAGGACATACCAAGAAGGAAGCTGTCCGCAAGTAAGAGAGGTCTCACTGAAGACCAAATTGACCAAAACCTTAGAGTTGGACTGCTGGCCTCCAGAACTGTAAGAAAAGAAACTTCTATTGTCTAAGCTACCTAGTGTATTACATTTTGACCAGTACTTGGTATTTTGATCATTTTAGACCACTGAGATATTTTTGGATCATAATTCAGTCAACATTGGTGAGTATATTAGCTTTCTGTGCTGCATAACATAATACCACAAACAGCAGTTTAAAACTACATTCATGTGTTATCTCATGGTTTCCACAGGTCAGAAGTTCAATCACAGCTTATCTGGGTTCTCTGCTTCAGGATCTCACCAGGCTAAAATCCAGGTGTCATCCAAGACTGTGTTCTCCTTAGACATTTGAATGGAGAAAGATATGCTTCCAAGCACTCTCAGGATGCTGGCATAATTCATTTCCTTGCGGTTGTAAGATTGGGGAGGGGGGTTTCTTTCTGTCAACCAAGGGTCATTCTCAACTTCTAGAGGCCACCCATGGTTCCTTGTTACATGGCCCTTTCCATAGGACCTCTCACAATATGGCAGCCTAATTCTTTATAACAATGCTGGAGAGAAATCGTTTCTCATCTCAGGGAGAGTTCAGTTCCTCCTTTAAGGGTCTTCATTTGATTAAGCCAGACCCACCCAGGAACAACTCCCTTCTGATTAACTCCAAATCAACTGATTTGACATCTTAATTGCACCTCAACAATCCCTTCACTTTTTGCATATGCTATTGGGAGGATCACACAGACTGTGGACACAAGAACAGGGAGAAGAATCAGGAAGGATGCCCTAAACTCTGTCCATCAGAGTAAGCATTTTGTGTTTTCCTTTAACTCTAAAATCAATGTCTTTTTTCACTAACTTTTGAGAATCTGTACTGTGGAATTTTAGGAACAGAGGAGATGGTGTCATCCAGGAGTTATGGGGGAAGGACAGGAAGAGTATAGCAAGAGGACAGGAGAGGTAACTGGAGAATGGGAGACACATCCATGCAGTGGTGAGTACAAGAGTCATGTTAAACAATGACTTCATGTGAAAGGGGGAGGAGACGAGTGTTAGTTCTCTCTTGGACCATATCCAGTTCGTCTTACTATGTGAGAGAATTACACATTTTTCTCAATTTTATTTTTCCTCTCTTTCAACAAGGCACCTTTTTCTTGCCAATGGCAATACCATCATGTTGCCTCTTACTCATCCTTCATGCTTCAGCTGGAATGAGAAATTATACTCTGACAGCAATGTTTCTTCCTCCCTCACAGTTTGAAGACTGAGCCTCACATGTATAAATCCGAGAACAGCTGGGTCTCCCCTGCCGCGTGAGATCAGCGCAAATCCCTGATCCTACACCTGGGGTGGCAGAGAACCTTCTCCACCATCTGCACAAGCACTAAGAGCTTCATGCCTGGGTCCTCTCTGCCTGAAGGCTCCACTGAGCTCGTCTGGGTTCTCTGTCCTTTCACATCACCTTTTCAAGTCTCCAAACTCAATGGTGGTTTTTAGAGAGACGACGTTTTCAAGGTGGAGATAAAAGGTGTGCTTACATGACAGGAATTTACACAATTTGATTTTTAAACATGAAGACCCTCTTAAAGTGCTTGAAAAAAAATAATAATAAAGTGCTTGCTAGCTGCCCTTCATCCCACCTCCCTCTCCCATCAGCCCTCACACAACATAACCTCACTGGATCTCCTTTTTCCATGTCTCTTCTCTCATTTATATCTTTACTCCATTTCAAATGAGAAAGAAAAAGATAAAAGTATCAAAAAGTTATCTGATTTCCTCATACTGAGTAGCTTTTAATGGTGACTGGGCGTTATGGACACTCATGTCCCGGTGATTCACCTCCCAGCTCACACTATCAATGTATTTCCCTTAAAATAGTTCCTTCCCTAAATGGAAACCTCATGCTTGCTCTCAAGATGATAAAAGTTACACATTGGTGGCATATTTATACTCTTCTTATACCAGAGCTCCCAGAAGATGCTTACGCAATTTGTCTTATCCATCTTAGGAACACCCAGCCCCAGCCTTGTATCCAATAGGCCTTCCACATTTATGTGCCGTTGCATTGATCACATGAAAGATACACTGAAACTTAGCAAGTTCATATAGTAAATACTTTATGAGCGTGACCTGGGTTCCTTGTTCATTTCTGTACTTGTATTTCTGTCGATGTTTGCAGGACTCCAGGAACATGGAACTTCAAAGAAAGTAGCATAAAATACAGCATCATATTCTACCACACACACACTCCCAGACCTACACAGTCTCCAGCACATCACATTGTGTATGACATGTCACGTCTCAGAATACACTATCTACACACCACGTATACAACTCCTACTGTATTACATGGTACCCTGAACATCGCATCCCACAGCATTTACGTGTGCGCGCACACACACACAGACACCACAGCACACACCATTCCACACTTACCATCATGACATACCACACCAAACCATCCCACACCAAACATGCAAAGATAAATTAGCTCAATCCTGAGTGAAAACGGGGAATGCTAAGATTCAAAGATATCTCATCTACTACTGTTTTATGCTATTATAATATGGACCAACATAAAAATTATTGTGTGCTTTAGGGAGAGATATTTATATCCATACTTACAAACACAAATACTTATAAGGAAAACTGGAGTTATGTAAGTAAACCAGAAAACTGGGATGGGAGAAGGAAAAATAAAGTTGAATCCTCATAATTTGTTGGTGATCAAGCTTTTAGGATAATGTACTGGTTTGTCCGCCAATTACTTTTCTCAGACCAATAGTGTTTATGACAATATATTGTAAATATTACTTTGATTGTCTTGTTTTCCAACCTACTTGATGAGGGCAGGATCAAATCTTTTGTTTCTGTTCGCTCAGAATATTTCCTAGCACCTGGCACACAGCAGGCATTCAAATGATTTTTATTGAATCATGGCTTGAAGAGGGGGGTTAACTTGTTATTATAAAACTTATAAAAACATAATTTCAAGGTACATCTACTCTAAGTCTAAAAAATTAAATAATGTTGTTAGGGGACGTTTCAAGCCCTTGCTCCCTCGCTTACTCTCATCCCTTCCAAATTTATGGGAAATTTTAGGGCATTCAATTTTAAACAGAGTTGTGTAACAGATTTCAAATTAAATAAAAGTAGATTTCCCTGTGATCTAAAAGTGGATAAGTTTCTAATCAATTATGCATATAGTTCACTTGGCTTGTCCTTCACAGGGTAGAATTTCTAATGGTGTTTAAAGTTGGGAAAACCATGAACAGTCTTTCCACCATATGCTATCGTTTTCTTTAATTACAGTCCTATTTGGTTTCTTAATGAAGTAAAAATAAAATCCAATATATAAATGTTATGACATTTAGGGATATCTAATTCATGTTCTCATCCTGTGATTGATTTTCCTTAATGAAGAATTAGAGTGGGTTAAGGCCTATAAAACCAAACATATTCTAAAACCCTCAACATATCAGTTTCCAAATAATTGTATTTTCTTTTTATTCAAAGCCATTCAAGTACAGCATTTTATAGCTCCTGTGAGGCCATCATCTTGAGCAAGGTATCTTCATGAAAATGCAATCAATGTAATTTATCATGCACTTGAATTTGAAAAAGACCAGTTCGAGCTGCACATTAACTCTGAAGGCAACCACACTGGTTCTTATTTATTGTGAACATACTTTTTCTGTCACCTCATTGTGTTCATCTTTATCTTATGAGTTAGCTAATGGAAAATGAGGCAGAAAATGTTATAAATAAAATATCTTTACTAAATTGCAAGATTTGAAACTTATATCGTCTAATATTAAATAGCAATTTTAACTATTTTAGTTTGAGTAATCATCTATTAGAATATAGGTTTGAAATTTTATACACTTAAGAACATTTTCATACAAAATCATATTTTGAGAACATTTAATATACAAACTGAAAGTGAGGTAGTTTTGTTACTTTTTTTTATCTTTATTGTTGAAAGTATTACAGATGTCCCCCTTTTTTCCCCATTGACCTCTTCTACCCTGCACCTCCCCCCTGCCCCAGGCTTTGACCACAATATTGTCTGTGTCCATGGGTTATGCATACATGCATATAAATTCTTTGGTTAATCTCTCTCCACCCCCCCCCCCACCTTCCCTCTGAGATTCATCAGTCTGTTCCATGCTTCTACGTCAATCAATTTTGTTCATCAGTTTATTATGTTCTTTAGATTCCACATATAAGTGTGATCATGTGATGTTTGTCTTTCTCTGCTTGGCTTATTTCATTTAGCAGCTGTAAAGAAGGATCTCTTACCCTTTGGGAAAGTATGGAGGGACCTGGAGAATGTATTGTTACTCTTGATTTGATTTTTCCATATATCCTTGGGAATGGTGAGTGAAACTGTAATCAGTATGTTTTTCCCTTTATGTATTATGCCTTAATAGACATATCAGTAGGAGTAGCAGACAGAATTCTATAATTACTCCCTATGATCCACACTTTTGTATAACCCCATCCTGTTGAGTGGGGAAGGTACTATGACAGAATACGACTAAGTTGTGTTATATGGCACAACTGACTTCTAAAAAGGGCAATGATCCTCCCTGGGCCTGACCTAATCAGATGAGTTCTAAAAATAGAAGGCTCTTCCTGGAAAAAGAGATTTAAAAGGTGGGGCAATTCAACCTGAGAGTCCTGTTGCTGGCTTTGAAGATGAAGGGAGCCACATAAAAAATTTTCTCAAAATGTATCACAGCCTAAATGAAGGAGCTAAAACTGCAGTTTTAAATTATACATAGGAGAAAATATCTATATTCTGAGTTATGCAAAATCCTTTTAGATACAACTCAAAAACATTGTCCATACGTGAAAAAAATGGATAAATTGAAGTTTATCAAAATTAAAAACATTTATGTTTTAGAAGACATCATTAAGAAAACTTAAAGACAAGCATCAAACTAGTATAAATTATTGGAAAATGAAATATCTCACAAAGGACTTATATTAAAAAAACAAAGAATTCTTAACACTAAAAATAAGAACACAACCTAATTAAAATGAACAAAAGTGTTGAATTGACATTTTACCAAAAAAAAAAAAAAAAAAAAAGATAAATGAATGGTTAATAAACACATAAATGATTAGTCAACAATCACTTATCATTAGGGAAAGGTAAATTAATACCACAATGTGACATTACTTCACACCCACTAGAATGGCTATAGTTAACTGTTTTTTTTAAAAAAAAAGAAAATAAATTTTAGAAAGAATGTGGAGAAAATGAAATACTTATTTCTAATAGGAATTAAAGTAGTGTTGTCACTTTCCAAAACAGTTTGGTTGTTTCTTAAAAATCTAAACATAAATTTTCCACATAATCCATCAATTCTATTTCTAGGAATCTGCACAAGATAAATGAAACCATATGTCCACACGAACACTTGTAAATTAATATTGTCAGTAGCACTATTAATAATAGTCAAAAAGTAAAAACAATCAAAATATCCATGTTCTGATGAATGGATAAATAAAATGTAGTACCTCCATGTAGTGGAACACTACTGAGCAACAAAAATTAATGAATAAGCCCTGGCTGAATGGCTCAGTTGGCTGGAGCGTTGTCCCATACACCAAAAGGTTGCAGTTCGATGCCTGGTCAGGGCACATACCTAGGTTTCAGGTTCAACCCCTGGTAGGGGTTACGTGCAGGAGGCAACCAATCAATGTTTCTCTCTCCCTCTCTCTCAATCTCTAAAAACCTATAAAAACATATCCTTGGGTGAAGATTTTTAAAAAATTAATGAACTACTAAAACACTGATGAACCTCAAAAGTATTTTGCTAAGTGAAAAAAGCCCAACACGAAAGACCATACATTATACATTTCCATTTATAGGAAATGTCTAGAAAAGGAAAATCTATTGAGACAGAAAGCAGATTCTTGTTTGCCTGGAGCTGGGAGTAGAAACTGAGATTGACTCCAAATGGGCATGAGGAATCTTTTCAGGGAGACAGAAATGTGAGATTATGTTGCTGTTTTTAAAACCTGTAAATTTATTTAAAATTATTGTACACATAAAATAGGTAAAATGTATGGTATGTGTTGATGGTATGTAAATACCTCAATAATGTTGTTGTTAAAAAATGACACAGGTAGTAGGTGTTACATACATAGTAACTTGCAAATGTAGGCATTTCTGTCTTCCCAGCCAAGGTTACACTATATGGCTTCCCAAAATATATTAAGGTCCATTTAAGCTATTTTTTGCCTTGGAGTTCTCTAAAGTGTTTTCCTTCAGCTGAAGCATTTTGTAGTTCTGCTGGTTGTCACAATAACACAGCTGGGGTATGTCAGTGAAAGCGCACTGCACTTGTTGATAACAGTGTTAATAGTAGTACTTAGGGGTATGGTGCATGTGCTTAAAGACTGATTTCTGGCTAATAGCCAGAGGTGGGAGCACATCTGGATACTGAATCAGACTTAGTGAAATTTTTATTATTAACTTAGACATAGCCAATAATGAGAAACACTGACAATGGAAAAACATTGGTTGAGATAAGGTCACTGATCCAAAATACAACATGATTTTTACAAACACACTTATATGGCTATTAGACGCATTTCTTTTTCCTAAGGGGTACTAAGAAACATTGTCAGTACTTTATCAATAGAAATATTAATTAGACATACATTAGATAATTTGTTAGAAGTTTCTCTTTGCCTTGGACTTAACCAGGCAACCTCTGACTATCCTGTTTTTAGTTTATACTGAAAATATAAACTAGGTCTGATTGAATAACACTAAATTGGAAAGTGTAGTTTATAGCTTTCAAAATCAGATTTAGCCTTCTTAATATGTCCCTAGAGAAAATTCCCTTCAGGACATATTAAATTTACATGACATTTATATAATGGCTTGTGAATTGCAAACAACACATATTAGTATCAGAGAAGAAAGCTAGACATAATATTGAAATCAAGTTACATGAGACACGTTTCTCGTTTCTCTAATTTTCAGAAACAGTATCATTTTTTGTTGATTCAAAAGGTAATGAAATTAGTTTAATGTTTATAAACCAACTGCCTGTGTTTATCTGAAAACCTATTCTTCAAAACTAAAAATTCTTATAGGGTATATGGTTTTAAGTCTTTTCATTTTAATATTTTCCTTTAAATCAACTCATAATCAAGATACAATAACCAAAAAAAATCATGTTCAATACTTGATAATGAAACATTAAACTAGAATTACTATATCTCAGAGAAAAATTAAAATGTAAATTAATTTGGTTAAAGATAGGAAAATTTTTTTCTCCTATCTCAAAGTTATTTTGAAATAAAAATGGTAAACATTTTAGTAGTACACACTTACACCAAAAACCCGATAAACTTGATACAAAATATGATACAGAACTTTTTTTTAGATTAGCATATAGCATGTCATTGTAAAATGTAGAAAAGAGAATATATTAGATTCCTAATACATTGGAAGGTGGCAATAAAATGTCTGCAGTCTAGAACTTTGTTTCAAAAACAATTTCTCTTGATATGGTGTCTAAATGTTGTACATCTGTAACAAGGACTTCACCTTTATCTTCTATGTCTGAAGTGACATGATTTTTCAGAGATCCTTATTTTAAAGTCTTTATAAGGATCTGAATTAGATGTGTAAAGGTACTAAATATGAAAAATGAGACTACTGATTAAATAGCTCCTTACTCCCCATTTGATCTGGTCCCTGTCACAGGCAAAGAGTAAAATTATTGTGACTCTGTCTCTTACTGTTGGTCTCCTGGTTACGTGCAATGGTTAACCCAATAGGTTTTGTTTTAACAACAGGAACCATTTCCTTCTGCATGTTAAGAATCTATAATTTGTGTGCAGAAATCATGGAAGAATCTATTGGAGACATTTGTCAGACACTGGTGATAAAACCCTCATAAGGTCCTACTGGCCTTAGAACTAACTAAAGGGTCCTTGAGACATACGCTCATACTAGATAATATAAGTATACAGTCTAAGTACAGTTCTGTACCTAAACAACTGCTATACAGAATATAGACAGGTATAACCCTGCAAGGTGCATTCAGCATAACCGAGGCGCTTGTTGCTGCGACAGCTCTGTGTTGCAGTTACCGCATCTATAAGACGGAGAGACTTACGATGTTCAACGCTTCCTTCAGCTCCAAGTTTCAATATTAAATCCAATATTATTCAATTTAATATTCAATTCTATATCATTCCATTTTAAGCACAGTCATAAAATTAAGTGGACATAAAGTCAGAGTTTAAATAATAGTGGTGGGAAGATGGGTTGGTGAAAACTTTGATGGGTCATACACCACCTATGTCTCACAGCTTTAACTACAAGAATTTAAAAATAAAATTACATGTTTATACATTTGTTTTATTAAATTTAATTAATTTTGTAGAAATCCTGCTATGAATAAAAAAGAAATAAGAACTGTGGTTTTAGTAATGACAAGCCTTACCCCTAAGAACAATCTTCTAATTGAAAATGACTAGAAAAACTGAAAGAAAAAAAAAAATCACAAGCTTATGTGTGAAGGCATCAAAGAATTAATGAGACAATAAAAAAGTAGAGTGTGGAAGTCCAGCATTAGAAACTCAGTGAGCTGAACCCAGCATTAAAGGCCACATGTACCACAGAAATTGATGCTGATTTTAGAAGTGGCTGAGAGGCTGAAAAGATCAGCAAGGCTTTTGACAGATTTACACATTCCATAATACAAAAAAAGAATGAAGGAGCTGCCAAGTAAAGAGAGCCTTGATAAACCACAAAGGGTATGATTTGGAAACCAAAATACCATAAGAGAAAGACAAGCTAGCGATACATCAGCCTTTACAGGACCAATGATTGCTAATGACCCTAGCCTGCATCCAAAGCAAACTTAAAATCTCTCTGGAGAAAGACTATCTCTATCCTTCTAGGGCTCAAATTATTTTGAAAATTTCTTATTCACAATACACAGCAGTGAATTTTTAAGAGGTCACTGCTCACAGATGATACTAAATGAGAAAATAACAGAGAATACAAATAAACCCACACAAGATTCAGGTAATAGAATTATCTGAACTTTAAATTTTAAAATAACTCTTCATAATATACTCTATTAAAGGGGATAAAAGTCAAATCAAGAACTTTGGCATAGAACAGTAATCTATACAAACAGAATTTACATAATAGGAAATTTTCAATTATTGAAACTAAACACAATGAATGTGTTCAACAGCATATTATACATAGCTAACGAGAAAAATCAATAACTTAATAAAATGACCAAACCAGATAACAGAGGGGAAAAGAGAAAAAAGTAGGGTGTAAGTTACTTATGAGATGAAAAGAGCTGACGTGCTATTGGAGAACTGAAGGTAACACCAGAGAGAGGGCAGCAGAAAGAAAATGGCTGAGAATTTTGCAAAACTGACAAAAGATATCAAACTACAAATTCAAGAAGCTGAAGGGAGGAAACAAAATAGAAAACAGACTCACAGATACTGAGAACAGCCTGACAGTTGTCACAGTGAAGTGGGGTTGGAGGGCAGGGTGAAAAAGGTGAAGGGATTAAGCAAAAAATAATAATAAAAAGAGACACAGACAGCAGTATGGTGAGGGCCAGAGGAAAGGGGGGTGGATGAAGTGTGAGAGGGCAAAAGGGGGCGAAATGGTGGCAGAGAGAGACCTGACTCTGGGTGGTGAGTGCAGGACGCAGTATCAGATGATGTGTTACAGACCTGTACACTTGAAACCTGTAGGGTTTTAGTAACAATTGTCACCCCAATAAATTCAATTTTAAAAAAGTGTGGCCCTGGCTGGTGTTGCTCAATGGTTAGAGCGTCAGCCCAGGCACCGAGGGGCTGCAGGTTTGATTCCCAGTCAAAGGCATGTACCTGGGTTGCAGGCTATATCCCTGGCCCTGGTCGAGGTTTATGCAGAAGGCAACCAATCGATGTGTCTCTCTCACATCGGTGCTTCTCTCTCTCTCCCTCCTCCCTTCCACTCTCCGTTAAAACCAATGGAGAAAAGTATCCTTGGGTGAGGATTAACAACAAAAAATAAATTTTAAAAGTATGAATGGACATATTAAAAAAAAAAAAAAAAGGAACAGGTGAAGATTTTCCACTGAGTTATACCTAATTCCAAACCAATGTGAGTAAAAAATACACGCAAGAGAGAACGAGAGGAGAACTTTCCATTGGAATGTTCCAAGAGGGAGGAGACGGGCTGCTCTTCCTCATCAGCAGTCCACTGATAAATTCTGCATCAATTTCACAACTACTGTGGAGCTCTAAAACATAACTGCCAATTTGGCCGTCAGACTATAGAAACCCCCAAATTTCTGTCTAAAAGTCTACATACTCCAGAAGTTGTAATCGTTGGCTAGAATCTCCTAAATTGAAAAGTACTTTTCCTCCTCCATTCATTCCATTTCAGAGTTCAACATACTTACCTCTCCATACTTTAGGCTAAGAGTAAAGGAAATTTATTCTAAATGTGAGAAAAAATAGAGAGAGACACTTCTTATATCTTAGTTAAGGAAAGCGAGCTATGTTGCTTACAGTTACACACTATTTGTGGATCTATTTACTTGCCTTCTCCGGTTGATGTCTTCAGTATAATAGCAAAGTATTAAAGTATTTGATCTATATAATATTACTAACTACATATAACCATTTTTAAAGTGTGTAGACAACAGCAACAATCATTTTATAACTACCAACTGTGAATTTTCAAGTTGATATAGATGTAGATATTCCTATAGATTACAATCATAGATAGATAAATATAGATAGATGATAGATGGCAGTGTGTTTGCTCATTGTCAGTGATCTCCATTTGACAACTATGTTGTATTAATCAATACATTTCATTTTCTTTGTTAATCATACTGGCCAGTGTTTATAACATGTACAGCTTGTGGCTTTGCTAGAGTGCTTCTCACTGCTTCTCCAATTAGACATATACTTACTAAGAGTGCTTGGGGATGTTTCTTATGCCTTAAGCTAATTGTGCTTCATGTATCTATTTATAATTAAATTATTTTAATTTTTATTTTTTAAATTATTATAATGAAATTATAATTAAAAAACAGTGAAATATGAGGGAGAGATGATACCTGTTTTTTCCAAGAAAGGTAATTTGAATGCTTTGGAAAAACTCAATAAAAGAACATAATGTAAAATGCTATTGAATTAGATATGAATGACAGCTCAGGAGTTTAGGAACATAAATAGAAAAAATTTTCCCTTAAATGGCTACACAAGTCTCTTTAATATCTTACTTTACTTTTTTTAAAAAAGCAATCAGGGAAGGGATGGGGAAAGAAAAGAGTTGCTGTTTAATGGGAACAGAGTTTCAGATTTGCAAGATGAAAAATTCTGAAGGTCTGCTTTATAACAATGTGAATATACCCAACACTACTGAGCTATACACCTAAGAAATAAGTCAAACTAGTATCATAGATAATAGAATTACAAGCATATTTTCCCTTAAAACTACAACTGAACACAGCCCTTTAAAAGAACTGTTTCTATATGAAAAGATTTACAAATAAATAATGTACATGCATGTGGTTTTGGGCGAACATAAAATATCAGGTTCACATGAGTGGTTTTTATGATTTTCCTCTTTAATCAATAAGGTTGTGTCCAATAAGTGTGGTGAATGTTATTGTACATAAGACATTTGTGGTTATTAAATCTGAGAATGCTGTTTTTCTAAACTTTGGTGCTGGAGTTTTCAAACTGTGTTTCTTAAATGGAGTCCTAGAGGACTGAGTTTCTACAGCTGCTGTGGGGGTGGCAGTGGGGAGTAGGGAGTGGAGAAGTCGGAGAGAAGGTCCAGGGGGGAGTGGGGAGGGTAACAGACTAAGATTCCAGGACACTAAATGCAGGACTTCAATTCCTCTTCAACCAAAAAAACTCTGGTTTCATCTGTATATGTTGGGTTCTAGGTGAGGGTTCAACTAGAAAATAAAAGATTTTGTGAGTTTAAAAAGTTTGAGAACATGGTTTTAAATAGCAAAAGACAGTAAGAAGGAATATCGTGTACTTATTATGTGTAAGGAAGTATGATATTGTTTTGTTTCATTTTCACAGCAAATTTAAGAAGAGTTTTTATTACTGAACTTTCCTGAGAAATAAATATGCTTTAATTACATTAATTCAGGCAAAAACAAACAATTTATAAGTAAAGTCAGGTGTTTGACACTGAAGCCAGTTTCCATACTGATCAACAAAGTTTTATAACTCTTTTCTGTTTTAGCCTTTTGTAAATATAATTTAACGTATTTTACCATTTTCCTCACTAATCAACTCTGATTTCTCATCATCAGTTCTGAGGAGTATCTCACGTATTTTTCAAATCCCTTTGGTTTTGACTTTAGCAGGTCCCTTGTCTCATGGGTGTCAAGAATGTGTTTGTACCACACAGTAATATATGCATGCATGAATATGTTTTCTTGGAACACCATATGTCACTAACAATTTATTTCTGAAAAGCATTCAGTACTATGGCTGAAAGAAGTAAAAACCTAAATATGACTTTAAATAAATGAAAAAATGTGAAAGCAATAGTCTGAGGCAGATGATGCAATATGCCAACAGAAATATTTTAATGAACTGCCCAGAGAAATTCAGAAAAGGAATCACAGAGTAATGATACGATCATTTGGATTTAGAACATTGCATTTCATTTTCAAATCTTGGACTCATAGAATAAAAATATAAAAAACAGCAATGAGTAATTTGGGTTCTAGCATCCTGACACCCCCATGAAAGGTGCAAATCAAGAAGGGCTTGGTCCATGTATGGTCTGTGCACAGTTCCTGGCAACTAGGTCAGCTCTTGTTCTGAAACACATCATCTTGAATGAACAAGCTCACAGCAAACCCAGGAAAAAGGTACCTATGTTGCTAGCTAGGAAATCTATTTTTAACCAAAGGAAACAAGTATTCATTTCACTGAAATAAATTTACATAAAGCAACATTTTTTTTATAATTTAGGTATTTTTGGAGTAAGAAAGTTGATGACTTTCCTTTGACTACATGAAGGTCAAGTGCAAAAGAGCACTGCCGAAGTCCCTCATCCAGGTTCCATGATATTTAGCTTTTTTATTTATTCAGGTTTTATAGTCATGCGTGCAGGTTTATCATACAAAACCTTTTTTTGTTCTAATCCTCACCTGAGGATACTTTTTTCCATTGCTTTTCAGAGAGAGTGGAAAGGAGAGAGAACCATCAATGTGAAAGATACATGGATTGGCTGCCTCCCGCATGCACCCTGCCTGGGGCCCAGGATCAAGCCCACAACCGAGGTATGTGCCCTTGGCCACAGTAGAACCCGGGACCCTTCAGTCTGTAGGCCGATGCTCTAACCACTGAGCAAACTGGTTACGGCTATCATACAAATCCTTATACAAATTATCCTTCTGTAAATAAATTATTCAGAGACATAACCCTTATAATTTAATAAGCTTACGTTTTTGTTTCTTTTGCACAAGTTTTAAAAATCACGATTCTGCTTCAGCTTATCTCTACATTTCTATTATCTGATAACTACTCTTGAAAAAATTTTGAAATAAAAAATTTTTGAAATAACAGAAATATAAGGACACAATGCAACAACAAAAAATAGTCACATGAACCTTAAATTTCTTTTTTCTATATTGCTGTGCAATCAAGGACAGGGTTTTTCTTTGTTTTAATACTTGTTAAATAACAATACCAATATATGATCTTCACATTAGAATGATTAGGCAAAGGTAAGGGGAAAGGTCAATCTCAAATCAATTTTACATTAAAGCAAAGAATTCTAAAAATATTGCTTTCGCATGCCGTCTCATATAGGCACCAACAAAAGCATCATTTGCGGGGAGGCGTTGTTTTAAGAAAAGAAAATAGCTTTTTCAAAGGCTGTTTATTGCTTTAAATGTTGTTTAAAAGCTTTTTAAAAAGCAGCTTTTTTTTCTTCTCCTTAGGCATCAACAGGGGATAATTGCCTTAGCATGCTTTTAAATAATCGTGTTTAAGACACAGTAGCATGGAAGCCTGTGCTTGGCAAACTTTTTACTTAACTGGATTGTGTGGGTGTGGATCTGGGGTCAGCCATGCAACCTCTCTACAAATAAGGACACTTTGGATTTTCTGTTAGGATGATTTTTTTTCAATGTCATATAGTAAAATTGACTTTTTTGGTGTACACATCTATGAATTTTAAAAGATATAATAGATTCATGTAACTACCATCACAATCAGGAAACAGAATAATTCTATCACCCTAGAAAAATTCCTTGTGCTATCCCCTTTCTAGCCATACCTTCCTCTTAAACCGCGGAAACCACGGATCCACTGTCCCCACACTTTTGTCTTTTGGAGAATGTCATACAGTCTGCAACACATTTTGCCTGTGACTAGGAAAATGACCTGCTTAAGAGCTAAAGGGGGAACCTATGACTTTTTCTGCACAGAAGATGAACTGAGGCAATGAAATCAGCTGCAAAATACACACAATTCACTCTTTTTTTATTCACCAACCATTTATTGTTCACATTGTATCCTGCTAGAAGTGCATTTAACCCACATTTAACAAATAAATATCAAAGAAGCCATATATTTTAACCTTGCCCAGTGTCACAAAAGGAGTAATTGGTGGAAACAGAACATGAACTTCAATATTCTGATTCAAAGTTTCATAGATTTCCACTACACTGTATATGAACCAATCAAAAATCCCTCCTTTAGTCTATTAAGAGAAACAGGACAAATACATATATCTAATACTGAAATTAAGGTGGAGAATTAGGGATAAAATGGAAATACACTCACCCAATGTCCTTCAAACCCTCTAAGCCAAGTAGTTTGTAATCTCAGAAGGATATATTGGGACTTAGGCAAATATGAATGGCCTTAGTGTCTTTCTACAGAGGAGGGACATTCAAATTCTGGAATTTGAATTGTAACGTATGGTCCAGAAACATCAATTCATTTTCTTTTGAATAGCTGTTACATTAGTAAGTAGAATAAACTCTCAGGTATTTTTGTCACTCCAAAGTGAAGTGAGCCCTCTCATCGGTAGCATGTTATAGAGCCACATGGGTATGAAAGGAAAGAATCAAGCAGCTTCTTTTCTGTTGCATTTAAATATAATTGACCCTAGGGTTTACTAATTTTACACTTTATTTTGAAAATTTTTAGGAAACAATATAAACCTAAATTAGCCAGATAATATTCAACTATTTTTTAACATAATTAAAGAGCTGTTTGGTTAATTCCATAGAATTTTATGATTTGAAAGTGAAAGTATTTTGGATTCTATTTGAGACATCCTTCCCTCCCACCCCAAAATTTAATAGTATGATAATTCTAACTGCAGTGTATGAATTTTAACATTGTGAAATGTTTTGCATTCCTTGTTTTAGATTGTGCTAGGGTAAGCAGATGTTCAACAATCTGAACTCTGTTTAGAATCTTCCTACCTGCTGGGTTTAATTTCAGAAGCAAGCAACGCTCCTGATGATAGACAAAATGTTATTTGTTCTTTTATCCATGTACCACGTTGCACTAATTTTCATCATTTCCAGCTCTGTTTATGGCAGGTCATTTCTAGAATACATAAAATCTAGTTGTAACCTCAGAAGGAATGGATAAATTTTGCTCCTATGTCTGGTAAATAAAATATTATAAAATCATTTGAGATATACAGAGAGTACATACTTACGCCTGATTTTCAGTTGAAAATAAAAACCCATAGATTTTCTACTATATTCAATAAATGCTACGACCTTAAGAAAAGTGTTTATTCACCTTCTTTACAGGTTTTAAAATATCGAATAAGCCCAGCTGGCAAGGCTCAGTGGTTGAGTATCCACCTAGGATCCAGGAAGTCACAGTTCGAGATTCCTGGTCAGGGCACATGCCCGGGTTGCGGGCTCCATCCCCAGTAGGGGGCGTGCAGGAGGCAGCCGATCAATGACGCTCTCATCACTGATGTTTCTCTCTTTCTCCCTCTCCTTTCCTTTCCTTGAAATCAATAAAAATCAATAAAAACATATTTAAAATATCAAATAAAATTCTTCTATATTAATTTTATATAGTTAGATACCAGTGTATTCCAATTTCTGTGCTGAGATTGTTGAAATAATCTCTATGTACACATTCATTTTAACAGTGAGTAATGACTGGTTTCCGTTTTCTTATTTTGTTCAGGTCAATGTCTGCATTACTCAATTGGCTGAGTTCTCCAATACGACACTGAATAAGGCAAGGTGCTGATAGCAGGCTTCCCTACTTTATTCTCTTTCTCAGATTAAAATTATTTACTATTTGGATTTTGTAGATTCTATATATTAAGGAAGCTCCCTTAATATATATTGATAGTATGCTAAATGTTCTAAACATAATGAGTATGGAATTATTAAATGATTTTTATTCATCTACTGAGGTACTAATTTGACATTTCTCATTTATTCTGTTAACGTTTGAATTGTATTAAGAATGTCGTCAATTTTGCATTCCTGAAATAAACCTTACTTGTTCAAGATATAATGGAATAAATCACCAGATTTAATTTACAAATAATTTATTTAGAATTTTGCATTCATATTCATGAAATATGTTTGTTTATACTTTTCCTTTCTTGTAATATCCTTGCTGGTTTTGGTATCAAGGATATACTAGATTCATGAAATGATTTAGGAAGTATTTCCTCCTTTTCTCATTAATGGAATAACTGGCCTACAATTTGCAATATTTCTTCATTACATGTTTTTAAAAACTCACTGGTGAAACTATGTAGGAGTAAAGACATTTTGCGAAAGATTTTTACTTAGGGTTTTAATGTCTCTAATCATTACTGCACATTCATATTTCCTTTCTGTCCTGGTTTTAGTTTTGCACACTGTATTTTTCCAGAAAAATTCTGGGAAATTTATTTCACTTGAATTCTAAAATTTACTGCCATAAAGTTATTCATAATATTCTTTCATGAAGTTAAAGATATTTCCATAATTAGTGATAAAATGTCTCTTAATAAACTTTGAAGAATGCTAAGGTAACATTTATGGTAAATAAAGGAAAACATATCAAGCTTTTTCTATATAAACCATAACCTTGAGTAACCAAATAGTTGACAAAGGAGATTTTGGGGGGGAAATATTTCAATTAATATTTGAAAAGAGAATAGTATAATTAGAGTATCACTATTTTGCATATGGCTGCTAACATAGGAACACAGACAATGGAGGAAAATGCTAAATATCACCAGAAAGATACACTATTCAAAATAAAGACTGTGGAAAACTCTACAGAATAAATGACTGGTCCTTTCCATAAGTAAGTTTCATGGAAAGAGATATAGCGACAGAATTTTTAGATTATAAGATACTTAGAAGAGATTTAAACAATTTGCAATACTTGAATCTTATTTGAGACATACAGTTAAAAATGATACATTTGGTAATCAAAATCCTAACAAGCTATTTTGTGGACATTGATGAACTAATTTTTAAGTTTAGGCAGAGAAGCAAAAGACCCAGAAGAGCCAACACAATATTGAAGGAGAGCAAAGTTGGAGGACTGAGAGTTACTATAAAACTACAGTAGTCAAAACAATGTGGAACAAAGTACAGAGCCCTAAACAGACCCACATAAGTAAAGTCAAATGATCTTGGACAAAGGAGCAAAGGAATACAATGAAGAAAAGTTAGCCTTTACAACTGAATATCTACATACAAACGAAAGACAAAAAACACCCCCTAGAATCTAACAAAGACCTTACACCCTTCACAAAAATTAACTCAAAATGAGTCATAGACATAAATGTAAAATGCAAAAGTATAAAACTCCTAGAAGAAAACATGGAAGAAAATCTAGATGACATAGGGTATGAAGATGACCTTTTCAGATACAATACCAAAGGCATAATCTGTGAAAGAAATAATTGGTAAGCTAGACTTTATTAAAATAAAAAATGTTAAGAGAATAAGAAGACAAGCCCCAAACTGGGAGAAAATATTTACAAAAGATATCTAGTAAAGGACTGTTGTTTAAAATATAAAAAAATGACTCAAAACACAACAAGAAGGTAAACAAGTTGGTTAAAAATGGGCGCAAACCTTAATAGACACCTCACCAAAGAAGCTATATGAACAGGAAATAAACAAAAACATGTTCAACAAAATATGGCATCAGAGAAATGCAAATTAAAACAATAATAAGATACCACCACACACCTATTAGAATGGCCAGAACCCAGAACACTGGAAACACTGAATGCATTTGACTTTACTTATGTGGGGATGTGGAGCAACAGGGACTCTCACTCATTTCTGGTGGGAATACAGCCAGTATTTGTCAATTTCTTACAAAACTAAACATAATTTTTCCATACAATCCAGCAATCACATTCCTCGGTATTTACTCAAATGAACTGAAAACTAATGTCCACACAAAACGTATGTCCTGCACATGGATGTTTATAGCAGTTTTACTTATAATTCCCAAAACCTGGAAGCAATAAAGATAGCTTTCAGTAGCCAAATGTATAAAGAAGCTGGTACATCCGACAATGTACCAAACACTAAAAAGACACTAAAAAAAAACAACTACCAAGCCATGAAAAGACATGAAGGAACCTTAAGTGCATACTACTAATTGATAGAAGCCAATTTGAAAAGGCTACACACACTGTATCATTCCAACTACATGACATTCAGGAAAAGGCAGACTATGGGGAGAGTAAAAAATCAGTGGTTTCCGGAGGTTTGGGTGGAGAGGGATTAGTAGGTAGAGCACAGAGATTTTTAAGGGAGTAAAACTGTTTGATACTATAGTAGTTGATAGATGTCATTATACATTTGTCCAAACCCATAAAAGATCCAATGCCAAGAGTAACCCCTAACGTGAACTATGGACTTTGGGTGATGATGTGTCAATGTAGGTTCATCAACTGCATCAAAAGTACCACTGTCACTTGGTCTCAAATCTGGGAGGCAGGTTTGGAGAATATCCATGTCATCTTGCCAATGCCCAAGCCCAGCCTTGTTTGTAAATTCCCTTAATAAACTCAATGTAATGATGGAGTTGTCACCTTTCTTTGGTCTTTCAACCCCAGGAAATTTTATGTAACACTGGTTCATGATGATGATAGTATGGAGGCTGGAGGGGAGTGGGGATGAGGGGGACATGGGTATATAGGAATTCACTGTATACTTTCTGCTCAACTTTGCTACGAACCTAAAACTTCTCTAAAAAAATAAGTCTATTTAAAAGGGAAAGATGATACATTTGGGGATATTAGAATATTTATTGCATTTTTCATGATAGTACAGAATTACTGTTAATTATTTTACATTTGATAATGCTGTTTGCAGTTGCTTTTAAAAGCTAATGATAATTCTTTAATTGAGAAATGTAATATTTCTCTGGCTCTTAGTTGCACTGTAAAATACTCTGAAATATTCCCTTTCATATCCTATTTATATGAATGTAATTTACTTCTTTAGTTCCCAGAGCATACTTATGCATGAGTATATGAGGACATGCATATCTATATATGTCAGTATTTGATTGAAGTGTGTTTCATTCATTTCTTAATAAGATGACAAATGTACTGCTCATAGTATGTGACACAATCAAGGTGGTGAAAATGGTGGAAAATACGAATTTAAATAGCACACTTTATCAGTTAATAACTGTCTTCGGTTGTTTTTAAATATGGATTATTTTTCTAAAGATTCTTTTTACACTCCACAGGTTTCAGATGCCATCATTTTTATGTAAGATAAATACTTGTTTTACTTCAGTTCTCTGCTGCAATGGGCATTGAGACAGTGTCTGTTCATACTTTGGAGAAGTTATACCAGTATTCTAGGAAGAATGGGTTAAGCTGCTTCCATTTCTAAGTATCTGAAAATTGTGACACCTAACTATGAAGTGCCACACATTGTCAAATATAATTGCTCTTAAGAATTCAAAGGTACAAAGAAATCTCGTGTGTGTGTGTGAAGGAATTCGACTTCTCCATCTCTGACCAGAGGGACACCATACAAGGTTCTGGGATATTGTCCTGGCAGATGCCATTGTTTGTGTCTGCTTTAGTTAACATCCAGCCCAAAACAGTAACTCACTGTATGAATTCTTGCTTAGATATTTATTTTTCATATCTGAAAGTAAGGTGCTTTTTTGTTTTTTTAAATGATTATTAAAAACTAAGGTCAGCTGCAGCTGTCACTTGCTGCTATAACCATTCAACATATAAATCCCCTGGCTGATGTTTAGCTGTGACAATACCTCATTTTGAAAAATAAGGACACTGAGCTCTAACTTTTAACTAGGCTTCAGTGTCACAGGCACTAATAACACTTGTGATAAGAAAACCTCTTTTATCGTGTTAAGGCTCCCTAACCTCAATCAGTAGGTGAGAGAAAACCAAAATCCAGTGTTTATGTCAATCTATCTCTTTGTTCATGTGGCATCTAGACAGTGTGAGGAATGGAAATATTAGCCAATCCAAACTAAAATGTTAAAATTATGTCTGAGTTATTTTCTCCCAATCTAATAGTTCAAATGTTTAGTTTGAAATTAAGATAATAAAAACCTTCAACAAACCAGTAAGACATAAAATGGGAGCATCCAACAAGTATTGCCGAAGATGTGGAGAAAAGTGAACCCTCGTGTACTGTTGGTGGGAGTGCAGATTGGTACAGCCACTACAGAAAACAGTATGGAGGTTCCTCAAAAAATTAAAAATGAAACTGCCTTATGACCAGTGATTTCACTTCTGGGTGTATATCCAAAGAAACCCAAAACACTAATTTAAAAGACTATATGCACCCTTATATGCACTGTCCCATTATTTACCAATAGCCAAGTTATGGAAGCAACCCAAGTACCCATCAATAGACAAGTAGATAAAAAAGCTGTGGTACATATACACAACAGAATATTACTCAGCCATAAAAAAGAACAGAATCTGCCCAGCCGCGCATGGCTCAGCGGTTGAGCATCGACCTAGGATCCAGGCGATCAGGGTTTGATTCCCGGTCAGGGCACATGCCCGGGTTGCGGGCTGCGGCCGATCAATGACTCTCTCATCATTGATGTTTCTATCTCTCTCTCCCTCTCCTTTCCTCTCTCTGAAATCAAAGATATATTAAAAAAAAAAGAACAGAATCTTACCATTTGTGACAGCATGGGTGGACCTAGAGGTATTATGGTAAGTGAAATATGTCAGTCTGAGAAAGACAAATACCATATGATTTCACTTACATGTGGAACCTGAAGAGCAATATAAACAAACAAATAAAACAGACTCACAGTTACAGAGAACAAACTGATCGCTTCCAGAGGGGAGGGGTTTGGGGTACTGGGTGGAAAAGGTGAAGGGTTTGAGAAGTAGAGAATGGTAGTTACAAAATAGCCATGAGGATGTAAAGTACAGTATAGGAAATATAGTCAATAATATAGTAATAACTATGTATGGTGCCAGTTGGACACCGGAACTATCAGGGGAAACAATGTAAAGTATATGACTTGTCTAACCACTATGCTGTACACCAGAAACTAATACAAAATAATATTAGATGTAAACTATAACTTTTAAAAATTAAGTGTATAATTAATTAATTTTTAAAAAAATAAAAAGGGAGCGTCCACTTGAAAGGCAAACTTTCTCCACTGAGTGAACATAAAATTATGTTATTGAAACCCCAAAGAAGGAAATGTAATTTGAGCAAACGACAGGACTCTAGAACAAATGTTACTTACATACTCGAATTCATACAAATAATATTCATTGGTTGTCTAATATTTTTTAAATTTTCTGACCTAATTTTTTTGGCCTTTGCTCCTGCTTACCACTCTTCACTGCATACGAGGCAATTCGAAAGTATCTGTCCTTGGGATTCTCTGCCAGACACTTCCCCAGATAACCACTGTAGCCTACCTATCACCTTCCAAAAGCATTTAACTCCTTCTACAGCAGCTCCCATTCACCACCAGTTATTCTCTTTCTAGTGCTCTGTTTTATTTACGTAAAAGCACTGATAATCTTCACATATGATTTTTGCCTATTACCTATATACTTTATGTCTATCAGCACAAAATGTGCAATTCAGGACAGCAAGGGCCCAGTCAATTTGGTGCACCTCTCCTAAATCAGACCCCTTCCCTCTGAAAGGCAAATAATAAATGCCAGGTAAATATTTGTTAAATAAAATAACTTATAAACATAGTGCAGGAGACTTACTGAAGGTCACATAACAGAATGTAAGATTTTTAACTTTGCCAAAGAAAAATTAAAGTTACAGCTGACGGCTCTTGGAAAATAGGGATGAGGGAGGAGATTGAGGGAATTACAGGGCCAACAACAAAGTCTCTTTAAAGAGGGCACCGAGGAGGCAGGGCTTCTGAATGGTGGGATGAAGAGCCCAGCAAAATCTCTCTCCAAAAAAGCAGTGCTACAATTGGACAAAATTGACCAAAACAACCATTTCAGTACTCTGGAGATTAACAAGAGGCATATAAAAAAAAAAAAAATGGAGATGAGTGGATTCCAGAAAAACTACCAAACCTGAGGCAAGAACAGCAGGAGTTTATTGAGCTTTAGCTTGGGGGCTGCTTTCACTGGCCCCATTCCTTACCCCAGCAGCTTGCTAAGTGGGAACCAGCTGTTTCCCTGCTAGAGGGCATTGACTTCATTTAGATCAGAGTGTAGAAAAATCCCAAACTCCTGGACACTGTCCAAAACAGTAGCAGTCCTGGTGGCAAGCAAATGGGGAGACTAAAATCACAGCCAGCATGAGGTAATTCTGGTTGAGAGGCAGTAGACTGCCAGATTAGCCAAAAATTTAACAAGGATCTTGGAATGAGACAATATTACTTGTCCCCGATAAGCTCCCACACATCTCTAGCCACCTGGGCCCGATATGCAAAATTGTACAGACTCTCAGGACAGACTAGAGAAGGGCCTGCCTATCCAAATATCACTATTTGGATCATGAGGGTTTATGTAATCCTGGAGAAAATACAAGGGGACCAGCAGGAAGTAAAAAGCCAGGGTCGATTTATAAAGTGCCAAAACTCTGGCTGTGTTCACACAGCCAACCCACACAGTATGTAAGCAAATGAGTGTGTCCATGTTCCAATCAAGTTTTGTTTACAGAAAAAGGTGGTTGGTTGGGCCAGATTTGGCCCATAGGCCATTACTTGCTGATCATTGCTCTAAAAAATGTAAGCTAACCCACTCTGGCATAAAACAGATCACTGGTCATTGTAATGAGGGGGGACAATAAAAGAGCATGAGGAAACGTTTGTGGGTGATAGAAATAGTATTTATACTGATTGTGATGATTGTTTCACAGGTGCAAACATTAAAATCTAATAAATTGTGAATTTTAAATATGTGTAGCTAATTACATGTCAATTATACCCAAAGTTATTAAAAATCAATTAATACTTTTTGCCACATTAACAGAATAAATTAGAACTATATGACCACATCGACAGATGCATAAAAAGTCTATTTTTTTCAAATTTGACACTTCCTCATTATATATGACACCCAACAAAATGCTTCACACATAGTATATTCAGTAAAAGTAGTTATTATTATGGGAGACAGGAGCATAAGTGAAAAGTATAATGGAAATAACACTGGCTTTTAAAACAGGTAGGCTATTGTTCAAGTCCAAACTAAGCTATTTACTAACTGTATAAATTAGTGCCAATAACAGTCACCTTACTGCCCTGTATAGCTTACATACTGCCACTGGAATAGCTTACATAAAGTATATTGTAGAACTCCTGACTTTCAGTGTGTAACCATTACTATTGTTACGGTTTTCTAAATTTAATATAGTGCTTTTAAATCCATACAAATCCTGGCATGCTGTGTCCAGTAGACCCATCAATAGTTAATAATGAGTTAGCTGCATTGTGAAACTGTTTATTATGTCAATTGGCAAACATGCCCTAAAGTAGAGAGAATAGATAATGAATTCTCATGTAGTCAAAACAGCTTCCAGAGTAATCAATCATTCTTGTCATTCTTTATCATCTATCCTCTCTTTTTTGGCTGGCATATGTCAAAATAAATTCCAGACATCATATAATTTTACCAGTAAATACTTAACTATGTCTGCGACAGATTTTTTTAATTAAAGACTTTTAAACATTAGGACCTTGTATTACTTTACTAGAGCAGCCATAACAAAGTACCACAGACTGGGTGGCTTCAACAACAGGAATTTTCTCACAGTTCTGGAAACTATGTGTTGAAGTTCAAGGTGTTGGCAGTTGGTTTCTTCTGAGGCCTGTCCACTTGGCCAACTTGATGGCCATCTTCCCATGTCTTCACTGGACTTTCCTCTGTATGTGTCTGTGTCTGTGTCTCTTTTCACAAGGACATGAGTCATATTGGAATTAGGCTCACCCTTATGACCTCATCTTACCTTAATGACTTCTTTAAAGGCCCTATCTCCAAATACAGTCGAATTCTGAGGTACCAGAGGTTAGGACTTCAACATATGAATTTTGGGAGGACACAGTTCAGCACATAAGAGACCTATATAATGAGAAAGAATTGTGATGGCTGTGGAAATGCATAACTCCAATCTCCCTTTACAAATCTCCTACAATGAACTACACCATTTGATGGCAACCTCCAGCTGCTACACTTTGAGATGTGTTGCAATGTTTACACCAAAGCCACTCTCTCTGTGTTGCTCCCTGCCAACGACTGGACACAGCAGAGAAACTACAGCTAGCTAATTTTGCCCTAGGAGCCACTATAATGGGCAATAATTGCTCTGGGTCTCTTCAATGTCGTGGTTGAGACTTTCTCAGAGCCGTACCACAGTATGAGGCCCCTCCTACCCCTTCCTTCCTTTCCTCTTCCCTTCCTTCCTTCCTTCCTTCCTTCCTTCCTTTCCTTCCTCCTTCCTTCCCTCCCTCCCTCCCTCCCTTCCTTCCCTTTTCTTTTCTCACAAGTATAAGACCTGCATCATGGTCTAAAACCTCTCCCTACCTACTGCTGCTCTCACTCCCCATTTTACTGTCTCGGTATTTCCCCTAATAAATCTTGTACATTTCTACCTCTATCTTGATGTCTGCTTCTTGAACACAATAAGCATACTGATAGTAAATGCTGAAATCTATAAAAAAGCAATTAAGTGAATGATTGTCGATGTTGGGAATCAGGTTTTTCACTGTTGGAATGGGATATTTTAGATAAGCACGAGCAGGAGGTGGTCCATATGGTAATGGATTAAAGCTGGAAACAAAATGAATTCATATTTATCTTAATGTACATACAGGTAGTTACATATAAAATATTTATAAATAAATAAATATACACACACACACACACGCACACGCGCACACACACACACACACACAAACACATTTCCTTGCTTTGTCAGCTGAGAAGGCCCAGACAAACAATACTTCGGTAACAATAAGCATAGCTATCACTCAGATGTTCCTTTCTAATGCCATTCTTCAATAAAACGAGCCAGGGCTCCTTGAAGGAATGGTTGACCCTAGTACTGGGGCAGGCTATCTACAAGATGAAATTGGAGCATATTATAATGTTAGAAAGTAAGAAAGTACTAAACAAATCAATAAAACACAAAGTGCCCAAACACACAATGATGTGGGTATGTCAAAGGGACATAAGAGCCAACAAAATGGCTCCCAATGACCAAAGCTGGAATAATTTGAGCAAAAAATAATAATGCTGTATTGGGTTATAATGCAAGGTAAGAAATAAAACTGACAACCACAACTTTAGCCAGATGATCAAAGTGAGCATTAAGAGTGATAAGTCATCTAGATATGGTATGATAAAAATAACACTTTACCTCTCTGCGACTGTGCTCTCAAAAACTCATAACCCCAGTCTAATCGTAAGAAAAACACCAGACCAACCCCAATGACAGACAATCTACAAAACACCTGACTGATACTCCTCAAAATTGTCAAGGTTATCAAAAAAAAATCTAAGAAAACTGTCACAGCCAGGAGGATAGTAAACTTAAGAACTAAATATAACGTGGTGCCCTGGATGGTACCGTGGTACAGAAAAAGAACATTAGGCAAAAACTAAAGAAATCTAAATAAAATATGAACTTTAAATAATGTATTAATATTAGTTCATTAGTTAGTATTGGTCCATACCATTTTAAGCTGTCAGTAATACAGGAAACAAGGTACAGAATATGTGGACACTTTATACTATTTCATAATTTTTCGGTAAATCTAAAATTGCTATAAAATAAAAAGTTAAAATAAAAAAAATCTATAAGACAAAATGCCATGTGGATTATGATTGCAATAACTAATATTTATTTAGCACTTTCCAGGCTACAAACCACTCTACTGCATTAACTCGTTGAATGACAAATCCATTACCTTCCAGGATTTTATGATGAGATCATGTTATGAAGCCTGTCTAAAAAGCACATGAATAAAACATATAACTGTCATTATTTCAATAAAATCATGTTCTCACAAAAAAAGAAGATGAATCATAAAGGACCTGAAGTTACCAGCACAGCTTTTAATTTCTGGCAAATTTCACATCTTTGCTCGTTGTGTCAAACCTGTTCTGGGCATATTGGGCTTCTATTTTGCAGATCTCCAGTGATTTTTAACAGCAGTTGTGAATACTTAATGAAATTCATCATGCATTTGCAACAAACTGTTCACCTTTCCCAACCCCAGAGAGAAATGTGGAAGTGGAAGAAAAGAAGCTAGTGATGAATTGTATCCCTCCTCACCAGAGCAGGAGGGAATAACTGACAGGACAGGTGCCTGCCAGGGATCCAGCCAGCAGCACTCGGTGTTTCAGAGCTGCTGCTCTCCATATGCCTCCTTTGCTCATCCGCCCTCCAACATCACTCTCCCTGTCATGCCACTTCACTTCTTTCCTTCCCTCTGCTCAAGTGTCACTTTCCCCTTTCCTCTTCATTGCTTTAGGCCAATCGGGAAAACTCAGGAAAATCTCCAAATCCTACTGATGCAAAGGATTGGTGGCTAACTGTAAATTAAAGTATTAAAATACACAGACCTGATCCCACAAATACCCTAAAGCACAGCCTCACATTTACCAAACTTCTCATTTCCTTATTTCATTTTCCTTTGGAGATACAAGAATCAGGCAGAAACCAAATACAGGGGCAATATCAATGTATGGGATGACCTCCCACCCAAAATGCAATTAAGCATTTTGATGGCCTATAAGACAAATGATAGTATGTCTTTTGACTATAAGTCATCATAAAGCCATAATCTGTAAACTGAAAAGAAAATCCTCACACAAAACACAAATACCCTTGATCATTAGACAACAAGATTCAAAGCGAAAAGGCCAAGTAAAGGCTCTGACACATGCTGCCATGTGACCTGAGGCTCTCAGGGGCTCAGTGTCCTTATTTGTAAAATGGGGATATTAACAGCAGCATCTCAGGGGACTGTGAAATGTAAAGGCAATGATGTGTTTATTTAATGAATATTAGGGGAGGAAAAAATCTATTTGGGATGAAAGTAGCATATGCTACATCGACTCCGGCTGCCAGGTTCACATTGTATAAAATAGCAAAAATTCATCTTGATCTCAGGATGGGACATGTTAAATTTTCATTTCAGGTATGATTTTGAAATAAATATCAAATATTAGTTTCAATAAATTCTATAACCTGGTATTCATAAATATAGGCATAAACATATAATATATCACAAATATCTAGTCTTAAATCTGGTACATCTGTTTGGAAAGACAAACACTAATGAAATATGTATATGATTTAGAAGTTGAAATTATCAGTGTTCAGCCAATTCTATGAAAGCAAATCACTTATTTTTAATCCTTTTAAATCAATGACTTAGCAATATTCTTTACATATAAGTTTTCTATATGTATTTAATAAATGAATGAATGATAAATATATTAAAAATTTACATGATATTTAGAGAGGACAACTAGTAAATATACATAGTATATAAATGGAATAATATGAACATTTATGTTTCCTATGTGAGAAAAAATTTAACCTATGCTGCCCATATCAAAACAGTTCCTTGGGTACCTCTGCTAGTTGCATTTGGGTGGCCACCCCACTGCCATCATCACCACCACGGAAAAATCAGAACAAGACCCTTGCCACACCTCAAAGCATCTGCTATGAATTCTACTTCGGAGTTCAAATTACTCCAAGTTGTGTGTGCCCATTAAGCCTACACAATTCAGAGGTGGGCAAAAACAATAATCAAAATTGCTGTAGATCTCCCTGGCCAGTGTGGCTCAGTTGGTTGGCTGGAGCATCGTTTGTGCACCAGGAGGTTTCAGGTTCAATTCCTGGTCAGGACACATATCTAGGTTGCAGGTTCAATCCCCTATCAGGGAGCTTACGGGAAGCAACCAATAAATGTTTCTCTCTCTCCCTCTTCCTACCTCTCTAAAAAAAAAAAAAAAAAAAAATCAATATTCTCTCTGTAAAAAAAGAAAAATTGTTGTACATCTGTTCTTTTCTCAAGGAATTATAAAGTTTGGAAGAGCAAGAGTATGAATACCAGGATTAGGTAGGATGTTTACAAAAAAGTAAGAAAGGGGAACATAGAATTTAAGATAATATGCTAGCTTCCTTTACTCTATTTGTACACATTAGATATTAACCTAAAAGCTTTTTTGATGCTTAACCTCAGAGGAGTAAAGCAATATTTTCATACCCCTTGGATTCAGAGTGGAATCTCACAGAGGAAGGAACTGAATATTGTATCAGCAACTCATATCCTTTCTCAGAAATAACAGAGAAAACTCTTTTCCTATATTTAATTGGCATGATGAGAAAACTTTGGCATGTATTTCTCTTTCATTTTTTTCTGATATTATGGGATAAAAATTCAGATTATAACATGTCCTTGTGATAAAACTGTGTCCCTCCTGATTGTTCTTCAACGTGCACGTAGTTAAGGGACACTCCGTACATCAGCAAACAAGATGATTCTGACACTGTGTCTAGCTCATTAATACAGAAACAATTAATTAGGCAGAATTTGTCACCACTCAGGAAACAATCAAACTTCACAGCATTCACTAAACCACAAGTCACCTGAAGCATAATATTTACAACTCAGCTCAGGGGCACACCTTCATGAATATGTGGAACTGAAAACTACAAAGAACCAACTGGTTCACTGAGAAGCCTTCAGCCAGTCAATGAAACGAGAGCTGGAAAAGAGGTCACAATAAAAGTCACTGTAAAGCAGAGTTCCAAATTCCATGGGGATGAGGCTTTTTGACCTGCTACCAACAAAGATTGAAATGTTATTCTTTTCCCCCACATTTTCATGTAAATTTAATTTTTATGAAATTGTTGACTTGCTAACCCTGGAGAATAGATCTCTCTATTAATCCACAGAATGAGTCTTAATGGTGAACTCTTCAAAGAAGCACTTTCATTCCCTTAACCTTTCCTTCCATTCAAAATACTACATTGTGCCCTTCTTGAATATATTTGCTGGATAGAAAATGAAGAGAAATATGAATGTTTTATACTTGCTCCCTTACCCCCAAAGTAATGTGTATGATCCTTAAAAACTAAATAATTACTCCCTGGACATGTCATGAAAACAACAGCAAATCTAAAAGTCTAATTTTTTCTCATAAAATAAAAGCAAAGAAACTACCCAAAAAATGCAGAGATTGGCAGAAAACAAAGAATCAAAGGTTACTGAAAGAGTTATAATGTAAGAATGCCTTGAGCTTGGCTCGGTTATTTCTCACTTCTAGAAAATTTAATGTTATGTTTTTAAAATGTTCCTTGAGTTTTCAAAATGTCATGGAAGGCAGTAACTGCTTTAAGTTCTCATTAAAGTTTCTTTAATTCATGGACTTATGAAAGAAACTAATTTCTTCTATCAGTTATGTTGAACCAACTCTTCCACTGAGAACAACTGTAATAGCTAGATAAATTTTTAAAATCTGTTTGAAAGCATCAGAGAGCTATCCAATCAGTGAGGACTCGAAGGGTCAAGAACCCAGGGAGAAAAGAAGAGCAGAAAAGTGAACTTGACATTTAGAAATACTTTTGCCCATAAGGCATTTTCTAATTCCCAAGCAGTGGCAGAAAAACCTAGCAAAAAAGTGGTGGCTACAAATCTTAGTTTGGGTTTTTCTAGAAACAGATCCTGAAACAAAGATCTTAGTACAAGTAGTTCATTTGGGATATGCAAGGAACATCAAAAGGGACATGGGAAATGATGTAGGGAAGGGAAGCAATCAATAAGGATACCTTAGTAAGCTAGATACAGAAGACAGCTGTAACTTAACCCTGGATTAACTCTGGGAAATGTTGTAAAGCACAAACCTCAGACATATCCCATTCAAGGCTTTACGGGGCTGGGGTTTTTGCACACCCTTTCTCATCTGGCACTGGTTAAGGGATATTCCTGAGGGAGTTAATTAAGAGCATTTCTAGCCTTTCATGGGTATGACAGAGTAGCCTTCCAGAATAAGTGATGAAGCATGAAGATATAGATACTGGCAGCTTTCACTTACCTAGAATACACAGATATGGTAAGCTCTGGGGTATCTGAGAAGGTACTGACAGTAGCTGCTGCAGTCTGCCCCTGTAGTACTCAAAATAACCCACGCCCAAGCTAAGGTTGCTCTATCCTGTCACCTTCTCCTCAAGGTCAAATGTTTTGAAAAATTAACATCCACAGGAGTTTTAGTGAAACAAGAGACATGTCTCATTACAGTTCATCCAAAGGTTGCAACTAATATTCACTATCTGTATCTTCTACCATTCAATCAAGAGTTATCTTATAATTGGTCAGTACTTCTGATAATCTGGGATAAAATACATCTTTAGCCTTGAAGGCTCTGAGTGCTTGGTTACTGTGCTCTTATTAGGTCATGTTTTTTGCTACTCTCCATTTGTGGTAAATTACTAGATATGAAATCACTATAAATCTCCTCATGATAATAATGATCAATTAACACTGACAGTGTAATAACTTCTCCAATGCTTTCTGTACTCTTTCATTACAGCGCAGAATGACTAGTGTAGAGCTTTAAATTTAGCCTGGTGGAAGTGTCTCTCCTGAGAACTGAAACACAAATTCCTCAAGGGGGTCGTTGGGAGTACAGTGAAGGGACCACTGGTACTCTTGGTTCTTAGACCCTAGGGGTGCACATGTCACTTTCAGGGATTCTGTGCAGTCACCAATATTTTCATAATATTAAGATGCTATTTGCATTTATCACTGTGTTGGCAGTTGCACAAGTGTGTAAGCGATTGGTGCTATTGCTTGGTTAAATTTATGGTAGTTCCCCATAACTTTTCATAATCTCTCTGATATTTTCAGGACTCAGGCTAGGTAAGCAAATGGAAATATGATAAGGACCACCAACCCTACGCCTTTAAGTCTATAGGGTGACACCAAATCTGTCATTTCTCTCAAGATGCATTATGGCTTCTCATTTAGTCTTTTCACCAGAAAAGAATTTTATGGGTTTCCACTTGTTTTTCCCAAACATTTTGGTTCTTTCTCCATAAGTCAGCTAACAAATGTAATAATTCTGCCAAATTATAAGCATATGTATCCTCATTATGTAATGAGGGACTGGAGAATTCACAAGAGTACACTGAGGAGCCATTGGATTCACAGTGAGGCAGACTGGGGTGAGGACTCCATGTATCACCTGACCTTCATATTATCCTCACTATAAGGGCGTTTTTTAGTGTCTTGGGGTTAGAGTAATCTCAGACCCTCAGACGAGGACTTGAGCACAAGTGATTTATTTGGAAGTGAAAGAAACACTGATATGGAGGAAGTGATACAGAGGAGGGAAGGCAACCACTAAAATATACATTATTAAACTAGTTAATCCCATAAGAGAAACTCAGGGTGCAAAAGTGGTGCAAAATACATGTTCCAGGATTATCCCAACCAGGAGTGGGGAAAACCATTAAGAAGTATACACCCATAGCTGCCAGTCAATGTTAAGGGCTGCTTTCAGGGATTTTTAATTCCTGATCATTTTTGGAACTACCACATGAGCAGCATTCCAGAAAAATCCATCAGGCACATATATGCACATGTAGTAAGTCTGACAGACACAAGTAAAGCTCAGACAACATCAACTACAGAATCTGAGGAAACTAGAAGAGATTTCCACATTTTCAGGGAACTGGAAAATTCAATACACACCAAGGAATAAATCTTCAAATCAGCTAGAGAAAAGACACACATCACCCTTAAAGGAACAACAGTAAGGTTGACGGTTAACACTTGAATAGAACCTATGAAAGCCAGAGGTCAATGGAATGGTATCATCAAAGTGCTGAGGAAAAAAGTAGTTAATCTATATATCTATACCTAGGAGCAAACATCCTTCAAAACAGAAGTGAAATGAAAAGAGTTCCAGATAAACAAAACTGAGAGAATATGTTACCAGCAGATAAAATATTTTTAAGTACTTAAAGTACTATATGTTCAGAAACCATTAATAAGACTATTAAATATAATCTAAAATATATAGGCAATTCAATTGAATATAAATGTACTAAGTACTTCCTAAAAGAAAGTTTATGAGACTGGGTAAAATAAAACAAAGCCGAGCAATAATATATGCTGCCTTAAATATAAGGCTAAAGATAGGTTCATAAGAAAAAAAATGAAAAAAATATATACAATACAAATATTGCCTCAAACTGTACATACAGCTATACCAACAGGGGGGGAAATTCAATTTCAAGACAAGAAGATTATTACAGAACAAAAATAAAATATTTCATTGTGATTATATAATCCATCCATCAGAAAGAGTTATGTACCTCATAAAACAGTATATAAAACACAAGCAAAGTAGTAGATTGGCTCTCAGTAATACATAAAATAAGAAGCCAATAATATAAGTAAGGATAGAGAAGTTTTGAAGAAAAAAATTCTAAATTTTGATCCCATCAACATATATAACGCATCCTCAACTGGAGGACACACATTTTTCCTAAGATGATGTGGAGCATTTTTTAAAATTGATAATGTACTAAGCCATAAAGCAAAAATCTCAACAAGTTTACAAGCAATGAAATAATTTCATGTGTATCTCTGACCAAGTGAAATTAAGTTAGAAACCAATAACAATAATATAACTAGAAAATCCCCCAATATTTAAGTCAAAGTTAATATTGCAATGTAATTTTTTAAATCAGCTATATCTTTAAATAAAAAATATATTAAACATAAATCACAATGAATCTTCAGGGACACATTTAAAGATTTAGAACAGACTTTATAACCTTGAAGATATATTTAGAAAAAAAAATGAATGCTGATACTCCATGATCTAAGTATTCATCTCAGTAAGTTACTCGATGAAAATAAAAGGGAATAGTAAAAAACAATATAAGAAATTAATAATATACAAAGAAAAGCATACATTAGAGAAAGATTTAAAAACTGAGTTTAAAAAATAATAATTTAATAATGGGAAGATTTTTGAAGACAGAAACAGTAGGACAAAATCCAAACAATCAGGAATGAAAAATATAAAAAATGTGTAACAACAAGAACAACTGTAAATAAATTTAGGTAAAATTAACAGATTGCTAATGAAATACAATTTAGGAAAGTTGACACAACAAGAAATAGACAATCTGAATATTCCTATACCTATTAAGAAATGCAGCTCTAATGAAAATCTTCAGAAAAAAAATTTAGGCTGAAATGATTTCATATTAGAATGACATTGCAAAAGGCAAGTTTTCTTTAAGTAGAAGTACTGATAAATTATATTGAAATAAAGAAGGAATTCTCATCAGAAGAGACTAGGAGAGTAAAGATGTGTGCCACACAGTAAGACAATATATTCACAATGTATCAGGTAAATGAGAAGCCCATATGCAAAATATATGAAGAATTTATACCAATCTCTATGTAAAACACAAAAAAACAAAATAAATGACCAAGAATCTTTTGCAGCTTCTTCTCAAAAAAGGATAACTCGTTGTCAATAACATATGAGAAAGTATTGAGTCTCCCAAATCCCCAGGAAAATGTAAACTAATTTCACAATGGTTTACAACTGCTTATCACCAACATCAATATGACTGAAATTAAAGACTGAAAACATCAAGCCCTGGCAAGGATGAGGAGAATCTGGAACTCTCATCATTTCCACTCTGGGAAACTGTTTGGTACTCTCTACTAAAGATGGACATGTACATACCGTATCACCCCCTCCCCAACCATCACAAATCTAAATAGAAACCCAATAAAAATGTATACATTGATTGGCTGAAAGGATTGCATAACTTCAATACGGTAGCATTATTTGAATAGCTGCAAACCAGAAACAATCCAAATGTCAATAAAGATTAGTGGAATTCATATAAATAAATAACTACTTTTGATGCAACAGAGTGGAACAACAGCCACACACATAACTCTGGGTGAAAAAAAACTAACATAAAATAATACATAGTGTATGAGTCCATTCAGGCAAAACTAATCTACAGTGGAAAAAGTGGCTTCCTTTGGAGGAAGTGGGCAATAAAATGGCAAGGACACAGAAGGACATTTGTGAAAATTCTTCAAGGCCTGTACTTATTTGTGTACTTTTCTGTATGTACATTATAATTTGATTTAAATTATTTTTAAAAACAGATTAAAATAATGGGAATTATAATGCGAAAGGTAACGCATGTCAAAATTAATCACAAAAGAAAACAAAGCATAATTAGTGTTAGGACTTTGTACTAGAAACAAAATCTAATTTTCTTGACTTGTTCTTTATTTAAATAAAGTTTTAAAAATTCTTTGAAAAATCAAATTATTATAAAATACTACATATTAAATGGAAAAGGAATAAATTAGAGTATTAATTCAATATATCCGCAGGGTATTGTGGATTAAGTGAGAAAAATCACAATTATAGAATTTTACTATTAAAAATAGAACGTTTGCATGCTTGATGGACTATATATTTGCATTAATGAACTTAAAACTAGTTCGGCTTATCACCAACTGGAAGTACCAACAGCTCCTCAAATAACTTTAACCCCAATTAAATGTCTTATCTTTTCCCCAAAGCTGCTTATGCTTCCCTGTTCCTGGTTGCTATAAATGACAGTCTAGTGTCCTAATAATTTACATTTAAAACCTCAGTGCTATCCTTGATACTGCCCTCTCTCTTCTGTTGATCCTTTTGCCTTATTAGCTTTCACATCTATCACAACCTTTACATTCCAGTGACCAACCTCTCATTGAAGCCCACAATTTCTCCCCAAGTATTGCAAATAGTCTTTTCACTTCTAACCTCTTGATGTCAATCAGGACTATGCAAGTGAGTAGTAGTCTTGCACAGTCTTTTTTTGTGGGCAGCACTAACCATTTTATTCTTCATTTCAAAATTTTAACTGACTTCCTATTACTTAAAGAATAAACTCCAGCATCCTTAGTTTGACTTCCACGGCCATCGAATCTAGTCGTCACCTAGTTTCCAACAAGCATGTTATATTTATATTCCAGGAATGCAACAGTAACTGCATTCACCTCACTTTTTGGCCTGTTTCTTTGACTATACTACTCTCATTGTCGTGGATGATTTTTTCCCCATTTTCCCACATTTCTAAATCCTCTACAGTTAAAACTCAATTTGTCATGAAGGGTGTTGCTACTGAGTGAGGTCATGAAAACTGTAGAGTAAGAACTTAAATGGTTTTTAAAATTCATCAGGTTTTAGAATCACCTGAGGAGCCATTAAAACTAACCAGTACTGGGGTGGTACCTGCAGATGCTAACAGCACAGCTAGAGTTACTGAAGTCTATGAATCTTAAAAGAAAGTCATTTTTATAAACATAGGCAGATCTCCAGTTTCCACCTAAGATGTAGAAAGCCGGTAAGAATGTCACTCCCACCCTAATGATGGAGAAAAACCAGGATAATGCACAAAATTATGTCTCTTGGATACATCAAAAAGCTGAGGTAATAAAACCACCAACTACTCTGACATCAAAGGAAAGGCAGGGCAAGAGCTGCGACAGGAGGAGATCGTCACACAAGAGGATGAAAAGAATTCGATTACATTTTTAGTGAATTAGTGGCTGTGAAAGTCCCATGTGAGTGAGTGTAACAGAACAGAAACCCTATGAGTCTCAGACACCGGGCACTTTGCACCGGGCACAGAGACTCTTCTCCATGGACTCCACTTGCCAGGTACGTAGGACTCAACACGAGCATAGGAAATCTCTAAGTCAAAGGGAGGGGGCAGAAGGAAGGCTGGAGAAAGCCTCCCTCGCTGTTGCAGGCCAGGAGGAGGGAAGTAGCAGCCTCAGGAGGAAAGCACAAAGTATCACCTGGTGCTTAGTACTCTAAATAATAAAAGGGGTAAGCCACGGGGGAAAGGGCAGCAAATCCTGTGCCTGAGGACAGTGTAAAGGAGCCACTGTGGCTGGAGAAAGTGGAGGAAGGGAACAGGAAAATCGTATCATTCCCTTGGAGAAAGATCAGGAAACCATCCTGGACAGAGCTCATTAGATGTTCCCTAACACAGGGCAGTGACAGGATGCTTGAGAGACTCCACCCCTGAGAACCAGGGACTCAGGGTCTGAGTAAAACTAAGGCTGGACCAGGGAAACAGATATATTCCCTTGTCTCTCAAAACAGGCTAGCATGCACAAAAAACAGTCAAGCAATTTGCCACTCAGAAGCAAAAACATGGAAATATCCCTCTCTGAGGGTGTCTGATATATCTATGCAACACTTTGAAGTGGTGTGACATCAATTATTTAGGCAACTAATTAAATAACAAAATAATGATGCACATCACACTATTTCATATAGATAGGTAGATGATAGATAGATGATGATGATGATAGATGATTGATGGATAGATGATAGATGATAGATAGATGATAGATAGATAGATAGATGATAGATAGATAGATAGATAGATAGATAGATAGATAGATAGATAGATTGATAGATAGATGATAGATAGATAGATGATAGATAGATAGATAGATAGATAGATAGATAGATAGATAGATAGATAGATAGATAGATAGATGATAGATAGATAGATAGATAGATATAGATAGATGAGAGAGAGAGAGAGAGAGAGAGAGAGAGAGAGAGAGAGAGAGATGATAGATAATTTGTACCATAGAAAATATCTTAGAAGCAAACTCAGGAAGCATAAACGCTGAATACTTCAGGAAATGACTTTTGGGGAGAGGTGAGTAAGAAGCTTTAAGCTTTAACTCATTATTTTGTTCATTATGACAATTTTTTAATTATTTTAATAAAGTTCAACTATTTCATAAAAGCTAAAATTATTATATTGATGTTGGTAAAGATACAGGAAAGCTACTACTCTCAAGAATTACAAATAAATTTTTAAATTAATATAACCTTTTTGGAAAACATTTTGATGATCACATCGAGGATGCTAAAAATGCCCATTTTTCTCTTTTTTAGCATAAATTTTAACCATGGACCTATATCCTAAGAAAATAATCCAAAATGTGAAAATAATTATATGTGTAAATATATTTCACAAAGTACTCTGCTGAATTTTTTTAATTTATCTACAATTTTCAACTTAGAATAATTCAATTTTTATGGTACCACCACTTTATGGACATGATATAATCATTAGAAATGATTGTTGTGAAGAATACACAACCACCTGAACAAAGAATGTAATATGATTGCTAATTGCAAAGTGAAGATTAAAAGAGACAATGCTGCAAAATTGTGCATAGGCAAAGGAGCACGCCTACTAAATTTGTGTCCTGGAAAATTTACCACCCCATGCTTCAGTATTCATACCTATAAAATGAATGCAATAATACATATATCACAGATTTTTCACTAGAACTGAGTGAAAAATAACTGGAGTACACACATTAGCTTACTGCTCAATAAATATTACTTATTAGTATTATCCAATAATATGCAAATGGAATTTTAAATAGACAAATGTGCAGATATGAGATTGAAAGGAGACAAATTAATAAATATATATATTCTTTGCTGATGTCATTGGAATTGTTTTCCTTTTCTGCATTTTCTAGTTTTTTCATAGTGTGAATCATTGTGTCACCTTCACAATCTGAAAAAGTAATTATATTGAATTACATGATCTTTCTTCATAATTGAAAATTTTCTGCTTAGGACAAATCTGCTCAATCTGAAACTATTGTCCATATTTGGAACTTTCCTTCACTGTCCTATCAAATGCCTAATTTGGGGAGGAATAAAAATGTTTCCTATATTCTGCTTACACTTGAACTTTAGTTTCCTATAAAAGCGATTCTCTTAGAGAAAATTCTCTTCTGCTGGAATACTTAAAGCTTCTAGAAAAAAAGTTCAAACTTCATTTGGTAAAAAAAAACAATGCTCCAATAGTCTTGAAATTGATCGAAAGACTCCATCAAGTGCAGCGCTGGGCCCTGGTCCTAAGTGAGGGTTTTAGCTCATTTTGGAACCAAAGATTTGTGAGGCCACAAGACAAATCCCTGACACACGTGTGACTGATAACACTGCCCTAGATCTAAGAAGTGTGACTTTATTCAAATACATCCCTGGACGGCTGACAACGCCCAAATCCATGCCATTCCAAATGAGAGCATGAAGAAGCAATTTCCAGGTGAACTGAAGAAGAAAATCATATGTTTGCACCGAGGGAGGTAGCAAATTTATGAAAACAATATGGGTGAAATGACAGGTTTGTGGGATGATCTTGGTGCATCTGCATGCGAACGCTCACTCAGCAGGAACTGTGAGGACAAAGTGAGGAGAGAAAAATAAAAATTCAATTCTTACCCATAAAGCTGAAACTGTTGTAAATAATAATTTGGAATAAAGGGTGTGTGTGTGTGTGCGTGCGTGTGTGTGTGCATATACAATTTCCCCCCAGAGAGAAATTAAGGAGAAAAAATTACTTTGCTTTTATTTGAGTTCAAAATTAACACTGAAGAAAGTATTGCTAATCATGTGTTACTGCAGCTTTGAAAAAGCACCTATAAAAGTCTTATGTGTTGACAATTAAAATACTCAAGAAATTTCATCAAACGAATTACTAGTTTTTACAAAATTTAAATACTAATAACAATAAAATAAAAATAATAATGAAGGTAATAATAAAAAAGTAAAATAATAATATATTCTAATGTATAGGCAGTTTGTCTCTTTGGATCCTTCTTATACATGGGCATTCAAAAAAGTAGGTTTCGAATAAAAATAAAGCTATCCTATCTACAATTTTTGTCAATGCTGTTTTCTTGTCCACTGCTACCCTCCTCTCCTTCCTTAAAATATCATTATTCTATAGATGTGCCCCATAGGTTAAATCTTTTAATGGTACTACAGCATTTCTTATGGCTAAATTTTTGCAACTGTGGTTCCATTTTATAGCAAGAACTTACTCTAGCTTTTCTACACAGACATTCCACCCAGTAGTGCTAAATTACAGGAGAGTATTTGGTCCTGTAATCTTACGTAAATTGTAGTTCAGTTAAGTTGACATTATGCACTATGTATGAAGGAGAAGGAAACACATCCTGTCATAACCTGCGGTACCATTTTAAGGACAATTTAGCAGTAACTTAAAAACCAGTACTAAAAAGTACTAGCAGTTTGGCCTCTTTGGCCTTGTGGTTCAATATCTATTCATTTATACAAAGGTCCACATAATGTACAGAGATGGGTATAAGGAGGTTCACAGTAGGTGTGGTCAACACAATGACCCATTGGAGGTATTCCAAATGCGTATTCACTGAGAAGCAGATAAACATTATTCTACAAATTGTTCTGTGAAAAATGATGCAGTCATTAAGAATAACAGGCTTATGGGCCTGACATTGAAGAGTATTTAAGATTTAACCTAAGAAAAGCAAATTGGGTGGTAAAATATGAACATTGTCATGCAGTTGAGTAAAATAGCTGTATCATTATATATTTATTTTTGTGCAAGTTTAAATGCATTAAAAAATGTCAGGGCCCAGCCAGGCGTGGCTCAGCGGTTGGGCGTCGACCTAGGATCCAGGCGATCGGAGTTTGATTCCCGGTCAGGGCACATGCCTGGGTTGCGGGCTCAATCCCCAGTCGGGGGCGTGAAGGAGGCAGCCGATCAATGACTCTCTCATCATTGATGGTTCTGTCTCTCTCTTTCCCTCTCCTTTCCTCTCTCCGAAATCAATAAAGATATATTTTTTAAAAATAAAAAAATAAAATAAAAAATGTCAGGAAGAGTGCACATCAAGGTTAAAAATGGGAGAGGTTACCCCTGGGAAGTGAGCTGGGAGAGCACGTATGTGCAAATATGTGTATGATATGTGCATGTGTGTGCATGTGAAAATTTTTTATTCTCTATTTTTTTCTATTTTTTGTTTGTTCAGTGTATTCCTTTAATGGTTAATGTAACTGAAAATAAAATTTTATGATTCAAATGAGAGACACTTTATATACAGGAGAAACTACTAAAAAGTGGTAAATGAAGAATAACACTATCAAAGAGATTATGAACAATTACCCTGTGTGAGCACTCAATCACAGGTTGTCAGAGACAAAGAGATCATTTACAGTGGAAGCAGTACTTTCTAAGATCAAAACTGAAGAAATTGGAAATAATTTAAAACTAAAGAGGAACGATAAAAATTCCTAATATCTAGCATAGTGCCTGGCACAGTAGCTATTCAATAATTATTTGTTAAGTGCAAATAACTGTCAGGAGATTTTGGATAGGGCACATCCCTGCTGCAGAGGGCTCTTGTTTGTCAAATAAACTGGTTTTCCTAAATTATTTTAAGATCCCATTAAGGTATAAAATCTTCATTTAATAGATCATATAATTTCTATGCCAATATATTATAATTTGTAAGAGACTTTCTGGGACTTTTCAATTTTCAAAAAATCCACCCCATGGCTTGTAGAAGTAGTGATAGGTATTTTATTTCTTTTAATATTTAATTTAGAAAATATATAACCATCGTATGTATGCCTCCTATTGGCAAGGCATATAATTTTACTGACAGGGCACCCAGCTCATGCCCACAAACTTGGAACACAATTCTTACACTGCCACTGAAAGTAGACCTAGGAATTGAGTTTTAATAAGATATACAATCACAGTAAGTTAATAGAAAACTTAAAAATCTACTTGTCTATGTTAAATATTAAGAAAGGAATACTTCCCAGAAGAAAAGTATTTCTTTGAAAACAGGCAAGATAGGTTTTATTTTAAAATACAGCAATAAACATGGTGGAGTTTAGGACTCTATATGAGAATCTATGAAAGGAAAGCAAAATGCTAAATAAGGTAATTGCAAAATCTGTGAAATAAGTTGTAACTGCAAGAAAAGAAATGCTTGTACTTTGCTTTTAAAAAAATAAGTCAAACATACAAATGAAAGTAAAAATTACACATAAAATGAATAATCCCACCATCCACAGATAACCACTGCTAACATTTCATTTATATCCTTCCAATCATTTTCCCCAAAGTGCCTACACATATTTTACATGATTGAATTCACAGTATTTTACAATCTGCTCTTTCAATTTACAATATAGCCGTGTGCTTTATAAATATATCACAATCTATGTCATAATATCATCATCTTCTATTGGTGAATGCTTAAACTCTCTCCAACTTTTCACAGCTGAAATATGTTATAATGAAATGTCTAGAAAATACATGCTTTCATAATTGTTGTGTTCGATAGATAACATATATAAGGGGAATCATGCAGCACGTGTCCTTCCATGACTGGTTTATTTCACTTAGCATACTGTCCTCTAGGTTCAGCCATGTTGTTGCATATAGCAGGGTTTCTTTCTTTTTTAAGGCCTAATAATACTCCATTGTATGTATGTCCCAAACTTTCTTTATCCATGCATCTGCTGATAGGCATATGAGTTGTTTCTTAATCGTGGCTACTGTGAATGATACTGTAATGAACATGGAGGAGCAGATATCTCTGTGAGATCCTGATTTCAATTTTTGGATACATACCCAGAAGTGGGATTGCTGGATCATAAGGCAGTTCTATTTTTAATTTTATAAAACGGAACAAAAAATGAAGAACAAAAAAATAGAGTTTCAAGGGTAACTAAAATAAGAATGCTCTTGAATGTGCAAATGAGACATACTCCCAGGGGGATAAACCGCAACACAGAAGAGGGAAATAAAGAAGTTGAAAAGGGAAAAATAAAAATTTCAAAGCAATGAATTCATGGAAAATTGATTTGCAGTGTATGAAGACATACTTAGCTTTATTTGGTGAGAAAGAAGATTAAAACCATAACTATGGCCCTGACTGGTGTGGCTCAGTTGGTTGGGCGTGGTCTTGTGCACGTGGGGGTGGCCGGTTCGATTACAGATCGGGACACATTCCCGGGTTGCTGGCTCGATTCCCGGGAGGGGGTGTGCAGGAGGCAGCTGGCAGCTTAATCAATGCTACACTCTCACATTGATCTCTCTCCCCCCCTCTCCTTTCCTCTCTCTCTAAAAATCAATTTTTTAAAAAAACATAACTACAGCCCGGCCGGGCTTGGCTCAGAGGTTGAGCATCAACCTAGGATCCAGGCGATCAGGGTTCGATTCCCAGTCAGGGCACATGCCTAGGTTGTGGGCTCGATCAATGACTCTCTCATCATTGATGTTTCGGTCTCTCTCTCTCCCTCTCCCTTCCTCTCTCTGAAATCAATAAACATATAAAAAAAATTTTTTTTAAAAAAACAAAAAACATAACTACATAATCTTATTCTGTGATAAAACCTCAGTCAATGTCAAATGAACTTGGGTGAAGGCATCTGGTTAAGTGTTGATTATAATCATATCACATTTTGCCTGTTTCTATAGGAGGCCCATGGGCACACAGGGCTCTTTTCTTGAAGAAGAATTAAAAGGACACATAAATAAAAAACTTGTATCTGGATGAAACTGAAAACTCCAGAGGAATGAATATATGAAATTTAGAAAGCCATGAAAGCTTCCTTACATATGTAACCACTCCCAGCCACTTCCAAACTGATCAAAATAAAACATCCTGTTATCTGTGAACCTCATCAAAGAAAATGCCCTCACACGAAATCGTTGATACCACTGGGTAGAGAAAATATACAATGGAACTAAGGGTGGAACACCTTTTAGGTGTCTGACCTAACATCTTTTACTGCATCTTTCTTCCACGGTCTTCAGAAGAGTAAAAACTCCCTAAACAATGACAGTTCAGAACACCTCTCTGAATTGTCTATGGAGTGACAACTCTACCCATCATTTGGAAACAAAAGAGAGTTGGACACAAAAGCTCTGACAGCAGTAATAGGACATAAATTGAAGCATATTCTACAAGGAGGACCTGTGAAGTGTATTCCAGCGACTTTGAAGAAACAATGCTTCAATTGTTCATGTGCCCAGAAATAATCTTATTGAAGGTGAAGTTTTCCTGTGTCAGACAGCTCTTCACAGAAATGAAACATTTTCCCCTTCGAGTACCTCTGAAGCAAGATAGTAAGATTTAGGCTGGGCTGCCAGAGTGACTACAATAGAGCTCAAAGAGAAGGCATCTATGACAACTTTCTTTCACTCAAATTCTTTATAATCCCAAATACGTTGTGAAGAATTTCTCTTAGGGTCTTGCAAACAATTTTAGCAATAACTAAACTTCCACTTTGCCAAATAAGCTTGGACAGGTATATGAAAACTGTGCAGGAAATAACCAGGCAGCTGCCAATAGTCCAGCCCCCTGGCAGCATTTCAGTATTTTTAAAATTATCGGTTTCATCCTCTGTTACTTCACTTGTTACTACCTTATTTGTCAGTGAGGAACGTTCTTGTTGGTCTCTGTTCTATTTAAAAAAAATATTTTTTTCCTTATGGGACACAGAGCTCCTGTAGCAGGGGGCCCTTTGAACCCCAAGTAGTATGCTGTGCTTGGGGGGAGGGGGGGAGCAGTTCTGGGGGCTGTAATGACCGAGACCTTAAACTCTGCCCTAGGGCAGCAGTTCTCAACCTTTTCCATCTCATGGTACATATAAACTAATTACTAGAATTCTATGGCTCACCAAAAAATGTATTTTTTGCCAATCTAACAAAAAAGAGGGGGTATAACTTTGATTCATTCACACTGGAAAGCTATTTTTTGTTGGCTGTTGTTTTTTTTCCATTTAACAATCTAAGAGAAAATAGGTCAGTGCCCCTGACTAAATAACCAGGTATTGCAGGTTTTAAAAATTCTTGTGGCACACTGTTTGAAAATCACTGTCTTTTGGTTCTGGGGGTCATAACTTTTAAAAGAATTTCATGGGGCTAAAATTAAGGTATCCACAGAGCTGCATTCCTTTTTTGGAGGCTCTAGTGGAGAATCCATTTGCTTAACTTTTTCAGCTCGCAGTGGCTGCCTGCATTTCTTGGCTGGTGGTCCACATTCTCTATCTTCAAAGCCAGCAACATCTAGCTGAGGTGGGCACAGGGCCTTGATAGATACAGCCTGGACAAGGCCGTGAGACCAGAGCTCATAGTAGAACTTGGTGAGGTCTGTTTTAGTCTCCTTTCACCCCCACCCCCTCCCACACACAGGGGGCTTTGGAACAACATTTGCCCAACATTGCTATGAGGCACCCAGTGTTATCATAAGACTGAGAGCAAAACAAACCCTACAGGGTTGAAACACTGATGAAAACATATATGGGCTATTGCGTTGCCTACTCCCATTGATTCTTCCATTCTCTAGTCCAAAACACTAAACTCCAAACCCAAGGGATTTAACTCCCTACTCCTTAACTCGAGGGTTCACCTGGCGGAGAGAGCCTTTAAGAGTTAGGGAACAACAGTTCTACGGTGCCTGCAGCTCTCCACCATGACGCTCATCTTTTCCCTTTGCCCAAACACACCAGGAGAGTCACAAGTCAGTACCTGCCCCTGACCCTTCCTACCAGACAGGGTGGCTAATAGTTAAAGAGAATACAGCAGCTCACAGGCCATAAATCTGGAAAAAGAAGAGCAATGTAAACACAATAAAAAACAAAAACTGAATACATATTCTCTGTATTATTGAAACAAATGGGCCAAGAATTTAAAATAAATACAATAAATATCCCCAAAGACAAAACGGAGGATGGCAGTAACATGAAAGAGGAATGAGAATACCAAGTCCCAAGAAGAAAGTCAAATGGAGTTAAGCTATTATAAAATAATTGCACTATTTTGGAAATATAAAAAGTACTAATTTAAAGGAAACTTTAACAAGTCAAGGATAAATATTGCAATCAACTGAATAAATACTAAAACTGAGAAAGGAATCAGAGTAACAAAAATACTTGGTTAATCCAAAGATACCCAGGCAGGAGGAGAAAAAGAAACAAAGAGAAGGGAAAACAAAGATAACACAAGACTGTAGACTTAGTAATAAGTATTTACAGTAATAATGGAAACTAAATTAAGTGTTAACAAAATAAACATTCTATAAAAGGCAAAGATTTTCAGATTGGGTAGAAATAACAAAAATTTAAAACAAGGTATGTTTTAAAGGACCAAAAACTGTCTGAAATAAAGAAATGGGGAAAGATATATCATAAGACCACTAACTAAAATACAGCTGGTGTAAATATATTCATATCAGACAAGGAAGAATTTTAAGCAAGAAAAGACATCTCTTAAGGATAGAAATGTCATAACAGAGTTTAAATGAACTTAGTTTAGTAAACTTAATACATTTCTCATATTTTCTTTAGAACTTGTAATATATATATATTACATCGCTATGTAATATATATATCTTACATTTCTTACATCACTATATATACATATATATATAAGAAATTAGGCTGTTGAATGGGTATTTTCATATTTTTCATTACTTTATGTTTTGTTTTGTCAACTGGTCAAACTTCATAATGATATAAACAGTAGGGCTTGCAGGAACCTTTTCTAGACTAGTACTAAAAAGGCCCGAGATAATAAAAGCTAACATTAAGCTCCTTTGGTGTGCTTGGTATGGCAATGAATGTTACATGTACTATCTCATACACTGAGGAAAACACTGCTGTTCAGGCCTGGAATGTGAACTGAGTTGAGCTTCACACTCTATTCCTAATTACTGCTTCATTATTAATCCATGATTCTAAAGGTGCTACAGGCATTCCTTTCTTATTTTCCTTAGAAATATGCAGGTGTTAAAACTACACATCAGGCCATTTACAGAAATGAAATGTCAGTCAAACAGTAAGAGGTGATGGTTTTAATAATAATGATAAGTATAAATATTTTCTGAGTTATCAATAAGCAGAATTATCAAGATAGTAGGAAATCTCATTGCCTTCATTAATAACTTTGAAAGGAAAAAAGAGAACTACTTTTCTGACCTGAAGAACTAATTTCAAAGGAATTTACAGTATTAATGAAAGTGAAAAAAATGGATTAAATTTTTCAAAAATCTTTCTTTTGAAAAATATATACTAAACCAGAAGTTCTTAAATTTGCACACTCACCAGAATCCCCTGGCAGGTTTGTGGAAACAGATTTCTGGGCCTCTGCAAAAAGTTTTTAATCAGTAGGTTTGGAGTCGGGGGGGGGGGGGCACGTAATTTGCATTTCTTACAAATTTCTAGGTGATGCTGATGCTGCTGGTCCCAGAACCAAACTCTGAAAGAGCCACCGCTTTACACAAATGACTAGACCCACCTGGGAACTATCTAATCTCCAGCATCTGAGTAATTCTTTGTTTTTTCCCTACTCTAAAACACTGAACAGTTTAATGTGAGATTTCTTCCACATGAAAAGTTAACAAACACTTAATTGGTTATTTTCCATAAAACTATTCTTGGGATTGATCCAGTTCCCAGAGACCCTCCATGGTCTCGAAATCATGCCTGTTCAGGGACCTGCGGTGCTTGAATATAATGGTGCTCCACAATCCTCCTTCAAAGTTCTAGAGAGTCCCGGAGGTGAATTTCATTGTGGTGTCTGGTCTTCAGATCTGTTCACATCACTGCATTTTATGTTGTTCCTTGTTCCCATGAGCACTGAGTCCCATTAAAGCAGCAAAACACTGCAACTGAAGCTACCCAAAGACACCAAGAGTATCCATGAGACACTAATACTTGTATTCCACCTTTTTATCTGATGTTTAGTGTGCCTAGCTTACAACAGGGAATGGATGTAAACAAAAATCTTAGTAAGCGCAACAATAAGTTGGAAAGAAAAATCAAGCGGGACTTAAGTATCTTGAGTTAGGTTGGCATCAAGTGCAGCAGAACACAAAGAGATGAGTTCCTCTGGAGATGTGTCTGATAGGACATGTGCTGAACAAAAAAGTGTGCACAAGAACAGGTCAGAGAGAACAATCAACAGGTCTCCCAGATCACTGGGGGAAATCATCGTAACAGCACTGACCAGGATAGATTAAATATGTCTTAAAGATCTGCTGTACAACATTGTATCTAGAGTCAACAATACTGTACTGTACACTTAACAACTTGGTAAGAAAGTATATCTCACGTTAAGTGTGCCTACCAAAATAAAATAAAATTTAAATGTGTGTGTGAATGTAAAGATGAGAGACATCAACATGAAACATCACAAATTCTGCTTGTAGATGGGGTCGTGCCAGTGGCAGATGTAGATGTAAATTTCACTTACACGAGGTTTGTGTTCTGCAGATCTGACAGGGCAGAGAGTGAGGAAGGAAGACAAGGTGCCACACACCTTGTGCACACCCAAACACTGTGACTGCTTTATTTAAATTCAAGTTGTCTTACTTCTGAGCACCTCTGAAATAATGCAAACCCTTAAGTATTTTTTATTACCTCAATTTCCCCAATTTCACACATTTTTTCAGGTCATTGACCAGATATAATCACATATGATTATTTAAAATGCACTTTGTATGACTTGCTTGAAATAAACTAAATTACAGTCAAGTCATTTATGTATATGTACAACCCAAGTATGTGCCCTTGACTGGGAATCAAACCTGTGACCCTTCAGTGCTCGGGCTAACACTCTAACCACTGAGCAACACCGGCCAGGGCATAATCATTATTTCTTTAAAAAGTATAGTAAGGACACTTAACATCATCTCTAAACAAAAGCCAGATTTGATCTGATTATGCCTTTGTGTCTTCAAGTCCTTAGCGACAATTTTCTCACTTGCCATCTTCTTGTCTGTCATAGTAAACTCATGTTTCCCTTTTCACCATGCAAATTTTCAAACATAAACAGAAGTACAGAGAACACGTTCATCAGCCCTCATCTACCCAGCTTTAATACGTATTAACATATGGCCACTTTCAATTCATCTGCTGATCCACATATTTTAGTGAGAATATTTTAAAGCAAATCCCATGCAGCACAACATTTCAACATAAATACTTAAGTGTGCTTCTCTAACCAACACGATTCTTTTAAAGTAATCACTACCATACTTTAAAAGTCAATTTCTTAATATCATGAAAAATCTTTGTTTATTTGGTTTATTTGAATCAAAATCCCTCAACATGTGTAGACACGTATTGCATTAAGGTGTATGTCTTTTAAGTCTCATTTGTTTTATAACATTGTCCCTCATTTTATTTATTCCATTGTACTATGAAATGTTCCACTTGCCACATTTGACTGATTACTTCCTCATGTTGTACATGTTAACCTTCCTCTATCTGCCATATTTCCTAGGAGCTAGCAGGGAGATCTTGGAGGACTTGAGATAATCAAGCTCAGTTATTTTGACAAATACCCTTCACCTGTGGTGTTTTGCACTTCCTACTGCTGCGCATCATCACTGAGACCCCACGCTATCTGGTTGTCCCATATTACTGATATCAAGGTCTATCAGGGGATTCAGATGATGTTAGCCTGGTCCTCACTATAAAATTTCTAATCATGCATCCCCCTATCAATTTTAGGATTCATTGTGATTGCTGCCTAGGCCTACTATTTCATCCAGAGTTGCGAAATGTGACTAGAATTATATCAGTCTTTCATATACGTATTTATTAGCGGAATTCTTACAAAGAAAAACTTTCCTTCCCCCAACTAGCTATGGCGTTCCATTTTAAGATCTTTTTTTTTCCTTCTAATTTGAAGAACATTTTCCTATTTATAGGAGTCAAAAATATTTTCTTGTCCTATTTTTGGATGTGTAGCCATGATCTACTTGAGTGCCTGGGGAATATTAAATAATGTCAATAATGAGCCAGATCATCCCAATGCATAAATTATCCTCAGGCTTACATCCCTCTCTTTAGAAGCTTCATTAATTGCTTTAGCAGCATTAACTTTTAAAGGCCATTGGGGTCCCATTAAGTTACAGTTATCTTATGTTTCCATCTAAGTTGCTTATCCCCAGGGAGTAGTTTGTGTGCTAAAAGAACTTGGGGTGACAAAAGAGAGAAAGCATCACTTTTAGTTGCAAGTCAAATCAGAAAGCATAAGTTTTGCAAGAATAACCATAAAACCCATTTATTTAAAGCATCATAAAGTTTGACTGAAATATTCTTAATAGGCAGGCTGTACTCTTTTTAGAACTGTGGCCATTCTCTGCAGCCTGATGAAGCAGTATGCTTGAGGCCCAGCTTTGCTCCCAATGGATGGGCTAGTTGATATCATGAGGAGCATGGGAAACAACTCTGGAAATTCTGCACTTGACTCCGGTGACTGTCTTGAAAAATGCCTGTCATTAAACTTGGAACAGCAGAGAAAGTTACTGTGCATTTCAGTAAAATAACTGCTTGCAAAAGAGCTGACTTTCAGAGAAAAGAAATGAACACTTTTAAACAACAATAACAAAGATGTGAAGGCACGACAGTAAGTAAAATACATTCAGTGTAACAGAATATGCCTTTAGCTCCCACAAAGCTATACCTCTGGCAGATTCAAGAGATTTCTTTTGAATATGCCTATATACACCTTCCTTCTCTAAAAAAATATCCTCTTTCCAAACTCACAGACTTAACATCATACCCCTCAATTGAAATTCTTTCTTCTTTTTTTATTCATTAATCAGGCTCCTCAAAATAATAATTAAGCTGCTTAAAAGAGAGACAGACGGAGGGAAGAAAGAGAAAAAGAGAGAAAGAACGTGAGCCGGTGCATCAGAAAAACAGATCCAGAGCAAGACAGAGAGTCAGAGAAACAAGAGGAACTGCTTTAAGGAATGAACGATTTTTTATTTTTATTTTTCATCAGAAGGAGAGGAGGAAGGGTGACTAAACAGAATGGGAAAGCTGAAGTCTCTGGACCTGCACAGCACCAGAAAGAGAAACAGCTGACTCTGCAGACCCCTGCAAGGTTGTACAGAGAGAGGTTCCAGGTATGGTACCTCCGGGAAACAGAGTCTTATTTGAAAGTTTGTTCACAAAGCAACTAGACCCTAAGATTTTCTCTCCCATCCAGGATAGCCTGGGGCTTACTTCCCTCACCCCATAATAGTCTGAGATATATTCTCAGGAGAAAATAAACCCAAGAAGTTCCATGGAATGTTGTAGAGTTCACTCTAAAGTAAGAATATAGTGGGTCTCTGCTGTCTTTCTGAGCACCAGTGTACACAATCCTGATTCTAAGAAAAGCAAATGATACTCCTTGGCAATGGGATAAATGGAATGAGGGGGTATACTTCACCTATTTACTAGTTGACTGCCTCCACATTCTTCTAGGATTTCATTTGTTTTGATCATTTGGGAGTAAAATGTGGAACTCTTTCTATCACATTCTTTTTTGATAAAGAATCCAAAACCGCATTTCCCCTGCACTAACCCACTTCATTTCTCCATTATCACTTTGGCCCTTCCATTTAAGGGAGACTTTTCTTTTCCAGGGTGGCATAAAGCTTTTCAACAGTTGTATTGTGTAGTGCAAATAAAAATAAATTGTAAAATCTAAATAGCAACAAAATATATTTATTATTAAGCAACTACCAATGTGTCAAAATTTCCTGAAAAAGAGAATGTTCCTTAGCTCAGTGACCAGGAATTTCAAAGGGGCATCCAGGCAGACAGGATCTGACCTCATGCATTATCAGTTTTATATACCAGAAATTACAGAAGCCAAATTGTTTCCTATTAGTATGTAATTAGGATACTCATCTTCAGTTTACATTATGCAAACACATGTCAAATGGAGTGAGAGCAGGTTTTACAGAGGTATATAGGACTCTGAAGAGAGGAACATCAAAATATTAAACCAATATTTGCAAAATGTCAGTTAGTAGAAAATCCCAGGGATTTCAGCTCAAATATGAAGACATGTGCCAATGGATTATTTGCAAACATCAAAAGTCTGGTTCTTATTATGGGCTTGAGCAAGACAAAGGGGGAAAATTGGCTATGGCTCAGGATACAGCCATTGCTATGGTCTGAATGTTTGTGTCCTGCAAAATTCATGTGTTAGAATCCTAATGCCTCAATGTGATAGTTTTAGGAGGTGAGGACTTTGGGAGGTGCTTGGGTCAAGAGAATGGAGGCCTTATAAATAGGATTAATGCTCTTATAAAAGAAACCCCACAAAGCTCCCCAGCCTTTTACCATGTGAGGATACAATGAGAAGTCTGCCACCCAAAACAGGGCCCTCACTTGACTATCCTGGCACCCTCACCTCATCGACTTCCAGCCTCCATAACTGTAAGAAATAAATTTCTGTTGTTTATAAACTACCCAGATTGTGGTGTTTGGTTACAGCAGCCTGAACAATCTAAGACAGCCATTATAAACTTGAGCATCACCATCTACCCAAACCCAAGTCTAATCTTCAGGAAGATATGACCGTGTGCTAGAAACAATAAATTTTTTCTGACAAACTAGTACCTTGAAATGCTTCTACTGACTTATATCCTTCCAATGTGTAACATTTTGGTTATTTTGAGTGAGAGAAAATGAAGTTGACGCTGTGCAACACAATAATGTTAATTAAAATGACCATCATCACCAGTCTTACATGCAGACTCCCTTCTGAATAGTTGTTGTTTTCTTTGTGTCTATTTGGTTGTGCTTTCTTTTTAGGAAGTGGAGTGTTAACTGGAAATAGAACTTTTTGTTTCTCTGCATTTATTATTGAAATTGAAGTTTTAAAGACAAATAAGCAACTACTATTTTAGAGATCTGTTCTAGCTAAACATAGACAACTTATTGAAATCATCCATTGTATATTTCCCTTGACAGTCTTCCCTCTCCTTTCACCCACCCAACTTGATCTGTGTAACAGGAGCTGGCCTAACTTTCAAAACTGAGTCTCGTTATAAAACAATGACTAATCCTCAACTCTCCTGTGATGATTCTGATAACCACTTCCAACCCTGCAGAATGTGTGTCTGTGTGGGAGTGTCCTCCATTGTGTTATTTTACCCATTGAAAAACCTAAACTTCTATTTTTGAATAATTCTAGGTTATTGTCACCTTGTCTTCTTATCTTCTCTGACTGTACACAATTCCCCCTCCATCTAGGTGGTTATCTTGACCGTATTTATAGAGTGACAATGTGTTTCCCCTGAGCTTCCTTCTTTGTACCTGATGATTGCCTTGCTGGAGGGAGGCAGATGGAAAGGAATCACGCATTCTTCACCCTTTAAAAAGTAAAGCAACTCAGATTTAAGATGTCACACTGTTTTATTGGAAAGTATAAAAAGAACTGTTTTACGATGTCATTACAATGACACGGTGCAAGGGCTGGCTCTAAAAAATACCTCTGCCTTGGGACACCAAATAGTTTAAGGCAGAAACTATCATATGATCTCAGGCTAAACTGTTTATCCATCAGTAGAGAGCAGAATTGTTTTCTCTAATGGAGCATCTTGTCTTGTTATGCATATACTGACTACTGAAATCACAGCTGTGAAAATTAATACTACGGGGAAATTCATTTGTCATTTGATAATCTAGTTAAGGATACACGTTCCAGATTGAGTGAAGTTTATTCTCAACAGATAGAGACTTTTTCTCTACCCTAAAGGTTTAGCTGCCCCAAAATGCATAAAATTAATAAAATATGTTCACTTTTGTTTTACTTAATAATTATTCTCTCGGTTTAAACAATCAAAAATACAGACAAAACTCTTAATTCCCAATAGTGTTTACCTAAAAAAAAGACATTTTGGGGGTTTTTTGGGGGGGGAGGTTTTTTTTAACACTGTCTTGATTCACATTTACAACTAGGTTCTTAGAAACATCTTTTACACGTATGTCTTTATATCCCTTATTCCATGCACCACCATGTGGTGAACACATTCTTTCACTGAACTAACACAGTCCTCATTCACATATATAACTATCATCCTTAAAGCAAAAGTAGACACGTGAGACTACATCAAACTAAAAAGCTTCTGCACAACAAAGGAAACAATCAACAGACTGAAAAGGCAACCTATAAAATGGAAGAATATATTTGCAAACTGCATATCTGATAAGGGATTAATTTCCAAAATATATAAGAAATTCCTACAACAAAATAGCAAAAACAGAAAAAATAATAATAACAACCAAATGTTTTAAATAGGCAAAGAGCATAAACACACAGTTCTCCAAAAAAGACATACAAATGGCCAACAAGTATATGAAAAGATATTCAACATCTTTTTTCATCATCAGGGAAAGGCAAATCAAAACCACAATGAGATATCACCTCAGGCCTGTTAAGATGGCTATTATTTTTTTAAAAGGGGGAGAAGAGGATTATTGGCAAATTTGTGGGGAAACTGGAATCCTTGTGCACTGTAAAAATGAAAACCTGTGCAGCCACTATGGGAACCAATATGGAGAGTCCTCAAAAAAAATTAAAAGTAGAACTACCATAAGAATTGATATCAGGAATCTTGAAGAAATATCTTCACTCCTATGTTCATGGCAGCACTAGTCACAAGATTTGACAACAACCTAAATATTCATCACTGGATAAATAAAATGTGATTAAATACATACAATATTATTCAGCCTTATAAAAGAAGGAAATTCTGCCATATGTGACAATCTACATGAACCTGGAAGACATTATGATAAGTGAAATAAGCCAGTCACAGAAGGATAAATACTGCATGATTCCACTTATATGAGGTATTTAAAATAGCCAAACTCTTAAAAACATAGAGTTGAATGGTGGTTGCCAGATGCTGGGAGGGAAGGGAAATGGGGAGTTGCTGTTCAATGGGTATAAATTTTCAGTTATATAATATGAAAAAGACTATAAATCTGTTGTACAACATTGTGTCTATAGTAATACTGTACTATACATTTAAACTTTTGTTAAGAGGACAGATTTTATGTTGTGTTCTTACCACCACAAAAAATTTTTGAATTTTATAAAAAGTTTCTAAGAATGCTAATTACAATATGTGAATAAGAACAGTCTTAGCTCAGTGAAGGAATGTACTTACACTGTGGAGGGTAGAATAAGAGTTTGTTTTCTTTTTTTTGGAGCAATATGTAATAATTAAGATAGCTTTTAAACATATGTATATCTTTTTACTGTCAATAATCAAATGTGATATTCTTATCTAAACTGCAGCACTGTCCCAAATTCTTCAGTGGTTTCTATTGCACTTAGGACATGACTCATCTTTCTACCATGATCTATATTTTGTGCACTATGTGGGTTTAGCTTATTTCTCTAGGTTCCTCTGCTGGACCCCAAGCCATCCCACCCATCAAAGCTCACTGTGCTTTTACCACTCTACTCTTGTTTTAGTTCCCTGCAGAAATCAAGCTCTTCTCTCACGTCGGGCCATTTGTACATGCTGTTCCCTTTGCCTGGAGAACTTCCCCTCCCACTGCTCACTAACATTGGCACTTTTCTCTACCTGAATTCTCTGTCCAAGCCCTTAATTCATTTATTCATAGCTTTTAAACCTCACGATTATTTTATAGTTGCTTTCATGTCTGCCTGTGACCCAGAAGCTAATCTGCGCAGGACAGGAGTGCTGGCTCTGTGTTCCCAATTATTTTGACACAACCTAGGACAGTACATGTAGGCAGCCAAAATATATCTAAAGAATGAATGATTTTAGGGAAACTTGTAAAAGGTGTGTCTTATTCTTTTCCTCTTATAGAAACGCACAAGACTGTTTTTGAAATTGTATGTTCTAATAAATAGTCAGCCCCCATCCATAAAAACCAATGACCACATATTCCCCTTTTCCACTAAATAAAGGTGCAAACACCCTCTCACTCTCCCCTTCCCACTTATCTTTCTTCTTCCCCTTCACTGAGCAGCAGAAAAATCTTAGAGTTTTTTAAGGGAAACAAGCCTGTTCCTGAGCACGTGATAGGTACATTTACATATACACTTCATCCCGAGTAGGACAGTTTTTACAGCCTATATCCCACAACAGCAGCTTTTATCCTCGGATCAGGATCCTTACAATGGGGACTAGATAAGGGTGTGCCCAAATCAATCTCTAATACTAGCAGCACAAAGGAGGGGTGTTTCCTTACTGATTTGATAGAGAGCCAAGAATTATCCCAACGTATGTCAAGTCTGTAATTAGGAATTTTATCTTTAGGAATCTTCAGTTGATTCTTCTAAACTTCAAGTGGCATTCTACTTCAGCAAACTGCTTCACTGGAGCAAAAGAATGTTTCTATATTTATCCAGAAAGATAAACCCTAGCTTATAAGCCCTATTCAAGACTGTCTTTCTGATTCTGGACTAGACACCTTAGTAGAATTCCTTTCATAATAAATGCTTAATTACACAGCTAATCTCTTAATAAATTTCTGTGACAATATTTAAACTAAGATAAGTAAATCAAATTAATTCTTTTCGAGCTTGCCGATTTTGCTCAGTGGTTAGAGCATCAGCTCCTGGACTGAAGGGTCACTGGTTCGATTTCAATCAAGGGCATGTACCTCGGTTGCAGGCTCAATCCCTGGCCCCAGTAACAGCTTGTGCAGGTGCAGGAGGCAACCATTCGATGTGTCTCTCTCACATCAATGTTTCTCTCTCTGTCTCTTCCCCTCCCTTCTACTCTCTAAAAATATCAATGGAAAAAAATCCTCAGGTGAGAATTTAGAAAAAAATTTAATTCTTTTCCACCAACTCACATGCTCAGTCTCCCCACCCTCAGTAACCATTTTTATCCCCGTGATGCATGTCCTATGAGACATTCTAAGGCATTAGGAATGCACTTTTTGTATTTTAACTGCAATACTTTGTATATATTGTCAGCTTGCTTTTTTCATATTGCAAATCAGTCTGTGACAGAATGTCATATTTAGTAACTCTCCCTAGTCATAACAGTATGGTTGTCCCTTAGATCATTTCTCATGCCCTACTGCTGGACATATAGGTTAACATCATAAAAAAGAGTGGCAATGTCATAAAGCATGCATGCTTAAAATTTAAGAAATGCTACCAAACGTCCCTTAATAGTGGCTTTACCAATCAATAACCCCACTAGGACTCAAAATATCTGACACATGCCTTTGCCCATACTTAATATTAGCAATATTTTTTAATTGTTGCTCTATTTGGTGAGGATAAAATTCAATTAATTTTTATGATAAAATATCTGATTGAAATCTATGCATCTGTTTGTTGAACTTTGGTGTTTCATCTTTTGTGAACTATTTCTATCCTTTGTCCATTTTTACTGGGTTATTGAAATTCTTAAATATTTGAAATGGTTTTTTTTAGAAATTCTAGATGTAACTCTTTTATCTATCAACACAGTAAAAATATTTTCCCTGTTATCACTTATATTTAACTCTGTTGGATTGCTTGTTCATATATTGTTTACCAAATAGAATAACTTAATAGAATCAAATTTCCAGTGGCCCTTCTCATAAAGAAACAGCCTGCAAAATTCTATGTAAACACCTACTAGAGGTTTTATTGGAACCACATTAAAATTATACAATAATTTATAGAAACATAATACATTTTTTAAATACTGCGTCTTCCAGGCAAAATGGCATGTCTTTACATTATTTGGCATGTTTATATGCCCTTCAACAATTTTTGAAAATCAGAACAATGTTGATGTGACTTTGTACAACACCAAAAAATGAAACATGTGACTAGAGCTAAGTGCAGAATGGTTACATTTTTTTCCTTCGAGAAGCAATGGTTCTCATTTCTAGTAAAAATAGACATGACCTGAACACAGAGAAACAGGTTGGTCATTAGTTTAACAATTTTGACACAAAATGACCTATAGGTCCATTCTTTTCTAATCATTCATAAAGTCTTAAAAAAACAGCTGAAGGAAAACTTTACTTTCTGGTTCTTACAATTTGCAAGATGTTACAGTGTATTGTAACATGGCCAATATATGGAAAGATGCCTATATTCAAGATTATTTCAAAAAGGAAGCAGAAATGAGAATCTTCTTGTTAAAGTCTCATTTCATTAGACTAACATAGTTTTTATAAATTCAAAATGGTAAAAATACTGTCAAAAAAAACCCCTCAGCCTATTTTATATAGATTTTCCCTTTATTTTATGCATTTTTAAACAAGAGAAGTCTCAAAGTAGAAGTAACTGTCTCAGACTAAATTACATTATAGCACATATTGCATTGAAGGGGATATATAAATTAAAGTTATCCTAAAAAATATCAGATTGCACCATAGTAGGGAACTGTAACCTGAACTGAAATATTTTGGTGTACTTTTGGTTTGGAATATCATATAAACAACCAAATCACCAAAACACAACTGTAACTAGAGTAAAATGTACTTTTGCATTAAATTGAAGATAATTGTTAATTAAAATGTGAAAAGAAAGGGAAAGCAGGAAAGGCACTCAGTATTACTTTCTAAGTTCACAACACTCTATAAAATTCAGGGTATCTTACTCTCATTATGAACAACATCAAAAGCAATAATAAATTCAGCCTTTTAAAAAAGGAAATCCTGCCGTATGTAAGGACATGGATGAACCTGGAGGACATTATGCTAAGTGAGATAAGTCAGTCACAGAAGGACAAATCCTGCATGATTCCACTTGTATGAGATATCTAAGATACCAGGTCATACTCACAGAAACAGGGTATAATCGTGGTTGCCAGGGGTTGTAGAGATCAGGAAACAGAGGTTGATGTTTAGCAGGTATAAGGTTTCAGTTATACATTATGAGTGAATCTAGAGACCTATGGCTGTACATTATGCCTATACTTAACAATACCATTGTGCACTTCAAATTTTGTTACGTATCCTTACTACAATTTTTAAAGAAATAATGATTGTGCCCTGGCTGATGTGGCTCAGTGGTTAGAGTGTCAGCCCGAGCACCAAAGGGTCGAGGGTTCAAGTCCCAGTCAAGGGCACATGCCTGGGTTGGGGCTCCTGCTGGAGGCAACCAGTCGATGTTTTTCTCTCCCTCTCTCTCTCTCCTTCACTCTCTCTATCCCACCCCCCACCTCCCTTCTACTCTCTCTGAAAAGCAATGGACAAAAACTATCATCTGGTGAGGATTAACAAAAAAAAGAAAGAAAGAATGATTGTAAATTAAAGGAATAATAATAACCTATTTATTACCCATTAGATCAGCACAACGTTTAAAGGGTAATAACATTCATAGCTAAAGAGGATGTCATCCTCAGACCTTGTTCATTGGAGTATGAGTTGCTAAAAATTGGGAAAAATAATCTGGAAATGTGTATTAAAACTTTAAATATGCATAATTTTTAACTAACAATACTGCTTTTGGGACTCTTATTATTAATAAAATGCATGTATCTAAGATAAATGTATAAAGGTATGTGTTATAGTACTGTTTATCACAGTAAAGAGAATTAGAAATAAAAATAGATTTTTTTTTTTGAAGAGTCTTGAAATTCTTTGTGATTGCATTGTCTTGACTTTATCAAGCTTGGTGTCCAAAGACTAGAAGAGAGGATGAGATCAGCTTCTCAAGAAACAGATAAACTAGGGGCCAGCATAGACACCTAGAGACAAAGTCTGGGTACTATTACAACAGAGAGACCTGGTTGTATAAACAAGCAACAAATATGCACTATGGCACCAATAGGCCCTTTTAAAACAGTAAGAGCAGACGGAAAGCTACTAAGTAACACTCTAGCTGAGCCTGAGTCTGGCAGGATCCTCAGTGGAGAGTTAAGAAACGCCTTCTCTCACCTCTATTAAGCATCTCCTATGTAGCTATTTAACATTTTTAAACTTTATGTTTAAAAACTCTATTCAGATATTATTATTACCCCCTCACTTAAATCATTACAGATTGAGAAACGTAAGTTTAGAGATTTGGTCTAAGGTCTCCTGAGATTTAAAAGTTGTGGTGCAGATCAAGAGAGGGAAGGCTGCTGTGACTTTACTTTCTGTGTGAGTGCAGATTACTAGCACTGCTCCTGGGCATCCAGCATTGACTATGCCATGCCCTCTTCCACTTCCAGGTTCCCTGAAAGGCAGACGCACACAAAAACACCACTGGGCAACGTGGCATTTATTGGAGACCCAGACAGGGAGATGAATGAGAATATTCACTGAAAATAACTGAAATCTCCTTAGTTAATTCTCCAAATCCCCTTCTTGGCTAAGCATCCACAAGCCTTCCTCTCTCCTTTTTCCCATCTGAGCTCTATTTCATCAGCTCCACCTGGCTTCCTATAGGCTTTCCTCTCTGAAAACCCTATTTCTTTACCATCATTCATGCAAAATGGCATTCTTTCACCTGGGAGACGTGGGTGAGGGTGGATCTCAGCCCTGGATGCTCAGCCTCCGCTTCCAAGGACCCTTGATGAAGCCACTTTGAACATAGGACCAGCTCTCCTACCAGGAACTCTCCTATCTGGCAAGGAAATAAAACTGTCTCCTTAAAGTTGCTTTCATTCTATGCTCCTCAAAGAGTAATTTTACAAGAAAAATTGTGACCTAAAAAAAAAACACAACAACAACAACACAGAGGGGGGGAAAGCTTGAATGTGAAGAAAAAAGGGAATAGCAATTATTGAAAACCAATCTATTCTTCAAGACCATAATAAAGACATAAAAATAAAACAAAACATCCCAAAACCCCATATGAAACAGAAAAATTAATCCTGCCTCAGAGGGGCTATTAAAATTGGTTCCTTATTTCACCCAGGATAACCTTTACTGTTCAAGTATTTTAGTCAATATTTCAGCTTTTTCCAACTAGATTACTTCAAGCATCATTTTTAGAAAATGTATTAAATGCAGGACAATCCAATGTTTGAGTGAAACAACTAAACACATGCAAGTTATAGTCCACAGCTCAGTAATAACTCAGCTCACTAGAGATAATTCCAGAATGGATGTTAAGAGTAGAAAGCACTCAACAAATACTAGCTATTCCTATTATTATTATTAGCATCACTCTTACTGTTCTTAGCCTTCATATTCCAAATTTAATACCATAGCAGTGATTGACATCCAAGGTTACAGACTAATAATACGTATTATAATCATCAGCACTCCATAAAAATTTGGTAAATAAATGTTTACAGACTTGATATGCTTTCTGTGAACAGAAAGTTGACATTTAACTGTCCCAAATTGTGAATTAATTTTAAATTAATAGGAACTGAGCAAGTCATGTGTGCTTTAGAGCTATTTCTGAACTCTCCTCTTCGTTTATTCATTCTATCACTCATTCACACGCTGTCTCATTACAAGTCCTCTTGGGAACTTGTTTTTAGGATACTACAGAAAGTACACCAAACTCTGCTTGCAGGGGAGCAAGATTGGAGAGTATTTAGGAGATTGGTACAGTGCTCCAGGTGACTTCAGATGGTGGCTTAGAGTTATTACAAAGAAAATTATAAAAGGTTATAGTTTATCTCAAATATATTTTGAATATGGAGATATCTAAGCTTACTGTCATGTTTGTACCAAGTAACAGGTGAATGGTGGTGCTATTTGCTGAGACATGAGGATTGAGAATGTCAATTTGGAGAGGAAATGCAGTAGTTCACTGTGAACCATATGAAATATGGCATATCTAAATGGAGACTCAGTGACCTACAGATAGGATTGGATGAGATAATCTATAAGAGTAGGTGGAGAGGAACACTGAAGACATGATAGCTCCTCCAATTTCAGACTGGGTAAGAGCAGGAAATTAGGAAGCAGCAGCAGGTGAGAAAGAAAGAAAACTAGGTAAGTGTGATGTTACAGAAGTCATTCAGAGTAGGGTTTCAAGACGAATCTCAGAGGGAGTGGGGGTGGGAAGAGATTACTCAAAGAACTTATATGCATAACCCACGGACACAGACAATAATGTGGTGAAGGCCGGGGGAGAGTGGGGGGAGAGGCCAGAGAGTTCCTGGTAGCGGGGGTCAATGGGGGGAAAGAAGGGAGACATCAGTAATACTTTCAACAATAAGGAAACTTTTTTTTTAATTTTTTTTTTTTTTATATCTTTATTGATTTCAGAGAGAGGAAGAGAGAGAGACAGAAACATCAATGATGAGAGAGCCACTGATCGAGCCCACAACCCAGGCATGTGCCCTGACCAGAAATCGAACCCTGATCGCCTGGATCCTAGGTCGATGCTCAACCTCTGAGCCATGCCCGGCCAGGCAGGAAACATTTTTAAAAGAAGAGTGAAGGTGAAGTTAGCTATGTAGGACCTTGAACAGATTCGTTACAATGAGAACTCAATATTGACTACCCATTTTGCCAAGATTTGAGTTACTAACAACTTTACATTTGTGGGGAGCAGAAAGTTTGATAAAAGCAGGCTAATCAATATACAAGCAGTCCATTAGATCCAAATTTCACTTTTGAGTTTCTTTCTTTGAACAATTCTGTTTGTATGAATTTGTATTTCATATTTTAGTCTTTCTTAGAGATGGTCCAAAAATAAAACAAAAAAGTTTACTACTTTTAAAAGAATAAGACCCATTCTGTTTGCATTAAAATGAATCTATTGGACCCTTTTATATATCTAAGGTATATGATGGGATCTTAATGATCTTATGTTTCCTATCTTTTGAAACATTTTACTATTTCATAATCCTAGAATTTATTTCATCACTATTCATCAATTATTTCCAAAGATACTTTTAAAAAGACTAAAATATAAAAAATGGAAGAACATTAAACTCACCTAAAAGGATAATGCAATAGTAAAGGTAAATCATCATTTTTCAATTTTCTAATTGTTACCCAAAGTATTGCATCATTCAAAAAGTTCTTTTAAAAAGACTGGAAAAACTATCTTTATAGCCCATTTTTACTTTTCATTGAACACAGCTGAGAATTCAGATTTTTTCCTGCCCATAATGGCAAAGAAAATATACTAGACATTTCACAATTTTTAGAAAAATGAGAAGATGAATACGCAGAGACAGCAGCACTCTGGATGTAATGATGGTGATGAAATTGATCATATAAGTGAAATAGCAAGACTATGAGCCTTCAGATGATATCTTATAGACAATCTTCTCAAACTCAAGAAACAATGTATGAACAGTGTTCTTCTAAGGACAAAAAGGACATACAGTATTCTCCTCCAGTCAGTCATTTAATAGGAAAGACGTCATCATGCAGTTTTCTGTGACAAAAACCTGGACCATCCCTTTTTGCTTCAAGACTATACCACATTTTTTATCTTTAATGAAGTGCATGTGCCAAAAATTATCTGATATAGAGAGATATCTTTGTTTAATGCTTATTACAATTTTAAATAGTTACTTTTTTTTTATTATTAAATATATCTTTATTGATTTCAGAGAGAGGAAAGGAGAGGGAGAGAGAGAGATAGAAACATCAATGATGAGAGAGTCATTGATCGGCTGTCTCCTGCCCGGCCCCGACTGGGGATCGAGCCCGCAACCCGGGCAAGTGCCCTGACCAGGAATCGAACCCCGATCACCTGGATCCAAGGTCGATGCTCAAACGCTGAGCCACACCCAGCTGGGCTAAATAGTTACTTTTTATTATTCCTTTATCGGTCTTTCTTTAAATGATTTGTAAAAATAACTAACAAATACTTTAAATAGATAACAGTCAGACTATTAGATCCCAGTGCCAAATGGTGACAACTATTTTTCCTGGTATAACTAAGAGTTAAGAAAAAAAACATGAGGTGAGGAAATGAAGATTATAAATTATATATTTTAAGCAATATTTTAAGGAATATTGTTGTGAGGAAGTAGAGAGAAATAGGGAGTAGCTGGAGAAAGATGTGGATTTAAGGGATATTGAAATAGAGGCTATCACTCAACAAATAATGCTGTATAATGCTAAAACACAGCACTGGAAAAGGTCCTATGCCCTGACCCAACAAGGCCTCTTGACTATTATAATACAAATGGAGGCTGAAGTGGCCATGGAACTACAGCCCTCAATTCTAGCTGCTGAGCCCCAAGGGTGCACTTATGGAAATCTTATGGTCCTCCAAACATATTGAAGTTCTCTGGGGGCACTTGTAATTTACATTGATGTACTATGATTGCTCTCACTACCAGAATAAGTCAAAATAAAACATATCCTGTGATGTCATTAGTAGGGATAGGAACTATTTTAATACCACTTGTCTCCTCTCCATAGGAGGGAGGTGGGCCCTGCTATATAACAACACACAGTGGAAACCAGACTCAGTACAAACCTGTGAGATGAGACAGGGTGAGTGGCTTTGCCCCAATTAATTTGGAACCCAGAAATAAACAGGTCATGGCCAATTGTAATGCCTGTCCTTGACAGTATCTTGTACATGGGCAACGGTGGACTCTGTTGGGAAGACAAACCACATACGGATTTGTTCTGTAAGGAAACTGAGTGGTGCTATGATCATATTGTGATATGCTGTAATACTGATGTGGTTAAGACTCAACCATCTCATGATTTACATGTCTATGACAATACCGACATTTATGATAGATCATATGTATTGGGAGAGTGAGTTAAAGCCTCCTCAGGAGGTACTACCTATGGAAAATGTCTGGCCTGAGAAAGAACTGGGTCTAGCTAACCATCAGCTGATTTTTTGTGCTACATAGTTCTGCACAAGCTTAACATGAGGTATAGCAGTAGACCAAGGTGGGAAAGAATAACCAAATTGCACAAAAATATAAAGAGTATGTGATGACTTTATAAGACAAATCAGCTGTGCTTTAAAATCTTCTATAGACCACGTCGACTTCTCCAAATGTTAGGTATATTTGTGTTGGTACTATTGCTATATGTGTTCTATAAATACTACATCGGATGAAAATGTTTTGAAAAACATTATCACTTGGCTATAAGAGGGTCATGGCCTGAGACCAGAGGATGGACTGTGACATAATAAGGAATATATATTTGGCCTCTGTCCAGACACAGAACTCCTAAGGGCCTTGGAATTTACTGAGTAGTGGGGATGCTAGGAGCATCTTTTGTTTCAATATTTGATCTTTGATTCTGGTTCCTGACACAGAGCCCCTAAAGCCCTTGTAATTTCCTGATTGATAGGGGCAACGGGAGAATTTTACACAGAGCTACTAAATCCCTTACAATTACCTGTGTGATAGGGAACATTTTTGTTCTAATGAGGCAGTTCTTGGTGGGCTCCCGGATGGGAGCTGGTCACCAGAAAGACCAAGCACGATTAGAAGCTTGGAACTTTCAGCCTATCTCCCATCCTCTGAGGAGGGAAGAGAGGCTGGAGATTAAGATAAAAATCAATGATGCCTATGTGATAAAGCCTCCATAGAAATCTTTAAACCAGGATATTCAGAGGACTACTGGGTTGTGAGCACATCCAAGTGGTAAGATGGTGGTGCACCCCAACTCCAAGGGGAAAAAGGTCCCTGTGCTTGGGGAGCCTTCCAGACCTTGCCTTATGTATCTCTTCATCCTGCTATTTATCTGTACCCTTTTTTATATCCTTTATAATGAAACAGCAAAATAAATGTGTTTCCCTGAATTCTGTGAGCCATTATAGTGGATTAAGGAACCTGAGGAGGGGATTGTAGGAACTCCCAATTTATAGGCAGTTGGTCAGGTGACAATCTGGGACCTGGGACTAGTGTCTAAAGTGGGGGTGGTCTTGTGGAACTAAGCCCTTCCCTTAACCTGTGGGTTCTGCACTAATTCCAGCTGATTAGTGTCATAATTGAATTGTAGGATACCCAGTTGGTGTCCAGAGTTGGAGAACTGGTTAGTGGAGGAAAACCCCTCACACATTTGGTGTCAGAATGCTATACATATAGGAAAATGTTCTTCCCTTTAGGTAGACACACATTTCCATGAATTTATAAGTAGAAAAAAAGAAGTGGAGCGTGTCTGATTACATCTCCCTTATCTAAGAATTATGAAGCAATCCACAGTAAGGAACTTATCAAAGGTCACACAGCTAATCAATGGCTGAGAAAAGGCTTGAAGGTACATCTTCCCGCAGAGTTCAGATGCTTCACTAGTGTATCATGATGAAGGGAAGGTAGCTACTTATCTTACAGCAATGTAGTCAGCTGGGTGCTCCCAGTCTCATATTTTTGTTATAGCATTCACCATGTTATTTTGAGATTTGTTCATTTACTGTGTGTCTTTTATAACTGCTTTCAGTGCCCACTGGGGCAAGTAATGTACTTGTCAAACATGTTGTGTTTATCCAAAATCTGGTGAATGAAGTTAAGGAAGGGAAGAAAGAAGGAGGGATGAGTAGAAGAAAGGGAGGTGAAGAGAGGTAACAAGTATAGAAATAAACATCTGGTCCCGATCCTGCCACACTGGCTTGTTACTGACAAGATACATCTCCTCGTGTCCTGATTTCAGCATGTATAAACTGAATGTTGTGTACTAGGTCAACACTTTTCAAACTCTATTGTCCTGTGTAAACATTCTTTAAATAATACCTGATCCAAACCATAAACAAATAAAATAATTAAATGCTGTTGTGGTTGACAGGGTATGAGGAAAGTCTAATTATTTCCCTCTGCCCTCAGCCCACCAGAGTGACTTTACGGAGCCACACATCTCCCAGAACCCCAAGAGCATTAGCAAAATGCTGAATAAGGTGGTTTCCATCTTAAGACTGGTCAACCCCCCAGAAAAGAGGTTGGCAACCCTCAGAGTTACAGGGGGCAAGGGTGATTCTTTTCCCATGAGATACTGACTTCTCCAACACCACAAACATTTATCTGAATACTAAAGAGGGAAACAAAAATAAATTGTTTCATACATCAAAAACAATTCTATTAATGTAAAATACCATCAGCTTCACTATAGTAATTAGTAAATTAATATCTCTACCTCTTATTAGATATATGTCCAAGGTATTGTTTGCACAATTGTTGATGTGGCAAGAATAAGCACAAAGAAATTTGCTTTTAAAAAATTTTGTAAGCCATATGACTACATTTTGAGAGCATATAAAACCATGCTGTACTAGAGAGTTATTGTTACTGGGGGTTTTAAATCATTTTGTCTATTTCCATATTCCTCCATGTATTCTATATACAGATAACAATTTTATGAGTAAGTAAAACTTATCATTTTGTATTCTTTAAAATTGAGAAAATTAAGTGCAATTTTTCATTATCTTTCTTTTTTTCTTTTATCAGTATTACTCTATTAAGAGTTTTGAGGATTACTTTCTGTTACAGCACCAAATCAAACTAATTACTTTGAAGTAGTTAAAGTTAAAGATAAACTGAACAGCTCCGAAGATAAGAAGCACACCCACATTCTCTTGAGAAACCTCTGTTGATCAAATTTGGACTGGCTTTTAGCAATAACAAAACAGAATCTTGAAATAGCAACAGACAAGAGGACAAAAGAGAGCAGGTTATTCATGGAAGGGTCTTCCTTAGAGATTGCTCTAAATTTATTTCTGAAGCTTTAGGCAACAATAAAGCTCTCTTCCTCCTCACATTTGCAGTAGCATTAACTCCAAGTCTCCATCACAATACGACGGTGTTGCAACTATAAATTCTTGTCATTAAAAAGCTCCAATTCAACTATGCGGTGGAACACATACTGTATATACAAGCTCACCTCCCAATTCTATCTCAAAAGAAATCCATCAGGGCTTTTCCTGGATTCACTGGCTGTATATTTACAAAACTTTGCTCTATTCACCCTACTTAAGAGTTAAGTACAAAGCGAACAGTAGTACCTTGAAAATTACAACTTTAATATTCAAAATAACCACCACCTTTGGGTGAGCCAGAGGACCCTGACTGGCAATGATTTGTAATTCTGTTGAGTTGTGTGCCCTTGAGTGTGGAGGAATGGGTCAGCCTCTTTCCATCAAAGAATGATTAAGTTTGTTACTTCATCTGAAAAATAACCACAGTAAGAAAGAGAACCAAAGTAAACACTTTGAAGCAGTTATTGTGAAGGGAAGAGTACATAGAGGAAATTCACCAATCTCAGCTACACCTAGGATTCACGCGAGAAGCAGGAACTTACAAAATTATGTTCACAGTTATGAAGTCCTAAAGATCCTGTTTTGTGTTCCTCACCAGTGTGAAATCTTGATCCCAAGTATGCTTATTCTTTTTGATCTGTGTATTGGAAATGTGAAATTATAGTGATTTCCCTGAAATATTTTCACCCCAAAAAAGCCTCCTTGAACTTCCACTATCAATAGAATCAAAGTATTCATTGTATTATGGCTTTACCTATAGAATAATAAAAAATGTTATTCCCTAGCAAGCTTCTGTAGGTTCTTCCATTTTTAACAATGACTATTCCTATATCAAGTACTATTTGTTTGCTTTTTTACAATTTGCATCTTAATACAAAATGGAACTGTGTGTGTGTACTTGGAGCCTTAGTTAAGAGTGGCTTATGTGTTAAGTGCAGCACTAGCAGGAGAACCCAAGTGCTGTTAGTGAATACACGTGAGTGCCGAGATCAGAAGAAAGAGAAGGGAAACTCGTATAGAAGAAATTACTCTCAAGACATGCTTGGAACCAAGAGGCATAAAAATAGAGGAAGAACTTTTTAGGCAGAGTTTAGAATGTCATGATCCAGAGCTGTAAAATTACATGATCTATAGTAAGACACATTTAGTTGTGGCAGGAAAATATGCATAAACTTTAGACAAACAGACCTGGTTCAAATCCCGACTCTCTAATTCTTATATTGTGGCTAATTTTTGAATTGTGACTATTTCCAAATCAAAAACTACTTTTTCAATGGATTTCTTTTTTGAGGGGGGGTCTTCTATGTGACATCTTATTTGTGGCATGAGGGAAGAAGACAAGTGAAAACAGATTCAAAATCTTTTGCAGCTTTACAAAATACCGGCCCACTAATCCTAAGCAACTGCGATCTTTATTCTTTAAATCTACTAGGAAAGTGACCATTTTCTAATGGAGTAAATGAGTTTAATGCAATCCAAAGATATCAGCTCCATCAAATACCTCTTCCCACTTTACACACAAATCTGGTAATTTTCCTTGCTTGATATAGTATTCAGTACTAATTTTTTCCCCAAGGCTACTTTAGAAATCTATAAAAAAAAAAGTGTGAACATTGTATTATAATGAATACATTTAATTCTAGGTTTAGTTTACGATCCCTATCTCAATAATAAGATACAGAGTGCAAATGCAGGGTGATATGTGACTGTAGCTACTGACTAAAGAAAATGCTAAAAAAAAAAAAGGAGGGAGGGAGGGAGGGAGGGAGGGAGGGAGGGAGGGAGGGAGGAAAAAAGAAAGCCATCTTTACTTTTGAAAAGTCAAAGCTAAGTCTTGGTGACTTTGTTCATTTAAAAAATTCTTTTTTGCTTTACCAAAAGAAATGTAATTACAAAGTATTGATCCTGAAGAAAGAAATTCAGGCAGATACAAATAAGTGTAAGCACATACCATGTTCATGGAGAGAGAAAAATTAACATCCTTAAAATGTCCATACTACCCAAAGCAATCTACAGATTTAATGCAATTCCTATTAAAATACCAATGGCATATTTCACAGATCTAGAACAAAATTCCAAAAATTTATATGGAACCAAAAAAGACCTTGAATAACCTCAGTCATCTTTTTTTCTTTCTTTCTTTCTTTTTCTTTCTTTCTTTCTTTCTTTCTTTCTTTCTTTCTTTCTTTCTTTCTTTCTTTCTTTCTTTCTCTTTCTTTCTTTCTTTCTTTCTTTCTTTTTTTTAAATATATCTTTATTGATTTCAGAGAGAGGAAAGGAGAGGGAGAGAGAGAGACAGAAACATCAATGATGAGAGAGTCATTGATTGAGCCCGCAACCCGGGCATGTGCCCTGACCAGGAATCGAACCCCAATCGCCTGGATCCCAGGTCGACACTCAACCCCTGAGTCACGCCCAGCTGGGCAACCTCAGTCATCTTGAGAAAGAAAAACAAAGTTGTAGGTATCACACTACCTAATATCAAACTATACTACAAGGCCACAGTAATTAAAACAGCATGGTACTGGCACAAGAACAGGCATATAGATTAATGGAACAGAACAGAGAGTCCAGAAATAAACCCAAGCCTTTATGGTCAATTAATATTTGACAAAGAAGGCAAGAACATACACTGGGGTAAAGATAGTCTCTTCAATAAAAGGTGCTGGAAAAATTGGACAGACACATGCAAAAAAAATGAAACTAGACCACCAACTTATACCATACACAAGAATAAACTCAAAATGGATAAAAAACTTAAATGTAAGTCACAAAAGCATAAAAATCCTAGAAGAAAACAAGCAGTAAAATTTCAGACATTTTTCATTGTAATATTTTGCTGATATCTCTCCTTGGGCAAGGGAAACAAAGGAAAAATAAACAAATAGGACTTCATCAAACTAAAAAGCTTTTGCACAGCAAAAGAAACCATCAACAAAATAAAAAGGGAACCTAATGAATGGGAGAACATATTTGCCAATGATATATCTGATAAGGGGTTAATTTCCAAAGTGTTGATTCAAACACTAATGTTGATCTAACCACTTATTGAAAGATAGTTGACATATAATATTACATTAGTTTTAGGTGTATAACATAGTGATTCTACGTTTATATACCTTATGATGGGATCACCACAATATGTCTAGTAACCATCTGTCACCATACAAAGTTACTACGATTTTTAGATGCATTTTTTATGGCAAGCATAGTGATCTAAACCATCTTTACTCTGCCCTTCATATTATTTTCTGAAGTATTTATGTTACAAGTGGCTCAGTGAATCTTTATGATGCCATCTGCCCCATAGTTGAAAACAAGTATTTCAGGCTTGAATCCATTTCCAATTAGGGAAAGTGAGGCAATGGGCAAGATTGAAGAAAGTTTTGGGTGAGGAATATTTAGAATCTCCTAATAAACATTAGTTCTTTACATAGTTGTTGATCTCAGTGTGGGATGACACGTGTTCTGAGTGCATGTTTCAGGGAGCACCGGGGAGTTTGTTTTCTAATAGACTTATTAATAATACACATTTACAATTCACCTTTCTACAAAGGAGACAAGAGCACAGTTTAGAAAATAGCACTGTCCTTTGCTTAGCAAGCACCTAATTAAATGAGCATGGTACCGTGTCCACAACTTGGTGGACAAGTATTATGGAGGGAGAATGTGATGCCCTGGCCTTTCCCTAATTCTAATTCATACAGTTTCTCATCCACCAAAACACTTTCACTTATCCTCCTCACAAGCGGTTTTTCTTGCCTCCTATTTCATTGAGAAAATGAAAGTAAACATGCATGAATACACTCAATTTTCCACCAACAAACCTACATGCCTACCTATCCTTAAATCCATTTCTTTCTTCCTTCCTGTCACAAGGCAGTAAGTGTCTCCTATACTCACATAATACCTAATGCCTTTCATGACCTAATACCTAATACCTTAGATTCCACCTCCTGGGCCCATTCCAAATCCATCCATCATGTGGTTATTCCCTCTATCTCTATTTAAATTGGATTACTTATTTCAGTAAACAAACTCACTTAAGTTTCTATTACTTAACAATAAATACAACTAAATTAAAGTAACATTATATATATATACACGTACATGTACACGTACACGTACACGTACACGTACACGTACACGTACACGTACACGTATACGTATATGTATATATGGGGGGGTCCACATACTCCCATAGCTTATGCCTCATTTCTTTTTCCCTGTAATAGCAAGGCATCTCAAGGGAGTTATCTCTATAAATTCCCTATACCTAACTTTCAACCCACCCCAGTTCTCAAGAGACACCATTCTTGTTGGGCTCACCAGTGACCTCTATGTTGTTAAACCCAGTGGATATTTCTCCTTCCTAATTGTAGTTGATATCACAGAAGAATTAAAAGGAATACATTGATCTCTTATTTTTGTAAACTCTCCCTTGAATTTTGTGATATCACTAACCTGACTGTTTCCTTATATCATAAGATATCCCTTCTTAGTATCCAGTACTTCCTCCTCTATCTCATGTTGTAATTACTCAGGGATTACTGCTGAATCCTCTTTTCTTCCCTCCTTAGTTGAACTCATTCATTCCCATGAATTTAACACCATCACTATGTAGCGAGTCTCACAGCCCTGTCTCCACCTCATGTATACATTTCTCTGAGGTCCGGACTTGCAATATCCAGGAGTACACCTGGTATCTCAACATGGAAGTCTCACAGCCCTCTCAAACATACCTGTTCTTTCATCAGTTAGTTTTTGGGTCATATCTAAGCGGCAAAAGTACCAAATACAAGTTGCTTTAAAATGACAGAATATTATTTCTTTCTCATAGCAATAAAGTATAAAGACAAGCAGTCCAGGCTGGTGTCCCAATACCCTTTAGCTTTACGCTCCAATACACTTAACAGATTATTTCCACCTCATGGTCCAATATGACTGCTACAGCTCTAGCCATTCTACCCATATTTCAGAAAGTACAAAGGAACAAGGGAAATATGAACTTCTTCCCCTTAACACTTAACACAAATGTTAACATATCACCTCTACTTTTCATTGTCCTAAAAATAGTAATCTGGCCAGATGTAGCCTCTGAAAATTTGGAAAATGTAATCTCTATTTTGGGTCATGGACCAAGCTAAGATTAGAACTTTCTACTCCTGTGGCCACTGGTCTTTGGGGAAGATATAAACATCAACATGCCAAAGACAGGCAGGATTAGCAATGATAACGATGAAATTCACTGGTTCTCCAAAGCCCCGGGGCATCCTGGTGGACACAGAAGTAAATTAAAGTTATAAGAATATATACAGGGTAGGGAAAAAGTAGGTTTACATTTGTTCATATGGAAAATAATACAAGAATAAGTAATAATACAAGAATAAACTCTCTGTTTCACATATTCACAACTTTAACCGACTTTTGTCCCTCCCTGTATATGAGATTTTTTTGAAGGGACACAATCTTCCATAAATTTATCAATTCTTTTGTAATAATTGCTTACCATGTATATTTCTATATGTAATTCTATTTTAAACACTGTTTATTTTCAAAAAAACATACAAATTAGGCCACTGTATTAAAATCATACATTTTGGTACATAAAAATTAGATATTTTGGATAAATTAATACAGTTCTATCTTCTGTTTGCAAAAATGCAGCATTTTCTACATTGGCACTGTTCTGTTTTGTGTCAAGCCCATCTGCTGCAATTATCCAAATGTCTATTTTTATTATTCAATTTCCCAATAACATGTGTCTGCCTCCCTTTCCCATTAACTCTCTATTCTTTTATGTGCTTCTTACAGAATAATCAGCTCTATTCACTATATTCCACTGCCCCAAAAAAAAAAAAATTGTAGGAAAGAAAGAGTATATGGATAAAGGGCAACTTTATATAGATAGTTGCTGATGGCTACTGTGGTCTTTGATACACAGCACCTATTCACCCTTCAAACAAAACTGACCCAAGCAGAATAAACTTTCCCTAATTCGGTATGTAGTAGCAGTAAAAGTCAAAAGTAATTGTATTTACCATTGCATCTAACTTGGTTAAACTATATTAGGTTAAACTATATTGTATAATATAACATCCCAAAAATTAAAACAAAGATGAATACAAAGACTTATTTAAATGTTGGACTGCGATGGTCACAGATTTCTCTTCTAGATAGAGAAAGCTATCTCGGTATACACAATAGAGTCTTGGCACCAGCTAATGAGCAAATACATGGGTGACTTCCCCGGGTTTCCTTACTTTCAGAGTAGGAAACAAAGTGTCATATTCACCATAAGCCTCACTGCTGCCCACCTAGAGATCGCAGACTCATTTCTAGTTCTAGAACACAGTGCTTAGAAATCTCAAAAGTGGATCTAGCCCCCAAACTGACCTCTAGCCTATGGATATGTTGGACAATTCTGTGTTGCCAGAGCCCTGTAGCCAAGGCACAGTCTTTCATCTGAACTACAAAATATGTGGGGAAAACACTAAGGATCCAATGACCACTTTTAAATAATTTCATCAAAGAACAAATGTTCCTGAAAACAAATCTACCAAGAAAATGTTGCTTTGTCTTTAAATATTTACCTTAGTTAGAAAATCAAACAGCTTATACATAACAATTATGATTAATAAATAACTAGACTTGGCATCAACTTCTGGTTCAGGTACTAACTAGCAGTTTTCCCTTATTTTTAACCTCCATTCACTTAAAATGTCTTTATTCACCATGGGCTATATGAATATATGTGAGGTAGAGTCCTAGACCTTCCTGGTTGTTAGTACCTTCAACTGTTTAAAATTCTATGTCTTTTTGATATAAGATCTTGAACCAAGGTAGTCTGCCTTATGCATTTATGGCAGATGCAGGAAGGTGAGAACATATTTTGTACTTGTTATTTTTCTAATAGACAAAAAAATAGTTTTATTCTCCACAGGATCAGAGAATATAGTTTTAGGTCCCCTCAGCACTTGTTTAAAAAACTTTGCAATTTTTGTTCGAAGTTTATTGAAAAGATGTCATAACACCCCTCTTTGGGGCAAGTCATCCTCAAGCATAGGTCGGGACCTTTTTTCCACTGATACAGAAATGCTTTCACAGGAGAAAATTCCTTTCAAAATAAACTGAAGAGTTTACTAGTGGATGATGTTAGTGCTAAGGAAAGCATAATAAGGATATATAACTAATATCCGGCTTTTGTAGGTGACAAATATATTCTCTCTCAAAGCCTGCTTATAAAACCTATTCCTTCAGCCAATTATCCTGGCTCACTCACCAAGATGATCTGATAAGCTAAAGAAATCTCTTTCCTCATTCCATGGGACATAATTTTTAAATCACTTTATTGAGGTATAATTGACATACAAAAAACTGAAGATAAGAATACACCTGTAAAACCACCATGAAACATTATTTTGAAACAATTTTTTCCTGAATCTTTGGGCATCTCCTCGGAACTTTTATCTTTTAGCTAAACAAAAATGCAAATATTAGGTTATAAAATACAAATATTTGCCTAAAATGAATGACTACCTCCCCTACAAATGTATTTTGATGTCACTTCTTGAGTTATTTGCATAATAAAATATGAGAAATAATGCTCTTCAAGTTAGCAACTAGCAAATAAATTTCCAAAGCCAAATATAAATTCCTCCAGATTACATGGTGATGTAAAAACAACACAGAGAGCACAGTCCCCTTTGGGCAGGTAGTGCTCATGGCGCTTGGAACAAAGACTTTCTAAACCACATGCCAAGAGGAAGAAGGAAGGAAGCAGGCAAATTAATAACAAGGTTGTAATAAGGTAAAGTTATCGGCATTTTGTTTATGAGATGTATCTTGTTGCCCTTTCCGTTAATGTAGAGTATTAGAGGTGTGAAGATACCTTAATGTGTTTTCTGTTCATTTTACAGTTGATATAAATTGATGTACATTTGGGTTGTTTCTTTAGTGTGGACTATTAAGATAACATGCTCTTAACATTTGTGTGTGTGTGTGTGTGTGTGTGTGTGTGTGTGTGTGTGACACACACGTAAGCATTTTGGTTGAACGTCTAACTACTAATGAAGCTTTTAGGTAGCTGGATATGCTTATGCTCAAATTTAGTAAAAAAGAATAAGTGCTTTTTCAAAGTGCTTGTGCCTGTTTATATCCTCATCAGAAGTAGAGTTTAAATTAATCTACATCCTCTTAAGCATTTACTATTACGCATGTTTTTAATTTTACCCATTTGAGTGAGTATGCAATGGTATGGCCTTGGGGTTTAAATTTGCATTTCCCTGGTGACTAATGAAGTTGAGAGCTTTTCCCTATGTTAATGTCCACTGAGATATCTTTTCCTTGAAAGTGATTATTCATTCTCTTTACCATTTTTCTTATTCTATTATCTGCCTTTTTATTGATTTGTAGAAGTCCTTTACATATTCTGGATATTCAAGTTTTTTTAATTATATGTGTTATAACTCTCCCTACTCTGTGACACGACTTTCACTATTTTTAATGACATAACTGGTTAAACAAAAGGGTTTTTTTTCTTTTAATGTACTTCCATGTGTCATTCATTTCCTTTTGGATTGGTGCTATTGTAAAATTATAAATAAAACTTTTTCCACCCAAGTTCAAAACGATATTTTCATATAACGTATTCCAGAGACATTATTGTTTTCACTGTCATTTTAAGACACATGATCTGAAATTGCTTTTGGATTATGATGTAACACAGAAGTCAACTTTTTTTTTTCATCTGGGTCTCCTATTGGCCCAGTACTATCTTTTGAAAATAATTTCCTTTGTCACTGCAAAGAGTAAATTTCATCTATAGCCCATACAGTGTGAATTGGTTACTGGACTTATACTAGCACCAATACCACACTGTCTGATGCAGAGCAGCTTTATCATGACTGTTGTCATTTAATAGAATAATCCTTCCATCTTTGTTCTTCTTCAAGACTCTTGGCTACTCTTGATTCTTTGATCTGGTTATATTTTAAAATCAACTTGTGAAATTCTGGCAATTATTTTGAGGGTGGGTTAATTAAATCAATAAATATTTGTGGGAAATACCATTTTATAATATTGAATCAGCCAATCCTTTGTGATGCTATATTTCAGCTTTCTGTAATTACTCTCATAAATGTTTTATAATTTCCTTTTAGATGTTATATGTATGCTTTAGATTTATTCTGGTACATGGTATGTTTTTATTTTATTACCATTGGTATCTTTTAAATATGTTTTTATTGATTTCAGAGAGAGGAATAGGGAGGAAGAGATAGACGCATCAATAATGAGAATCACTGATTGGCTACCTCCTGCATGCACCCTACTGGGGATTTGGCCTGCAACCCAAGTATGTACCCGGACTAGGAATCGAACCTTGACCTCCTGGTTCATAGGTGGTTGCCACACTGGCCAGGCACCAATGGTATTTTTGACCATGAGATTTAATATTTAAAATAAAATTTATGTTTGAATTAGTCTAATTTATGTTCATGAATCACATATATTCCATATTTTTTACTAATAATTTCTCTAATGTGTGTACTGAATGGAAAAGATCATAGCTATGAGCACAAAGACATTTGCCATAAAAATGTTTTGTTACAGGTCTTTGTCTGGTTATGATGGAGAAATGGAATGTTGAGATTTGACACAACACAGACAGATATGCAGGGAGCTTTGAGCACCATTACATGGATTCAAATGAGAAAAGAATGTGTACAGTGGATCAGAAACTGAAATTCTGGTAAATATAAAGATATTAGTTCCATGACTAATTTCAGACAAGGAAACTTTCTAAAATCCACATTCAGGAAAAGTTCTACTCTGTAACTGGGTGTTTACCCAGAGGGCATTCCATGGCTCGATTCTGGCAGAGAAGTAGCTTTCTTGTATCAAATATAAAGTCTGTAGACAGATGTATCTCTCATTGTCAATAAAAGATTCTCAGCAAACTCCCAGGTCTGCGTCTTTGCTCTGTCCCACATTCACCTCCCAGTAAGGGCATCCAGAGGTAAACTGAGGGGAGCCCAAGACAAACTGAGTAGTTGAATCTCAACACATATTCACAACTTCTGTTTAATATTCCCACATTGGATGTTCTTCTGCTCATCAGAAATGATGAATTCATTGGTTGTATCAATATCTAAGGTCATATCCACTTGGAACTTCAGCGTCCTTGGATTCATCTATAGAACAGATCTCAGCTGGAGCCCTAGCTCCTTGATCTTGGAAACCAGCTCTCCCATCTGGCAAGTGAACCTGGTATTGTTCTTCTGAGAAACCAAAAAGCAAAACAGACACAATAAACTCTCCCTATTGAGCTCCTTCTGCAGTGAATTGATGCACTGGAAGCATCAGACATATCCACATTTCAGGTACATGGTTTTTTCAAGATAAGTCAGACATCTATTTGCTTCCTTTTTGCGTTTGGCCATGGCAAAGGCCTCCCCTCCACTAAGTTCTCTTCTGGCCTCCAGCTCCTTCCACTAATAGCTCAGTTCTGCTGTGAGGTCAACCTATAAGGGGCTTTTCTTACAGAAGGCCTCTCCTCCCACCTTACATCCTGCCTCTCCCCTTTAATCTGACCAGATTTTTATTTAACTCTGGCGTGACATTTTTTTTTACTAATGTCATAGAGAGGAAATGTTAAAGAAAATGATTGTATCCAGAGAATGCTAATTTTTTCCCAGTTAATACAGACAAAATATTACCCTGTTATTATTCTAGAGTACACTATTATGTCTGTTGATAATAAGATGTAGAATTAGAATGGAAATTAATTATTTGGCACAGTATTAACCCTTATAAAATGAATGATGCTCATTTAAATAGTTTTTTATCACAAAAGTAAAATCACATCATATTTTGATCAAAAAATTAATTAAACCTACTAAGAAGTCTTTCCTAAAGTCATACTCCATAGACCACAGTCACTTCTTCGAAGGGGCTTTTTCCCACAATTGTGAATTTCCTCATTCAGAAGTTCGGTAAATAAACCCCTAGCAGTTCCCTGACAATCAGCCAGCCAGTCAAGATTCTGGTTTTGTTGTTGTTGTCAGTTAGTTACTACATCAAAAATAAAAGATATCTTTATAATCTTACATCCCTACATCACAACATATATGTTCCTCGTGGACTCATGACTCATAGATGGAGTTTGAGGAGTAAGAATGAAAATTTGGGAGATGGAGAGTATTCTGGATAGGGACTGAAGGGAGACTGATTTACCTTTAGGTGATTAAAGTCTTTTATTTAATCATTTCCACAGTGATCATTCGCTAGTGTTTGCTGGAGGCTCATCATTTCACATCCAAAGTAAAGGCACAATCCAAGATCTCAAAGTAAAAAGAAAAACACACAACTCTAAATATGAATCGTGGCCCATAATATATTAGAAGTCCTTTTACATTGCATTTCTCCACTTATTTGGAGGTACCATAATGTATATATATAAATACGTATATATGTGAAGTTTATATTTCTTACATATTTTAATACTATGTAAGTTAGTACAGTTATTTTATAATTCCTTTTAGAATGTTCTCACATTTTTGGAACTATTCTCAGGTTTGTGATTAATGAATTTGCTCATGGATTGGTCCCTAATGTGTTTTCTTTTTTTTTATTTGGTAAGATGACTTAACATGAGATATACCCTCTTAACCATTTTTTTTTAATTTTAACAATCCTAGCTTCCTTTTTTATTATATATATTTTATGTGTACATTATAATTTGACATTTATATACACTACAAAGTGATCACCCCCAAAAGTCTAATTACTATCCATCACCATACAATTGACCCATCACCCCGTTCTCCCACTCCAAACCCCCTTCTACTTTGGTAACCACTGACCTATTATCTGTAACTATGAGTTTATTTTTGTTATGTCTGCTCATTTGTTTGGGTTTTGAAAATTGTTCCATATGTGAGTAAAATCATATGGTATTTGTCTTTCTTTTTCTGACTTATTTCATTTATTGTAATGTCCTCCAAGTTCATCCATGTTATCTCATATGGCAGGATTTCCTTCTTTATTAAGCCTCCATTGTATGTATATACCAAATTTTGCTTAGTCACTCATCCACCAATGGATATTCTTAAGTTGTGTCCATTGGCTATTGTGAATAATGTTGCAATGATCATGGGACTTCATATATCTCACTGAGATCCTGGTTTCAAACGTTTTGGATATATACCGAATAGTAGAAATGCTGGATCAACAGCAGTTCTATTTTTAATTTTTTGAAGAACCTCCATACTGTTTTTCATAGCAAACACACAATTTTGCATTCCTACCAACAGTGTACAGGGTCTCATTTCTCCACATTTTTACCAATATTTGTTATCTTTTTTGTTTTGTGTTTTTGTTTTTGGGGTGTTTTTTAATAATGTCATCCTAACTAACAAACTGAGATGATATCTTATTGTGATTTTGATTTGCATTTCCCTGATAATTAGAAATGTTGAACATACTTTCATATTCCTGTTGGCCATTTGGATTTCTTTGGAGAAATGCACATTAAAGTCCTTAGTCCATTTTTTTAAATGTGTTCGCTATTAAGTTCTAGATGTTCCTTAAATATTTTGGAGATTAACCCCTTATCAGATAATGGTTTGCAAATAATTTCTACCATTCTTTAGGTTGCCTTTTCTCTCTTTTGATTATTTCCTTTGCTGTGCAGAAGCTTCGTCATTTGATGTAGTCCCATGTGTCTGTTCTTGCTTTTTTTGCTTGTGCTTTTGATGTCACATCCAAGAAACAACTGCCAAGGCCAATGTCATGAAGTTTTCCCCTTATGTTTTCTTCTAGGAGTTTTAGAGTTGCACGTCTTATGTTTAAATCTTTAATACATTTTGAGTTGATTGTTGTATATGGTGTAAGATAAAGGTCCAATTTCATTCCCTTACATTTGTATCCAGTTTTCCCAAAACCATTTATTGAAGAGACTGTCCTTTTCCCATTGTTTATTCTTGGCACCACTGTGGAAGATCAGTTGGCTGTATATGTGTGCATTTATTTTGGGGCTGTCTGTTCCATTATTCTGAATGTCTTTTTTTGGTACCAGTATCACACTATATTAATTACTGTAGCTTTGCAATAAGGAAGTATGATGCCTTCAGCTTTGTCCTTCTATATCAAGACTGCTTAGGCTATTCTGGATCTTTTGTGGATCTATGTGAATTGGGACTTCGATAGGAATTGCATTGAACATGTAGATCACGTAAGTAGTGTGGACATTTTAACAATACTAGGTCTTCTGATCCGTAAACATGAAAACATGTTTCAACTTATTTATACCCACCTTAATTTGTTCATCTGTGTTTTACACTTTTCAGTGTACAAGTACTTCACCTCTTTGGTTAAGTTTATTCCATAGCAGATCTATGACACATTTTGAGTTAATTTTTACGTATGATGTAAAGTAGGGGTCCAAATTCATTCTTATGTATTCAATTGTCCCAGCACCACTGTGAAAAGATTATTACTTTCCCGTTGCATTTTTAATTTGTTATTGCTTTCATTTGTTTAAGGTTAAATAGAATTCTAAATACCAAAGAAACTTGTAGAACTGTGGGAGCGTGGCACGCCAGAAAAACTGAAAATTTATGAAAAGCCAAATGATCACCTTGATCGGAATTAAACAAAACTTTTGTTTTTTCAGTGTTTATTTTAGGCAACTGATTGTCTCAGACTCCAAACACCGATGGTAAAGTAGACTCAATATAGTAGTGAAATAAGTTTTCAAGTAATATTTTATTTCATTGGGCTTCAACAGCGCTTTAAAGCAAACCCTTTTATCTGGACAGTCCACACAGAAAAGATGGCGTGCCACCACTCAGAATAACAAATCCCTTGGCTATATCTACTTCTACATTGTCTACTAAGTCTCTTGGAAAAGGAAATGCACTGCATTACAATTTCAAAAATAGCCAGAGATTGAAAATTAATGCACCACAGAGCATGTTGTTTTGGCCTTTTGTCTAAAGGGCAAATGCAGACAAATCAGAGTCTAAAGCTGTGTGCAATATATAGGGATTTGTTTCCTGCACAAAACTCCAAAGAAAACAGTGCATTCAAATGGTAATGAAGAGAGGGCCTGGGTGCAGATAATGGTATATTAAAGTTGGATGAGCTAATTGTGCATTTTCATGTGAATCAGCCTCCTGCTAAGACTCATTAGGAATGCACATTAAAGATATAGACAAGTGTGTCCCCTTTTAATCAAGTGTCTTATTTCTAACAACACTATTAGTATTGTGAACATTCTAGTAAGTGGAATATTTTACTGAAATTTAATTATACAGCCTGGAAATTTTATTCCATTTCAAAGCTATAAGAATATCTTCATGTGAGGGTAGAATGGGAAGAAGTAGGGAGAAAAAGAGAATGGACTAGAATAGGAATTGATCAATTACTTTCTTTTCTCCTAAAAACTAAATATGCTGGCCTGTTGGACTGAATTCTTACTTGGAATCCATACAAATTTCCACAAAATATCAGTCTACAGATGGTGCTGAGGAAATGACAGTCAAGACCATAGCAACAATACTTAGGGGAAAGGAGCAGCATTTCTGCAAGAGAGTGACAGGACACATGGGGAGCCTCAATGGAGAGATGTGACGTACAGGGCAATCTGCACCCAGAAGAGCAGAAAAATACCCATATGATTATGGTTAGACATGTAGCAGGAGCGCAAAACATCATTTAGCTTATTTAAAAAATTGAAATTCAAGTGGGTGAGCCCAAAATTCTAAAATTCCTTGCAGAAGAAATGTTCACTTTTTTTCTGTTCATATTATACCACACTTGTAAGTGGCAAATACTTAAAATTTGGTTGCATTTCATTCCAAAAGGTGTTAAAGGGAGACAAAGAAAAAAGATCACCACGAAAGATTTATCATACAAAAATATGTCTAAATATTGAAGTCATTTGTGTGGGATTCTGGGATAATGGCATGCTAATCACATATCACTATCGCTACCCTACTCCCATCCCCAGCACCCTCTCTGGAGAAAGTGATCAACCCAAGCAAGCATGCTGCTGGTGGACCATTGAGAGTGCATCAGAAAACGCAAGTCCTGCTGGGATTTCCAAGGAAGGAAAACAAGGCATGGCTTCCTTCTCCAAGGGACCTAGAGTAAAAGATAAAGTTTGTCTGGCCTCAATCTTAGAATGCTGTTCATATGTGGTCACAAGCAGCTGAAGCCTGGAGATTTCTGGAGGATAGGCAACACATATTCATCTACTTTTTGTGATGCTTAGAGCAACTACTCAATTGTGTGAACACTAATGGTCCCTGGTGGAAGGAAGTAGCCCTTATGGCCAAGGCCTGCATCTGGGACACGGAAGCCAGCCCCTTGGAAAAAGAGAGCAGAAAGGCATCCTCCCCAAACCATAGCAGAATGGTTAGAGCATACCCAGGCCATTCACTCTGAGCCCACACGTGGACTACCATGCATTACATCACCAGCTAATTTGCCACAGTAGAAAACAATATGATATGTCAAGGCATAAAATTAAAAGAGATATACAGCTATGACTAAGTTTGGGAAATGCATATATCATCTTTTTACCACATGACTTTTAAAAAGAAGAGAAACTGAAGATACATAAACTTAAGTTTATGAAAAATATAAAATCTCAGAAGAAATTTAGACATAACAATTGTGAGACACCAATTAAAATCTTGAGAAAACAACAGAAATTTGATACAAGAGACAAATAATCTCAACAGACATATAATCATAGAATAAATGATTAAACTCCTACCATTAAAATGATCTCACTCCAGATTATTTTATAGCTGAGCTCTACCTAATTTTATTTTATTTTTAGTTGTAGCTAATTTTAAATAATATTTTACTATTTATGTTCAGGTCATAGAAAAATACAGGAAGATTTTCAAGTCATCATATAAAGCAAGCTTTTTTTTTTCACTAATGCTAGTAAAGAAAACTTAACCACAATCTTACACAAGGCATAAAAATAAATTTCATGCAAACGTTATAAAAAATTATTATTTGAACAAGCTATCACACCAGATATTGGAGATTCCCAGCACCCACGACTTACTCACTGACAGACTCACTTGCTCTGAGCTCCAGCATTTGGGCAGAAGCTTGAAAAGTGCCAGAGACATACAGGGATGAACTACATTATCTGGCTGCACAGTGAAGGCTGGAGGAGTAGCTTTCTCTCAGACATAAGTGCAAGCAGAAACCACTGTTTTGTCGTTGACCCTCCCCCAACCAAGTCTGCATACCTATCAATAATTCCTTTAAATGTAAATAGGAATAATGTAAAAATAAATACTCCAATCAAAATACAAGTTTCCATCAATATACAAATGGATAAAGACGGTACATGTATACCATGGAATATTACTCAGCCATAAAAAAGAATGAAATCTTGCCATTTGCAGCCACATGGATAGATAGACCTAGAGGGTATTATGCAAAGTGACATAAGTCAGACAGAGAAACCCAAGTACCATAAAATTCACTTACATGTGTGATATAAAATACAAAATAAATGAACAAACAAAACAGAAACAAACTCATAGATACAGAGAATTAATTGATGATTGCCAGGTGGGATGGGGGTTGGGAAGATGGGTTAAAAAGGTGAAAGGGATTAAGAAGTATAAACTGTCAGTTTATAAATACAGTCATGGGTATGTGAAGTATAGCATAGGGAATATAGTCAATATTATTGTAATAACTATAGTGTCAGATGGTTATTAGACTTATCAGGGTGATCACTTCATAAGGTATATAAATGTCTAATCACTATGGTGTACACCTGGACCTAGTATAATATGTTATGTCAACTGTAATTGAAAAAAAATTTAAAATAATAGTAATATAAAAAATAAAATTTTCCTCAAAATTAAACTCTCCAAGTGAAGATCATATTGGTTATTTCCACAATCCAAAGATAACTGTTTTAAAAGGACAAACATAGAGTTTGAAAAATAGTACAATTTACCCGGAATAACAGAGTTGATAATAAAGCATGTGCTTGCAATTTATATAATGGAGTGTCAAGTAGTAAAAGAACACAGGATTATAGTCAGATGTGAATCTGGATCAGGTTGGGCCCTTTAGCAAAGGTCACAGCTCCCTTGTCAACTGTCAAACTTCTAAAGTAATAGTACGACCTTGCTAGCACGTTTACACTAACCTTATTGGTTACATATATGCATTAGAAATAATGTAAGTAGAACTCCTAGTCTACCATCTTGTGGTTGTTGATTGGTTCAATACATAGTAGTTACTATTACTACTGTTAAGGCAGTAACTGGCCATGTATAGGGGCAGTGTCTGAGAATGTCTCCCCATCTAGGACTAAAAATTGACGATATTTTACCTGATTTTTGGTACTTGTATTAACTATTTAAAGAAATGTTGGACAGAAAAAAGATAAGACATGTGACATGATGGCTCTGGAGGGAAAAATGGGGAACACTGTTGACAGCTACCAATCTGATTCTAATTTAATAAAAGGAAAACTTTACATTTGCCTGAGGACGGAATAAGTGGTTCTAGAACTTGAGGGTTTTCCTTAATAGATAGTATGGGAACAGATGATGTAAGCCTTAGGTTATTTCCCTTCCTGAGATTCTGATTCTATGCCTTGCACTCTATTGGCAGCTAGTCAGGAAGACCGTTGAGGCAGAGACTGTAGTGTATGGGGAAGAGAGATATAAGACAATGCTTCTAAATCAAAAGACGATTATAGTCTCAGAGAAACTCTGCACAGCAATTAAATACAGTTAGCTATTAGCTACCATATTGGATAACACAGCTTTCATGTGTTTGGATCTAATTAAATCCCACAGTACCATATAAATCTTACTCTTCTACAGATTTTTGTTTACACTTTCTTCAACAGTTTTATCCCTTTAAATGGGATTTACTGAAAGCAGCTCAGCCATGTTTTTCGAAATCCCTCCATGTTAGTCTAGACCTTTATGAACACTTATTTGGTAACATTTCCAACCATAAAAGCTAAAATAATGGTTTATTTCCCATCTTGAGATATAGATTTACCTGCACATTTTTAGCTTGACTTTCACATTTTTAAGAACTCAAGTCTGCTTTGCTGATTCTTCCCAGAAGACACTTGTGTTTTAATAGAAAATATGAACTGCACGAATGAGATCAGAATGCTCATTGCTCTCCATAATGAATTTCATTCCCATAAAGCTTGTTCATGCTCTGGTCTGCTCAGTAAAGGCAAGGCAAGGCTATCTTCTTTGCTTAACCCACACAGTGCCAGATCAGAGTATCATGTAGAGACTCAAGTAACTAGATACTAAGAAATGGGAAATCTCCGGTTAATCATAATCACTTGTTAACTTAGAAGTTCTCTATCTGAAGTAGCCAACTGAATGGGAAATGGATATAATATAATCAATAAAATAGAAGGAAATTAGGACCTCTAATTCAAGGAAGCAAGTATAACTAATTATGTTTTATCATCAAAATTGTTCCTTAACTTCTCTGACGTCAGAATAGAAGTCTCAGTTTTAAACTGAGAAACCACAAAAACTCCTTAATGAGACTTTTATCTTGGTACTAAATTTTAATTAAAATGCTCACAGAGAACCTTAATGTATTAGAGAAGGAGTAACATTCCTGACAATATCTTCAATAGCAGATTCATAATAACCATTTAAACTATTTTTAAATTATGTTTCTTCTACTTTTGCTTCTATTCACTTATTTTTATTTAATTTGAGTTCTAGCAGTAGTCTTACTTCTTTGTCAATTTCAGAAACCTCGCTCAGGCATTCCTGAGGAGAGCCCATTTTACAGTGAACACAAAATGCAGACAGAGTAGATAAAATGCATTGACTATGCAGGTACCTACAAAGAGGGAAAATCCTGTTTGTATTTGTGTTTACACTCCTATGCCAGAATCATTACAATTTTCACAAAAGTATTCTTTAGTAAGGATACAAATGGAAGAATAAAGCAGTAGCATTTAATGATCATGGACATAGGCAATGAGATTACAACTTATAGTGAATATAATGTAACCCTACCATCAGTGAAATAAAGACCCCATGATCAAGAAGAGGAGATGAGAGACTGCTATCATAATTTCGTAATTTTAGTTCCCGATTTAAAATATCTATTCTTTCATTAATGATAAAATAAATTCCAAATTCACCATATTAAAAAAAAAGCCTCAATCTATCATACTTCCAAGTACATAAACCTTGGGAAAGTAGACTGTATGTCACTGTTACATGCCCTGAGATCACACTGATCTTTGTTAAGAATTTATATGGATTTCTGATTTGCTTAATGTCTGACTCCCATTAGCTTGTAATGGCTAGGTCTATTTTTACTCATCTAAGTAGCCACAATACCTGACATCGAATACATACCTAATATATATTGCTTTAAATGAATTAATAAATCTTGTGCATCCACCACCTTCCTTTGATTACCATTTTCACTTTCTGTATTATTTTTCATATTGCAAAAGCTCAATAATCTTTAATTTCACATTCCTCAAACTGTTCTGAACACTGTTGTCAGTTAAGTTTTCCCAAAATAACAGCTGCACCATGTCATAATTCAACTCACATATTTTCCATGGTTTTTCATTATCCAGAGTCTAAACCAGCCTTTCTCTATCAGGGTTCCTACAGAGCATTAAACCCAAATGCCCGGAGCACCCATTGTATGTAATGAACTAACATCTCCTATGCATCTAGATTGGTGGTAGCTATGTAGTAACTGGGAGGATTGAGAAAATAATTACTCAATTTATTTTATGTAAGGCTTAATTCTCTTGTGGAACCTCAGATGAGAAAGACTAATTCCAGGAAAACAATATAGACCTGCCTTAATTTTCTGGTCTATTCTCCCATAATTCCTCTTCACATTCCCCTGTTGTTACACAAATTGGACTCCGAGCAGTAACCATCAGGCATTTCTGTCTCCAATGAACATTCCCACTTCTTTGCATATCCATTATGCATCTCTTTGGACAAAATCTTACCTAGTCTTTAAGATTCATCAAAAATACCTAAGATTTATTTTACTTCCCTAGTATTTTTCCCCCTTTTGGGCTTCCTTGATTGTGTTGCACTTATTACATTTAACTTAGCATTACAGATATTTTGTGTATTTTTTTTACTTCTACTATAAGTTACTTGAAAGCTGAAGTTTTGTCCACAAAAAAGAGCATCCTGTCTTTTGCAGAACAGATGCTAGGTTCGGAGAGCAGACCATCTTGCTGCTGAAGGAAAAGATATAAGCAGAGCTGTAGATCATGGAAAAATATAGGAGAAAGTACAAGTGTCCTCTCATACAAACGTCAGCTTTCCACCACTGTCTGACATGAAGAAGCATGGCTCATAAAGAGCAGCAGGAGTCACACAGCAGGAGAAAATATCAGGGAATTATTAGGCACCTTTTCTTTTCAGATTTATGTTTTCAATAAAAATACAAGGATCACACACACACGGACAGACCAACAGACAGACTTTCTATCTAGAGAGAAATATGCTCTACACTTAATCACTAACTAGTCCTGAGAAAGTGACTGGCATAGTCCATAATTGAAAAGAGGGTGAGAAGTTTTCTTTTGAGATTTGAGAGTAACACTGTCCTTCAAAATTCAGGATATTCTCTCTGACTTTGGCTAAGACTCACTTTCTTGAGGAGGTTGTCTGTCTCTTTATTATACAAATATTGCAGTCTTTTGAGCAACTGTTTACTATTACTATATGATTGTATTGTTTTAAAATGTCGACATAGGCTCTTGCTCTAAATGTATGTAATATGTGTGTGTGTGTGTGTGTATATATACTCATACACACACGTATATATGTAACTTTGAATTTACAGCCAATTTCAATTTCCTATATTTAATTGCTAGCTTTCATAAAGTTCACTGTAATACACATCCTATATCAGCAAAGCTGACTGTGATACTATTTTATTATGTCTTCCTGGCATATTCTCATTTGTGATATTTAATACGTTAATGTTGTCATGTGCTGAATGGCCCCCTAATTATTATTTTTAAGAAGGTGAGTATGTATTTTTAAGTACTTAAAGAATCAGAATGTAAATTAATTACTAAAACTACATTACAGTCAATGTTTTATTATAAAATTCTGCTGTTAACTTAGAGTTTGTTTATTAACCGTATTTAGAAAAGCATCTATTGTTTGGAAATCAACTCAGTTAAAAACTGTCTGCTTTTAAACCTCAGCCTAACAGAAATCGAAATACTCAGGAAAATTTGAAAAGTGTGTTTTATGGGGTCATTCTGAAAGTTAACTCTGTTGGTGCCGGTTATTCCAGTGGAGAGTGGGCTGTTAGTCTTCATTTTGTCTAGAATACATAACTGCCTATAAAACTGAAAAACTGGAAGCCACAACATAACTTCTGCCATATAAATTCTTTTCATTTACAGTTAAAACAAACATTAATAAGCAAAAATATAGAGATAGGTATATAGGTTGTGTGATCATAATTTAACATTACAGCAGTTAACACAGAAATAATTAAAAATATATTCCCTAAGCCTTAAAAAGTGTTATAAATGAATGAAACAATGAAAACAAAAACTGGATAGCATATGATATCAAAGAAAATATAAAAACAAAAATTACACACTTTATAAAATTATAAAGAAGAATAAGTGATAAATCACAGTAAATGGAAATAAGATAAATTCCCTATTAAACTTCTGGCTGAAAAATAGATAACACAAAAAGTTACTTTGCCCACCCAGGCAGCTTAATACTAAGATCTTTTTTGACAGAAATACCTTTCAGTTGTATCAAGAACTCAGATTAGCCCCAGCAGAACATTAAACCCTATTTGCAAGGGGAAATTATATTAGAAAATGGGTAAATTTTCTAGACACTCTCTATGTGAAGGTCCCAAGGCTGCAGTATAAACCATCTAGTTTTAAAAAACAGCCCAGAAAACAAGCTGCTACGTGCAGAAACAAATGTAGTATAACAATATCTTGCAGTTTACAGTATTACCAAAGTCCTCGCTCTTGAGAAAGCTGGAAAAGTAGAAAATAAATGATGGAAACAAGTTAGGAACAAAGAATACTCTTCCTACAAAGAGTAAGAAGCCACATGGCTCAAATATTAAGTTGAACTAGCTGCATGACTTGGGATGATGTAACTTTCCAGTCTTCAGTCATTTCATTATAAATACAATAAAAAGCATGTTTAGTACCTTATCAACCTTCATCTATTTTAAATGTTATACTTTCTAAGCCAGTAGGCATACAACACACACACACACAGACACACACACACCCCGGGGTGGAAGTAGTGAGTAAGGTCTGTTGCTCACTTGGTTTTTCTGGGGTTTTTCTTTCAAAGATTGAAAGATTCTTTAAAAATCCATCTACATATATATATTTGGAAAATGGGACTAAATGCAGAACTTAGTTGTGCAGATCAAATGGGATTACAACATAAGACACTTAGCATTATATCTTGCACACTTAGTAAATAATAAATGGTAGTCATTTTTATCACCATTGGCTCCTAATGCCATGAGGGGAAGGCATGAGCTGTGCAAAAGAACAGTGGAGTGTTGTCATTTGTACATTTGACTTACGCAAGTTCAAGTGTAGCTGCCTGAGGAAAAGCAGAGAACCAAGAGCAAGTACTGGCAATCCACTCTCCATCCCTCCGGATGAACATATGCCACAGTGCAAGTGGGGCCCCACCAACAGAATCTGCTGTTTCTTCAGTCAACCCATCTGCCTCCAATATTGAAACTCAGCTCACTAAGCATGGTTGGGGTGAAACATACATATTTTTCCCACTGCATGGTGCCAAGACACAAGCCAAAACTTCATGATACTCAGTTGAAGAAATGATGATTGGATCAACACTGCAGGAAAAGCTGTCTGGCTTTGATGGTCTTTTTGAGGTTATCCATGTCTATATATTGTACATTTTGAGTGATTTGTGGGAATTTTCTCTAGAAGGATATTTACTATACTCAAGTTCTATCTTATAAAAAAAATTTAGAAGCCTCCTCTGTGTAGAACGTAGCTCCACTTTATAAATATGGAAGGGAAAACACCCCCAGGGGAAAAACAAGAAATATTTTTAATGATCCCACTAAATCTGGGGTTTGCAACAAAACTCAAATCCAATCTAGAAACATCAACTCTGAAGATGAAGATGGTTTGATCGGAGTAAGCCAGATGAAAGCTTGCCTAATTAATTGTTACAACATAATTTTAAGAGAATGGAGCAAAGGTCCTGCAGACATCAAAAGCAAACTTAATCCTTAGTCAGAAGGGTGATGTAGGGAGAAATGCAAACACCAACCCATGAACTGGAGAAATGACTAAAGACTCAAAAGGCAGAAAAAACCCTAAGAGGCAGAGGTTATTTGGTTATTTTGCACACAAATGCCTCTTTCGGGGGGGGGGGGGGGGAGTAGGTATGGCATAGACATGTGTACAAGTACTAGCTCTTAAGAGAAACAGCAGTGAAAGTGGGGATAGTAGGGAGACTTGAAAATAATACTGGAAGCTACTGCCAGATGATACAGCACTGAACATTGAGAGCCCTGGGATATCAGATGGTGAGCCAGATGGTTCAGCAAAAGACCATAGGGGAATTGAAATAGACGAACTGATTACTCACAGGTCCTGGAAGAAGTACAAGGCAGGTCTTGAGGGCCCACAAGGGGAGGTCAAGGTAGGATGCAGGCAAAGAGCGCGCAGGACCTGGGGCACAAGCCTTCTTAGAATCTACAAGTGAAGTGCTTTGAGGTTCTCAGGCTAAGACGACACTGATCAATTCAAACCAAAAAGCACTGGTTTTGGTAAGCTTGTCAGGGGTGAGGGGGGTGTCTTATCTATGGGGAGCACAGAGGCAAGGTCCTGGGAGGCAGAGAAAAATGCTTGTCTCAAAGGGGAGTGCTATCAGAAGCTTACATTTACATGTGATTCAGCAGACTGTTATCTAGGGCATGTGTTGGGGGGGGGGGGTAGTGTCAGTTTAAGGCCCCTTACAGGCTGCTTGGCCACACAAAATGGATGCCGAGGCAGAGATATTATGGAGTCGTTTAGCCGAACTCTCAACATTCAGGAAAGACTAATCTGTCAAGAACAGAAAAGTAGGAAACCAAACCAATCCAATCCTTCTTCCTCAGTCATCTAGTTTAAAAGTTTGCCTTGCTCTCAGTGACAGGCCTGATATCCAGGGCAATTTTCTAGCAGGCGGTCATGAGAAAGAGTGACTATGCACCCTCGATGCCTGAGATGTTTCTTTACAGGTATCTGTGATGACAACCAGCCCTGGGCTGTACTGTTAAATATAGACTTAATCTCTTTCTGGAATATTCCTCTGCCTGACAGTTTCTGTTGCTCTGATGAGAGTGGGGTGGGAAAAGGTGGGTGTGAGGCCCTATGACTGACACTCTACTTACAGGCATTTGCTGTGAGGATGGGGAATTGGGCACAGAGACAGAGATTTCCCATGAACCTCCATTAGTCCTACTTCAACAGAGGTTTCAGGCTTAAAGCCAGAGAGAAACAGTTACAAAATTAATTTGGTGAAACTAGCTGCATCATCATGAAAAGGGTTAACTGTGTGTATCATGGATACAACTTTTTTGTCATCCGTTTTTGGAAATACACAGGCAGGGAACACTGCCAGTCGCCCTAAAACTCCCCTTAAAGGGGCAGCAATTATGTCAAAAGAAAAAATATATCGTCTATCTGCTACTCATATTGACTACCTGCTGTCCGTTGCTGGAAAAAGATATATAGCAGAAAATATTCTATAAGACAGAGAACTGTTAAGCAGCTGGCTAATCATGGACTATGCAATTATTATATTTTCATTCTGGCTCTGAAAAAGGAAAGGCTTAAGATGAATGAAATATGCATCAGCGCCTCTAGCAATGAAATTAAGCCACCTTATTAACTGTGCAATTTTTACAAAGATTTCCAGAAACTCATTAGGCCTTTTGTTTGAACTGAATTTCATCTCCTGCCTCATCTTATTTCCTAGAATATTAAGAAACTCTCACTAGAACACCGTGGTTTTTACTGAGAGATGGCAAATAAAATACTTGGATATTTTGGAAATAGAATACATGTTTTTACAAGGTCACTATCAGTTGTTTCATATGGTATTTAGACCATTCCTTAAGTGATTATCTTCTTACTATTACTATTCACTATTATCATCACCACATTCAAACTATTATGCTTGGCACTTATACAACTCATCATTAATACTTTAAAAAAATAAGGCACAACAGGAATTACCACTGTCTTTACTAGGTAAGGAAAGAGTTTCAGAGTACAATTAGCTTCCTGGAATTGTCACTGCCAGTAAGTACCAAAGCCTCTACTGAAACTCATATTGGAACAACTCCAAAGTCTAAGAGTATCCATCCCATCAGTCATGTTTCCATATAAAAACCTGTCAAGGATCAATAAGAAAATGCATTATTTATTTTTGCTATTATATCAATCACTCTAATAGCACTAATATAATGAGATATTTTCATTAAATGTTAGCTATGTTACCCATAAAAGTTTTATAACTATTAATCTCAAGTTATTAAAGTCTCTACATACTTAATATTAAATGTCTACACATTATTATTGCTTCTTCATCTTTAAGAAATCATCCAAGGAAATAATCATAAAATGAGAACACTATTGGAAATTTTTTTATCACCAGGTTTTCAATCACTTTGAAATGATATTTGGCATTCTCAACTAGGAGAATTGTGCTGTATATTCAACTGAAGAGATTATTGACTAAAAGGATTAACAGTAAATTCACAGGAAAGGAAGCAACTACCTTGAAATTGTGTTTGATCTCAGGACTTTTTCTAGCTCCCTCCCACATCCTACAACCTACCAGGCAAAAATAAAAGGAAAAATCAAACAGGCATAAAAAAGCTACTGGTACAATTAAATTAAAACCAAATGCCTACTATGTATAATAAGTATTAATTAATTTGTCTACTTCATATTATACATATCTTTATAAAAATCTTCTAAACCAGCAGACATGCTCCATACCTACAAAGAGCCTGCAACTAGAACAGATGAAACCAAGGCTCCTTAATTGTTGCACCACTAAACTAGTTGAACTTCAGCTACAGGTTGACAACATCCTACCTGTGGAGGTTACCACAAGCTCAAACAATCCTTTTGCATGGAAGTCTCAAACCTACATAACACAATAAAATTATTTATAAAGCCCATACTAATAATAAAAATACTGAGCATATACTCCCTTCTAAAAACTCTGAAGTGAATTAAGTATACTGTGTGAACCAGGTTCTTAACTCAGATTTATTTTGGGTCAATATTATATGCATACTTCAGAAACCAGAAGAGCTCTTTTCATGACGTCTACTTTTCACAATTTAAAATAGAATAACAGAAAAGCTTCTGGACACAATTTCAGAGGCTACATCTAATGAAGGTGTATCAATAGTAATTAAAAATAAGAGGAATCTGATACCTGGTCCTTCAGGCCTGGGTATTGACAAACCACTCACATTCAGGCACAAGCTAATAACCATGAGACAAGGGCTTGGAAGAAAAGAAATTGCAGGTTCTACAGAATGTGCATGATGAAATTCACCCTATTCAGGCACTCATAATTTAGATACAATCAGAAGTGAATCACCCAAGTAATGAGTGATCAATAATCCTTAAGGGGCAATGGAAGGCACTCTGGTTAGGAACTAAGAGATTATTATTATAGTCTTGGTGTTACCACAAACTATTTTTGTGATCTTAGGCAGGTTGTTTCTCCTCTTTGGGCTTCTATTTTCTCATCTCTAAAGAGACATGTGAGGAAAGGAAAATTGAGGAATTAGGTTTAGAGTTCCTTGAAGTTCAAGTTCTGAAATTCCCAAATAACAAATATGCAAAATAAGTTGTTTTCATGAGTTCTTCCTTTCAGCCAAAGTCCAACCTGGGTGCAAAATGTGGAGGCACACCACAGCACCACTCCTCATTATGGTTTGCTGGCCCTATTCAGACCACTCCTTCTTAACAGAGAGGCCAAGGCAGGGTTGATGTTATTTTTACACATTCCTTCACATTTGTGGGCTGGTTTACTCAAAATGAAGATGGAGTATACAAGGTTATATGGGAATAACCACCGCATGCAGTTGTCCAGTTGATAACCCATACAGCTTGTTCTATTGTCCTGGGCTGAATACGACTGGAACATGCAGTATATTTGTCTAGATTGGGTGTGGGGTGAATGTTCATGAAATTAAAACCTAATACATAAGAAAAAACAGGAGAAGGAAAGGCATCAGGTAGAGTTCCAGTCAAAACAGGGACATAGGTAAATGATGTCCTCACTTCCTCCTACAACCACATCAAAATTACAACTGAACTACAGAATCACCATCATTCAGAACTGCCTGAAATCTAACTGAAGTCCTACAACTAAGGATATAAAGAAGAAGCCACATTGAGACTGGTAGGAGGGACAGAGCCACAGAGGGGGCTGGTCCCACACCCAGATGTTGCAGATAAAAATCAGGAAGGATATCTTGGCTTCAGAGGGCCCCCTGAGGATCAAGGGACCCAGCCTCACACCAGAACCCTGAGTCCAGGGTTCCAGTGCCAGGAATAGAAGTCCCCATAACTTCTGGCTGTAAAAACCAGTAGGGATTGAGGCAGAGGGAGACAGAGGGATGCTGGAGTCCCAGGCAGTTTCTCTTAAAGGGTCCACTGCACATAGACTTGGACTCACTTCCTCTGAGCTCCAGCACTGGGAGAGCAGCTCGAATAGGCACCAGGGACATATGTGGAGGAACTTAACTGTCTGCCATCAGGGCAAGTACTGGAGGGGCATCTTTCTCCCAGACAGAAGTGCTGGCAGAGGCCATTGTTCCTTTTCTGAGCCACCCCCACCAATACACAAAGTAGCAGGTGGGCACCATATCTGAGCCTCTATCAATCTGTCTATTAATGTTTTCCCCATGCTGGTGATTCCCTGAGACCCTGACCCACCCAAATTTCAGACCTACCCAAGGTGTTTCCAGTGGCTTTTCCATACAAACGGCCTATTTTGGCTCATGCTTCACTTTACTAAAATTTCAAGCAGTATCTGGCCTCAGCATGCCCCATACTTGTTGCTAAGTGGCCCCAGGCCCAGCATTAACAGCAGCCGGTCTTATTTCCCTGCTTGGCCCGCCTGGGCACCTCCAAGCCCAGCACAAGTAGCAGCCATCTGCAGGTCGCTTTGTAACTCATGCCAGGTGGCTCCAGACAGAACACAGGTGACACTGACCTTGGTGTGCACCTCCCGGAAGGCCCCAGAGCCAGCACACCTGGTGGACAGCTTCAGACCACATCTAAACACCACGAAACTACCTCCACAAGCAACACACACAAGAGGCAGACTCAGTGGGCACCAGAGCCCTGCTGAAGTAAGTCCAACTCTTTGGGGTGGGCCCCTGCATAGATAATCCTCCATGATGGTTGAAGTTAATCAGCTTGGGGGTAAATCCCTCCTACTGATGTTCCAACAGCAATCAAGGCTTGACTACAACAGGAGGTTGTACACAACCCACAAGGAGGGGCATAACTGGAGTTCCCAGCTCCCGCGAAAAGAAAGCCTATGCCACTGGGCCCCACATGACACTTACTACATTCAACCACTCCACCAAGACCAGGAGACATAGCAGTTCTACTTAATATATAGAAACATAGAGGCTGCCAAAGTGAGGAGACAAAGAAACATGTCCCAAATGAAGGAACAGAAAAAAACTCCAGAAAAAGAACTTAACAAAATGAAGACAAGCAATCTACTAAATGCAGAATTCAGAGCACTGGTTATATGGATGCTCAATGCACTTAGTGGAAGAGCAGATGAACTTAGTGAGAACTTCAACAGCATCAAAAAGGACATGGAAACCATAAAAAAGAATTAGTCATAAATGAGGGATACACTAACTGAAATGAAGAATAACTTACATAGAATTAGCAGCAGAGTAGATGCGGCTGAGATCAAATCAGCAATTTGGAATATAAGAAAGCAAAAAACACCCAATCAGGATGGCAAAAAGAAAAAATTCAAAAAAATGAGGATAGTGTAAAAAGCCTCTGGGACAACTTCAAGTCTACCAACATTAGCATCAGAGGGTGCTGGAAGAAGACGAGGGAGAGCAAGAAATTGAAAACCTATTTGAAAAAATAACAGAAAAATTCCCTTAACCTGGTTAAGGAAATAGGCATACAAGTCCAGGAAGCACAGAGAGTCCCAAACAAAATGAACCCAAAGACACCCACAACAAGACATGTCATAATTAAAATGCCAAAGGTAAAAGACAAAGAGAGAATCTTAAAAGCGGCAAGAGAAAAGGAGTAAGTTACCTACAAGTGAGCTCCCATAAGACTGTCAGCTGATTTCTCAACAAAAACTTTGCAGGCCAGAAGGGATTGGCAAGAAATATTCAAAGTGATGAAAAGCAAGGACCTACAATCAAGATTACTCTATCCATCAAAGCTATCATTTAGAATCGGACATATAAAGAGCGTCCCAGACAAAAAGCTAAAGCAGTTCGTCACCACCAAACCAGTATTACATGAAATGTTAAAGGGTCTTCTTTAAGAAGAGGAAAAAGAGAAAAAAAAAGATCAAAAGTGTAAACAATAAAATGGCAACAAATACATAACTATCAATAATTGAATCTAAAAAACAAGCAGAACAGAAATAGACTCAGGGACATAGAGAACATTTCGATGGTTGCCAGATTGGAGGGGTGTTTGGGGGATGGGTGAAAAAGGTGAAGGGATTAGGAAGTACAAACTGATAGATACACAATAGTCATGGGGACGTCAAGTACAGCATAGGGAATATAATCAATAATATTCTAATAGCTATATATGTTGTCTGATGAGTATGAGATTTACCGGGATGATCACTTAGTAAGTTACATAATGAAAAATCACTGGGTTGTACACCTGAAACGAATATAATATTGTATGTCAACTGTAACTGAAAAATAAAAAATTATTTTAAAAAAAGAAAGGCATCAGGAAGAATCATTGTGCATTTAGTTATAATCCTCATAGGAGCTATATTTAACTGACTACTTACTCTTTTTTGAAAATTTATGAATGACCATGTTTTTAAGGGAAAGGTTAAAGTTATAACTTTATGTGTATTTCTGCCCCAGGGGTATATTTCAAAATTAAATGCATAAATAGTTCTGTTTATTCACATTTAAGTCGAAAGGCAGCTAAATCTCAGCAGGTTTACCCCTCATTATTAGCAAAAATAAGAGTGTTAAAAAATTTTAAAAGAGTTCTCCATGTTCCAAATCAAGTAGGAAAAATTCACAATGCATTTTAAATAACTATCTATACCTGAGAGTATGTGAAAATTGTGTATCAATGTGTGCAGTTGAGTGTAGTTGTGAGCTGATGATTGTGTGTGTGTGTGTGTGTGTGTGTGAGAGAGAGAGAGAGAGAGAGAGAGAATGAATATATGACCTGAGAGAGAAAGAGAGAATGAATATATGATCTTGCATGGAGACATGTGAATGTATGCGCATATGTGCACTTCCTAATGCGTTTTTATACAATGTGCAAATCACTCAAAGGTGACATATACTTATACAACCAGAAACACACATAAGTCTTCAGCGTCACAGGAATTTTTTTCAACTGAATAATTAATTACGCCTGTGCATACAGTAAGAATTTATTCTTGGTGATTTATGGAAGCAATTTAAACAAAGCATGAAAAGATTTGGGTATTTTACCACATATATGTAGATGACAGTTTTTAACAGTTTTGATATGGACTTATATATACAAAGAACAAATAAATATTGATATCATAAACAAAAAAGATAACATAACTAATTTATTTTTATGTAAAATATTAACTGTTTGGTTTTTATTTTATAGATACATAATTCACAAATAAATCAAATCAATATAAGCCAAAAGTCAAAATAATACAAAAGGCAAATGATTTGCATAATTTTGCAAAGATTAAATGCTTTTAGAAATGACAAAATTATCATGGTGAATAGTAGGGTGGCAATGATGCAGCTCTAATTTTTCAATGGTTATTGGGAAATTAGGCAGTTAGATGTTAAATGGTCATACTAAATCCATAATGAGGAAGCGAACGATCACATTAACATACACCATATGTTTACAATCGTTTTGCTACGATTACTCTGCCATGTCTAAAGGGACAGGAAAAGTTCGATTTAAATTGGGAGGAGAAATAAGGGTACATTCAACACTGAAGCCAGATACTAGCAGTTCTACCTTCTCCCTCCACTAGGGATCTTGAAGTCTCCCTTCTTCCTTTCTCATTTTCTTAATGAGCCATCAAATTCTCTTTGCTTCTATAGTTTATCCACTCTTCCCTCTCCTCCAACACATTATTAGCTCTCTTCTCTCACTCTTACTGTTCTCTCTTCCTTGTCCTCAATTCACCTCTTATATCTGCCTTTTCCTCTTATGGTTTAGCTTAACCAATTTAGCCCTGGGCTCCACACCATCCACCGCCTGTATGTTGAGATATATGGGACTTATTACAGTATGACTCACAAGTCACACCCTCCCTCCTTAACCACCTCATATTCATGTTTAAATTAAGAATCACTTAATTGTAAAATACTTGTTTTCCATTTAATTACCAACCCCCAACTTGAACTCCCAGAACTCTACACATTCTACACACATGTTGAAGGATAAAGCATATAAGCAAGCATCTCTGAGTTTTTCAACTTAGTCTGGGAAAGTATGCTCTGTATGTCCCCATAAGGCATGACATGTCAATAACATAAGGACAATAGTTATTATTAATTAATATCCTTTCTATTGATGATAGCTGCTTTGGACTATCATGTGACACACACAGATTTATGTTATAGCTAATACTCAGAGCAATCCTGGGAGCTCTGTGGGATCATTTTACAGGTTAAGAAACACAGAATCAGGCAAATGAAGTATCTGCAGACCTGGGATTCCCACTCAGGGAAGCCTGATACTGACACCAGTGCTTTATTAACTATGGCACCAACGATGTACTCCAATTTTTAAAAGTCAATGGAGTAGCCACACTTGATGATAACCTTCTCCCTGTTTTGGCTGTTGTTGTTGTTTGTTTATTTCATATTTATTTTGGGAAAGTTGGGGGGCTATGTTTATTTGTTTTTAATACCAATAACCACCATTAATACAGTACAAAGCTATCATGGGCATGTCCTTAGTGTAGAAGTTGTATGGACTATGCACATATTAGGAAATAAATTATGGGAAAAATCCCTTTTCCAGCCTCCAACTGACGCCTTTTTACTATAGTTAATATACTCATCTCACTTTCATCAAAATAAGAATCAAAGAGAGACTGAATAGATGACATCAGTAAAAGTGACAGAGTAAAAACCTCTGAAATTTCTCTCCTCCAAAAAAGACATGAGAAAAAAAAATTTTCTTCAAAATAAATGGTCAGAATCAACATTTCAGAACTCTGGAATTAACCAATGGCTTGCAGCAATCTGCAGACTGTTTATTAAAGAAAAATTGCTAAATCTCAGAAAGAACAGAGTTTTGTAGCATTTTTAACTTGCTCTATTCTCATTCCATCCATGCCAACTTAATGATAGCCTTGAAAACAGCTTCACAATCATGTGAAAATCAACAGCTTGGCAGCCACTAGAGAAAGAAGAACAGGACTGGGGATCCTTCAAAGCCCAATTCAAGACAACTTTCATTATTTAACCAGTTTTATAGTTCCCTGGGAGATTCCGACTGCAAAGCTGTTTCTATCTCAACTATCTTAGTCCATTCAGGCTTTGTAACAAAAATACCATACACTGGGTGGCTTAAACAACAAACATTTATTTCTCAAGGTTCTGGAGGCTGGAAAGTCCAAGATCAAGCCACCAGCAGATTAGTGTCTGGTGAAAGCCCACCTCCTGTATTCACAGGGCATTGTCTTTTTGCTCTCTTCATAGTGGAAGGAATTAGGGAGCTCTTTAGAGTCTCTTTTATAGGGGCACTAATCCCACTTATGAGGCCTACACTCTTATGACATAATCACTTCTCAAAGGCCCCACCTCCAAATACCATTATATTGAGGGTTAGGTTTCAACAAATGAATTTAGGGAGGACACAGATATCCAGTCTACAGCACTGGGTCAGAGCTCATTCAGTGCAAATCAACTCTTTGGGAGGGGGGGATTGGAGGGGAGAGATTTGTCAAAAACAATTAGAGACAATTGTTGTTTTTCACTGAATTTATTGGGGTGACATTAGTTAATAAAACCATACAAGTTTCAAGTGTACAACTCTGTAACACATCATCTGCACACTATGTCGTGCTCTCACCACCCAAAGTCAAGTCTCTTTCCACCACTATTTATTGCCCCTTTGTTTGGTAAAACTCACCTGTGAAGCCATCTGGTCCAGGACTTTTGTGTTGGGAATTTTTTTACTGCTGCTTCCATTTCATTAGTTGTAATTAGTCTATTCAGATTTTCTGATTCTTCCTGATTCAGTTTTGGAAGATTGTATGTTTCTAGGTATGTATCCATTTCATCCAGACTGTCCAATTTACTGGCATATACCTATAATATTTTCTTACGATCCTTCGTATTTCTGTGGCATCTGTTGTTATTTCTTTTCATTTCTGATTTTATTTGGGTCCTCTCTGTTCTTTTCTTGATGAGTTTGCTTAAAGGTTTGTCAATCTTGTTTACTTTTTCAAAGAACCAGATCTTGGTTTCATTAACCTTTTGTATTGTTTTTTTAGTCTCTCTTTTTTTTTTTTCCCATTTCCACTGTCATCTTTATTATTTCCTTCCTTCTACTTACACTGGGCTTTGTTTGTTGTAAAGTTAAATTGTTTGAGATTTTTCTTGCTTCTTGAGGTAGGCCTGTAATGCTATGAATTTCCCTTTTAGAACTGCTTTCACTGTGTGCCATAGATTTCTGGTTGTTGTGTTCATTTTCATTTGTATCAGAATAACTTTTGATTTCTTCCTTAATCTCATTGTTAACCCACTCATTGTTAGTAACATGTTATTTAGCCTCCATGTGTTTTAGTGTTTTTCAGTTTTTTTATTGCAATTGATTTCCAGTTTGATACCACCGTGGTCAGAGAAGATGCTTAATATGATTTCAATCTTCTTGAATTTATTAAAACTTGTTTAGCGTCCTAATATGTAGTCAATCCTAGAGAATTTTTCATGTGCACTTAAAAAGAATATCTATTCTGCTGTCTGGGGATGAAATGTTCTATAAATATCAATTAAATCCACCTGGTCCAATGTGTTGTTTAAGGTGGAGTTTTCCTTGCTTACTTTTTGTCTGGAAGATCTATTCATTGATGTCAATGGGGTAGTAAATTCCCTACTATGATTGTATTACTGTCGATCTCTCCCTTTATGTCCACCAAGGTTTTCTTTATATTTTTAAGTGCTCCTATGTTGAGTGCATATATGTTTACAACAAGGGTTATATCCTCTTGCTAGATCAATCTCTTTAGGATTAGGTAATGTCCTTTGTCTCTTGTTATGGTCTTTATTTTGGAGTTTGTTTTGTCTAAGTATTGCTATCCCAGCTTTTTTTGGTTTCCATTTGCATAGAATATAATATCTTTTTCCATCTCTTCACCTTTAGTCTGTGTCTATCTTTTGTTCTGAGGTGGATCTCTTGTAGACAACATATATATATGGGTCATATTTTCTTACTCTTTCAGCTACCCTATGTATTTTGATTTGAGCATTTAATTCACTTACATTTAAGGCTATTGTTGATAGCTATTTATTGTCATTTTATTCTTTATACCTACGTTCCTGTCTATATGTATTTCTTTTTTTCTTTCTTCTTCTTAAAGTAGGCCCTTTAACATTTCTTGCAATACTGCTTTGGTGGTAATGAACTCCTTTACTTTTTTTTGTCCAGGAAGCTCTTTATTTTACCTTCAACTTTAAATGATAGCCTTGCTGGAGAGAATAGTCTTGGTTACAGGTCCTTGCTTTTCATCACTTTGAATATTTCATGCCAATCCCTTCTGCCTTGAAGCATTTCTGCTGAGAAATCAGCTGACAGTCTTATGGGAGCTCTCTCGTAGGTAACTATCTGTCTCTTGCTGTTCCTAAGAGTCTCTCTTTATCTTCAACCTTTGCTATTTTAATTATGATGTGTCTTGATGTGGGCCTCTTTGGCTTCCTCTTGTTTGGGACATACTATGCTTCCTGTACTTGTATATCTTTTTCCTTCACCAAGTTAGGGAAGTTTTCAGCCATTATTTCTTCAAACAAGTTTTTGATCCCTTTCCCACTCTCTTCTCCTGGCACTCACTCCTATGATGTGGATGTTATGCTTGATGTTGTCCCAGACGTCCCTTAGACCTTTCTTATTTTGTTTTTTAATTCCTTTTTCTTTTTATTGCTTTGCTTGGGTTAGAAGCAATTGTTTAACATCAAAGATGCCTGAGGATAACACTTCAGACAAACAATGAGCTAATAATTAAGTTTGAAAGGAAAAGCTAGGGAATAATATATATAGAAGGGGTCAAAAAGCTCCCAAGTATTCCTGGAAATCTAGAAGATCATACACATACATAGGTCTGTGCACAAGCCTAGGGCTTTGCACATGCTCAGTAAAGACCTGAGAATACCCAATGCTCTCACTTCTGGCTAACCTAAAAACTCTATACAAGCAAGCAGTGAAGGCTAGGCAGTATTATAAAATTCCTGCTGGCTGTTGAAGGTATGCTTTATGACATTCCCTGTTAAATAGAACAGAAGGAGTTCACTGCTAGCAGATTTGTCCCACAGGAAATACTAAATGGAGTTCTTCAGACTGAAAGGACACTAGACAGTAACTCAACTACATAGAAAAAAATAAAGAGTAGAAGTAAAGGTGATGCTTTGAAACTATACAAAAGTTTCAGTCACCCGACATTTGACATGTAACAGTTGAGATAAAGATATTTACATTATTTTTTAAAGAAATCCTGATGAATACTCTCTTCATTTTTAATAAATAACTGTACTACCTTTACAACACTGGGATGTACACTTATGGAAGACTTTTTCAAGAAAATTGAAAACATATTTATAAAAATATTACAATAATTTTAGACTATATTGCATAGTGAGTTTAGCAAAATCATACATATATACATATGTATTTATATTTAAATTAGTGAGTATATATATGCTTAAAATATGAGATAAAATAAATTGATGAGATGATTTTAAACAGTTGATTTTCTTTCTAATTTCCATCCTGATGGCAATCAATAAATTTCCATTTCATAAAAACATACTCAAGTAATGAAACATCTGGCACTTCAGAATATTTCTCTAGGCAATTTAGGTATAGGCTTAACTAACATGGACAATTAGACTAAAGTGTGGTTGGGATTCTGCCAGGCAAATACAAAGAAAGGACACCTGGATCAAAAACTGAACTATCTTTCCAGAACTGAAGCTGAAGAAGAGTTGGAGCCAGGTATAAAAGGAAGTGAAGCAATAGGGACCTGATAAACTAACAAATATTCCCATATGTGCATAATCACTCCTGTGACAGCTTATCTATTTTATCCATGAAAATATGAAATTATACATGCTTTGTATCCCAAAGCACTTCCTCAGAGTTTTCAGGTCTGTTATTGGAGAGATGTATGTTCTTATCAAGTCATTAAATCAGAACAATAATCCTCAGGATTATGTGTACATGAAAGCATTCTATAAACTATCACTGCTATTGCTTTGAAGGAAAAATACAGAAATGAATGACAATTTTACAAAGATACTAAACAACCTAATTCCCTTTCCTAGGGAGGGATCAAGATGAGACAAGAACAGCTTAAAGAATTACAAACCTTTCCCCAGAATTTAAGATCAAGCTAAATGGACTTTAGCAATGTAAAGCAGGAGTAAATTCTACATTATCATATGCTCATTATAAATTGCTTCTCAGGCTATCAGACATTTCAGCTTAGTATTTATTTTTTATTTAAGCACCTGAAAATATATGTATTGGTTTATATACTTTTCTTGCTTGATACATCATCTCTTAAATAATAAATATCATTTTGTATCATCTCCATCCTGCTGCACAGGGAAATGGAGCTTTGAAAAGTGTGTTACAGTAATTCAGATAATTTCATCTGTCATAATTCAATGTTTAAGTTACAAATGCAAGAATTTTCAACAGAACAAAGCTTCTCTCTGTAACTATGTGAGAATAAGATGACAACACAAAATTACTTACACAGACGACAACACAAAATTCAAATACATAATTTAACTTAGAATACAACAATAGATAAACTAAAACCATACACCCTATTGCTTACTCATTTTACTTAGGCTGTTTTAACTTCTTGCTTTGGAGGAATAGAAAAACACAAAGTAAGATCCAATGGACATATGTCTTGCAGAATAAAAATATTAAAATTCATGATTGTAAAAGTTATTTCTCTGTTTTAAAGAAAATCTGGGTTCTAGCTTGAGAAGCAAAAACAGTCTGAGTTATACTCTTTTAAACAAACTCAGTATTATAATCTTAATAGAATACAAAGATATTATCATATCTGTTAGTCAGACTGTACAGAGAAGTAGACTACACTTTAGTTAGAAAGTGTTGATGCTACCAGACATTTTCTTTCCCTTGTTTATCAACACAAGCCAAAGCACTTATTAAAGCTTGCTTTGGTGTGTATGTAAAGTTCAAGTGGACAAGCCAATGGAAAGGAGGTTTGTACCCATTTATACCAAAAAACCTAGTTCCAGCACTGGAGGCCTCGGTAGTTATAGCAACTGGGGAAACATAGGGGGAAATGGGGGGGGGGAATATTTTCCAATATACCAAAATGGCAATTTTTAAATGACAATTACCAAATGTTGGACATTTTCTTAGCAGATGTTTTGGCCAGTTTAATCAAAGGTTCTGTGTTTTGACTCTAAAGACTTTTCTATGTTCAATTTGAAAGTCAAGCCCCACCAGAAGTTACCATCACCATTTCCAATCATTCTCCAGGAGCCTCAATATTGAGACATTGGTTTTTATACCCAAGAAGTATTATTCTATGAAGCTGTTGCTAAAGTTTCAATGACTCAAGTGAAGATCTTTTGTGCATTTTCATGGATAATACAACAGCGTAAGGAAATTTATTCCTATTATAATAGAACACATTTCGACCAGCTCTGTAAAACCAGTTCAATGATGGCAGTGGTCAGAAAACTTGATATTGAACTGCCCCTCAGTGCTGAGTATTAGGAACAAAGTTGTCATTAAAGAGAGTATCCTTCTTGTGCCTAGATGGTACAACAGAAGTCACAGGGGAGTCTCTTGGTGCATGCAACGTCAGTTAGGAAAACAAACAAACAAATAGGTTACCTCTGCTAGGTGAATTCCTCCTTGAAATATCAAGCTAAGACACTGACTATAGTTCAGGATAGACAACCCTCTTCTATTGCTAAAAGGCAGTACTGTTTAAAAGACGGGGGTGGTATGAATGCAATTGTGAGTATCTTAGTACTATGAAGAAAGCTGTCAAACCTAAATGGAGTACCAAAAGTAATGGGCATTAAGTGCTTGAAAATGAGAAAGACTTGGTGAAACAAATAAACTCAGAATATTGAAATAAGCGAGAAACCTGTTAACAATAAAACATGATCCTCAGAAAAAAATACAAGTAATATTCTCTCACAAATTGTTTATTTTTTTAGTCTGGTAGTGTCAACTATGCTGTTCTAATTATAGTATATATTTATCTTTTCTATTTTCCAGAAGCAATCATGCCAGATGTTTTGCTTTTTCTAAAGGCCCATATTTAGAGGTATATTTATTCCTTTGACAATATACTTGTTCTATCTCTTCAATTTTATCTTTTACCTCACTAATTATTACTACCTTCATTCTTTCAGTAGGTTTTATTTTACTTTTTCTAATTTAAGTTAGTCATTATATTTATTATGAGGCTTTCTTTTAATAATAATTTTCTCTCAGTAAAACAATGGCTGTCACAAGTTACAACGTAAACCAATCTTTGGTATTTGCTTATCTAGATAATTTACGATATTTTAAATTTCTTCTTTAATTGAGAATTTGTGTTTGTAATTATAAGTGGTTAAGATTTTATAAGTAATTGTACTGTTGGTTTATAGTTTTATTGGCCATAATTAGAAATGTAACCTGAAAAATCTCTAAATTTTTAATACATTACAGTTTCATTCACTTTTTGATCACTGTACATGCCTGTGAACCAAAATATAATGCTTGCTTTTTGGCCACAAGTTAAAATGTTTTAGTACATATTGCTTTGAGCTTTTAATTATAAAAGTAAAATGCAAGATAAGTTGACTTCTTATTGAATTGATCACTAATATTTTTCTAACAAGTTATATTAAAACCTACTAGTATGATTGTACTTGGTCCAGTAACTCCTACCGTTAGAGCTCTGGCATATGTTTGGTGCACTTAAGTAATACCATCTTGACTGTACCAATAATTATTCTATCTTCTTTGTGCACTTTGCATTTTTACCTCCCATGAGATGGGTGTTATGAAAATTCAGTCAATATTTTCATGTATTGTGATAATTTATATACTTAGTGTTAGTATTATACTTCAGTCTCGTTTGATCTATTTATCACTGTTGTGTTTGTTCTCATTTTCACCCTTTCTGGCAAGTTTATTTAGTTTTTTTCATGTTATTCCCTACACCCACCACCCACATGCCTGGTTACTTAGGGAAGGTAATCACACTTCCCAGTGTATATACTGATTCTTCACCCATTCCTAATGGTTAGGATGAAACCTGCAATTCTCTATTGATGAATCTAGGTTTAAGTTGTTGTGCTGCCAGCCAGGACTGTTTATTTCCCTGGCACTAAATAAAAATACTAGAATGCTTTTACTTCCAGTCTGTTTCCACTTGGCCAATCACCCACATCATATATCCCTGGTATCCTCACCCTTTTAGGTGGCTCAACCCTTTTCTATTATACTTGAATAATTTCTTAAATTGAATCCTGGATTCTCCAAAAGAAATTTTTTTCCTAAGGATGATCCCTTGACTATATACACGGTATCCCCCAAAAATGCATACACACTCTTAACAGCTAATAGCTCAGTATTGAAAGTGAAATGTATTTTAATAAACACTGCCTTTATAATTATTCAAAGTATGTGTATACATTTTTGGTGGGACACCTTATATATGATCCTTAGAGTTCTGACCTTAAACTAAATCATCAATTATATGTCTCTCCTACATCTCCCACTTGATAGTTAGACCCTTTCATTCCAATGCTATTTGGGAGCCACTGAACCTTTTTAAGTTTTAGATGTAAGCCATTCTTGCACTCAAAAAAGGTTCTATTTTTTCATTATTACCTACTCTCCATTTGTTGTTCTTCTGTACTAATCATCAGGTAATTATCCTTCAATTCTGATTTCCACTTCTTTTTGTCTGTCTTGTGAAGCTACTTATTCCATTTGGTTTTCCAATAAATAACTGGCGCTCACCAGTGATCTATTTTTTTTATTCTTTTACTGGATTATGAAATCAAGGAAATTTTCTTTCAGGAACTAGTTTTGTGTTATTATTGTCCCATTTTATCTAATTGAAAGTTTAATTGTTTTTCTGCGTTACTGCTCCATGTTATTTCTCCAATGGTTTTCCCTCTGAATTAATCACCTCTCTTAACTACTGAGTGTGTTCATCCTGAGTCGTATTAAAGAAGTAATTTTCAACCTTGGCCATACATTAGAAATACATGAGCCCGACCAGGCGTGGCTCAGTGGTTCAGCATCGACCTAGGATCCAGGCGATCAGGGTTCGATTCCCAGTCAGGGCACATGCCCGGGTTGTGGGCTCGATCAATGATTCTCTCATCATTGATGTTTCTGTCTCTCTCTCTCTCACTCTCCCTTCCCCGATCTGAAATCAATAAAGATATAAAAATTAAAAAAAAAAAAATAGAAATACATGAGACATTTTTAAGATATACTGACACCTGACCACAGCCCTCCTGATTTTATGATCTGCTTAGCTTCCAGGCATAGGTATTTTTAGAAGTTCAAATGTGCAACCAAAGACTAAGATCCACTGTCTTACAAGAAAGACAGTGCCTCCTGCAGGCTCACGGTTATAATTCCTACATTGTTTACATAGGCTGCAAGGGTCTCAGGGCCACTAGAGTGGCCAGCAGGCAATGAACAACACAACAGCTCTTACCAGAGTCAGAGCAGAAAGTGGCGGCTGCCCTGTGTTGGACAACAGGAAGACTCTCCAGAGCCTTTAAGACATAGATACCCCACCACCACCCAGACCGGGGGCGGGGGGGGGGGGGGACGACACGGGGGGGGGACGACACAATGCTGTCATTTAGCTCCTCAGGCCAGTTGCTCTCCAGCTCTGTGCAGATTTAAACAATGAGGAAGCTCACCCCAAGAACCAGAGGCCACAGCAGCAGACTTCTCTTTTCTGAGATCTGCCCCCATCTGCTGGCAGAGGAGAGGCCTGAGCCATCACTCCAGATAATTAGGTCTCCTATACCTGCGATCTTTCAGACATCTCAGGAAATCTCAGGACGAGAAACACTCTCCAGTCTCCATCTGTGTGCACTGGGTGGATTCTGAGTGGAAACTATGAAGAAAAGGGAGTCAGGTACAGACACCCAGGTCATCTTTCAGATCCTTCTCATTGGGCATGGCTGTGACTTCACATGCCTGCACAGTGCCCTGCCCAGATGTGAGTAGTACATATTCACTAAATCTCTGAAAGTAAATGAGGTTTGAGTCATTTCTGCCTTACACAATCCTTGAATCCTGGGAAACCTTCCAATTCCAAAGTGATATAAGTGACTATTTTAAGAATGCCTATCTACAAATCAATTATGCCTAGAAATCAATACTGACACTTCTTTTTCTTACTCTCCCTCCTTATTACAAACTGTAGTTTTTCCAATTGTGTTAGTGATTCCACTCTCTGTGAGACTGCAGAAAGCAGAAAACATGCCTTAGCCACTGTTGAATTTCCAATGTCCTTCATGATGCTTGGCACATAATAAGGGGTTGATAAATATTTGTTGATGAAAAGTTATGGTAGTTTCCTTTGAGCACCTCCTCACAGGGGCACTGAAAGATTAAATCAGATAAATGTACAAAATGCTTAGTTTCCTGCACAGGTTAAATAACAATAAACTGCAACCCTTGTTTAACTTGAATCAAATTCCTGCTTCTTTCAGAGACCTAAGCATCTTATACCATTTTCTCTTTGTCATTCCATCTTCTCTTTCACTGATAATAAGAGAGAATTAATAACAATATATTTTTTTAATATATTTTTATTGATTTCAGAGAGAGAGGAAGGGAAAGGGAGAGAGACAGAAACATCAATGATGACAGTCATCGATCAACTACCGCCTGTACGCCCCCTGCTGGGGATCGGGCACGCAACCCTGGCATGTGCCCTGACCTGGAATGGCAGGTCAATACTCAACCACTGAGCCACGTCGGCTGGGCAATAACAATATGTATTAATCATTTTATTATTTGACAGTAGTCCCCTGTATTCTCTTCCCAGCTCCTACCCAATATACACTGTATAAGTACAATATGGTTATTTTAGAAGGAAAAAAACTTTGAGTTTTTATATCATTTATTTTTACAATGGTCCCTAAATTCCCCAGACATTAAGAATGACTAGTGTACACAGGCCACACATGAACTGTCCTATAGTGATTGTGCAGAATGTCAAGAGAAGGTTGAGTGTGATTAGGTAATTCACAAAGCTGAGTCTTATTCTAAACGCCAACTACTCTGAAACTCTCTTATAGTCACATCCTCCTGAGCTAAGCAACGTGGGATTTTTTTAAATTAAAACAAAAACAGATTTTCTACAGTATTTTTACTGGTTTTACTATATATTAACATCTTGGTAGAAATCTTAAAGGAACTAAATAGCTGACCCAATTTATTTATTTTCCAAATATCCCTCTGGCATTTTGTGATGATTATGTGAAGTACTAATGGCATTTAAATTTTATTTAGTCATTAGACTTCTTTAGAGCTTTAGCTCCAGAATCCAAAGTGCTTTATGAAGAATTGATAAGCCCCATTATCCAGAAAGTAAGGAGCAGAAGAACTCATTTAGTCATGCATAACTGTGTAGTGATGTTTTTGCCTATATTTATGAAGGGAGGAGGCCATAATTCCACTAAATTTAATGTCATCAGCAGCATTAGCATCATCATAAAATAGTAATACCATCATTTATTGAGCCCTTACAAGATCTGCCTGACAACATCCTAGATGTTTAACCTCACAATAACCCTATAAGGCAATGATTAGCAATTATATTTTAAAGATAAGGAAACTGAAGTTCAGAGAGTTTTAGTACCTTGCCTAACACTGCACAGCAGCTGGGTACTAAAGCCAGTATTTAAATTCAGATCTGACTCCAATACTTGTTATACTAACACATGTTACTCATACATGTCTATGAATGTGAGATTTATTTGATGTCTCTAAAGCTATGGCACCCTGGGAAAGTAACAGTGTATAATTCCTTTCTAACAAAAGTTTTTATGCAAGGCTGCCTAAGCTTGCCTAGGCTGGTGTGAAAAGATGCCTCCTCCTCCTAGACATACCTGGAATAACAAGGAGGGAAGTCAGGAAGGGGCAGCTAATGGTAGGAAATGTATGAAAAGTAGGAAATGCTTTCAAAGAAAAACATTTTTTTCACAAGTTCGCAATAACTTCAACTGTTCAAAAAGTTCTGCCCATCAAAGGCCACGCTTTATGCTATTAGACTAGAGGGTCCTCCACAGATCCTTTCTCAATAATCCCATCTCTAGGCTCTTCAGCACTAGCCCAGAATAAAGACAACATTTCCCAGCTCCCCTTGTAGGTGTGTATGCCAATGTAACACAAGCAGAATTAGTGTTTTCAATTTTTGTAAAATGTTCTTCAATGAAAGGGGACAAGTTTTTCTCCATTCTGTTGATTGGGGTGTTAGTTATTATGGCTGGAACAAGAGCAATCAACTTGAATAGAGAGATGAAAATCGCATGTTGAAGATGGTAGGGCAACAAGATAGACAGAATCAGTGTCCCTGATGAGTATGGAGCTACTATACCAGTCCTGGGTATCGACCACTACATAAAACAGAAATAACTTTCAATTTAGAGTAATTTGGGGGAGAGGAGCAGTCCCTAAATCACAGGACTGAGGTGCCACAGCTAGAATGTTATAAAGCTCATAGCCCAACCCAAGTGTGATTCCAGACCTCCTGATTTCTCCTGGAAATTCCAGGAGTTTGGTAGTAATAGTTAGAAATACAGTTCTTCCCACATGGCCAACTTAATGTGCAGTCATCAGTCCAAAGGATTTATGCATGAGTGACAAAAGCTGATCAGAGGCTTGGTTTCCTGATTTGCAATCCCATGTGTGTTTTTTAATCTCACCAGGCTGCTACAGTGGCATCTGGGCCAAATCTGAGATCCTCCCTTATCTTCTCCAAGGAGAACACAGAGATAATCAACCAAAAAAAAGAGTGCAGGAAAACAAACATCACTGCCTGATACATCAAGGGCAAGGACTGCATTTTACTGGTCTGGCCATCCCCAAGGCCTCAGGTGGAGGACAGAGCATACACCAGGTATTTAACGTAATATTCTGGGGGGGGGGGGGGGGGGGGGAAGGGTTGAAAAAGCTGACAGCAATGATTGAAACTGACTTGAGTCTCTTGTCTGCCATAGCACATGGATGGCAGCAGTAGCTCTGAGAAGGCTCTAAGCAATACATTTTATTACGCAAGAAACCAAGGCTGGGTTTAAATATAACATCTGCACTCACATATTTTCTCTTGATCAGGCCCCTCACTTTCAGGCTGTTCTCTCAGGCAAGGCAATCCATTTAAAGGAAAAAAAAAAAAAGCCACATTTCAAAGATTAATCAGTATCAGTTTGTGGTAATTGCTTCTAAAAGGTTCTACAATTTGTATTTATAGGTCAATAAAAGGTCTCATTGCAGGATTGATTCAATCAGTAATTTGTTCAAGAATATCTCTTTATATAATTGGTACAAAGATCACCTGTTTGCAAGCCTCAATCCATAGAAGCACACAGTTTAAGTCATCAGATTTGGAAATAATTCACTGCGTGCATGGGGAGGAAGGGGGAGATTTGGGGATCACTTGGGAGCCCCTAAGAATGCTGACTGGGAAATGGAGGTCCTTATGACTCATACTATTTATAAAGCTGGTTTAGCTGGGTGAGGGATGAGCCTCTTCTGCCAGACCAGTCAATTGTTTTAATTTGGACTTAACTTCCACCCACAAGAGACACAAATTGTCAGTGTGTACAATGCTCCCTTGTGACCTTTCTACGCAATGTCTCCCACCCCAAGAATAGCTATTCTATCTCTTATGCCTTGTGTTACTGTTGATTAGTTTTGCTTTTTCTTGAACTTCACATAAATGGAATACCGTATGACTAGATTTACAACTGAACTCTTGCACTTTTCATTCTGTCTATGAGATTCATCCATATTGTCCTACACAGCAAAAGTTTATTTTCTTTCTGTGTTACATTCTCTTACATGAATATACCACAGTGTCTCCATTCTCCTGTTGGTGGGCATTGAGCTGCTTTCTAGAATTGGGATATTATGAATACAGTTTCTGTAGACAGTTGTGTACCTGTTTTTTGGTGGATTCAGTTATCTGTGGGTATATACCTATGAACAGGTTTGCTGGTCCATAGGATAGGCGTAAGTTTAACTTTAAAAGATACTTCCAAATAGTGATATCAGTTTGTATTTCATGGTATTTGTTTTATGGCTCAGCATATAATATATCTTGAAAGTTCCATGCAACTTTAAAGGAATGTATATTCTAGTTATAGAATTTTGAGTATTATAAACATCAATTAGATCAAGGGGGTCGATAGTGCTGTTCATATCTTCTATTTGCTATTGACTTCTTTGTCTCGTTATATTAATTATTGAGAGGACATGTTAATATCTCCAACTATTATTGTGGGTTGTCTATTTTCCCTTTAATTCTGTCTATGTTTGCTTCATGTAATTTGGAGCTCTATTATGACACATATATATATTAACAAGTGTTATGTGTTTGTGATGAGTTGGCATTTTTTCATTATAAAGTCTCTCGTCATCTCTATCAACATTTTTTTCTTAGAGTCTACCCTATTATTAATATAACCACTGCATCTTTCTCATGTTTATCATTTGTGTGGCATATCTTTTCCTATCCTTTGGCTGTCACTCTTTATCTGTTTTTATAATTAAAGTGTGTTTCTGTAGCTTAGATTTAATTGGATCTTGCTTTTTTCCCCCCTCCTGTCTGACAAGCTCTGTCATTTAACTGGCATATTCATTCCGCTTACACTGACTATAGTATTAGATACAGCTTGATTTTGGTTCACCATTTTCCTGTTTGATTTCTAATTGTCCCATCTGTTTCTCTTTTCTATATCCCTTCTTCTCCACCTTATTTTGAATTAATGAAATATCCTTAGTATTTAAGTTCCTATATTTGCTTTTTAGCTATATACCTTTGCATCTTTTCCATGTTGACTCAGAAGTCACTTTATGAATAATAAAATTACCAGTATCAACTTAGTATTAATAGTGGACCATCTTACATGAAATGTATGAATTTTCAACAGTATAATAAGTCCACTAACCCCAAATCCCCCCTTTGTGCTACTATTGTGATACGTGTTCTATCTTCGTTTGTTACAAACTATACAATTGAAGTGTTATAAACTGCACAATTTAGTTATCACGTTTGCTTTACACAGTCAAATGTTGAAAAATATCACTGTCTTTCGCATAGACCACTACAGTAGCCTATCGGCTGTCTTTCCAGTTCCATTCTTGCCCTTCCTTTTATGTCACTTTTTAAGCAACAAAGATACCTGCTTTCAAATGTAAAAAGGATGAAGCCACATTTCCCAAGCTTAATTTGCTTCAAGGACTTCTTAGGATAAAATGCAGACTCCTGGAAGCAGTCTTGTGTTAATCTGCTATGGCTTCTGTAACAAAATACCATAGACTGAGTGGCTTAAACAGAAACACACAAAAAAGTGAGAATTATTTAATTCTCACAATTCTTGGCCAAGGTGCTGGTAAATTCAGTTTCTGGTAAGATCTCTCTTTATGAGTTATAGACAGCCTCCTTCGTGCTGTGACCTCAAAGGTCTTTCCTCAGAGAGAAACAGATCTCTGGTGTCTCTTCGTCGTCTTATAAGGACACTAATTCGATCATATAGGACCCCACTCTTAAGAGCTCATTTAACCTTATATACCTCCATACAGACTCGACCTCCAAATACAGTCCTATTGAGGGTTAGGGCTTCAACACGTATGTTTGGAGAGGGGAGTACACAATTCAGTTCATAACAGTTCTGAATAGCTCTGCCTGGGCCTAAGGAGATTAAAGATCTGGCTGACTTATACACAACCCAATACAACACACAGACACTAACACAACAGCTTGTGCCTATTAAGAAGTTTATATCAATGCAAGATGAACCTCACTAGGCCTGTTTATTTGTGTATAATTTTTATGAACTTTTAGACCATGCCTTTCAGAGCCATTTGAATTCTGCAAAAAGAAGTCTTTTTTATTTTTAGTCCTCACGCAAGGACATGCTTAGAGAGAGGAACGGGGACAGAGAAAGAGAAACATGGATGAGAGAGATACATCCATCAGTTGCCTTCTGTACTAGGGATGCCCCAACTAGGGATCAAACCTGCAACCCAGGTATATGCCCTGACCAGGAATTAAACCAGCAACCTTTCCATGCTCAGGGATGATGCTTAACCACCTGAGCCACTTCAGCCAAGCAAGAAGTAATTTTTTGAACAAGTGAAAGTACAATACAATTTAAATCCAGCCCTGGCCTGGTAGCTCAGTTGGTTAGAGGGTCATTCCGACACACAATCTCTGGTGAGTGCAGATACAAAATCTAACAATGACCTAGGCACAGCCAGTCAGAATGTCTCTGTACCTCCACATTATATCTCTGTGCGGGTCCTGAGTACACCTGTATAGAGTTGTACATGCTCAGGAGGATCCCCAACACAGGGTTCTAATGAACAACTAAGTGGTACTCGGGAGCCCCAAGAAGAGGGCCAGGAAGGAGAGATGCTGAACTAATAGCAAGCTAAAAATATTACACTCAAGCACTGATTTTGTAGAAGAGTCAATTAACTGCAGAGGAAAAAGCAAAGAGTTGATATAAAACTTGACCTAATCGCTGGGCACATCATTTTTCCATGACAAATGATTGATTGTTACAAGAAGTTTGAATGACTGCAAGTGATATATTTACATATGACATTTACCCAGAAACAAGAAATCCTTTAATAATTCAGAAATTATTTTTTTAAATATCTATCTCCTAGGCCTGTCTGAGAAGGAAAAGCTATATTCTACAATAACATACATCTGACTCTTGCGTACATGTGCCCTTCATTCATTATTTTAACTGACCTGGATGTTTGCCTGGGTTGTCAGTAATGGTGTTTGCAAAATGTAAAAGCGAATTCGGTTTTGCCTTATCCCACATACCAGCTTGTCCAAGTGTTAAAACTGACCTATACAAATGAGGCTCCTCTCTTGATCTTTTTCATTCAGTCCATAACATTTGTATTCATTTCCTATCGCTGCTCGAACAAATTGCCACAGACATAATGGCTTACAGTGCTGTAGGTCAGACATCTGACGTGGGCCTCAGCAGGCTGCAGTAAAGGCACTGGAAGGGCACATCTTTAGGAGGGTCATTATTCCGGCGACCACACCACTGCAAGAAGGTCTTTGGTTCTACATACTGGGCATCTCGCTGCTGCAGCATTTTCAGGTTCTCTCCTCTCCTTCCCCATTATCATACAGAGAGAGTGTAAAATGCGCAGGGGCTATTTTCACTTGCACTGGCTATGTAGCCTCCCAGTTTGGGTGGACACCTGAACGGTGTGACTTAGACTGGCCCTCAATAAAGACCAGCCTTTGTCACCACCCCAGCTGCAGAATTCTCCACACAGGGTCCACTGCTACATTTCTACTTTCCAATAGTGATACTCAACACCTGCAGAACACAGCCCTTTTGTGAACCATTAAATTTATCATAAAATGAAAAGGGTTAGAGAACAGAACAATAACTCTTGGTGTTACTTCCCAGAAAGTTGCTTCAAAAATTACTTCAATTAAGACCCCCCCAAAATTTTAATGACTGATTTAATATTAAAAAATAAAAACAAGGAAAGATTTCTCTTAAATGTTAAATAGGTTTTAACTAAATAATTTGTTCATTGATTCTACCACTTGACTCACTATTAAAATCATATGCAAAGATTTGGCTTTTATATTGAAAATAAAACTAATAGATATTCTTTGTTATGTCGTAATTCTTTCTAGATACAAATAAAAATAAATGTTATAATTCAGTTAAAGTAAATGTATTCATTTACTTTTGAGCAATCTGCATAAGACTACGTGCACGTAAAAGGGGCAAAGGCCTCATCTCCAAGGTTGTGAGCCCACTTTCTTAGTGGCCACATCTGTTCCATATGGCGCTATCCAGGATATAACTTGCAAAGCTGGAAAGTGCATTTAATAAGATGTTCCTATGACTGTCTATGGTTGCCCACCTGTCATCAAAATTACCTCTCCTCCTCTCCTTCTTTATTTTTCTCCCTAGCACTTATCATTTCAAATACTGTATAATAAGCTCACTTATTTGTGTATAAAGAAAATGGCTATACTGATAGGTAACAACAGCTATGAGGTTCCCTGCCCTTTGATGCAGCATCAGCAGTGTGAGCTGCACAGGCTGGAATGTTACATAAATAACAGTAATGACATCATAGAGCCAAAGCAAGGCATATGACATTTATTGTGAATGGATCATTATTCTTTAAAGGTTTTATCTGAATCCTTCTCTTTCCTTTTTACCTCAGGGGGTAAATGTTCATTTTATTTTTTATTGTCCACATATCTTCTGCTGCTCAGTTCAATTTTCTTTCCCTCAGCAACAGCAAAGTCCTGGGTGATCACAGGACAATTCTGAGTATCAACGGCCATGAGAAAGTGACTCAGCACGTGTATTTCAGAAATCAAACGCAGAGACTGATGTCCACACCTGGTTGGCTTCGTTCTATCAAGCCGTCTCTGAAAAAGAATGGAAGTGCCCTGGCAGATGTGGCTCAGTTCGTTGGAGTGTTGTCCCATACACCAAAAGATGGCAGGTTCGATTCCCAGTCAGGGCAAATACCCAGGTTTCAGATTCGATCCCCATTTGGGACAAGTACAGGAGGCAACCAATTGATCTTTCTCTTTCTCTCTCTGCCTCTCTCTCCCCCTCTCTCTAAAATAAAAATTAAAAAAGAATGCAAGTTGTTTAAAATGTTCTGCCTTAGATAAGTGCCCAGGAAATCAAGTAACTTTCTCCACGCCAAACTCCAATACCATGGTGGAGCTTAGAAGCCATGAATTTCCTTCCCACATGAGCCGATGGCTCTGTGGTCTTGAGTAAGTCCCTAAATTCTCAATCCCCACTACTTATCTGTATAATGAACATTCTCTAGTAGAAGAATTATAAGCTTCCACCCAGCTAGACTGTCCTATAATTTTAGTTATTAGAATGGAATGACCATCCTCCAATGATATAAAGCACGCTCAGAATTCAAAGGCAAAAAGGTTCATAACCTAATCCAGAAACAGGTTGTTTTCTCCAGGTGGTATCTTGAGGTCCATTATACACCTACTTTAAGAACAAAGAGAATGACTGATGAGAGAATTTCTACTTCAGTCTATCATTCATTCTATAGATAAAAGGAATACCTGAGAGCAGCACACTGTCAATCCCCTTCTCAGATAACCTCAGAAATGAATATTTAACTCACTTCAGGCATCACTTGTTGAACTCCAACTAGGTGCCATAATGTGCTGGTTGGTAGAACCACAATGAGAAAACAGACAACATCTCTAATAGTAAGATTAATCTGATCAGGATGATTGAAAAATATTTTTTAAATACTACTTGCAAAACAGTATGCTAAGCGTGATAATTAATAAGTGCTGGCACAAGCAGTATAAGGATCAAATGTAATTCATTTTGACAAAATGCCTGCATGTCCAAGGAACTAGTAGCTATGTACTAAAACCATGCAGTGAGAAAAGATAAAATTAACTGCCTCTGCAAAGCTCACTTTGAAACAGGACCTATGCTTTGTGCTAAATAAAGACATCAGTTTGTCCACTCTACATATGTATGGTAAAATCACAATGGAACGTAAAGGGAAATAAAAGTTAATGACTTTGGAACAAAGCCGCATGATGCAAGTGCTCTGCTGGGAATAAACAGACCAGCAAGTTAGAAGGCTCTGCGAGATGAAGGTCAGTTTCCAGTCCATTCTGCAGAATCAATACAGTGCCTTGGATTTGCAATAGGTCTCATAAGTCATAGATTGACTGGGCCATGCATCAACCTCCACCCTGCACAGCCCTCAGTGCATCTCACAGACAAGTACTGCTGAGTAAAAATCTGTGATCAGAATCCGCACTCCGAGTGGAATACTGCACATATAGACTGGCAGGGAAATGAAGTGGACAGCCAAAAGCAAAAAAGTTCCATCACTTTCCGGAAACCGTATGTCCATTCCAGAATTGATTTCCAAAGTCAAAACTGAAACTGCCATCGGAAGGTTCCTCTGAAATTCCACTTCATAGATGAGATTTGTCTCAATGAAAACTGACATCCTGCACAAGTCAAAAAGGTCCTGAGAATCATATTAATGTCCAACCTTCTTTTGGATACAGTTTTAACATGGAAAAATATTTGAAAAAAATAGAATTTAAAAAAAAGAGAAAGGAAACAAAGTAAGCACTAGGAAATACCATTTATTTCTCCTATATTGACTAAACCAGGCATTCTTCCAGGTGCTAACAGTAAACAAAATAGTCAAAAATCTCTACCCTCCTAGAGCTTATATTCTATCAAGAGGAAACAGAAAATAAATAAATAAGCATGCCGTGCATAGCATATGAGAAGATGATAAGCACAATGGAGAAAAACAAAGTAGAAAAGGTAAGGAGATAATTTGGGGGAGTGAGGCTGCACCAGTCAAGCTGATGTTGCAATCAGCTATAAAAGGGTGCTTTATTCAAGCATCGCTTTCTGGCACCATCACTCCAAAAGTGCTCACTGCCCAGGCAAAGGGAAGCCAAACAGTTGGCTTCATCCACTCCTGTTTGTAGTTTGACCTCTTAGAGCTGGCAATTAAAAACTATTCAAAGCAGGCATGCTTGGGAAACACTCCCCAGGCCTCCATTTCATTCTCACAATTTATGCGATGAGCCAGAAAGATAAAACTCTAGCATAATAAAAGCTAACATTTATATAACATTTTCTATGATCGTCCATATTCTAAGAGCTTACATGTGCTGACTAATTTAATCCTTGTGTCACTTCCATAAGATAAAATGTGTATTATCATCCCATTTTTCAGGTGAGAAGACCAAGACAGTGAGGTTAGCTCTGAAGAGTAGATTTGTGATTTGAATCCAGATGCTCTGGCTCCAGAGACTGTGTTCTTTTTTTTCTTTTTTTTTCTTTTTTTTAAATATATCTTTATTGATTTCAGAGAGAGGAAAAGAGAGGGAGAGAGAAACATCAATGATGAGAGAATCACTGATCAGCTGCAGCCCGCAACCTGGGCATGTGCCCTGACCGGGAATTGAACCCCGATCTCCTGGATCCTAGGTCGATGCTCAACCAATGAGCCACGCCCGGCCGGGCCAGAGACTGTGTTCTTAACTACCACTGTACAGCAACATGTGCCTGCATCTAATATTCTTCCTGATATCTCCAACTGGACAGCAAACGGGCAACATGAAACTGCTGTGCCCAAAATAAAACTCTGGATCCTTAATACAGCTTTCCTCATCTCTTCTTCCATTTCTGCACACCTGCTCCTCACCCAGGCTTCCAGAACTGTCTTTATAAATAGCACACCATTCACACAGCTGCTCAGGCCAAAAATTTAAGCCTTGATTTATCTGTTTCTCTCTCACCCTTCATTTGATCTGTCTGGAAATCCTGAAAAATATTTCTCAAATCCAATGACCTCTCATCACTTCCAGGCTGCTGTCAGGTCTCACCTATAGGACCAGAACAGCCTTCTAGCTGGTCTCTCTGCTTCCCTCTTGCTGCCAAGAGTCACTTCTCTCTCCTAAAAACAAGAGTGATCGTCTGAAATATAAATCAGATCAGATCATGCCCTTCCTCAAATGAGCCTGATGGCTTCTATATTAATCAGGGTTCCCCAGAGAAACAGAATCAACAGGATACGGGTGTATATAGAGAGAGAGATTCACTTTAAGGAACTGGCTAATGCAACTAAGGGACAGGGAAAAGGGATGCTGACAAGTCCAAAATCTGCAGGGTAGGCTGGCAGGCTAGAAATTCCAGCAAGAGTTGATGTTCTAGTTCTGAGTCCAAAGGCTAGACGATCAGTCAGGATTTCTATGTTTCAGGCTGGAGAAAAAATTCCTTCCTCTTCAGGGGACCTCAGTCTTTTTTCTTAAGGCCTTCAACTGATTGGATGAGGCCCACCCACATTATAGAGGGAAATCTGCTTTTATCAGCCTACTGATTTAAATGTTAATCACATCTAAAAAATACTTTCACAGCAACATCTAGACTAATGTTTCACCAAACAACTGGGCACCATAGACTAGAAAGTCAACACATAAAATTAACTATCACAATTTCCCATTCCCATTACACTCAGAATAAAAGTCACGACCTCATGGCCTATAGGTTTCTTTCTTTCCTTCTCACCTTCTCCATTCTCTGGATCCCTGGGCCTGCTGTTCTGGGTACATGACATGCTCCTTCCTATCTGCAAAAAATGGGTTGGTTTTGTTTTTGTTTTTTTGCTGTTCCTTATACCTGAATGCTCTTCCCTGAGAATACCACCTGGCTTCCTCCATCACTTAATTTAGGTCTCTGCTCCAATGTCCTCAGGGAGGCCTTCCTAGTCAGCTTATCTCAGGATAAGGATCCCTATATTGCTCTCTAACCCCTCTCTCTATCCACCTACATAAAACTTATCAGTGCCTGAAAACATATTATGTGCTTGTTTACTCTCTCCCCCTGCCCCACTAGAATGTTTTGCTTAAAGTTTTAGTTTTATTCACTGTATGGTTAAATAGTTCCTGCCATATTGTAGGTGCTCAATGAATAAGACTGAATCTCCAGCATCCCAGTGAAGCCCTTAGATTCTGTCTGTAAGTTGAGTGAGGAATGAAATAGTGAAGTCTCTGGGGAGACCAGCAATTCCATTTGTCCTCTGCTACCAGGGCTGTGGCCACAGGACAGAGGCCTCTCCCTCTAGGGGCTAAAGGTTGGAGACTCAGCATCCACTAGAGAGTGTGTGACTTCCAAAATCACACAAACATTTTATGAATACTATTCTTTCACTTATCCTCCAGGAATTAAATAAATAAATAGAGCATTTTATTTATAAAGTGAACATTTAGTTTATAAAAGAAATGATAGTTCTAGAGAGAATTCTATCAGCAATCATGTGAATCGTGTGAATTTCATGCACCATCCTCTCGAGCTTAACTTTCCTTAGTTATAAAATGACAAGACTGGGATTCTATAAAATCCATTCCAGCTGTAAGTGTCCGTGCGCTAAAACCAATTAAAACCTGTTAGTTTTTCCTCTCAAATTACACTTCACCGTATTCATTTTTTCTCAGTTACATATAATATTCTATTGAAAATAAGCTCTTCCCCCACCTTTAAGAAACACTCCTTGTCTTTTCATTTTGTTTCTCCTCTTTGTATATCCCAGCAGTCGCCACTTCAAGTGCTGCTCTATTTTGTGCTGAGTTTTATTTCCTTCGGGCTTCCTTTCTTTGAACAGCAGGTGCCAGAATAACAAGGCAGTATGAAATTTACAGAAACAATGTGTTTATACAGTTGGCTACCTTATCTAAAATGTAATGCTCTTCAACTCTAAGTCAGATGTCTCGCCATATGCTGCAAGACCTATCATTTTTGCACAAAGGTATGGAGGCCCAAAATTACTTTGGTAAATTTCTATGCATCTTTTTGCTATATCTGTATATGAGTGTTTTTAAACACTCTTAAACTGAAATTATTCCGTTTATACAGTATTCAATAGGTTCCCAATTAAAAACTATTCACAGCATTAAGAATTCTTTGATGTAAGCATATTAAAACAAGTCAGAGTGGAATTCCTCAGAGTTGAGCTATAAAATGTAATTCTTTTTGAACAAATAAATAAAAGACATTTCAAGATTAACACCTTTCCTAATGAAATTTACTTTGTGATTGTTTCTGTGATGGTCCGCTCTCAGATGAATTTGTTTTCCTTTAACGAAAGTTGAACAGAAAAGGTCTTTGTTTTAAACCAACAAATAAGACTATATAGAAAGCCCCTATTTGATTCTACTGAAAAATACGTTTGAACTTCTCCAGGTTTTGGGATATTAGCCATTGCTTGCTACCCACCCAGGACCAATATACTAGGAAAGGTGAATAAGTCATTGTATTTTCCTGTTTTCCTACATCTGGCATTTCTACTTCTCTCTCCCCTGTGAAACCATTACCCCACCCAAAATGTTTGTACGTTCCAGTGAAGGCATAATAGAAACAAGTCATTCCCTGGGTTCAAATTCAACCCACGCTCTTACAGCATAGATTTATCTTAAATATAATTCCTGCATCGTGGACACCTTATCAGCAATGATAACTTCTAACAAATCAAAGTCTCTGCTAGAATTCAGCCTTGGGTGACACCCACAAAGCCTGCACAATGCATCAAATTCAGTATATTTACTATCTTGTATTCCACACTAGGCACCCTGGTGAGCACCACAGGTAGAGTTGAAATAGATACATTTCTCGTCCTCCATGAGTTATATTTTTAGGAGCCCAGGAAGACCAAAATATTCCCCCAAATGGCCTGACCATGGAGTCTGAGATCCCATGTTCCTCATTCTTTTGAAGTAAGGCACTGAAAGCAAATTGTGAGGACAGCATTATGCAATCTCATTAACACTTGATAGGACCCTTACGGAGTAGGATCCAGGACAGTCAACCCATGGACACTCAATACTCCCTAAGCCTCACTTATCCTCAACTCCGCTGATAATTAGAACTACCAAAGAGATTTTTTTTTTAATTAATGCAATAGGCCAAATGTGGAGCCCAGGAATCTGTATTTTTCAGCCAGATTTGGAAACTAAAACCTCAAGTTTGTTCTCTTGCTTTCTCTCATTTCCCTTTCTCTTCTCCTTCCTGTCCTCTCCTCCTCCTCCTCTTTCTCTCCCTTCAAATAAATAACAGAAATAAAATATGGTAACTGTTGTGTTGTCCTAAAATATCCGATATGTGAAGATTCAGAATGTAATGGCCAGAACTATCCTGTACCTCTACACTTTAACATTTGTTCTTATCTAGTTACTTAGAATATTCAGATTAAGTGTGTAAAATGTCCAAGAAAAACCTGGTCATTTTATTTGAGTATAGAGATACCAAGCAAAGGCCTTGATTGTTTTCACGTGAATGCCTTATCACAGGCCACGGGCAGACAGAAGGGATCTTGGGGTGCTTAGGTAGTCCTACACACAGGAAATTTGAAATAGACTGTAGTACTTCTTACATTTACATTCTAACAAACAGTTGTGGCCCTTTAAATATTTTCCCTATTATTTCAGACATACTTCACTTTATATGTGTGTATTTCTGAGAAGTCTAAAGGGACTCCTCAAGGGTTATTGTTTTCTTCAGTTTCCACATAATTCTTTCAGAAATTGTTTGGTTTTTAATAACATTTCTTAAGGCATATTTTATAAATGTTCATCAACTTTCACCCAGATTTTAAGGTTTTAAGACTTGAATATGTTAAATGAAGGTGTGTGTAGGGTTTTGTTTTGTTTGCTTTCTCTCTGCAGAAAGCAACATATGCAAGCAATTATTTTAGTAAACGTTCGACTGTAGGTAATTTTATTGCTTACTTTGGCTTTGTCATATTGCTCCCACAGCTTCGAGTCTAACTGCTAGCTATTTTTCCCTCAAATTTCTTAGGATTAATTTAAAACAAAGTTGATATCTCATTCACTTCAATGTGATCTGCTTTATTTTGCATAAGAAATACATATTCCATTGATAAGTACTATACACAATATAAATCAAATTGCCATTGCTGGTAGGCATGTCTACTGTCTTAACAAGATTACTCTGAATTCTGTTTTTCTCTTTTGTGAAAATTTTTTTCGTTTCTCTAAAGCTTGTCAAACCATGTTGTTTTAAGTTATTCTTAATCACTTTGGAAAATTTTTTTTTGTAGTTAATGAATCTTAGCATGAAAACATCTCCCTCCTGATCTAGGAATATTCTTAATCAATTATTTGATTTAAAGATAATTTAATCAAATTATATTAATTTTTGCCCTCTAATTTATTTCAAATATTTTTTCTCATTCAATATTAAAATATAAGTAAATGTAAACTATTTATCCAACTATTTTGAGATCAATAACACCAGGATAGGCATAGTATTAAGTTCATACTCATTTTTATTAAGTGAACTATTCTATAGAAGTATACTATATATACTGTATGTACACTGTTAATCTAAGAAATCATTCAAACCTGTGAAGAAATTTTGTGAGTTTATTTGAGCCAAACTGTTCACAATTGCCAAGAAGCCAAAACCTCAACAGATTGAGATAATGCTCCCGAAAATGGCAGTTTTGCACCTTGCTTTACAGATTACAATCAAAGGGGGAGACGTAAAGGGGTTACATGAAATCCAATGGTGATAGATTAAGGAGGTGGGAGAAAGCAAAGTGGGGAAACCTCTGGGATCGGATAAAAAGTAAAATGATAGAAACATACTTTTTTACATGGGTGCAGGATAGTTAACAGTCAACAGTTAACAAGATATCAATAACAATGAGAAGATTCCTGGTCTCTGCCCTGGTGCATTAAGGGCCCTGAAAAAGGGGAAATTACTTTGTTTTGCAAAGGTATGTTAATCAGGTATGTTATCTCAGATGCAAAAGACAACCCACAGGCTTAGTTCAGGTGAAAATTAATCTCTATTAGGAAAAATACTGCCTCAGGTCATGGCTACCAACCATAAACTGTTTATGTTTAAAAGTTTTCATTTCAGACCATCCTTTGTGGTTATTTTAGGTCTCTGAGTTTGTAAGGCCACCATGGAGGCTTGCCCTGAGATTTTCAGGTACAACACAAATGTCAACAATAAAAAGTGTATTAGTAGACTGACAAAAATATATAAACACAAGTATAAATAAAAACCAAAATAAAAGGTGTAATGATTTTACTGATTTGAGAGAGAGAGGAAGGGAGAAGGAGAAAGAGCAACATCGATGTGAGAAACACTGATCAACCGGCTGCCTCCTGCACACCCCATACTGCGATCAAGCCCACAATCTGGGCATTCATCCTGACAGGAATCGAACTGGTGATTTTTTGGTGCAAGGGACGACACTCAACCAACTAAGCCACACCGCCCAGGGCAGAATTTACTTTTATTTCTTTAAAAAGCTTACAGGAAAGTTTACTAATGGTGTTAGGGAATAAAATATTTTCTTTTCCAATACAAAATGAAAATATATTTTACTAGATAATTGTACCATATACTTCACATTAGTAGCAAAGAGAGAGAGGTGGAAATGTTGAAGTACTTATGACTATAATCCAGGAGAGTCTAACAAATGTAATATCCTATTATACCATCACTTCCTGGATTCCTGTGCATATATACACACTTAATTGCTTTACCACTGAATAAAAAAGCATTTTATGAGATTGAAAATATTCCTTCCTAGCTACAGTGTGAATATTTTATTTTGTTGAACCATGTTGCATGTGTGATACAGTGAGGTATATAAGTAAAATCTGCTTATCCTTTAAAAGGTAAATAAACACTCTACACTAAACATCGTCTAAGTTCAGTTTTAGGATAAGACAAAGGTGATGGGTAGAAAAGTATATAGTCATTTCATCACACTGAGAATCAAGCCTGGACTGCCTTCCATGAGAAAAGTAACAGAGGGCTATCATGAAGACAAAACTTTTCAGAATAAGACACAAACTTCATATGTTCAGACAAGCTGTTCTTCACATCACTCAGTATACAGGTGGGTTAGATTTTCAGATCTAAAATCAATATTTATGTGCCCTTAAGTCTCCAGCTAGGAAGGCAAAGAGGCTCAGATATCAATCAATACCCAGCATGGACAGTGACATAGGCGAAATGTGGAATTGCTGGCATCAAATTTAATCAGTTTTCAATTCTCCATTTTTTCTAAAGGATTAAATATGTCCAGATATTTGGGAACCTGTTGTTAGGCAATGTGTCTGAATTAGTAATAAGTATGAAGAGGTAGCCATGGTAAGAAGAGAAAATATAAAGCTAGCACTTTTGGCTGTGGAGATGGTACTTGCAAATTGCTAAGATACATAAAAACCAGGAAATACAACTTAAGAGTATAGATATATAAATGCATTTCCTGTCTCTCATCCACTACCTTAAAGTTAGGAACTGTTTTACGCATCCACCAAAACAAATGCCTCGACAACCAACTACATCTAGTAACTTGCAAAACAAATGCAGCACACAGGCTGGACTCCCACCAGCAGCTCTAGGTTGATAATCCATTTCATGTCTCTCCTAGCTCCTAGTGGCTGCTGAGAATGTATGTTCCTTGGCTTGCGGCTGTGGCCACATCACTCCAATCCCTGTCTCCATGGTCATACTCCCTCTCCCTCTTCTGTCAAATTCCCCTGCATCTCTTATAAGAAACTTACCATTGCATATAGGGCCCACCTGGATAATCCAGGATGGTCTCTTTATCTCATGATCCTTAACTTAATTACATCTGCAAAGACTCTTTTTCCAAATATGATCACATTCACAGTTCCTGGGAATTAGAACGAAGACTATCTTTTTTCATGCCACCATTCAACCCACTGAGAGTATTATGATAACCTAATTACCTGCATTTTTCACTAACAATGGTGGTTTACAAAGCATACTCATCACTTAGTTTAAGTATGGCAAATCATTAAGTCACTTCCTGCTCCTGAGTTACTGAAATATGTTCAATGAGCACTGCTAGCTGCTTGGGGGGGGGGGGGGGGGATGAATTAAGTCTTCCTTTAAGATCTGGTAGAAAAAACAAACATGTACGCAAGTGCGGCAAAGTTGAATAAAGGTGAAAATAGAATGCTTTGCAAGCTAGAACAGAGGGAGAGTAAGGGCTGCTTGTTCCTTTTCCTCTGTTTCTTCCTCCATATCACTCTTACTAGCAAGCACTCAAATACCTTATGTGTATCACAACTACCCTAATAGCTGATGTTTTGGTTTATTTCTTCCATGGACAATGAAGGCAAGTGGACCTTTTGTCAAATGTGATCTTTTGGAGTTCACATGACCCCAAAATCTGAGTCTGTTATATTAAAAATATAGATTACAGCCCAGCTGGCTTGGCTCAGCGGTTGAGCGTCAACCATGATCCAGATCAAGGTTCGATTTCCAATCAGGGCACATGCTAGGGTTTAGTGCCCGATCCCCAGCAAGGGGCACACAGGAGGCAGCAGATCAATGACTCATCATTGATGTTCTCTTCCTCTCCATTCCTCTCTCTGAAATCAATAAAGATATGTTTTTAAAAAATAAAATAAAAATATATATTACATAAAAAATACAGTAACTGCCCAATAAACCCTCAAAGCAAAGAAAAACATGTAAGAGCTACAGTATGGTTTCAAACTTACTTTCATTAATAACATGAAAGTCTGTGAAGAATATCTATAAAAGCTATATATATGTATACATACACACACACACACACACACACATATATGAAGAAAAACCCATCTACCCTTTCCAGAGCTCCAGCTGCCTCTATTCCATATAGAACTAGAAATAGATACATATAATACATTATCACTCACTAAAAATTTTAATAATTTTAAATTCTGCTTTGTGAAAGCCATCACATTTCCATTTCTTTGTCTTTATCCATAATTCTCGCTCTTTATCCATGCAGAAGTAACACTAAATCACTCTCACAGGACTTAACTTCTATGGCCAGCTCAGGGTCAGCAGTCAGGGCAGGGATGGAAAGAAGTGCTGATTAACAGAGCTTTAAAGACAGATTCAGATGTCTTAAGACAAGACAAATACCCAGAAGAGCTCCACACCTTTCTAGTGGTTCAAAATTCAATTTACAATCTCTACTTCTGGCCAAATTATATGGGACCACAGTTTTCCAATGACAAAAGCCTGTTTCCTTTAGTTTGGGGCACTTCAAGGATATAGTCAATACATTACGAATATGCAGTAACAGAAAGGAAATTAGGAAATGGAAACAGGAACAGTGTCCTCAGAGGTTCAGGTAGGACACAATGGAGTCTCCAGTCTGGTTATTTAGAGAGCAGATACAAGGAAGAGCACAGATGGAATGTGCTCTTAATAAACACTCTGGGTTGCTTAAAAAGGAGGGCATTTTGTCTAAACATGGGTATAGAATTTCCCACAAAGGGCTTCTATCCCTAAAGCATTCATCTTTCTAATCCCCAAAGCTTACCACAAGTTACAAAAGAAAAATCTTTTTCATCAAAGTTAAAAAGAGAATTATCTATCCGTTCCATGCCTTGCCTCCCTGGTTCCCATATACAGAGAGTGCTTCCTAAGTGGAAAAAATGATCTAAAGTGGTAGAATTTTTTTTTTAATGAATTGTTCTCACTCAAACAAACTATCAACAAGGATTGAGAAGCAGTTCACCTGCCTGCTGGATTTGAGTTATTAGCTCAAAGATGATTACCTAACATTTTCTTTCTGTAAACGCGGAGCCCAAAAGCTATAGATCCAAAGAATCCACCCTTCAGAAGAGACCAGCAGCTTGGCCCTGTGATTACACTGTGCTTCCACAGTAACCTCAGCTGGAGCAAAGCTCTGGATAGTGGCTCAATATCAACTACAAGGCAGTCATTTGGAAAGTCAAAATCGCATTTGTATCCGCCTATATATTTTTTAAATCAGTTTACTATTTTCCTGTTGAATTCTTCTAAAGACTGTTCCTCATGGTGCAAAGGGTTGCTTTTCAGAAAAACATCTATAATATAGCATGGTCAAGTTTATAGGATTAGAGATGTTTTATTTACATACAAAATCTTTCCAAAGAATGTTTATCAACTTCTTTGCCCTCTGAACCAAAGTGAGGGGCATTCACAGACATCTGGAAGGTGAAGAAGAAACAGCCAATGATTCTCATGAGGTAGTGGTGAAGAGAGTGAGGATTTCAGCCAATAGCAGATGTGACAATCTGTCAAGCATTTCAGAATGTCCTTCTGCATGTCACCCACTTCAGGGATATAGGCAAATGGATTCATTGGGAGAGGGGTCTTGACATTTTTGAACTTTTTATTAAAGACATTTTCTCCCCCAGGCCATCCATATATTTTGAAAGCGTTTAATCCTCTGTATTAATTTCCTTCCACCTTTTTTTAAAAAATATGTTTTCATTGACTTCAGAGAGAGGAAGAGAAAGAGAGAAAGAAATAGAAACATCAATGATGAGAATCATTGATCCACTGCCTCCTCCACACCCCCTACTGAGGATCGAGCCCAAAACCCAGGCATATGCCCTGACCTGGAATTGAACTGGGACCTCCAGATTCATGGGTTGATGCTCAAGCATGAAGCCACAACGGCCGGGCAATTTCCTTCCAGCTTGAAATATCTAGAGTAATTTCCTTACTCCTGACCAACTCCTAACTAATCCAATAAGGAATATAAATTATTCTCAGACTGATTACTTTGATGTTTAAAAAGTGATGTTTAAAAGTGAAACTATTCATTTTATTTAGTCCAAACAACCATGATTTAATTTAAAATTAACATTTTTACTAAGTCAGATAATAATAATAATTTCCAACTACACCTCATTCTCTAACATAATCTGGAAACACGTGATCATAAGGTTCATTGATTCATCAGCATCCATTTGATCATTGAGCAATGCATGTCCTTGAATGCTGACAGTGACCCATCTCCAATTTATAGCTGAGGACACCAAGGATCAGAGATGTTTCATGACCTGTCCTAGATCCCACATCCAGGAATTAGAAGAATGTGAAGTCAAACCAGATACTGTCTTATGCCTGAACCTTTTCTGCCATGGTAACTGACTTTCCACGAGAGTTAGGAAGTAATGTCGGAGAGTGGTCATTGTGAACATTTTTGATAATCAATATACAGTAACCAACACCTTGCATTTTTTTGTGACAACATGTGCATTCTGAAATCTCTCCCTTCTGATAGTGAAGAAATTTTCCCAGTCAGCTCATGTAGCAGATGTGTGGTTTCTGAGATGCCATGAAAACCTACAACCATGGGGGTCCCAGTGGAAGGGGCTCCCGGGAGCCAGAAAAGCTCTAACAAAGGGGCTGACCAAAGGAGATGGATTTAATATGACGATAATAAAAACAATCACAAAAACATTCTTCCTCAGATGTCAACGTCACTAGAAGACATGCTAGCTGTATTCTCCTGTGCCTTCTGTGAAATGCACACTTTGGCATCTTTCTTCCAATAGCCATCACTTCCTTCACCCTCCTTGCGCCACTTCTTGAAATTCTGAAGCTTACAGAAAAGACTTGCTTTTTGCTAGCAACAATGCAACAGCAGAGCTCTCTCTTTGGCAGGCAGCCTATTCAAAATATGCCCACTGGACTTCATGGTGAGAGGTTTGGCTTCACCTGGGGGCAAGAAATTGTACCACAAGCAATTTTCCCTGCCAGTCCTTCTACATGAGAAAGCACATATGGATGCAAATAAACTAATCCTTCTCTGGAAGAGTGAATGGCACCTGGCAGTCAGCAGAGAAGATGTGAGTGAGGTACCTGGGGGATTGCCACAAGGCAGGCTGGAAAAATGTCCATCTGGGATGCCTGAATAAAATCTAATCATCTGCTGGGATAACTGGCCTCTGAAAGAGATACATGCTAATAATAGCAGCAAGTCCTAAGGTTATTAAACTGCCTAAAGGTTAGGACTATTTGCCTATTCATTAGAGAATTCCTGAAGATGGCAACGCCACCAAAGTTCAAATATATAAATCAAATGAAATTCTACAGGAAGAATTCCCTATAGATATTCAGGGACAAGTCATCCCCTCAATAAACAGAAGAGAGAGAATTTTCACAGAGAGGCAGATTGATTTCTATAAAAACTGGAACCCATTCTCACCAAACTACTTAAACAATGATGCTGGTACAGACTTTAATTAGAAACAGGAGAATATTCTTAAAGGGATTTGTAAACATATGTTCTAATTCATTTTCCAAAACATTCTCTAACTTCTCTCTCTACCCTGAATTCTCTAATAGCTAGAGGTGGCTTTTAAAACATGTCTGTGACATCATTGATACTCCTCCCATAGAGAAATGGGAGTCTGTTCTCCCTCGTTAAATATTAGTGACTTGCTTGTAAGCAACAGGATGCAGGGAAAGGGATGCTGCATGACTTCTGAGCTAGGCAAGGAAAGACACTGAAGCTTCCATCTGGTTCTCGTAGGACACTCATTCTAGAATTCAGTCTTTATTTATAAATGGCTACTCTGAGATCACTGTGCTAGAGAAGGTGAATAAAGAAGCTCTTACCCACAGCCCCAGCTATCGTCCTAGCTGACCACCAACTTTAACTCCCAGTCAAGGGAGTGAGCCATCTTGGACAACTGGGCAGCAAGCCTTTCAATGACTACAGCCACAGCCAACATCTGATCACAATTGCACAACAGACTCCAAACAAACGCTACCTAGTCAAGCTACATCCAAATTCCTGAACCATGAAAGTATGACCAAGTAAAATGATAGGTTTTTCACACCACTAAGTTTTGGGGTAATTTGTTATGCAAAACATTGTTGACTATTCCCCAAACCTCCAATAAATAACAGTTAACATTTTGTAATGTCTTTCAGTTGACAAAGTGTAATCATACAATCTTATTTAATTTTTCCAAATATCATGTGAACATAATTAGCATAAGTTACAGAGACTGAGACAAATGTTTAATATCACAATTAGGACTCAGATCAATGTCATCTTATTCCCATGGCCTTCAACACTGTGCCAATCCTCAGAAGTAGTGAAATATTTTAAGTGGCTAAAAACTGTATCTATTCAATAATGTTATATGATAATTAAAAATTAGCAGCATTGGTCTTTTGTTCAATATTTCCAGATATACTGTCTCTTCATATATTTACATGTTCTTATAAAATTTAAATAAAAATAATAAAGCAATTCCTGGAGAGTCTACATGGCAGCCAATTCTTGCATTTCTTTATATTGTAAATAACATAGTGATTTCTCTATAGTATACCTTCAAAATTATAAGGAACAGACCAAGTTTCAGGCAATAAAATAAAGGTAAATTTTAACCAGATATAAACTTATATATTTCACAACAACTCTCTGGATTTCACATCTTTTTAAACACACACTGGGAATTAATTAACCGAGGTCCTTAAAATTTGGAATTTACTAATCCTAAAAGAGTTTGCAAAATCTGGCATTTCGTTTGGGTATTTTAGGTTCCCTTTATTAATTTTTTACAATGGATAAATCAACAAAAACACAGTTACTTTTTCCTGTTAAGGGCACCAATGTGATGCAAAGAAGTATAAAACATGCTTCCAGTCTTACAAAAGTTTACAGTCTAGTTGGGGCTATTTAGAGATAAATTAATATGATGTAGAAGAAAGCATACTGGATTAGGAATATATTTCCCTACATACCTAAAAAGGGTGCTATAAAGATTAAAAATGAAAATGCTTTACAACTCACGAAACACTAAACAAATTTAATGTAAAATATATGTGTAAATTAAAAGAGGAAAGTTTTATCGAAAATGGTAGTTAGAGCCCATGGTATTTCTGCTGTTTCCAGAAATTGCTAAATTGTATCTTACTGGCTGATTCCACAGTGAAGATGCTAAACTGTACCCTACTGCCTGATTCTGAAAGAGCAGCCCATTGCTGACTGACTACCCCTTCTGATTATATACATCACACTGGAAGGAAAAAAAAAAACATGTTTTCAGGGGTTGTAATCAAGGTAGACTTTAGTAAGATTCCAGGAATTCAGCATCAAGTAGTGTCACCAGAAGTCAAAGTCAAGCTGAGATTTATTAGCATAGATAATGCCTAATTAAAATGAAAAAAGACAAAAAGAATTGTAAGATATATAAACCAGGCACATAAGAAAGATACATAAAATTTTAATAAATTTCTTAAAGAAATTAGAGTTTATGAGAATTAATATTTACATATTCTGTGATTGTTATGAAGTCTCAATTTTTCTGGTTATTTTTTTCTACCACCACTAAAAGAATATGACATTTTCCAGAGAAATAAACTGGAGAAGCAGGTATAGTTCTTTTGCACCAGGCATCTAATTTAATGCTATCAGGAAAATATTGTTTAAAAAATATGAGGGTCTCTTGACCTGGAGGGTATTATGCTATGTGAAATGAATCAGACGAAGGAAAAAAAGACAAATGCCATATGATTTCACTTATACGTGGCTCTTAAAAAACAAAAGAGCAAACTGATGGCTGCCAGAAGGGAGGGAAATAGAGGGGTGGGTGGAAAAGGTGAAAGGGATTAAGAGGCACAAACTTCCAGTTATAAAATAAATAAGCCCTGGGGACATAATGCACAGCACAGGGAATGTAGTCAATAACATCGTAATCACTTTGTATGTGACAGATGGTTACTTGACTTACCGTGGGGATCGCACCGTAAGACATATAAATGGTGAATCACTACGTTGTACATCTGAAACTAACATAATATTGTATGTCAACTATACTTTAACAAAACAAAAAAAAATTGAAGAAATGCAGGCGTCTCTTCAAACATTAAGAATATAGAAGAGGAGATGCCTATTTCTCTTGACTGCTATGTGTTAAAATAAACCCGTGGAGGACACTGCCCTGCTTCGAGCGGCTCACACACCAGCAGGAAGGGCCCGACCGCAACCCAAACCCCCAGCGTCCCGACCCAGCCGCCGCGCGGCCCCACCACCTCTGCGCCCACTGCGGGCCTCGGTCTCCTCTCCTGTGAAAAGACACACCACCGGTGGAATACATCACATTCAAGAAGATCTCCCTGAGGAGGTTCCAGTTCCAGGCCGTGAGAACCACCTCCTCCCACGAGCACGCCGCTTCCACCGCTACGTACGGAACAATCTCATCAAGGGGGGGGGGGGGGCTGAGCCTCCGACGGCTCCGGCGGAGCAGAGGCCACGTGGGCGCGGGGACCGGAGGCTGGGCCACAATCTCACCATAACCCCACCCCGGCGAGGCGGCGGCCCGCAGTCTGCAGCAAACTCAAAACCTGGAGCGAAGAGTGTCAGCCTCACTCGCGCACCTTTAAGCCCTGCACCTGAGACGCCCCCCCCTCCCCCATCATATGTAGCTTTGCAAACCAACGAGGCGCCCTCCTCCGAGACCCACAAGACTGAGCACCGAGAAAGGACTCCTTGGAGGGGGCGCCCACCCCCGGCCGCTGCACTCGCGAGAAGCAGGCGCCTTCGCTTGTGCGGGCGCAGGCATCGGACTGGGCTCACCTTGGGGCGCCTGCCGGGGTTCTCGTCGGACGGAGCCTGGCCCGGAACCTCTCCAGAGCGCCAGGCCTCCCGCAGGGGGCTTCTCTCCCGCACTGCACACGGGTTCTTAAATCTGCCGTCGTGTTTTACGCCAGGAGTCTGGTTTTACGTCTAGTGCCCGGTTTTACGTCTAGTGCTCGGTTTTACGCCAGAAGTCCGGTTTTACGTCCCACGCCCAGTTTTACGTCGGGCACGAGGTTTTACGTCTAGTGCTCAGTTTTACAGCAGGAGTCTGGTTTTACGTCTAGTGCTCAGTTTTACGTCGGGCACGAGGTTTTACGTCTAGTGCTCAGTTTTACAGCAGGAGTCTGGTTTTACGTCTAGTGCTCAGTTTTACGTCGGGTGCGAGGTTTTACGCCTAGTGCTCGGTTTTACGCCAGAAGTCCGGTTTTACGTCCCACGCCCAGTTTTACGTCAGGTGCGAGGTTTTACGTCTAGTGCTCACTTTTACGCCCGGAATCTGGTTTTACGTCTCACGCCCATTTTTACGTCGGATGCGAAGTTTCACGTCTGGTGCCGCTGCTGCGTCCGGGGCGGGTTTTTGCGGCTGCCGCCAGGGGCCCCTCTGTGTCCCCCGGCTCTGGACTGGGCCTTACATGTGCAGCTGCGCAGGGCCGTGTGTATTTGTACCCAGTACTTTAAAAACTGCCCCCTGAGGCCCTGGCGGGGTAGCTCAGTGGGTTTCAGCATCCTCCCCATCCACCAGGGTTGCGGGTTCGGTCCCTGGTCGGGGCACATGCAGGAATCAACCACCGAAGGCATAAGTGGGTGGAGAAGCAACTCAGCCTCTCTCTCTCTCTCATCAATAGATAAAAATTTAAAAACCAACAACAAAAAAGAACCTGGGGGCTCTGGCTTCCGATCAGCCTGAATCTAGGTGCTGACTGAGATGCCCCCACACACCTTGGACACCTTTGGGACACTGACGGGTCTTGGAACATCCTCAGCTGCTGGGAGCCACTAAAAAATAGGTCTTTGGGATAATCACAGAGGTTTGAGAGACAACCAAGAGCTAGGGCACCGCTGAACAATGAAGTCCATCTGCAGAAGGCCACTCCTAGGCCGGGAGAGAGGCTGCTCTATCTAATGCATAGAAACCAACGCAGAGTAAAGCTAAATAAAGAAACAATGAATGTGTTTCAAAGAAACAGTAAGGTAAAACCTCAGGAAAAAAGGAACTTAATGAAACAAAGATAAGTAACGTACCTGATAAAAACAAATCTTACTGAGCATTGATCAGCGTAATGAAGAAGCGGAAGGGACCGAGACAGGCAAGGTGGAGAAACGCACAAGGAAAAATAAATAAGAAAAATGTCAGACACCAAAAAGTACTGTGAAGAGTACTATTCATAATAGTGCAGTAAAATAGTAGTATTAAAATAGAGCTGATAGTCAAGGTTTCTAGTTGTGACAACCAGAATGTCTCAAGACATGGTCAAATGTCCTGTGGGGAGAGAAAAATCACCCCAGTCGAGAACCACTGCAAGAGAGTCACCAGATGATGCCTTTCAGCTCCAAATTTGTATCATCATAATGGTATCGGACTACACTGCATACCCTGCACCGGCCCCACCCTCCTTTCAACCCGCCTTTGGGATGAGAGGTGCCATCTTCTGTCCCCGGCTGCAAAACCTGCTGAGCTGTTTGCCTCAGTAACATTCCAACCTATCCTGTAGAAATTAAAAACCCTATTGGACCCTGAAAAATAGATGATAAGGTGTCCTGAACTATTGACAGAGTTAAGAAACTCAATGAATGGAGCTTCTAAGCTATTATCTGGAGACAGACAGGAATGTTGTCGTTCCTCCAAATAAAAGCGTTCATCTGCACAGTCATAAAAGATAACCCGTTGCCGTGGCAGGAAATCAAAACTGCAACAGATTTCAAAAGAGAGAGGTGAGGAGGAGGAGGAGGCATGAAGGATTGGTAGACAATCTCAAGTGAGAACATGCTCAACACGTACAAGGGAGGAGGGCTGTGCAGGTCATCACAGCACGCACAGGGCGTCACCTGACACTGCGGTGAACGGGGAGGCCCTTGGAAAATGCGTGCAAATATGTTAAAAGGATCTAGACGGTGTCATCCAAATCATTTTCAAATTAAGTTGAAACCATGGCAAAGAAAAACCTCTGTATTTCGTTCTGGCTACAGAGATATTACATTTGGAAGCTGTTAAATAGCTCATGAAATTAAAACTCACACCTGAACTGAAAGTCCCTGTCTTCTTTTATTTGTGCTAAAACTAGAGGGCATATTCCGTAGGAGATGTAGAGCAAGAAACTTTAAAAACTCCAGGAAATATGTTTAATGAGCATACAAAAAAATAATTGAGCTGTTGGATATTTATAGCAAATAAAAATTGGATTTCAAGAGTTATCTTTTCTACATAATGCTTTTATAGATTCATTAAAATCATTTTTAATGGGGAAGTCACATGACCCTCCACTTACCTTCCAAAGTTATCTGTTTTGCTTATCTACTATATTAGAAAATTTTAAAGAAACAAAACACAGGAATCTTGAATCAAAAAATAGGTTAGAGCAATTGCTTTTCTTTGTTTTTCTGAAGAATTTATCACAGATTTCCCTTAAACAAGAAGTACAGGTTGAAAAGGGCCCAAGATGCCTTGAAATATCTTCTCTACCATTCACCAGCTACATGATTCCTGTAATTCACTGAACATTTCTAAGAATCAACTTTTTTATGTATAGATTGAGTATAACAATTATGTACTATTCATACATAGGGTGGCTGTGAAAATAAAAAGAAATGACATGGGAAAATGCCTTGCAAACTGTAAAGTTCTACCAACTACCATTTTGTTATCATCTTATTATTGAATTAATATAAAATGTGACCACAATATAGTTTACATAAAACTCTCCAGATATTGCCTGGCTGGCATGGCTCAGCAGTTAAGCATCAACCTATGATCCAGGAGATCACAGTTCAATTCCCAGTCAGGGCACATACCCAGGTTTCAGGCTCAATCCCCAGTGGGGGGCATGCAGGAGGCAGCCAATCAATGACTCTCTCTCATCATTGATGTCTGTATCTCTCTATCTCTCCCTCTCTCTTCCTCTCTCTGAAATCAATAAAGACATATTTAAAAAAATACAAAAACTTTCCAGCACGAATCCTGGGCTAAACCCTTGAGCCTGTCCCCAAGGCCCTCTTTTCTCTGATTTCTTAGTGAACAAAGCAGCCCAGTCTAGGCTCATTTCCCCACCTAGTCCCTCTCCTGTTATCCTAGGCCCATCCTTGTTTCACTGTCCCCAGCTCTAATAAAGGGCCTCTAAAATAAATAAAAAATAAACTTCCCAACATGCAGATGACCAAGAGGGCCTTAAGGTTCTTTCACCTCAGCTTGATTAAACTTTAGACAGGTTTCTTCTTGACTCTAGGCCCTGACCTCCCCTTCCACAGAGAATTTTCTTTAGAAATTTATAAATTCTTTCTCTGCCCCTTTGATATGTAAATTTTGTTAAAGGCCTCTTGTTGTTTTATAATCCAGGAAGGTCCTCATCAAGGAGCTGGGAGCCATCTCTTTGAAATGTTAACATCAAGGGAGAAAGCACCCCTATCTCCCTGTGTTTCTGAGAAGGTAGAAAGCTAACTTCCATGGGCACTTTGCTCCAAGTGCTAAAACTACCCTCTGTCATGGAGCTAAGAGAAAGTTTACTTTTCCTCTGGGTAAGGCCAATTAGCAAACAGATGGCCTATGATCCCTCCATACCCCAGATATTAAAAACTCCCCCATCCTTTGTTTCTGCAGAGTTAAATTCAGACTTTATTTCTGACCTCTCTCCCCTGTTCCAACAACTTTGAATAAAGTCTTCCTTGCCTATTAAACTTTGCCCTATACAATTTTTTCTTTGAAACATATTTGCCAAAGAATGAAACTATCCTGGGATCTGTTTGCAGCAAAATTTAATAGACCCTGGCTCTGAGAGAGGTCAGTAAGCCAGGACAAGTGGAATGGGGAAACTGAGACAGATAGCTGAACGAACTGGCAGAGCAATTTACAGCTGGATACAGAAGGTCACCTCCCCAGAGATAACATCTAGGCTTCGGTTCTATTTCAGCTCTAGGCCCCAAAAAGCAGCAAAATCAGATGGGGGATGTCAGGACCAGCTGCAATGACTAACTAACCAGTAGAGACAGATCAGTAGAGACCACAACCCTGAAAAAACACACCTGGAAAACTGATGAATATTCTGCTGAAACCCTCCCCTGAGACCTCCCCTAAGATTTATGCCTCAAGAGAGAGATTAAAACCCTCAAGACAAAGAACCCAGAGAGGGAGAGCACTCCCCTACCCTTTCCCCATCTTTTTCCTCCATGGGCACGAATCTCCTAAAATCTAAGTGACCCCAGGAGACTTGTAACCAGGGGAGCAAAGGGCAACTGCAACTCGTCCAAGGCTAACCCCGGCCGAACCTGTCTCCAGGGCCCCCTTTTCTCTGATTTGCCAGTGAGCTAAAGCAGCCCAGCTTGAGCTCTCCTGTTGCTCCTTCTACACTAAGCCCTTCCTTGTTTCACTGGCCCCAGCTTTAATAAACTTTCCCTCACAGTCACTTGGACTTGAGCTATGAAATCTTTCCTACACGAAGTCAAGAACCCACATACTATCAGGCAGCCCTAGGCAGACCCACTCAGGCCCAGATCCTCTGTCTAGTAACAGCCCCACTTATGATTCACCCTGGTTACATCTCACAGGAGCCTCTGATAGATTGTAACCTCCTGGAAAAGAGGGACTAATCTAAACACTGACCACATCTAACAATGGCCACTCTATATAAGCATGTGTTCATATTTGCAAAGCAACATGCAGATATCACTATTTTCAAACCTGAATTTATCTCAGTATACACATCAGGGTTTAATTTATTAGAAGCTGGAGCACTTGAAATATTTCCACAGGTGGTTGTTATGGTAATGCTGCAAAGCAGATTGCATACTAAATGCATTTTTAACACTTTATTGAAATCTGATTGACACATCAAAAGCTCTACATATTTAATGCACCCAATTTGGTGAGTATGGAGATAAGTTTGCAGCCATAAAACCATCACCACAATCTATGCCATAAACATATCTATCACTTCCAAAAGTTCTCTTACACCCTCATTTATTATTTTTTGTGTTTGTGATAAGAACATTTAACATACGATGTACCCTCTTAGTAAAATTTTGAGAATTTTATAAACAGCAGAATTGTTAACTATAGGCACTATCTGTACAATAGATCACTAGGACTTTCTCATTTTGTATAACCAAAACTTTGTTCTCTTTGACTAATATCTACTTGTTTTTCCCCAGTCCCTGGCAACCACCATTCCACTCACTGCCTCTATGATTTATATTCCTTGTGTAAGTGGTATCATGTAGTATTTATCCTTCTATGCCTGGCTTATTTCACTTAGTATAATGTCCTCCAGGCTCATCCATACTGTCACAAATAACAGGATCTCCTTTTTAAAGGCTGAATAATATTCCACTTTATAGGTAGATATAGATAGATACATAGATATAGATGATATAGATATAGATAGATATAAATGATATAGATATATAGATATAGGTATAGATATAGATATAGATATAGATATAGATGATATATAGATGATATAGATATAGATATAGATATAGATGATATAGATATAGATATAGATATAGATATAGATATAGATATAGATATAGATATAGATATAGATACCACATTTTCTTTTTTTGTTCATCTGTTGATGGACATTTAGGTTGCTTCCATGTCGTGGCTACTGTGAATAATGCTACAATGAACATGAGGGTGCAGATATCTATTCAAACAATGATTTAATTCCCTTTGGATATATACCCAAAGTGGAATTTCTGGATCATATAGTAGTTCTATTTTAATTTTTTCAGGAACTGCATATGGTTTTCTATAGTGGCTGTACCAAATTACATTTCCACCAGCAGTGTACAAAGGTTCCCTTTCTTCTACATGGTCTTAACTCTTGTCTTTTGTTTGGGGTGTTGTTGTTTTTCCCTGTAATAACCATCCTGACAAGTGTGAGGTGCTAGCTTATTGTGATTTTGATTTGCATTTCCCTGATGATTAGTAATGTTGACCCCTTTTCATATACCTGTCAGCCATTTGTATATCTTTCAAAATAAATGCATTTCAGTGCAACTTTACAAAATGATGACTTTTATAGGTGGCTAGATGTACAAATATCAAGAAGTAGCAATATCAAACATTTCTCAGTATTAAATATAATTTAAACAGTTAATTTAACTCTAAAACGTTTTGCCGAAAGATGCAGAAACAATAGATGAGGCAGAAGCATGACAAATGAGAAGAGTACTTGAGTCTTAGGAACAGAAGCTAGAGAACATAAAACTCCTATCTTAAATTGTTCACTAAAAAACATAAGGTAAAACACCTTACCAAAAACTTTGGCCGAAGCTAGAGCAGATCAAATGCCACCCCTTTCTCTTTTTGCAACTGCTCCTATATCCCTTACACTCAGTGTATTCCCATGAACATAGAACTGCCCCCTACGAGAAAGAACCTAAAATAGCCAAATCTACCAATACAATTATCTAAAACCTTTGTTTACATACAGGGTTTGCAAATGGGGAATGCAATCATTGTGTTCCGTCCAAATCCAAAAACCCTATAAAACATCTCCTTACATCTCAATATAGTTAGTACTTTATTTTCCAAGCAAATTCACATCTGTTATCTTTACTATATACACCAGCAGTAAGTTAAGTATTATTAGCAAGTCCACTTTATTTGTGAGAAACTTCATGCTGATAGAGTTAGTTTTGCAGCTTTATGAGGTATAATTAATACACACAAAAACTGTACACACTTAATATATGCAATGAGATGCTGAGTGTAAATGTCTTACTTGTTTGTAAAGATAGGGCTTAAGAAAGGCCGTAAGCTCATTTCTATGTGGGATCATCATATCCCAGGAATGATGGGAGCAATCTTTGCTTCCCTACACCCCATTGTATATTCTCAGAAGAGTGCTAAAGTGCACCCAAAGTGATAAAAGTTGGACACAACATCCCCAAGATAACAACAGCGCAAAAATTTTTTGCCTGGATTCCCCAGAGCAGCAGGTAAGCACGTAACAGATTTAGAATGACAAGCGCCTCTCTGTGTAGTTACAGGAGCATAAAGGCCGTAGGGGCAGAATGGCCTTCTTGGATTCAGGTTGAGCTTCCTGAAAAACCTACCGTAGTAGTGCTTCTCTGCATACAGGCTGTGTCACTGGCCGATAAGCACTTTTCCAGGTACGTTAAGGCCATGGAAATTGCTCCACCAAAAGGGAGAATGCTGCTGAGTCTCCAGCTTGGCAAAGCCATCACCATGCAGTTAAATCCTTGATCCTTTGCTTACATTAAGGGGATTTGTGTCCGTTGCCTATGACTGTTGATATCTCACTGTCAATCACTCTCTCCCTTGTGAGAAACGCGCAGGGAATCACAAAACTAACCAGCGGTAGATTTGGTGCTTCAGAAATTCCAGTTGCATATCCACTGTCTGCTTACTATTTAAAGGAATTCTATAATACAAACCTTAGAAATCACAGAACTGATACCAGAGTTTATAATCAGAAAAGAATAAATGCTTTAGTACTGGCTGGGTAGCTCAGCTGGTTAGAGCTTCATCCTGACGCACCAAGATTGCAGGTCCCATCCCCAGTCAGGGCACATGCAAGGATCAACCAATGAATGCATAAATAAGTGGAACAACAAATCGATCTCTCTCTCTCTCTCTCTCTCTCCCTTCCACTCTTTGTGAAAAGCAATGGGGAAAAAATATCCTCAGGTGAGGATTAAAAATATCTATCCCCTGCCCGGCCGGGGGTGGATCAGCGGTTGAGCGTCGGCCTAGGATCCAGGCGATCAGGGTTCAATTCCTGGTCAGGGCACATGCCCGGGTTGCGGGCTCGATCCCCAGTCGGGGGGCTTGCGGGAGGCAGCCGATCAATGACTCTCTCATCATTGATGTTTCTACCTCTCTCTCTCCCTCTCCCTTCCTCTCTCTGAAATCAATAAAGATATATTTAAAAAAATAAATAAAAAATAAAAATATCTATCCCCAAAATATGCCATTTTTACCAAGTGTTAATTGAATTAAAATATATTATTGCAGTATTTTATTGAAAATTGAATAAAGCATCACAACAGGTAAGCTTTATTAAACAGTTAACATGTATTTAATCCTTGTATTTAATCCTTGCAACAACCTTTTAGGAAAGGCGCTATCACTGTGCCCATTGCAGATGAGGAGCCTGTGATTCAACACAGCCATACTAGCAGATGTCAGAGTCCCCACTTGCCATCACTCCCGGCTATGGAATCACTCACGGTGTTAATGCTACACTTGCAACATCGCCTTCATTCTCAAAGCACTATTTTGAAATTGCACAGGTTCAGATGGTGAAACCGAGAAGGCAAAGTTATGAAGGAACTTGCCCAAGGTCATAGCCAGCCAGTGGCATAGCCAGTCATACGAAAGCAGGTGTGTCTACTATTGACCAGCAAATGCTGCACCGAATCCCTGGCTTTATCCATGAGAAGCCCTAGCAGAGACTACAAGCGCATACTCCCACTGCGCAACTTATAAAATGCCCAGATAAGAGAAGTGATCTTTGTGAAAGGTTATTTGAAGGAAATGAGCCCATCCATTTCGTTATAATCTAGAACTAAAGCCTGATCATCAGAACACTGAATGTTCAGAACACATTAACTTGGCCAGCTGCAAAATTGCTTTCCCTCAGCTCAATGTTCTGTCCTCAGTGCTTATTGAGGGAAGAGTCAAGAAAACATTCCCTGAATCCCATAAATGAGTTTGCAATGGCAAAGTCATAAGTGAACATTTTTACCTTGCCTCTCACTGTCCTGTTGATTAGGTGAAGCTCCCAATGAGAACTACCCTTTAAAATTAGGTCCTGGATGAAACTTTACATTCCTTGAGATATTTCCTTAGCATTTATTTTCTTTTTTTATTTAAAAACAATTAAATAGTGCTTACTTTGTGCCAGCCACTGTTCTAAAGGCTTTACTAATACTGGCACATTTGACTAATCCTCTTAACACACCTGGATAAAGCAGTTACCTCTGTCATTCCCAGGTAACTTATGATGATACTGAGGCACAGGGTAATTACTAAATTTGCCCAAGGTTATACAGTTAATAAGTATCTTTTTTTTTTTAACTTACAATATTCTCTTTGCAAACAAATGTGTTTCCTTTCTTACTGGGCTTTCTAAGAGGTTCAGAGGCAGAATTTTTACCCACCTCCAGCAGTTCTGTGAGATACTTTCACCTGTAAATATGCATTTTGTTTTCCTTTGTAGTTCTGATATCGCATTATATTTTTCATTTTCTTTGTTCCTGGATGAATGGATACAGGCATAAAAATAAGGATGGAGCCAATGACTAAGCTCTAGATAAAACTACAATTATGTCTGCAATTCCTATATGTGAAGATGAGTACTTTGTAATATTAAATCAGGGAAAACAAATGATTTCTGTATTTGATTAAAGGTTTAAGATAAGTTCAAATTAAATTTTGAAACAAAGATGTGAATGGAGTTACCTTAATTAAAAAACTAAATATGTTTAATCAAAAGGAAAAAGAATGGTAAATTTTTTTTAATCTGCTGAGCAAATTCAATGGGTTTAAAAGAAAAGGCAAAAGTATATGCAGGAATTTGTCATTGAATGGCCCATAGCTTATCTTTTTAAAGTAATTTAACACTGCACAGGAAAGCATTCAAAACCCCAAGTACATAAACCACTTGCTAAAACACAGAAATACCTGGGCGGGGCGGGGGGGGGAGGTATTTGTTTGTTTTTACATTTTAAGTCTTATGCTTTATTATTATTAAGTTTTATGGTTCATTATTATTTTTTAATTTAGATTGAATTTATCAGGATGATTGGCTAATAAAATTATACAGGTCTCAGGTGCACCCTGTTCTTGTCTTCTGTTGCAGCAGTGACAGACTTCCACTTGTAATCATTCACTTTAGTACTGAGGGGAGTTTAGCTCTGCGCCTGAACTGAAGCTACTTCACACAGTGAAGTATTTTTTCAATTTTGTCTCTGTAATATTCCTTTGTCAGAAGAGTGATGAGAACTGTTCCCATGGCAATGGATGGCCTCTGTGACAATAAAAACCAGTTTATTTGGATGCTATTTCTTTATGAAAATGCTTATTCACTTATCATTCTTCTAGAAATCATGCTAAGGATACTGCCAACGTTATCATATCAATTCAAGAGTTGAGAAGCCAGTGAAACGTTTCTCTGGCGGAAACGATCACAATTATAAGGCAATGTCTCACCCATGCGTGGGGAGGTGGGGGGACTCTGCTCCCAGGGATACCTGTGTGTTTTAGTTTTCTTGGGCTGCCATAATAAATATCATACAGGCTGGTTTAAACAGAAATTTATTTCCTCAAATTCTGGAGACTGGAAGCCCAAGATCTAGGTACTGGCAGGTTGGTTTCTTCTGAGGCCTCTCTCCTTGGCTTCTGGCTCTTCTCCTATTTCTTCACGTGGTCCTCCCCCTGTGCGTGCATGTTTCCTGACTTCCTCCTCTTATAAGGACACCAGTTATATTGGGTTAGGACCCACCCTAATGACCTCATTTTTACTTAATTACCTCTTTAAAGGCCATATCTCCAAATAGTCATATTCTGAGGTGCTGGGGGTTAGGACTTCAACAAATGAATTTGGGAAGACATACTTCAGCTCATAACGTTGTATCAGACACTCATGCCTCCTTTCATCTCTCTACCATGTTCTGAGCAGATTGGGTATTTGGGGGCGGAGACATCAATCACAGGAGCCCCATTACTCAGAAGCCACATCAGTGGCTTAAAAAGCTGATGATTTACTACCAAAAGCCATTTGAGCAAACTTAGAAAAGGATTTCAACTACAAAATAAATTAGGGTCTCAGGTTTTTTAAAACTCCTGTGTGACATAAACATGAATTGAGAAAATATCCCAAACTAGAATCAGAAAAATATGAATATAAGCAACATGTTAATTTCTGAGGCCCCAGCTGGCATTTAGAGAGAACTCAAAGGAGAACACAGTTGAGAAACGAAAAAGGGAGCCACTGCACCTTAAGAAAACTGAAAATAGAGCAACAATACATCACTTCTATGACAATACCTTCATCAAATCAAAGAGTCAAAATAAAACTGGAAAGGACAGATTATACATAAATCAATGCAGCCTTCCTAAGAGTCAAAGAAGATGCTGTTGATGGCGTTTATAAATAAAACAAGAGGAGGTTCATTAGTTTCCCTATATCCACTGTGCACTCTGACCATTCCAGGGTTTCTCACTGTTTCCACAGTTTGATCCAAAGGAGCTCAACCTCCTGAAATATGAGCCATTGTTGAATTTCACTAAATCCAGGCCTTTCTAGGGATATCAGCATGTCAGAGCTAGAGACGACATGACACTCATCAAATCCAGTATCCTTTAGGTAGTCCATGCAATGTCAACAGATTTCTCAGAACAGGGTTTGTAGTCCAAAAGTTTGGGGAGTGCAAACCGCATTGCCTGTTGTTTGTTATTGTCATTATTGTTTTGTGGTTTTGCCCCAACAGGCTTCTCAGAGTCCCCTGGTTGCTAAAATGTAGTTGTAGTTTAAATACACCAAAGCACTTTGCAGCTTTTTATAACTTTCTTGACCCCGGAAGCACTATTGCAAAGACAGTTTTTAGAACACATCTTGCAGTTGCAAAATAGCCACAGCAATGCTGATTGCAGCATGGGGAATATAGTGAAAAATGAGATAACTGGGTGTGGGGCCAGGTGGGTGCTTGGGGACCACTCTGTAGAGTGCATGGTTTTCCAGCCACTTTGCTGTACATTTGAAACTGGAGCATAGTGATAGCATCTTTTCTACAAGGTTTTTGCAATCTTTTGGTGTACAGGCAATGCTCCTACCAACTGAGCCACCTGGCCAGAGCATTTGTTAGATGACTGCTTCGATTTCATTAGTTGTAATTGGTCTATTCAGATTTTCTGATTCTTCCTGATTCCGTTTTGGAAGATTGTATGTTCCTAGGAATTTATCCATTTCTTCCAGATTGTCCAATTTGTTAGCATATAGGTGTCCATAACACTTTCTTAAAACCCTTTGTATTTCTGTGGTGTCAGTTGTTACTTCTCTTTCATTTCTGATTTTATTTGGGTCCTCTCCTTTTTCTCTTGATGAGTCTGCTTAAAGGTTGTCAATCTTGTTTTACCTTTTCAAAGAACCAGCTCTTGGTTTCATTGATCTTTTGTATTTTTGTTTTAGACTCTATTTTGTTTATTTCTTCTCTGCTCTTTATTATTTCTTTTCTTCTACTCACTTTGAGCTTTGTTTGTTGTTATTTTTCTAGTAAGTGTAAAGTTAGATTGTTTATTTGAGATTTTTCTTGTTTCTTGAGGTAGGCCTGTAATGCTATAAATTTCCCTATTAGGACTGTTTTCGCTGTGTCCCATAGATTTTGGGATGTTGTGGTCTCATTTTCATTTGTTTTGAGGTATATTTTGATTTCTTCCTTGATCTCCTTGTTAACCCACTCATTGTTTAGTAACATGTTATTTAGCCTCCATGTCTGTGTGCATTTTTCAGGTTTTTTTCTTGTGATTGATTTCTAGTTTCATACCATGGTCAGAGATGATGCTTGATATGATTTCAACCTTATTAATTTATTGGGACTTGTTTTGTGGCCTAACATGTGGTTTATCCTAAAAAATGTTCCATATGCACTGGAAAAGAACGTATATTCTGCTACTTTGGTGTGAAATGCTCTGAAGATATCAATTAAATACTTCTGACCTAGTATGTCATTTAAGGCTACTATTTCCTTGTTGATCTTTCTGGAAGATCTATCCATTGATGTCAATAGATGTTAAAATCCTCTACTCTGGCTGTTTTACTGTCTATCTCTCCTTTTATGTCTATCAAGATTTGCTTTATATATTTAGGTGCTCCTAGATTGGGTGCATAAATGCTTATAAGGGTTATACTGCTTGATGGATTGCTCCCTTTATCATTATGTGGTGTTCTCCTTTGTCTCTTGTTATGGCCTTTGTTTTGAAGTCTATTTTGTCTGATACAAGTATTGGTACCCCAGCTTATTTTTCATCTCCATTTGCAAGAAATATCATCTCCCATCCCTTTACTTTTAGTCTGTGTGTGTCTTTTGTTCTGAGGTGGGTCTCTTGAACACAGCATATATATGGGTTTGTTTTCTCATCCATTTATCTACCCTGTGTCTTTTGATTGGAGCATTTAAGCCATTTACATTTAAAGTGAGTCAATAATATTGTAATGACTATGTATGGTGCCAGGTGGGTACTGAAAATATTGGGGGAGGAACACTTTGTAAAGTATATGTTTGTCTAACCACTGTGCTATACAAACTAATACAAAATAATACTGAATGTAAACTGTAATTGAAAACAGTTTTTAAAAAATTTTTTTAATTTGATTTCACTTTTTAGTATTTGTGTGTATGTGTGCATGTGTATGTATACCTTGCTGCCTGATTTAACAGTCATCCAGATTTTTCCCCAAGAATTCCTTCCAGGGCATGTTTATAAGAGAGTCCATCAAAATTAAATTAAGCACTCTTTATCAGTGAAACCAAGAACAGGTTTCTTAACTTTTCTAAAACAACTAAAGCTTGTATGTACCAGAAAACAGAACCCTCTGCATACCAGCATCATCTAAAGCAAATCTTAAAAGATGAGGATAGGGCAGCAGATGGGTAATGAACCGTGCAGAACTTGCTTTGAGAGGCACCCAGTTTGAAAAGAGCATTGTCAAGCTGACAGAAGCATTTGTCTCAGTAAGTATGCGTCTTCGTTCCTAAACCATTCAACCATGAGAAGGTGAGCACAGACAGCAATCTAAAAGTCTCTAATGAATACTTGTAACACACAAGCCAAAAATTCATCTATCGGGCCTTTGTGAAAAATAACAAGAGCTGGAGATGGGGTTAAAAATGAGGGAGAGGTGCCCTGGCCAGTATTGCTCAGTTGGTTGGAGCATCGTTCCATACTCCAAAAGGTGGCGGGTTCAATTCCCGGTCAGGGCATAAACCCAGCTTGTCAGTTTGATCCCTGGTCAGAGAACAAACAGGGGGCAACCAACTGATGTTTCTCTCTCACACAGATGTTTCTCTCTTTCTCTCACTTCCTTCCTCTCTCTAAAATCAATAATAATAATATTTAAAAATTCCTCCAAAAATGAGGGAGAGGCTTCTACCTCTAACTAAGATGGGCCAGCAAAATGATCCTCTCAGCAAGAAAATCTTTAAAAGATGAATAAAACCCAGAAGACACCACATCGAAGATATCAGAGAGCTACTAGGGCAGCCAGAACTCAAGGAGTCAAGTTGCTGGAGAGACATGAAACCCAGAAAAGCAAACTCAACGGTCTAGGCTCCTTTCCCTTCAAGTATTTAATAATTCATTTGACATACAGGGCAAAGGGTTTTTAAAACTCAAAAAAAGAGAGAACAAACACTAACTTATTTAATGAGGCCAGCCCAAATTTTATATTAAAATCTGAAAAGAGCACTGCAAGAAAAGCGAATTAGGGACTAATATCCATCCTGAATATAGTTGCAAAATTGATTTCAATCTAATACATAAATATGTAAAAAGACAATATATTAAATCATTTGAATTTATTCCAAGAAGGCAACATATTTCCCACATTAGAAAAACCAAACAGAAAAAAAAACACACCACAATTCATTATATAGAAGAAAAAAAATCTTCTCAGAAGGTGCCAGAAAAGCACTTGAAAGAAATCATTATTAAAAACTTTAGCAAACTAGAAATAGAAGAATATGACATTAGTTTGAATTTGAGGGCCTACAAAATACCTACAGCAAATATCATACTTAATGGTAAATACTGAAGCCTACTGAGATCAGAAACACGACCAAGTACCGTCCAGCATCACTTCTATTCAATATGGTAGTTTAGGTCCTTGGCTGTGCCCCTAGGTTAGAACAGAACTACCAAAGCAAAAGGAATGGAAAGTAAATATACCTGTGATTAATCACAGACAACACAGTTGTTTATGTGGCAGATCCAAAAATATCCCACAGAAAAACTATTAAAATGAGTCTAGCAAAATTGCTCAATAAAGTCAGGATGAAAAGTTTCATTGTTATCTACCAGAACCAAGTAGAAAATTAGTTTTTTTTAATGATAGTTATAAAAGCATAAATAATACTTAGGGATTACCCTAAAAGCATACGTGCAATACTTCTTCACAGAAAACTAAAGACATTATTGAGAGAAAAAATAAAATATCTAAACAAACAGAAGATGATGTCTGTTAATATCAAGATAAAATATTGTAGAGATAATTCCTTCTAAAGTAATATATGCATTCACTATAATCCAAATGAAAATCCCAGCCATAGTTTTATATTTTGGAAATTGAAAAGCTGGTATTAAAATGTATATGTAAATTTAAAAGGCCACAAATATCTAAGGTAATTTTGAAAATAAACAAAATTGAAGGATTCACATTACCAGGTATTAAGACTTATTAAAATTAAGACACAAGAAGAGAAAAATATTCCAATGAAACAGAACAGAATTCAAAAACATAGCTACCCAAATATGGACATGTAGATTTTAACAAAGATGACATTCAGTGAAGTACAGGAAAGAATGGTCCTTTCAATAGAAGATGCTGTATCACTTGGATTTCAAAGTGGAAAAATTATTCTCAATCCTTCCTCATGCAATACACAAAAGCATTCTAGAGGTGTGTTTTTTAAATTTTTCAATTACAGTTTACATTGAATATTATTTTGTATTAATTTCAGGTGTGATAGTTTTAGCATAGTGGTTAAACAAGCATATATTTTACAAAGTGTCCCCCCCAATATTTCCAGTACCCAGCTGGCACCATACATAGTTATCACAATATTATTGACTATATTCCTTATGTTGTACTTTACCTGTGCCTATTTTATAACTACCAATCTGAACTTTTTAATCCCTTCACCTTTTTTGCCCATCTCTGTATCTATGAGTCCCTTTATATTTTACTTGTTCATTTATTTTGTTCTTTAGATTTCATGTATCAGTGAAATCATGTGGTATTTGTCTTTCTCTGACTGACTTATTTCACTTCGCATAGTACCCTGCAGGTCCATCCATGCTGTTGTAAATGAGCATTTTAGAGGTTTTAAAGATCTAAATAGTAAACATAAAATAATAAAACTTTTACAATAAAACAGGAGAAAATATTGACGAGCTTGGGGCAACAAAGAGAACGACAGAAGGTATCCCCCCAAATAAATTCCACAAATGACGCTTATCTAGAATGTTTATATGTGAGCATGTGTACATAAGCTATATAAAAAGACAAACAGCCCAGCTGGGCATGGCTCAGCCGTTGAGCATCGACCTAGGATCCAGGAGATCGGGGTTCAATTCCTGGTCAGGGCACATGCCCGGGATTTTAGGCTCGATCCCAGTCGGGGGCGTGCAGAAGGAAGCCAATCATTGACTCTCATCATTGATGTTTCTCTCTCTCTCTCTCTCTCTCCCTCTCCTTTCCTCTCTCTGAAATCAATAAAGATATGTTTAAAAAAAAAGACAAACAATGTTCACCACCCCAAGTCAACTCTCCTTCCATCACCATTCATGCTCCCTTTACCTTCTTCTACCTCCCCCACGGCCCATACTGTTGTGCAATACAATATACAGGCAATATATTGTAGAACTGTATACCTGAAACCTGTATGATTTTATTAACAACTGTCAACCAAATAAATTCAATTAAAAAAAAAGACAAGACGATGCAAAAGAAAAAAGAAACATACATTTTACCCAAAATAAGAATATACAAATGGCAAATAAACAAATGAACAGGTTAAAACCTTATCAGTCATCAAGAACATACAAATAAAAATTAAAACCACAACGATATATCACTGTACACAGACTGGGATGTTTAAAAATAAACAACATAAAAAAATATTGACATTCCTAAAGTGTAGGTGAAGATGTAAACAATTGGAAATATCATGCACTGCTGGAGGGAGTGTTAATTGGCACCACCACTCTGGAAACCTCTTTGACACTATTAATAAATTAAAACTATTTTGTGTATGTTGTAAGACTGAACAAGTGAGTAAATATTAGATATTACTGTGAGTCATGTTTCTCACTACTGAAGAAGTGAAAAACAAATAATGAATGAGAGAAGTCAAAGAATAATCTTAAATGATTGGACTGGGATTAAAAGTAAGAGAAAAATATGATTTTAGCAGTTTCTGCTAAAGAGCCCATAGTCAATGACACTCCAGGTCTTAGTTTCTAAATGTCAGTCCTCTCTTGAAAAAACAACAACAACATGTACCCCGACCAGGGATCGAACCGAGATCTCCTGGATCCTATGGTCCGTGCTCAACCGCTGAGCCACGTCTGGCTGGATTCATATTAGTTTTGAATAGAGTTGGTCTCATTTTCACTTTCACTAGTCATTTCATGTGGAAAGGTCGTACAGGAGTCCCTCTGCTGTTAGTGTAACTTGTTACACTTTCCTTATTGATTGATATGTTTTGGGAGGGGGTCATGATTGGGGGAATATCTTTTGACCTTGGGGAAATTTCCCCATTTACCGGTATGTGCCACCTATTCGCAGTATACTATAAGGAAGTCGAAGACACTATTCTTAACTATAGTAATTTTTAAGATATGTACTAAAGAATTAACACAAAAAGACTGAAAAATAAAATTCATACCTTAAAATGCTGAAAACGTGAAATAAAAGCCAAGGTATTTCACGCAGCACTTGCACCAGGTGTTTTCTCCTTTATATTTGTCAGATTACAGTCTCAAGTCCCTGAGAGTAAGCACAAGGTACATCCATTTTTCTGAGTAACTATGTCTTAATATTGTCCATATTCTACAAGACATTCTCTTTATTAGAGGATGGCGCTGAAGGTTGAGAACCATTCTTCAGAAAATAATACCATCAGCTTATTGCTCTATGACATCTGGTTTCATGTTTGAGATTTGTGATTCCCTTCCCCCTTTTAGGTGCTCATTTTTTTTCTCCCTAGAAATTTTTGTGGGAGCTTCTATTTAATCAATGAAATCCTTAAGTGAGAGTTTTTTCTATTCATTTTACTGGGGACTTGCACATACACAACCTGAAACCCTGGGTCCTTTTGCTCTTAAGTGAAGACTTTGTATTCTTGCTTTGGTAATTTCCCCTTTACCTCTTTCCACTTTCTAGAACATCTATTACTTGTGTATAGGAACCGTTAGAATAAATCTATATAATAATATTTTAAGAGAAAAGGTTAGCATTATTCTCACAAAAGTTTAAAATACTTTTAATTTATGGTAGACTAAACAGAATAAAAAATAATTATAAGAGATTAAGTTTTATGTGAAAGGACTTCAAAAGTGACAGGTCTTAACATGTCAAACTTCAAAAACATAGTAAAATTAACTATCTGATTGAAGGGAAGGTGGTGTTGAGAATGGTCACCACTCTGATAAGGTGAAATTTGTTTAACTTTTCTAGTTTTTACATTAAATAAAGTCCCTTGTTAGACAAATTTTTCTTAAGAATATATACAGAGAGAGAACAAATGCATCATGGATTTCAAACACTGGCAGGAAAATATTAGCAGAAAGGACCGGCAAAAGACATTTTAAGAACCCCAAGTCCCTGAGATACCCACGTGAAGATACCATAGGGGCCACTTTTAACCTCTGTTCTCTCCTCTCCTGCAACGTATGTTTAACAATAACAGGGGGCTTGTAGCATTAATCAATTAACATGATTCATAACCTTTGATGTCACATTTTCGCTGCATAATCACTTGGACAAATCAAGTGTAATTTATTAGCTGGGTTCCCGTTTATATAACTTTTTCTTCCATGGCACGCTGGCAGTATGAACAGTTGTCACAAGAATAAGAGAATATGTGTTCTCTTACCAGAAATCAAAGAGTGCTTAAATTTCAAACGTTTTTCATTTACACGAAGAAGCCAATGTCATAAATTATTTTCATATGGCTTTTCAACTCATTACAAATAAAATCAAAGTCCTTACAATGGCCTACAAGGTCCTACATGATTTGGTCCCTCCCTCTGTCTCATTTCTCACTAAGACCACCGCATTTATGCAATCTAAGGTACTCATCCTGACCTCCTTGTTGTTTCTAGAATATTCCAGGTGCATGTAAGATACTACATTCTTTCTTTCCTATAGTACCTGGAATTCTCTTCACCCGATACCTGTATAGTTTTCTCCCTCTCTTCTATCAAGTCTTTACTCAGTTGTCAGCGTCCCTGCCCTCACTATATTTCCAACCTTCCATGTGCACACCCTTCCTTGCTTATTTTTTTCCTTTGCCCTTACCACCGTTTAGTGTATTATAATCTTCCTATCACTCTTGGGTACTGATAGAATATAAGCTCCAAGAAGCCAATACTTTTAGCCTGTGTTGTCCACTCACATCCCAGAACAGTGCTCAACACAAAATTGCTAAATGAGTGAAAGAATTAATAAGTAAAACAATAACTGAATGAATGACAACTTGTGGGCAGAGGCTGGAAAGTTAGAGGGAGGCCAGATAATCCAGGGCGCATAGGTCAGGTTATGGGATTTGGATCTCATTCTAAATGCAGTGGCACATCCTGTCCGGTGCGGCTCCGTGGTTAGCTTGTTGGCAGTGCTCTGAAGGGTCTCGGGTTTGATTCCCATCAAGGGCACATACCTGGGTTGTAGATTTGATCCCCAGTCCCAGTCAGGGCGGTTCCAGAGGCAACCAATCGATGTGTGTCTCTCTCTCTCACATCAATGTTTCTCTCTCTCTCTTTCCCCCTCCTTCCCTCCCTCCCTTCCACTCTCTCTGAAAACCAATGAAAAAAATATCTTCCATGAGGACTAACAAACAAACAAACAAATTAAATGCAATGGCAAGTCATCAAAGGTTTTAAGTGGGGAATGATATCATCAGTTTATATTGTAAATTTATAACGTATAAGAGTGATAAATGGGGGAAGCAGAGAGGAGGCAATAACCCCAATTTGTTGGTGGCTCCAGTCAGGATGATGGTTGTGGAACTAGAATTAAATGGGGATATTGTCAAACTGGTGTGGTGCCATGGACTCCAGCAGGAGAGACTGCTTTAAGGATAAAGAAATTGAGCCAGATGTTCCCTGAAGATGGGGGGGGGGTAAACTAAAGAGGGCTCATTACATTTAATGACTTGGAAGTCCCTGCTAACCTCAGCAGAGAGGGAGAAACTCTAAGGAAACCAACCAGAGAATTCATGGAAAATCAATAATGTGGACAACGTGGCCTTTAGAAGAGCTGGCAATGGTTTTTAAATCAAAGGTATATTGCTCTCACATGGATGCTGGGGAAAGAGGCTGGCATATCAAACCCTGTTCCTTCCTTATGCCGTCTTAGAAACAACCCTCGGTCCAGTTCCACTCTTCTCAGCAAAATGCCCTTGAGAAACAGGAAGTAGGTTAACCTTCCCTAAGCAACAATTCTGCTGCTTAACCCTAGCTTTCCAAACTAATGCCCTTAAATCCGAGGTAAATCCCCCATCCCGAAGGCTATTTTAGGATCATAATCTCTTCTCACTGAGGGATCAAACCAACTATCCAAATACAGTCAAGTTTTGTTTTGCATTTTTAATACATTGAATATAAAAGTTGAAATAAGAGCCTGAAAGGATAATTGCATGTAATTATATTTTTTTATCACTAATTTCAAAAGCCCACATAAACCATAATTTGCTGTCTTTGCGAATGTCATTTTGTATTGCTTATAATCCGTTAATTATTGGGTTGCTCAAATACTCCTGTAAATTTTCTGGATCTGCCTATTTACCTCATTTGAAAGTCACTCTCAGGTACACTTCCTTATAACCTTAATCATCTCCTTGAGTTTTGATGTTACTAAAATTATAGTTTTTGAGAAAATGAAAGAAAATCTGCAATAAGCAATGACAGAGATGCTCTGAGATCACCGATTAGTATACGCTCATAACTTACTTTCCCCGCCCATATTTTATACTGTATCTGCTACTTCCCAGTTTTGCCAGGTTAGTAGGCTCAATATAAATTAATTTGCTTCCTAATTAGAATGTTCAATCATATAAAAGATATGTTTTTTCAATACTGAAATTGTTTGAATCAAATAAGGAGAGGATGCATGCCTTTTATCTTATCCATTCCTGTGCCTGGCACGTATTAGGTACTTAATAAATAGGTGCTGAATCAACAAAGGAGGGAATGAAAGCATTTCGCGAACTTTTGGCAGAATGTGCGATGGTCTAAATATTCTGATATTAAAGGGGAGAGGAAATTACTCTGTGCATTTAGAGGCACATAATTTGTTTAAATCAGTGCTATCCTACAGAAATTTCTAAGGCGATGGAGATGTTCTACATTGCATTGTTCAATATCCGTTACCCACGTTCAGCTTCTGAAATGTGACTAGTGTACCTGAGGAACTGAACTTTTAATTATATTTAATTTTAACTAATTTAAATTTAAACAGACACATGTGGCTATCATCACGAAGAGTGCAGCTTTAAATGAATCAGTACATGTTTGGTCCAGATAAAGTATTTTGGTCTTTCTAAAGACTAAAAGCATTTTCCTGAGAGACCCATACAATGCTAAAAATAAACTAATTCAGACACCAGTTTGGGGTATTTACGCCAGTTTTAAACATTAGAGTGAAAGACTGAGGCAAGAATAGAGCTGAGTAGGCTGAACAAACACAGCCTTTGATGGTATACACATGCATACACACACACACACACACACACACACACACACACGCACACACACCCCCTCCAGGCTAGAACCCAAGGGTTCTGACTGCTTACCCAGTGCCATCTATTATATAAATACAGATGCTCCTTGACTTACGATGAGGTTACATCCCATGGAACAGACTGACGAATCTCAGAGGGAGGGCAGGGATGGATGGGTAGGAGGGTGGGTGGGGAGAGATTACCCAAAGAATTTATATATATATGCGCGTAACCTATGGACACAGACAATAGTGTGGTAAAGGCCTGGGGTGTGTGATGGGGTGGGGTAGAAGGGGTCAGTGGGGGGAAAAGGGGGACATCTGTAATACTTTCAACAATAACGATAAATTTTAAATTTTAAAAAAACATCATAAATTGAAAATATTGTAATTCAAAATGCATTTAATACACCTCACTTACTGAGCCCCATAGCTTAGCCTAGTCTGCCTTAAACGTGCTCGGAGCGCACTGTTGAGCAGCGGTTGGTTAACCTTGTGATCGTGCGCCCACCTGGGTGCTGTGGCTCCGTCACTGCCCAGAAAGAAGCATGGGAGAATGTTAAACCACATATCACTACCTAGAATAAGTTCCAAAGTTAAAGTGTGGTTTCTGTTGAATGCTTTCGCACCCCCATAAAGTTAAAAAATTGTAAGTCGAACCACCCTGAGTTGGGAACTGTCTGTCTAGGCACTGCTTTAACTTGCTACTCAGGAACTCAGCAAATGGACCAGTTTTGAATAACTGGTGTTTACAAAAGTCGGTCTTCCACTGGCAGTTACAACAAGCCAATTGCTCAGAGTCACTGGAATCAATACCATTCTCCCCTGGAACTTGGCTTAAATAAACGCAGGGATGAGAAGGTATAAAGCGTGGGGGCATGAATCTTGGCTTCAGGATACTAATTAGAGGCAGGGTTTCACAGTGAATTATTTATATTTCTGTCACCTGAGGACTTCCAGGGGACATATTGGGCTATTCACATACTGTAATTTACCAAACATTCTGAGCTTTTATTTTCTAGTAAACTGTGGAGAGTTTTTAATTGGTAATTAGAAAATGATTATACCTTGTCTATAAAAAGCACACTTCTTTGACTGTATTGCTGTGTTTATGCAATTACAGTTCAAATTAGCTTGAATAATGTACAACACAGGAATTCTAATTCTGGTCTGATCTGCCAGGTAAGTCGGGCATGGGCGGGTTTGGGGCATCCTAAGTGTGAGCACGCTGTTCCCGGTTTTGAAGTGGTTGCTCCATTTGTTCTAGAGGTCTTTGCAGCACATAGGGGGCAGCGGTGAGGGTTTGATTTCATCATTCAGTCTTAATTTTGTACATGATTCCTTTTTAATTATGACTTGAGATCTTAACTTAGAGGCTTGCACAGGCAAATTCCTATCTTGGGGAAAAGAGTAACCAGTAAAGCTTATCCTGGGCATGAAGAACTAATACAACAGCAGAAACAGCAGGGATTCCCCCCCCCCCCATGAAAATCTTGTGCTGGTCCTGGTTTGTAATGAAAGTTGCAATCTTGGTCAAAATATTTTGAGAGGTAGAGTGAAATGTCCTGTAGTCCTGAGGTACACAGGGAATAAAGATCCATCTGGGAGAAAACACAAAGAAAGCTGATCTTTCCAGCAAGATTTGCGGGGGGACGGGGGACGGACGGGGAGATTTTGAAACTATTAGGGGTGGGAGGTTAGAGAGTTAGATTGGAAACTCGGAAGGCAGAGACAGATCTCTTAAACAGACCCATCAGGCTACCAGTGGATATTTATCAGTTCCATTGAGCATTCTGATTCCTCGAGAAAGGACTTATATCATAAAATAATTCTTTTTTTAACTTTTACTGAATTTACTGGGGTACCATTGGTTAATAAAATTAACCAATTAAAATTAATAGGTTTCAGATATGCAATTCTATAATACATCATCTGTATATTGTGCTTTGCGTTCACCACCCAAAGTCAGTCTCCCTCCATCACTATTTATCTCCCTTATACCCTCTTCTACCTCCCCCACCCGCTTTTCTCTCTGGTAACCACCACACCGTTGTCTGTGTCTATGAGTTGTTTTTTCAGTCCCTTTACTTTTTCACCCAGCCCCCCAACTCCGCTCCTCTCCAACAGTTGTCAATCTGTTCTCTGTATCCATGAGTCTGTTTCTATTTTGTTTGTTAGCTTATTTCATTGATTAGATTCCACATAGAAGTGAAATAACACGGTATTTGTCTTCCTCTGACTGGCCTATTTCACTTAGCATAATACTCTCCAGTTTCATCCAAGTTGTCCCAAAAGGTAAGACTTCCTTTTTTTTTTTTTTTACAACTGAGTATATTCCATTGTGTAAATGTCCCACAGCTTTTTGATCCACTCATCTACTGATGGGCACTTGGGTTGCTTCCAAATCTTGGCTATTGTAAATAACGCTGCAGTGAACATAGGGGTGCACAGATTCTTTCGAATCAGTGTTTTGGGTTTCTTTGGATATATTCCCAGAAGTGGAAATGCTCGGTCATAAGGCAGTTCCATTGAAAAGGCAACCCACTAAATGGTGGAACATATTTGCCAATAATACATCTGATAAAGGGTTAATATCCAAAATTTATAAAGAACTTATGCAACTCAACACCAAAAGCAAAAAAACCACAATCCAATTTAAAAATGGGCAGAGGACCTGAATAGACACTTCTCCAAAGAGGACAAACAGATGGCCAATAGACACATAAAAAGATTCTTAATGTCACTAATCATCAGAGAGATGCAAATAAAAACCACAATGAGACATCATTTCACACCTGTCAGAATGGCTGCCATCAATAAATCCACAAACGACAAGTGTTGGCCAAGATGCGGAGAAAAGGGAACCCTCGTGCACTATTACTGGTCACAGATTGCCATAACAAATACAATAATGAAAAAGTTTTAAATATTGCGAGAATTACCAAAATGTGACCCAGAACCGCAAAATGAGCAAATGCTGTTGAAAAACTGGTGCCGATAGACTTGCTCCATGAAAGGGTTACCACAAACCTTCCATTTGTAAAAAGCACATCTGCAAAGTACAACAGAGGGAAGCACAAGGAAATGAGGTGTGCCTATATATGACACTTTTCCATGGAAATGGAAATAAAATTAAACATATTGCTTATGCATTATTAAATATTGTGTGGAAATTCCCTCCATGCATCTAATAAAGAAATATAAGTACAGTGAAGCAAATTGCCCAAGAGTACAGAATTACCTAGTGGAAAAATTAAAAATAAATTGACCCAGATTTCTTTTTTAATTTTTTTAATATGTCTTTATTGATTTTAGAGAGAGGAAGGGAGAGGGAGAGAGAGAGAAACATCAGTGATGAGAGTCATTGATCGGCTGCCTCCTGCATGCCCCCCGCTGGGGACTGAGCCCGAAACATGTGCCCTGACCGGGAATCAAACCTCAATCTCCTGGATCTTAGGCTGATGCTCAACGGCTGAGCCACGCCCGGCTGGGCTTGACCCAGATTTCAAAGATTGTTCTTTTTAGCAGATGGCTCCTACCTCTACAATAAATGCTCTCTCCTCCACCCCCCAAAAAATAGTAATTCAATTCTTCTAGTGTAGTTAAGTAATGTGTTTTGGTCCAATCTCACCAAATAGTTCGTTCCAAAATTCCAAGTATGACCAATAAAAGGAAAACAAAAGAGAAAAGTGCATGCTTGAACTATGTAAAAAGTCAGATGAGTAAAATCCTGAAACAAGAACCCTATTCAAGGTGCTAACGCATTTCCTACCATCAGGAACAATTAAAAATTTGACTTCACTATAAGAAAAGCTATCTTGAGCATTCAGTCACTTAAGAAATATTTACTGAGCACATCTACATGCTAGGCAGGTAAAAATAAAATGAAGGAAGATTTAACATCTCAGAACAAAAATGAGAGGTGATATTTGGTTGTAAAAGAATTTGATTTTTATGTCAAACTTCAAATAGATTAAATGACATACAAAAATTACTAACTCATAAAGAGTTACTTCTAACAAGAATCACCCTCTTTAATGTTGGGAGTATATCTGAGGAGCCTACAGATGAATCACTGTCAGATGCCCCGTGGGCAGGTCCACAAAAGGAACCTTAAAGGGCTGCAGACACACAGGTAGCCAGAGGCACCACTTGAACAGCCTCGAGTGCTGTGCTCAGTACAACTATTCATTTAATGAGATAAAACAAATTTCAGGTCAGATAACAAAACAATACTCCTCGCTTTGTATTATCTAGGAAATTGCTTGTGGAAATAGCACAAAAGAAAACCAGATAACCCATGTTTTAATTCCAGCTTTGTCAATAGTTAACTATGAATATCAGCAAATCTGGGGTTTTTTTTCCAGTATCTATGTATTTGTTTGTGAAGTAGGGAGAATACATATTACCCATTTACTGTGTGACATGCAAATGAGGGCAAATCTGAAATAATTTCCAAACCACATCACTACACATCAATAACATGCAAATACATGCAAAACTTATTGTTTTCTCAGAATTACAGACCTGTCCAAAACAAAGCCACTTTTATTCGTGATGATTTTTCCTTGTCTGTACTACACACGTACAAGTAGGAATAAAATCAAATGGGATACAGATTTTTAATGCGGTTGGCCACCCCTGCCAGTTCCTCTTTTCCTGGCAAAGGGAGAGCTCCCTTGACCAACACCTGGATCTACACATTTCACTAAGAGCAAAATTACCCGATTTCAGGGAACACTGGGCCAACGAGGTATAAATACACACCTTGACAGTGATGCGGCTGCTTTATGGTGTCAGGATTTGTCACTGAAGTGCTTACAGACCCCACAAGTTAGTCTTTGTTGGAATAACCAAAAGGACAGCAGACTATTGAGGAGATGAGGGAGGCGAGGTAGTCTGGGCGGCTAAAATCAGAGGCTGCTGCAATGCAAGCTCGTGAAAAGTAAAGCAAAGCAACAAAGGGGAGGCCTGGGAAAGACAGGCGTTGCCGCAGTAACAGGCCAGGCGTTCGGTGAGGGGCCCTGCAGTTTTACTTCTAGGTTCTGCTAACAACTGGCATGAATTACTTCAGGGCAGAGTTCAAACCATAAAAACCTAGTACATTCCCATCTCTAAGAAGATTATTGACGTTTTACTGAAACCCCTTACCTGTTCACAGCACGCTAGCTGTTCTGCCTTTAGAGTCAGACAGAACCAGAAGTGAGGCAAAACACTTTCTTTAAGAAAATCATGTTAATATTATGCAAGAACATAAGAAGTAAATTCAATGGCTTTACAAGGATTTGTGATTATAAAAATAAAATAAAAGGAGTTTGCTTCTGAGGCAGGCTTTACTGCTATTCTCTGATGCCTTCTTCTCCTCCAAGCCTTAGAAATTGGAATCGGGCATGTGTTTTTGCTTCGGAAGTGTTGGCTTGTAAATTCCTAGTGGAAGAATTTAACTGCTGGTGCTAATCTTTGTAACATAGCCATCACTGTCCTCGGGGTTTGTGAAGGTGCCAGGTTGAGCTATGCCGAGGGAGACAATCAACCTGGAGCCTCCCAAACTTGCAGTGGATTTTGAGTGAGTGAAAAATAAATGCTTAAAATAAATAAATAGCCCTGGCCCATGTGGCTCAGTGGTTGGGCACCCTCCACTTCAGTGGCCAGTTCGATTCCTGGTCAGGGCACATGCCCGGGCTGTTGGCTCGATCCCAGGTAGGGGGTGTACAGGAGCAGCCAATCAATGTTTAGCTCTCACATAGATGTTTCTCTCTCTCTCCCATCCTCTCTCTCTAAAAATCAATTTAAAAATCTTTAAAAATATATTTTATAATTAAATAAGTAAATAAATAAATGCTTGCTCTTTTAGCCATTAGAATTTGGCGATTGCCTAGCATTCAATTGGTTCTCAAGGGATCACCACTAAAAACCTTAAAATACAAATCTTAGTGTAGCACTGGCTTAGAGCATAAGCAGTCAGAAAAATTACATTACAGGCTGGAAAGATGGCAAGCCATGTTTGGAAGTAGGAAAGTAACAATTAACATGTGATAACTTGTAAACAGTTCATGTACCTAGTCATATGGTAGCTCTAGGGGAAGTAACTGGAAAATAAAAAATTGATAGCTTCAGTTTCTCATTATTAGATGTATTTGACAAAGTAATTCAAGAGAGAAAAGAATTTCCATTTGTAAGAAGGAATAAAAGAGAACAGAAAGAGTCTAAAAATTCTAGGATTAGCAAAGTCAAAAGAGGCAACAGCAACTCATCCCAGCTGGTGAAAGATTAAAATATAAAAACACTTTTTCCCCCTCATTCCTATCTTAATTTGGTTTCTTCCACATTGACTTAGCAATATTTGACACAGGGGGTCGTTCCTGCAAAACACTTTCTTCACTTCCCTTCGAGGTCAACCCACTTTCCTGGTTTTCCTCCTTTCTCACTGATCACTCATTTCACTTTCCTTTATGGTTCTTCCCAATCTCCCCCGACCTCCAAGCACTGACAATCCACCAGGCTTTGTCCACGGACATCTTCTATATCTACATGTACATTCACTCCTTGGCGATCTCATAGCTTCCCAATTTCACAGGTACACTGACAAGTCCCGACTTCCACCCAACATTCTAGCTGTCTACTTGACATTTCTACTTGGATTGCAAATAGACATCTCAAGCTTTCTGCTTCCAAAATTGAATGCATGAGCCCCCAAACAAACAAATACCTAATCTTCCAAACCTGGGTCTTCCAACAGGCTTCTCGTTTTAGTAAATAGATATCCATCCTTCCAGTTTCAACGCTATAAATCCTGGTGTCTAGCTTGTCTTCTTTCCTGTCACAGCCACATGCGATCCATTAGCAACTCAACTAGCTGTCTTTTTCAAAATACATACAGAATCTGACCCCTTCTCACTACCTCTTCCATTAATGCCTTAGAGTTAGCACCATCATCTCTTTCCAGAATTACTGTCACAACCTCCTAACTTTTCTACCTACTTCCCCCTCTTACTGGCCACCTAGAATCTATTCTCAACAAGTGGATAGGCAGGTTCTTTTAAAACAGGTCAGACCATGTCACTGTCCCAGGCCCTAAAAAGGATTCCCCAATGACTCAGAGAACAAATAGGCCATGCCCTTTCAATGACCTACAAGATTCTGACTTCATCATTTATTCTCAACCCTCCTCTTCTCTTTATCTGGAATAGTCTTTCCTCTTTCCCTTGCCTTCTTCAAATTGTTGCTCAGACGTCACCCTCTTTCGCCCATTTTCTTCACTCTGGTGTCCCCAGCACCCAGGAGAGTGTCCAGAGCGTAGCAGACTTCCCTCACATGTTTGAAAGTCTACACACCCAGAGAAAACATAGTATCGACTCTCTTTCTCAGTAGATCCAGATGTTAGCCTAGAAGATATCAGAGAATGAATGCAGGCTCCTCACAACTGGATGACATCCCAGAGCAAGATCACTTATCCAAAACAGCACAATGTCTGTGGGCTAGAGCAGAGAAAGTGCATTGGAATCCATTCAGAGCACTGCATATACATCTACATGTATATACATATACACGTGCACTTACATACACATACATACAGGGGTGGTAAGTGGGTTAACGATTGTAATACAAATAAATAATACAATAAATAATAATACAAGAATAACCTCTGTTTCATGTACTCTCAACTGTAAACCTACTTCTGCCCACCACTGTATGTGTGAATATACACACATGTATATGTATATATCTCTGTGTGCGCATGTGTGTGTCCATAACTGGTTTCTAAATATCTTAAGAGCCAACTTGCCCTGAGTGACCCTGCGACAACAGGCAGCAGCCTCTCAGGTCCTTTATTTCTTTATAAAATCAACATAGAGGCTAGAATCAATAATACCTAAAAATACCTAATTCTCCTTCCAGGACTAAAAATAAGATAGCTATTTTATATTCCAGCACACGCTTCAGAGTTCAATACAAAGATAGACATTTGCACCCTTAAGCAAATATTACTCTTCGGATCACCTTAAACATGTCACGACGCCTGTGTAAGGCTCAGCAAATCAGCTACTGATGACCCTGCTCTTGCTACAGGGTTTTCTCCTGGCACCAGGAAAAGTATTCTTCCCAGTATTTCAAGATTCCCCACACCCGTGTTTTAAGATGTTTTTGCAAATTGCTCTGCACTCTTTTTAAGATTAGATTTCCATTTCAGAATTCATATTGCAGTTTAAGGAAAACTCAATCCTTTTACAAATCATGTGTCAACAATCTGAATGCCATCAAGGCTCAATGTAGCCAACTTAGATAAGTAGGTCTGCGCTCCTAGAACTCGGTAAAACAGCGAACAGCATCTCACAGATGATATGCTCTGATCGACAGGTACTTAACGTTGCTTGGAAAATCTGAATCTGAAATCTTATCTTTTCTGCTAATAGACTCCCTCACAATAAAATGGGAAACAGAATTCGGAACTAAAGGAGACATTTTAATTACTTCTCCTGCTGTTCAGAATCGTGTGGGGGTTCTTTTCAGGTTGCCCGTTCAGTATGTTTTAGTTTAATGTACTTGGGTATATCGGCACGTCCAAACCCAAGCACATGTTTCCTTAACTAGGATGCTACCTGTAGAAGCCCAGGTTTCGTTCAGAGTTGGCCACCCGAGCGGACCAAGGCCCCCCCAGGGAGGCCGCCGCCCTGCACATAAACCCTGTCATTCCCTGTCCGCGTGAGCGCCGCTGGGCTGGCAGTGACCCAGAAATGCGCAGCCACCGCGAGCGAGCTGAAATAAACAAAGTCACCTGCGCCCTGTAGCTGACGCGGTGGCGTGTGCCCAATGCGCTCAGTGCCCAGGAGGAAAACGGGATGTGAATATCCGTTTGCCCCAGTTCTGGATTCTATCAGAGTAATTATAAATCAGTGTCCCTGGTGTGAACGGAATACATAATGTTCAGAAGGATGCCCCTTTGGGGAACATTATACTCAATTTATAACCACCCCAAACACATAAAGAAAACATCCATCTTTTCATTAGTCTGGGAAAACAACCCATCAAACTCTCTCCGTTGAACTAGTGGAAACATTTTACTCTAATACACTGTTTGGTGTTTCTGCCTTTAAAGCTCAAACATTTTCCTGTTATGTGCACTCATGCACTGCTGACATCCACATCTTTGTGTATCCCTTTGTCATATCAGGGTCATCTCGGCTAACCTATAAACAATCTATATAGGATACAGAGCTGCAGCAAGTCTGGAGAAACAAACTGATGTAGCTGGTAAACAGGAATTGAGAAGCTCATTTCCCGTGAGCTAGTGAAATCCATTTAATGTTTTATTTCCCTTTTGCGACTCTTAATCATTTATTTTACATATCAAACACACACGAGTTGGCTGCATTTCCCTGGCAGCCAGAAAGAAGCAAACATACAAGTTACTCCATTATTTCACTGCCTTCCCCTATATCTCTAGGAATTGATCCTAAAAGAATCAGTTCCGGGAATTTTTCTAGACGTGGTCCTGAGAGGAACCATCGTCTGTGGCCTTTCTCCATGTGTTTGCCTTTTATGTTTTATAGGCAAGCTAACCCCCGAAGAAAAAACTCCTTCAGTAATGAGTGGGCTTTTTCCATTGAACCAGTAGTGCCCTTTAGCATTCTGAAGACATTATACCTTTGGCTTTTTTATTATGATTTAATCTTGTACATATGGAAATGTTGCCCAAATTGAATCTAGTTTCTTAAAGATATTTGGTCATTTTATTCCCATTATGTGTCCTTTAGTGCACAGCACTGAGTACCAGTTACATAACTGAAAGAATAAATATTTCAGTTAAATATTGAAAGAATGAAGGAATAAATGAGTAAACGAGTGAACACATCATATGTCTTTGTTGACTTCTGGGATGTTCTGTCTCTTGTTTCCTTCAGGGAATATTCTGCTTTACTCGCTGGTTGTGTGTGCATGTGTCTGTGTGTGATTGTGTGCGAACACCCAAATATGTAAATTATTTCACACTCTACCTCCGACGATAGCCTGGTTCTAATCTGCAGAGCTCCCTGCATTTTATCTTGGGTGACAGCTTGCCAGCCCCCGCTTCCTCACCTTTGGTTACAGCCAGCCCCTTCTAGAGCCTCTACCCAGCTTCTGCACAGGTTCCAAAAGCAGAGGAAGCCAGGTCCTGGATAACTGGAGATTCAAGTGAAGTATGAAATGAGCTCAGTAGATAACGGGAATGAGAGCACTGGAGAGAGGGAAAGATGGCTATAAAAATAGTTCCTATAAAATGTTTATTATATGCAGCCATCACTATACTAATACTTTACCATTGTAGAGCCCAAATTATTTTTTGTAGATAGCCATTAATTAACGCTTACAATGTTTTGAGTCGTATCACTTGATTTAGTTTGTGTTATCTTGGAAACAGTCATCTGAACCACAAGAGGAGTTTTACTAACCATATTTCTGAAGCCAAGCCTCAATTTCCCGCTTCCAGGACTTCACCCCTATCAACAGGAGAGCGCACCACAAGAGCAGGCTGGGGACAGGAGGCCCACTTCCACCCTGTATGCGTCAGAGCAGGTTCACGGTCCTTTGGTACAATCAGAAAGGACAAAGCACTCTTGTCAACCAGGCAGGAAAACTTAAAAGCATTTTTATTTTCAAACAAATAGAAAAGTCTTTTTTCCTTAAAATGCGAGGAAATGAATATAAAGTGAAATGTGAATTCTACTGCATAGATAACTGTCCCATAAGAACAATTATACATAATCTTCCAAATGTCTCCCTCTGCCATGCAATAACCCCACTTAATTAAAGTTGCCATCCTTGATTTTTAAATCCTTTTTTTAAGAAACAGAAACATGAACCCAACACATAAATAGCTAAATTTGGACGATGTGAATGTGTTTAAAATGTTGAGAATCTATTTACATTTTAATAAGACATTTCCTCAGTGCAGGTCTTAGATAAATCTCCACAGAGATGTGACTAGGACACAGAATTAAGAAGAAAGAAGCACCCTTGACAATTCAGAGAAAAGGAAAGATAAGCAGAGTGGTGTTTAATAGAAACAGAGGTGGATGTAATCCCTTTAGAAAGAAAAAAGCAGTACAAATATAACATGGGAGGAAGAGAAATGGCTTTAGACACACATAATGGAAGAGCCTGGGGAGCTTTGGGAACTCAGGCTAAGAATGGGTTCATGACTCAGACTCGCTTCTCATTCACAGCCCGACCGCTGGTGTGTTACGTGGATAACTTGGAGAAAGACATGGTGTTAAGTGCAATATGTTATTTATAAGAAAGATTAACAGGAGCTTCTGAAAATGGCAACAGAGGGCCAAAAAACAGGAGGATTTGTCAGCCTAAAAGTGTATAAATTATATATATAGTCCCAGATATGTATGCTGGTTGGCACATCTCTAATCTATGACCTGCGACAATTGTTTAATAATTCAGCAGACGGATTTGAGTAAACCTTAAGGAAAACCTACTGACTAAAGTTGAAGCATTAAAATACGTTAATGGTATTCGTGACCACCTATAGCTCTGCCACGCTTGGCGTAGGATGCAGGCGTATAAAAGAGACCTAGAGGTACCACCATCAGCTGAAACATGGTTAACTGTTAAGTAATAAGGAGAATTTGAGGAAAAGCTGGGTAGAAAAAAAAAGTCTCCCAGTGCACATTGAGCCAGAACAGCACTCCCTCACTCTTCAAGGGTATGCCCTCCACCTCTGAGAAAATGCTTCCCTTCCTGCATAAATGCAGCCATCTCAAAACGGAACCAGAGCGGTCAATCCAGAAGAACTGCATTGCTCCTTGAAACGTTGCACTGGGTCAGACCTCTGACCTGGGCTAAACCATGACTGATTGATAAACGATTGTTTGTTAAGTCTGCAAGAAGGCACACGCCCTGGCCACAAGGACTGAAGGTTTTGGAAAAATCAGTAACCAATCAGTACAGCCAAGAGCAGTTCAGCTTGTCAAAAACACCAGGAATTCGTCTCTTCTTTTTATGGAATTATTCTTTTCCCTTTTCTCATAAAACCCCTTGCTTTCACCTGCAACCAGGACACTGCTTGGCTTTCTGCCGAAATCTGTGTTCCCAAATTGCAATTCTTTGATCCCAAATAAATGCTTGTTGCCTGACATTTCAGGGTGTTGTTGTTTTTTAATTTTAGGTTAACACCTGTGCTTTATGTTTTCCTCAGTTTTAAGGAATTGAGACTAAGTGACTCTCCACCTTGCTCTTTAGGGAAAAAGAGATGGGCAGAGAAGGTGTCAAGGAAAAACTTTACCTGGGGAAGATTCAGAGGCACAGGTATGCGAATCTTCTTTCCTGAAAGTAAAGAATAAAAGGCAGAGATTCTGCACCCTGTAAATCTTGACCCTTAAGCCCCATGTGTCTCAGGCAAGAACTTAGAAATCTAAACACATCTCTCAAAGCCAAACCACATCACTGATGGCTATTATTAAAAAAAACAACACACACAACAACAACTGTGAACTGCATCCCAGTGATCCAACTAATCCCAGTGATTCAACTAATCCAAGGCTGTGATAGCTTTAAATCAACTCTCCATTTAGGTTAAGTAAAGTTTCTCCACCAAATCCATTCTACATAGTTGTGATTACAGTGTGGTAACAAAGCAGCAGCCTTCGGCTAGTGCAGTTGCAGGGAGAGTGGCAGAGCTGCCCAGTGTGGGATAAACCCTCCATCTGAGTCCACCGCAGCCAGGCTCCCTGCCTATTGACGCAGGCACAGTGAGTCGAGAGTATTTAGGAGGAAAGACAAGGGCTGGGCCAAGCAAACTGAAATGTTCCCTGAGCTAACAGGCAAAGGATCAGCATTTCATGAAGCAAATTATGTATGAGTAAAGACTTTAATATAAGCAAATCTATTCCTTTTAAGTATTCAAGTTAACTTTGGGTATACACAGATTTCAAGTAAATTCCCTACATGATTATTCTCTTACTATGATTATTATTGTAAGAAGGTTCAGAAACTCCAAAAAATTATTTTAACATCAGCATAAAATATTGGGTTAAAAAAATCTCATTCAAAATTTTAAAATACATAGTGGATGTTATCTATTACGGAGTGAGATATGGCTCCACGGGGTGGACCAAACTAGGCAAAGAGCACCTTTTGTAAAATCTATATTAACAGTGATTATCTCTATCATTTAGGTTTTTTTCCTTAAATGTTTTGAGTTGCTTTGAACAGGTCTTCATATTTCCAGGGCAGTTTATTTAATTGTAGCACTTTGATAATTATCGTAAGTAGTTGCAGGGAAAGCAAACGGGATTTAAGATAAGAGTCTATTCTCACAAGAGGCTAGATGGGGACCACACACACACAGACACACACACACACCAGTTGTGTGTGTGCATCCATGTAATAGTCCAGGTGCAAAGTCACTTCTGCCTAGGGGGATGGAAGTAGGAATGGAAAGGGTTCCTTAAATAAGGTACTTTGGAAAACAAAAGGCAGGGGGTGGGGTGAACAAAAACAGATGAAAGAACACCTCTGTGACTTCTGTGCCTGGAAGCAGGAGCTGCTGCCCCAGGGGTAAAGGTAACAAGGTGGGTTTTGGACAACCCCACTTAGTGGCTGGACAAGGAGCTACCACCCAGGGGCCTGAACCTGCCATTCTCTGATCAACAGAAAGCTGGGGAGCCAAGGGGTTCCTGCAAATGGAGAAGTGCTTGAAACCATCAGAGTCAACCCCATGAGCCTATTATCTCACAAAATGAGACACTGCAACGTCATCACTACCACATAAAGACCTTTTCCTTCATGTTTACACAGTCTGGGGAAATCTAATAATTTAACACTTGACTGCATATGTGCAATATACACACCTCGGATCAGCCTATTCAAGAAACTGTCATTTCCACTCCTCCCTCTCGGTTTCCAATACCAATCTCATCCTGAAGCTCACTCCAAAATGAGAGCCGGGCCCAGCAGACTTGCCTGATTCATTATTCTCCACGTAGCTTGTGGGAAAGTGGCCGGAATGATTGAAACGCATTAAATACCTGTTGTGGTTTTACAAATCACCGAGGAAAATATCACATACAGAACTCTCACCAAATATTTCAGTTTAGTAGTTACAAGTACAGGCTTCTTATCAAAATGGATTTTCTCTTCCTGGAGAGATCCTTAAGAAAGGATTTCCAATTCATAGTCATCTTTCCTCAAAAATTAGTGGCTCTTAACAAGCTGTTGCTGATCAAATGGGAAAGGACCTTTGATATGGGCCAGCTTCTTCCTGCCCTTGTCACCTCCCTTCCCCAGCTCAGTGGAGAGCCGAGTGAGCGCCACGTTGCTGGGCAACTCTGAAAAGATTTTTGAATCTTATTAAATAAATTAATTAAATAACTCTGAAGGGCCCTTGGACAAAAATGGACATATCCTGTCCACCTTAGGCAGGGGAAATACAAACAGCAGGCAGCAGGACACAGTACGAAGACCAGTCACAGAAGGAGCTGGGTGGACGCTGCTCACACAAGCAAGATTTCCAGCCACTTGCAGGAACACGGATAGATCTTGCGGGCATTATGCTAAGTGAGATCAGTCAGAGAAAGACATACAGTTGGCCCTTGAACAACATAGGTTTGAACTGCATGGGTAAACTTATACATGGGTGAGGGTTTTTTTAGTAAATATATTGGAAACATTTTTGGAGATTTCCTTACTACCATGAAGCAACCACATCAATTACACTTGGCCACCATAAGCAATCATATTGCTGCTGCTTCTTTATCAGGGCATGAATCATTACACTTGTAAATAAACAGGAATTTTTTCACATTGCCTTTTCATTTTTGACGTCTAGTGTTAGTAACGCATATAACCCCTATGGTGTTTTGTACCTTATAAGACAATACTGATGATTCATTATCTGCATAACTCCCTCTTTTCTAGTACTCTGCCCTACAATTGCACCTACTTCATTCTCCCCAAACTTTCATCTCTGTCTTCTCAACTCCATGAGAATGTTGTACCCTGCCTGGGTTGTCCTTTCCAGTGCCATGGTCCACAGAGGCTTTCCAGGTGGCTGAAACCAGAGCAGTTGCAGGGCTCACATGACTTATCCCTTTCCCTGGATCACAAGCCTTCACTGTCTATTGGCCAGTTTCTGAAAACAGCTGCTTCATATTTTTTCCAATTTTTCAAATTTTTGCGGCAAGAAAACAAATCCAATGCCAGTTACTTCAATAAAACAAGAAGGGGGAAGCCTACAGTTTCCGTGAGTAAGGGATTCAGGACAACCTGAATGGGTACTTCTAACACCGGGTCTCTCATGAGGTTGCAGCTGACATGTTGGCCAGAACTATAATAATATGAAGGCTTATAGGGCTGCAGAATCCATTCCAAACTGACTCACTAAGGTGAGTCACTAACTCAGTAATGGCAAGTTAATACTGGTCGTTTGAAGGAAGTCGCAGTTGCTCACCTCATGGATGTCTCACAGGGCTGCCTGAATGAACGCCTTCACGGCGCAAGAGCGGGCTTCTCCCAGAGCAAGTGATCCAAAGACTACCGATGCTTTCTATGACCACCAAACACATAAAACACAAGACAACACCTTAGATTCTTAGTAAAGGATGAACTATTGGTATTCTCTTTAATATAAACCACACTGGATCGCATTCAGCACACAGAAGAACCATATACAACAAATTAATTCTTCAATTAATTATTGTGAGAAAACTAACCAACATTCAATTTGGTAAAAATAAGTGCAACCCCAAAGGAAATTTCAGCATCATCTCAACACGCTGTCTTCCTTTTCACAAGAAAGTTGTCACATTATTTCAGGGAATGTTCTAATTAGGAATGTTCCCCAAGACTCTAGGAGGGCCTACGAGGGTTTTGCTTGGCACACATGTCAGTACCCCAGATAACTAGAGCCCTGATACAACCAACACCCCCTTTGCACATCTCAACGTACTTGGCTGTCTTTGCTGCTCATGTCCACAAGGCTGAAGCCAGCGACCTCTTTCTGAGAGTTCTGCCAGTCCATACGCCCACCGCAAAAATATCACGAAGAAAGCAAGCCCTTTCAAATGAGGAGTACGCCAAGTACCAAGAGAAATGAGCAAGCAGATGCCGGCTTCCCTGCTGTTGCAGACGTGGTCAGTTTAATGAAGGGCAAGGCTGCCTTTAAGCGAAGACAACTTGCAAGTCACATAACATTTTAAAATACATGCATTTCCTTATAGGTTTTATGTATTCATTCCAGAAAATTCATTTCTCTTCCAAGTGTATAAGATTCATAGCTCTTAGCAATAAATTTAGCATTTAACATGCAGAAGTCTAAGACAGGAAGTCAACAGAGGGGAGAGATTCACACGGAACTTTTCTCGCTCACACTAAGGTGTGTGTGTGTGTGTGTATGTGTGTTCATGTTCTACATATAATTTCCATTTAGCTTTTCTTGATAAGAATTAGAGCAGTAAACAGAGGCGAAGTCTGGCAGTCAGCTCACAAGCATTTACTGCTCTCTGCTCTGTACCATTCCCTGTGCAGGACGCTGGAGACATAGTGAGGTGCTTGCTTTCAAGAACTATAGACTAGGCAGTGTGCACACAACAAATACACTTCAGACTATTCGGTATATATCTAATTACACCCACTGTGTGATAGCCTCTTTGTCAGACACACAGGGTTCAAAGAACAAGGAAAAGATTCTGACATTAACATGGTCCAAACACAATAAACCAGAATTGGAAAAGGGACATTGAGAGAGGCATTGATACCATATCAATAATTTCTATGACTTAAAATGTTTGTATAGTATATGTTTCCTGGTTGATAGTCTGAGATCTGATAATTACGAAATACCACACAGATCCTGTGCTAAGGAGATGTTTTAAAAATGAAGAATGTCATCATTTGTCAGCCTTATTTGTGCTCTCATTAATGCACTTGGGCATTTATAATGACAATTTGTAAATACTCCTCTAAACATCTCAGAATCGCACCCTTCTTTTAATGTCTTTGTTTTCACAGTCTATAGCTATGTTCTCTAATATGGCAGCTATTTAAGTTTAAATTTATATTAGTAAAAGTAAAATTCACTTCCTCAGTCCTACTACGCTCATTTCAAGTTCTCAAGAGCCGCTGTATTACAGAAAATTTCCATCAGCATAGAAGTTCTAGTGGAACTAGTTTATTAATTTCTAACGTATCTTCCAACTCAAATTATATTATGTTTTCCAAGCATGTTCCCATAGCATTTCATTTGTTTATTTTTTTATCAATAAGTAACTGTTTTGGGATCCAGTGAATAAACTTGATATTACTCATTTAACGATTATCAAAATAGTAGTTGATTAATAAACATGGTCCCTGTACTAAGTCTATTCTCTACCAAATAGCACCACCATTTGAGGATACCATACTCAAAGTAACACTTTTAATTTTTTAATACTAAATTGAAATATCATTTAAAATTAAAAATTGAATAGAATAAAATTCAACTACTTTATTTTTTTCACGAAACTCTCCATGGACAGCACATTGAAAATATATCTTTCTTCTTGGATGATGATTGCAAACTACTTGTTAAGGAAATTTTGGGGAATTCTGGATGTTGTACAATATTCTTCTAGATTTGTTTTTCACAGTGAGAGAGACTGAAGAAAAGTGCCCTTGCACAGACTTCTTCAATTACAGAACCTTTCAGGCTGCTTTTTAAAACTCAAACTGACATAGCGTCTAGTATGATGTTAATTTACTTGTTGTTAAGGCAAAAGATAATTAAACTTAAGGATAGCTGGACTCAGTTTTCCTACTTGGATATTTTATTATAATTCTTCATATTGGATAAGAGAAAATTCCACGGGATAAATTCAAATATTCCCCTAGACAAAGGGAACTAAATAGTATTGTGCGGCCTTTGTTCTTTTTGAGAACAGACTTTCTCTCTGGCTTCACCCACAAGAATATCTTTTTGTTAAGAATTTAAGATGACCTCACCTAATTTCTTTGGCAGACAAAGGCAGTTCTTCTATGTTAGATATCAGGTTTATGTTGAAATTCTTTTGCATTTTCCAAGTTCCTCAATTAAGTTTGGTGGTGTATCTATACTATAGGGATATTGGAAACCTCTCTTCCTGGTATGGAAGACCATCTGTGCTCCTCGAATCCTGAAACCCGCAATTGCATTAAAATTTTAAATACACTATCAATATTACTAATTATAGGAGGAAAAGAACTCTGTTCCTCAACACCACAGAGTTACCTGGGGCCCAGCTGGACACCACGGTGGTCTATGAAAGAGCTATGTTTCTTATCTGGGGATTTACCTCTTTATGCTTACATCATTTTAATTGTCAGTAAAAATTAAGTTTACTACTAACTGAAGGGAAGTATCTACAACCCTGGGACCTGTGATTTTCCATCATTCTCATCATACACTTGCCCCTCTTCAGATGCAAGGAGATACATGCAGAGATCAAATGCAAAGCCCTCTGATCAAAATACATGTCATTTTCCTGCCAGAGTGACTTTCCCCCCTCTGTCAGCCAAACAGTGGATATGATTTCCCTGTCAAATATGTCAAGTAAGTCTTTAAAGGTGCCTGTCTATCACCAACATGAGGTCTGCCACACAAGAGTGCTGCCTTCAGGAAGGAAGCAAAGAACTTCCAGGGTTATAAAAGGCCACGAAATTCTGATCGTCCAGGGAAGGAACAGTCCTATCTGAATCCCAGGTCTGGATTTTCGTAAGATGTGGAAATATAGGAAAGCAGTTTCTGCAGAAGCCTTGAAAGGGGGCGATATTCCTTTATTTCCAAAACAAGACTACTGGCTCATTAAATTCAATGTTCTATGTGGAAAAGAGGACGTTCCCCAAGAATTTAAATGTTACTTCTTACAAATTTCAGGGAACTGGAGACTTCCCGCGAGGATAGACTTCCCAACTATAAAAAGCTCTTGTGTGTTTTTTTCTTACTCAACTATATAGAAGGCAATCCTGTATTTAGAATGAGTCGTTTAACACAGGAATGGGGATACTAAAGTGGTCTAGAGACTTCTCAACAGCTGATGTCCCATATTACCACCGCTTAACAGGGAAGGCTAACAAAGAGCTGCCTCAAGTAGCTGATCTATATGTTACATTTCAGCTCTGCTGCTGACTGATCGAATACATTTTTTGCTGTGTACAGGAGCTTTCTCTCTAACAGAATGAAGTTTGGCTTAGAAATCAGAGTTCAGATTACTGTGTTCTCTACCTTCCATGACATGCTGTCCTAAAGGTCCCGTAATAAGTAGAACAACTGTCCTTGCTGCCATGCTCTTATGCTTTCTAGCAAATACTGAAGAGGCACATACCTGAGATATGTATCAAACTTATAAAAACTTGAGAAAAATAATGCAATGAATTTAATTTTTAAATAATAGTTAAATGATAAGTTCCAAATGGTCTACATGGGGGTATGATTAACAAAAATCGAAAATAATAGAAAATAGAACTTCCTTATGACCCAGCAATCCCACTTCTGGGAATGTATCTGAAGAAACCCAAATCACTAATTCCAAAGAATCTACGCACCACTATGTTCGCTGAAGGATTATTTACAATAGCCAAGATTCGGAAGCAGCCCAAGTGCCCATCAGTAGATGAGTGGGTACAGAAGCTGTGGGAAATTTGCACAATGGAATATACTCGGTCTTAAAATAGAAGGAAATCTTACACTTTGCTACAGCAGGGATGGACCTAGAGAGTATGATGCTAAGGAAATAAGCCCAGCAGAGAAAGACAAGGACCAGATGATCTCATTCATATGTGGAATCTAACGAACAAAATAAAATTTTTGAACATGAAAACAAACAAAATTTTTTGAAAATGAAAATAATAGAGTATGTGGGAGTATTACTGGTTTCTTTTGAGATGACAATAGGTCAATAGATTACTTGTTCAGAAAATGTTTGAGAAGTTTTGGTCGCTTAAGAATAAATCACAGTAGAATGCATGCTTTATGAATGTAAAAGTTCAGGTGACTATCTGAAAAGCATTATGTATTTGAAAAAGTGAAAAGTAACTGTATATTGAAGAAAAATAACATAATGTTTGTTCATTCTATGTAATATTTACTCTTAATAAAAAATGCTTAAATCAAACTAAATGCCTATTAACAGATGGAAAGAGTGATTATATTTGTACAACACGATTGTGTGTATATATATGCGTATGTATGTATATTTCAATTATATAAACATATTCTGTATTTATATATATATTCCATATATGTATGTATAATTTAGAATTAAACCATAATTCTAAAACACTACATTGAAAGATTTTTTTCATGACACTGCAAAATATATAAATATTAAATGAAAAAAGAGTACACCAATAAATTTAAAAATACATTAATATTTATATATATATCACATATAAAATATTTACAACATAATATGTAAATGTATCATAAAAACAAGATTGGAAATGATACCAGCACAGATTTCAAAGACTCTTTGTAACTTTTGTTTCTCATGGAAATAATAAATGTCCATTTTAACGAAAATAAAAGGGTTTTGTGTGTGTTTTAGCAATTTTTGAAAGTAAATTACAATATATTATTTCAAAGAAAACAAAAGTTATAACCCAGAGAAGACCAGGAGCATAGCTTGGTATATAATTTTCCAATCTGGTGCTCAAAACGTACCTTAAGGTATTCCTATTTTCTGAAGAATTTGTTCATTCGCTTTGGTTCCATTTCTGGTCAATAATCGGTTGCACGTTTAAAATATTCTCTTTCAACATTTCTCCTGGTCGGCTTTCCACAAGCTACTGACACGCAGGGGGAGGAAGAGAGAGCAGAAAGCGCCGCAGAGTGAGCACCAACTTTGAAACCCCTCAGTCCACAAGGGCAGTAGTTAATAGAGAGCTTCTGTAATCACGGGGTTCAGTATATTTTATTTCCATGTTGCTCGACTCAATAAGCCTATTACTTTCCTAGCAAACAAGACTCATTATACATATAACTGCAAACACACCTGGAGACTGAGATTCTAGGTAACCCTCCACCTCCAATGTGCAAAGAGGTTTCCCAAGGCTGCGTTTTTTAGGTGTGTGTGTGTCGTTTTTTCATGAAACGTGTGTGTTTATTTACACTTACACTGCCAATGTGTTCCTGGATTCTGTGTTTTGGTGCCCTGGTGATAAAGAGAGGGTGTAAATATCATTCACACATAAGAACACGAAGGAAAATGAAAGTATAGTTAGTAAGCGTATGGATAGCACAGTGCCACACCATCACTCTGCTTGAAGTCAGCCGCTTCTTTTTTAATAACTGAGCATCAGATTTTTTTTTATCATAGAAAAATGAAGACTCTTCTTGGATGCTTTTCCAGTCAGTCAATACCACACACACTTATTGAATAGCATCTAGATACATGCCAGCTACTGTTGCTGGTGCAGGCATTTATGGTAAATTATTCTATCTCTGCAACATGTTATTTGGAGGCAAATTGGCACTATTTACAAGGAACTTTGGGTTTAATTTGCATCTAAAAATTTTAAATGCCCATAATTGTAGATTGCCAGGAACATTACCCATGGTTAATTTGCATATTGTTCCCGTTGTCCCTAAAATGTGAGGACATTTAACAATACTTTATGCCATAGGACACCACACAGCACACTAAGAGCAAAGATCACCCAGGGCTGATGAAACTTGGCATTGAGGACTTTTGGGGTCATGATGAACCCACCAGGCAGTTTAATACCCTTTCATGTCATGCCCACTGAATTTCCCTTTTGAGCAAGCCTCCTGCCCAAGCTCTTACAGATTCATCCAGGGATGTCTGGCTCAGTTATCTTTGTCCTTAGCAGAATCACACTTCACAGGTTCAAAGGGCTCGTGAGTTACCCATCAGGCCAATTCTATTTCAAATATAAAAATCTCGTGCACTCTGGTCAAACTGACACTTTCTTCATCTTTACCTATCAGTGGCACAAAAGCTGAAGCTCCTTCCATCTTGAGATTCTGAACTTCATTCTTTGATATAACAGTCCTTTCACTAAATCTTTTCTTAGGCTCATTGATGGCTTCTATTGAAAATACTCTAACCTTATATTCCTTTCTTAATGTGAATAAAGCAGTTATCCAAACCCTGAGAAATTTTTATGGTCTCTAACACTTTCATCCTGCAACTCAGCGTCAATAGTAAAAACTGAATCAAGGCTCTGTAGGGAAAAATTTATGCTGCAAGGGGAAACTTTGCATTGTCTATCACATGTCTCCATGTTATCTATTATGATTCTCTGGCAGCTGTGCTACATTTCTGTAAATTATAAATAACTGATAGCAATGAAAGATCATTCTTATCCATAGAAATACAAATCTTCCCTGTCCAAAAAGTCACTTGACCTCCTTTTCCCACTGTGGAGAAGCCAAGATTTTCTTTTGAACCTGTTAAACATCTATGTCTACTTAATTCCCTCATTAATTCATGAGTTTTAAAAAATCTTTATCACCCTGGCCAGTATGGTCAGTGGTTAGAACGTCAGCTGCGCACCAAAGGGTCTCGGATTCAATTCCTGGTCAAGGGCATATACCTGGGTTGCAGGTTCAATCCCTGCCCCAGTCGGGGCGTGTGCAGGAGGCAACCAATTGATGTGTCTCTCTCACATCGACGTTTCTCTCCCCCTCTCTCTCCCCCTTCCTCCTTTCCACTCTCTCTAAAACTCAATGGAAAAAAAACATCCTCGGATGAGAATTAACAAAAATATTTTTATCTTTTTTTAAAATTATCATTTAAGCTTCAAATGAGAAAAAAATAAGCATAACTGGAGTATTGATCAGGGAATTTACAAAAATGAGATGATGAAAGACGACATATCCAACAAGAGGAGTTCAAGAGTCACATTCTCTTGTGCTTTTCTAAGCATAAACATGCTATAATTTAGGGGGAATGAAAATGAAGAATTATTTAATAATTTTCTCTAAAAGTAATCACACTTTTACATTCATCTTGGACAGTCTTGATGGAAATGATTAAATGGTGATGGTTAGTGCATGAAACTATTATCAAAGCAAAAATTGCACCAAAGTTGAACAGGTAAGGAGGACTTTATTCAAAGCTATTGCAACAGGGAAGAAAGAGCAGTCTGATCTCAACTCCACTGAAACAATGGGTAGAGGAGTTTTTAAAAGCTGGGTTGGGAGATATCATAGATTGTCTCTGTCTGCTAATTGACCTTATCCAAAAGAAAAGGGAGGCAGAAGGAGATTTTACACACAGCAATGTAAAAATAAAGCAGAGAGAGATTTGAAGATCCTGGCCTTGAGGACTGTAGGGATGCAGCCACAAACCAAGGAATGCTCATATCCATTAAGAGCTGGAAGAGACAAGAAAAGTATTATCTCCTAGGGTTTTGCTGACACCTTGATTTTGACCCAGTAATATCGATTTCTGGCTTCTGGACTCCAGAACTACATGAAAATAAATTTCTGTTGTTTAAAGCCACCGAGTTTGTGGTAATTTGTTATAGAAGCCACGGGAAACTAATAAAGATTTGCTGTAACAAATACCCAAAAATGTGGAAGTGGCTTTGGAATTGCTAATGGACAAAGGCTGGAAGTATTTTGAAGCACATGATAGATAAAGCCTAGATTGTTTTAAATAGACTATTGGCAGAAATATGAACATTGAAAACAATGCTGGTAAGAGCTCAGAAAGAAGTGAGAAGTGTGACAGAGGAAGCCTGTATCATCTTAGAGGATATGTATGTTGTCATAAACAGAATATTGGCAGAAATACAAACATTAAAGTTTCTGCTCGGGGGCTCATAAGGAAATGAGAAACATATTATTGGAAAATGGAAGAAAGGCAATCCTTGTTATATAGTAGCAGAGCGCCTCACTGAATTGTGACCAGCTACTGTGTGAGAGACAGAGCTCATAAGTGATGAATTTGAATATTTAGCTGAGGAGATTTCCAGGTGAAGCACTGAAGACTCAGCCTGGTTCCTTCTTGCCGCTTACACTAAAATGCTAGAGGAAAAAGACAACTTGAAGAAATAATCATTAAGCAAAAAGGGACCAGGACTTGATTTGGGAAACTCCCAGACGGTCCAGATTGTAAAAGATGCTAAATTAGGAGATTCACTGTTATGAAAGCGTGCTCTGGAGAGAAGGCCAAAGGTATAGCTGGAGAACCTTTGTCAGTGCTGCAGAGGTTAAACATGAGCGAAGGGGAACACAGTTGGAGGACTGGAGCAATCTAGGTGAGAAATAACGGTGCATTGGTCAGGAAGTATACATGGTGGTCCAGCACTATAGGTGATGAAAAGTAGTTGGATTCTGGGTATGCATGGAGGGCAGAACTGATGGTATTTTCTGATTGATTACTCTTTGTGAGAGAGACTCGTTGAGGATTATTCCAAAGCATTGGTTGTGGATAACTGGAAGGATGCAGTTGACATCTCCTGAGGTAAGTTTACAAGAAAATACCAGGAGCTAGTTTTTAACAGAATAGATTGATATTTCCACTTAAAGAGCAAGTGGAGACTTTGGGGGAAAATAATTTAATATAAGAGTCCAAAGATCAGCATCTAGGTCTGGTCAACAGCTATAAATTTAGGGTCATCAAATACAGATAATATCTAAAGCACTGAGACTGAAAGATGGTCATTAGGAAGGGACTATTGATACAAAAGAAAAAGTTCAAACACTGAGTCATGGGAGCCTCCAAAGTTAAGAGGTACAGGAGAAGAGGAGGACCTGCAGAGGAGGGGGGTAGCTGGAGAAAAACAGGAGAGCGTGGAGTCCTGCTAACCCAAGTGAAGAAAGTGTTTCAGCGGAAGGGGGGTCAGAAGTGCCAGGTGCAGCTGAGGAGGTGAGGAGGCGGGCTGAGAACTGGGATTTAGCAACCTGGAAAGCCTTGGAGATGTTGGCTAGAGAAGTTCTGTTACAATATTGGGGATAGAAGTTCAACATGATGATTTCAGTCAGGGATAAGAGAGAGAATTTAAAGACAGTGCATATAGGAAATGAAGTTGACTGGAAAGTCAATTAATTTTGCTTTTAAAACATCCACACATTCATTCATGTTGTCATATATATTTTTTACCATGTATACTATGGTGTTACTAAGACAGCCAATACTTTTTTATAAATAAAAAACATTTTTATTTTTTATAAATAAAAAAACCCAGCAACTGAAAAATAAATAAATTTAAAAAAACCCAACAACATCCACACATTTGGCCAGAATAAGCTTATTACTAAGTTAAAAGAGAAAACTTTTGGTAAGAGGCACCAGGCAGCTAAAGGTATAAAGGATATGAGTAATCAACATGGATCATTCAATTAGAGAGTTTGCTAATAAAAAAAAGAGGTAGTAAGTGCATGGTAATTTGTGAGATCTAAGGGGAAAGCAAATGTGATTGTTTTAATCTGTTTATTCAGTTAAGCCTGTGAGGTAAAATGCAAGGAGAAGTGAGTGAATGGGGTTCTTGAAGGGTTGGGAGTGATCTGAACAAAAAGAAAAGGTAAAGGAATTGACTTGAGGCAAGAAGTATTTCTTCCTCAGGAACCACAGGGACTGCCCTGGCCGATGTGGCCTAGTTGTGTGGCTTAGTTGGTTGGGGTTGTCCTGTGCTGGTTCTACTGGGGCTCAATCCTTGGTGGCTGGGGGGCCATGCACGAGGCAGCTGATCGATGTTCTGCTCTCATATCATTGTTTCTCTCTCTCTCCCCCTCTCCCTCTTAAAAAGAAAATCCATTTTAAAATATTTTTTTAAAAAAAGAAACCATAGGGATAAGGTTTCTCAATCTTAGCACTATTGACACTTAGAGCTGAATAATTCTTCGTGGTGTGAGGGCTGTTCTGTGCATCATAGGACATTTAGCATCCCTGACCACCAGATGCCATTAGCACTCTCCCCCGTCATGACAGCTCCAGATGTCTTCAGACATTGCCTGGGGGCAAAATCGCCTTGGTTGAGAACCACTGATACAGAGATATATTGAAGAGGAGACAATTTCACCGCGTGAGCTCGCAGTATCACGAGAAATTGAAGTGGTAGCTGCATTCAAGGTATCACAGTAAGAGAACTTCCCTAAAGAATTTTTAATAACAATAGATACTATGGTGGCTTTGTTCGATGTCAGCTTAGCTCACTGACCTGTGTTTGGCAGAATCCTCTTTCCTATATAGTTCTAGATACATGTGAGCCACAAAAAACATTTTATAAAAAGCAGGACACAGCTCCTCCAGTTACTGTCACATCTCCTTCAGTTGCTCGCAATCCTGGGCTAGGTGCCTCTTTTGCTCTGTGCTGAAGGAAGCCAGCTGACCCTATAGGTCACCCGCCTCATTAAAGCTGGAGACTCGGAAGCAGTGAGAGACCCATGCGGGCTCCTTTTCATCTTCGAGGGCTTCAGGCCATCCATGCAGTTCCAGTTTGTGCTGACCCTCCCGTTTCTTGCCCATGTTTCCTAAATGCCGATCCTGCTGGCTTCAAGCTGCAGCCTTCAACACAGAAGCAATAACTGCGCACACACTTTTTAACATGATCTCTCAATTGTCTGAGGTCAAGTCCCTACAACAAATCCTGCATTCTATACCATTAACTACTTACTGCCTATGTGTCAGTATAACAACACTATAAATTATGTGTTAGTATCCTTATTTTACAGGTGAGAAAACCGAGACTCAGGACGACCAACTCTACAAGGCCCTACATTTAGTAAGTGGCAGACACGGGGTCTGAACGGCATTCACCTCCTTTAAAAGCCTCTCTCCTTCCCCCACACCGCGTCAATGCTGTCAGTTAGTGGCTGTATCAGGTAAGGAGGAGTAGAACTTTTAATATTTATTGACCTTGACCTACTGATAAATGACTCTGTATTGTATCCTAAGAATGGTGTCAAATGAGTGAAAGCCCTTTTCGACATAGCATTTAATGCTGTTTTAGAGGCAGGAGGCAGAAAACGTAAAATTCGGCTGCTCTTCACAAAATATAAAATAAGAAGAGTTTAACTTTTCTGTTGTCTATTACTTCATAATGTTTATGAGACTAACAATTGGCTGCAGCAGATGTTCTAGAAGTTTAGAAGGGACCTTAATCAATCCATCAACACTCAACTTAATCAGGACCGGGAGAGAGCGATCAGGGGTTTTATGAGCACTGCTTGCGCCACGGTCCATGCCCGGGCTCTCCCTTCCTGCTCCCACCACCACAGACAGAGGTCTGAGCCTTTCCCTACAAACATTATACACGCAGACTATGGCAACAGACCAACATAGAACAAGTCTTGTTTTCCACTTGCTGATGTTGCTCAAAGCAGCAGCACAACCACCCTAATTGATATTAGGTGCTCCGGGTGAACTCTCAGGTGTTCATCTCTTGTGTCTGCTATAAAGTCCTAAGGCACAGGAATCCAATCTATGAATTACTTTCCAAAAGAGGCTAGGATCATAGAATATCAACATTGGTACAGATCTTTTTTCCCTAGTCACCTAACCAATTTCATTCCAATGGATAAATCTATTCTAAGACTAAACTAATAGTAATCCACACTCTTACACTCCAAAATACTGGAGCGCTAACCTACTCAAAGGGAGCCTATGGTACCCTCCAATAACTAGAAGTGAGGATGCCCTGCCTGCTTTGAGCTGGACCATGCCCGCCCACCATTACCATCCAACGATGTCAGAAGAGTCATTTTGCACCATTCAAAGTATGAATCTAGAATATGCCATATTTACTTTTTTATTTAATGTGTGCTCTGTTATAATAATGACAATGGTAATGAGAATGATATTAAAGCAGCTTGTTCTAACAGTAAAATTTTTGTTAGATTGATTATTGGAAGCATAAATGATTATTGCTTTTACCAAACTTTCCAAACCAGCTTGTTCCAACAGTAAAATTTTTGATAGGTTGATTATTGGAAACATAAATGATTATTGCTTTTGCCATATTTTTTTCATTTTATACCATAGCAGCACTACAGTGATATGAGCTTAAAAAGGGTAATAATTATTCTACCAGTCATTTTGAAAAGCCTCTTTTCCATTTTATGCATAGAAAATTATTCACTTGAACAAAGTTTTATTTTTAAAGTTATAGAAAATATAGAATATGTAGGGTTTTTATCTTATAAAAATAGGTTTAGTATTCAAGCCCACTTTAAGATCATAGTTTTATTATCTGGGAACAAGATAAAATTTTAAAATAGAATCTCTTCATCAAAACTTGAGAACAACTTCTACAGAAATTGTCAATTAACTCTTGCAAATGATCTTCACATTTCTATCAGTGCAAGATGGATTTTGATATGTTAACCCCCTTTTAAGAGCTAGAGAAATCAAGTCACAGTAGCTCTTACTTTTTTTTTTAACATATCTTTATTGAGTTTAGCAAGAGGAAGGGAGAGGGAGAGAGAGAGAAACATCAATGATGAGAGAATCATTGATCGGCTGCCTCCTGCACGCCCCCTACTGGGGAATGAGCCCGTAGCCCAGGCATGTGCCCTGACCAGGAATTGAACCACGATCTCCTGGATCCTAGGTGGATGCTCAACTGCTGAGCCACGCCTGGCCGGGCGCTCTTACTATTCTTGAGTTCTCATAGCTATCTGCCAAAAATATAAGGAAGGGCTTTTGATGGCCAGTCTTGTGCTTTGAACCTAGAACATAGTCTCTCCAGGGATGCCTCTGTTTCACCTGATAGAGTCTGTCTCCACCACAGGAAAAGAGAGTGCAGACATGGACAATACAAATGAACTCAGGAATTTAAAAAATTCATAGCCAACACAGGTTAAAACAAAGAGTCCATAGGGATTAAGAACTGATTCATCAGTTTAGTTTCTCAGTAACGGGACTAGGATCTGTCCTCTAAATAAATCTGTTGCTAGGATAACTGTGTTCTGATCAGCTATAGGTAAAACAAGTTTAACAAGAAAATCGAGGGCAGATTGCTCCCTTCAGATCAAAGAGTGGGAAAGTTCTAGAGGGAAAAGGCTAGAAATTATAGGAAGCAAGGTTTGACAATTCAACTTGATGTGGCAGTACTCTATGGGAAAAAATACAATTTAGTAAAATTCAATAAATAGTTCTTTTAAATTAAATTATTTGTTAAAATTAAGCTGTGCTCTGGGTTTTTAAATCAAAATGAGTATACTGTGGTAATTGGGGATATGAGAAAAAATAAATTAACACTACTTGGAACATAGTTAATGTGTCTGAATTGATGCCAATACCTGTTTGTGAGAGGGGACAATATTCTAGTAGATGAAAATTGCAAATTATGTTTTAATAGGTTCACATACAATGGTAGGCGAATTGTTATACTGATTTTCTTCTGAATACTCGGGTTTACACTGTTTTCCTCCAATAATTTCTGCTTCAGTGGTTGTATATTGATCTTCACTATGTATTATTTTTTCTTAAATTAAATACTCTATTTGTAAGGGGAAGGCGCACATAAAGACTAATCCCAATTCTGGTGAAACCACTTGATCTTTCATTAATATGCCATTTCATTTTTTAAAATAAATAATTCCCGTGTTTTTTGGGGTTTTTTTCCTTGAACATGCGGGAATTGGCTATCCATATGTATTTATTCACCTTGCTTTCCCTTCATTTTTGATCTTTGTTTCTGCCTTGAGTCATTTCACAGCTAATTAATTTCTCTACCTTCCAAGTGAGGAGAAGAAAGACATAATAATGTAAGTTATTCTAGTGGTGTCCACGGAGAAAAAAATAGAAAGGGGCTAAACTGTTGCTCCGAATGTCAGTGCCAGCTGACCTCAGCTCCACTACTTCCTTCGGCGCTGCCCCGGGTGTGAAAGCCCCTGGTGTGCGGCTGTTTCTGCCCTGGTCAGACACAGCGCCAGTTCTGCCCAGCCTGCTGGACATGTGGAGATACACACACCGGCGCCACGCCTCTGAGTTGCCAACAGTCTTGCTTCCCCAATATAAGAAAGCCTTAGCTACAGCCCACTTACTGAGCATTCCCTCCACCCCCTCCAAGTCAAGTTCTTCTGAAGAACACAGCTCTGCTTTATTTTTCTGATTGATATTCTGTCTTCCCTGGAGGGTCTGGAGTGCCCCTCACTCTTGCTCTCACGCGGATAGATTGCCAGCAATGCACCCAGCCAGCTTCTTCTCCTTCCCTTGCCTGCTCCCTTCTCCAAGGGACCAGAATTTACACCTGTAACATCAGGCATTGTTTCAGAGAAGACATACCTTGGGAAATCTGTCCGCACCACCCACTTATTAAAGTATTTCCACCGCCTAGAGATCTGAGCAAAGCCGTCCCATGGACAGCCACAGCTGGCTAGAACTCTGCTCTCTTCATGCTTCCCCGCATGGGCAATGTTTCAGAGAGTTGGCTACTTAATTTGAAGGCATCTAGGCCCTCAGTTTGTCCACTAACTGCCCCCTTCCCTTTCCTTGTTCTCTCAGCAACCCCCACCAGACAACAGTTAAAGTCCTGTAACAGCTTATATATATTTAGATTGATATAATTTCTTCTTTTTTGTCATTGTTTCTTCAACCAAAATTTGTTAGCACTTATAGTAATAGCTGAGAACTGATGTTAGGTTTCCCTACAGTAAGTTTCTTTTAAAGCAAGATTGGTAGAATATGCAATAAAACTGGGTACAAAATATTGAGCCAGCTTCTCTATGGGTCTATGAATGCTTTGACGAAAATAAAGCAGCCCTGCCCAGCCGGGCATGGCTCAGCGGTTGAGCATCAATCTAGGATCCAGGAGATCAGGGTTCGATTCCCGGTCAGGGCCCATGCCCGGGTTGTGGGCTCGATCCCCAGTCGGGGGCCTGCAGGAGGCAGCCGAGCAATGGCTCTCTCATCATTGATGTTTCTATCTCTCCCTCTCCCTCTCCCTCTCTCTTCCTCTCTCTGAAAATCAATAAAGATGTATTTAAAAATAAAATAAAGAAGCCCTGGAGGGACACCAGGGAACTAAAAGAATTAACCACACATTGATGTTTTATTTGATCTTGTGTTAAAAAGACTTTGGGGGTCCAAAAAATGTGTAAGGTCGCACTCTGTCTTAATATTCCTACATTCCCAGTATCTATCACACTGCATTGCCATAGTGGGTTTCCACAAACATTAGTTGAATAAATAAGTAAATGGATGAATATAGGATCTTTTGCCCGAATTCAAGGTATCAAAAATAACAGAATAAAAATCAGTTAAGGAGAAATAGTGCAAAAAACAGTAAGATGCTGCCTATATGAGGACTATGAAAGTTGAAAGGGAAGAGAGGGTAGAATGTGATGAAAACATTGGGAAAAGCTACATAGAGAATTTAGAACTAATTCAGCCTTAAATTTTGGACAAGGTTTAGGTTAGCATCAGGCAAGGAGAAAGGCACTCCTGGCACAGGGAGCAGAATACATGAATACCTGCAGGTGCATGAGAGCATGGGCCAGCGAGGAGAACAGCTCTACTGGAGTGGAGAATGTGCGGGAAACATAGTTAGATGGATGGACTGGGGCCAGAACATGAAGATCATTAAAACAGGCTGAGAGAGACTCGGAAAAGCACCAGGAAAGCTTAACTCTGGTCAAACAATATGTTTTTTTGTGTGCTAAGCCACCAACTTCCTCTCCATTCACTAAAGTCTATTTTTCCAAAAGATGCATATTTTTTTCCTTGTGCTGTGTTAGATATAAGACCCCAGGACAGGCAGGAGGGTACAGAAATAATCACTTCCTCAAGAGATCATGGCACTCTGAACTCTTGTGCTTTATCAAATACAAGATAAAGTAACTTGGGCTGTAATGTTGTCAGATGCCAGTTCCCCAAACTATCACCAAGGCATCTGTTGATAAAACAAAGCTCAGGTAACTGCTCACCTGGGTGAGGGACAGCACTAGGTCAACAGAGCCTTAGTAAAGCCCTAGAGAAGGTGGGACAAAGTGGGGATGTTCACTGAGAATTCGAAGGCTGGCTTAAGGCAGGTCTTTCGATATAAAGGCTTGATTCCCACTGGATAGGGATCATGAGGTAATAGTTTAGGATTAGTGGACATAGCAATGGAAGAATTTTGAGGCAAGGTGTTTAAACTGTCTACTGATGCTTTCTATAAATGAGTCAATGGGACTCTCTGGAAGTCCTTAGAATGAACAGATAAGCTATATATGCACAACTTGTATCTTCCTGGGAAGAAGTCTCACAAAATACTAGAGTTATGGTGAACACGGTGGAATAATGAAGTCATGTGAATGTAGACGGTAAGCTGCCGAGATGGTTTCGATCTCAACGTACATGCATGCAAAGAGTGGAGGAGGCAGAACTGAAGGAAGAGGGGCTGAGGTCTGCTAGGTAGATTCAGAGAAACTTTAAACAGGATATGGCCTCTGTGCCAAAACTTGAAAACTGAGCAGGAGTTTAAACTGTGCACAAGAAAAGAGAAAGGATTCAAGAAAGGGGCATAATGTTGTGTAACTAAGTGTGAAAGAATGTGTCTGGTCTGAGGGCTCTGAGTAGTTCCCATAAGCAAAAGGCTTTCACTATGGCTCTAAGGTAAAAACTGATGCCCTTCTATTTACTCATTTTAATGATTCAGAGTACATTTGTAGGGTATGAATTTTTTGTATAAGTTAAGGATGACCCTCAAAATTATTCCTGAAATGACTTTTTTGTTTTCTAAGATTAGTTTAAAAATGAGTATGATTTGGGGAGATAAATTTAAAACCATGTGTGATATTTTTTAATATACATTTTTTATGAACAAATTGTGAAAATACATAGAAACTCACTCCCACCTAGGGAAAATAAGAGAGAAAGGAAGCAGGGAGCTTCCAGCAGGGTTTATAGTTTCTGTGAAGTGGTGTAATGGCATTCAAATCCTCCAGGAAAAAGAGGGAAATATTCTATACTACTGAAAGCCAGAGCCGAGACCATTTAGATGTCTCCCCTCCAGGTCAGGGAATTTTTGGTAAATTAACTTAGAAATAAATCCAAATGGATTATGATTGCCTTGCTGTCTAATAGAAGAGATGACCTCGAAGGAGATTTCATCAGAAAATAAATTTCAAAGTCAAAAGCATGCTTTGGTGCAAGAACATCAAGAAACAGGCCTGGTCGGTGTGGCCTAGTAAGTTGGGCATTCTTCCCGTGGTCTCAAAGGCTGCAGATTCAATTCCCAATCAGGGAGGGCACATGCCCAGGTTGCGGGCTCCATCCCCAGTGCGGGCTGTGCAGGAGGCAGCCAATGGATGTCTTGCTCTCACATTGATGTTTCTCTCCTCCCTCCCTCCCTTCCTCTCTCTCTTTTTTTAAAGAGATTTTTTTTTTAATCAATTTTTTAAAAAAAAAGACACCAAAGAACATTTGATTCTCTTAGTAGCCTCACCTAGAAAGCTGCACTTTATCCCTTTGGTGCTCTTGTCTGGCAAGGGTCAGGGTATTTCTATGACCCGGATCCTCCAGTCAGTGATGAGCACAGCTGATCCAACGAGCTGCAAGCCTGCTAGCCCCACACCTGAAAGCCCAGACAGATTCAAAACAACCAGCTAATTAAACCTGGAGCACCAAGCTATCATCATCTGAGATTCATGGGCATCCAACAAGCAGAACCAGCAACACGGCATTCGGCAACAGCTGTCACCTGCTATAATGTTCTTTAATTATCTTAAAATCTCTAAGAACTGACAAATGGGTGACAAAATGCAATTTTCTGTGTCAGGAAGCGAGAGACAAGCCTGTGCTACTTTGATGAGAGGAAATACTGTAAAATCATCTCTCTCAGCTCCTCTTATTGGGGAGGGGGTGCTGTTGCCATTCAGATTTAGTCTGTAAACACACTCATTACAGGACTCCTGGAGGGACATATTTCCTTCTTTAAAAAGATTGAATGGGAGAGGCTAGAATGAGCACTGGACTGTGCCAAGCTCCCTCCCATAGGCTCAGCTCTTCTTTCAGACTCAATCCCAGCTCCAGTCCCAGCTCCACCATGGTACTTATTTCCCATGGAGATGCGCTCATGGGGTGGACCGTTAGCAAAGACGCACTCAGGTTACCTGGAATTATGTCATGCCTCTTGTCATAGATTCCTCCAGGTGCCTGTTCAAGTTGTGATCGTATCCCTCTATGTGGCAGTGATGTTTATTATGACCTCCTTAAAGATTTCCATTAGTCCCTAATGTCTGTTGGTCATTACAGTCCACTGAACGTGCATGATAACATCCTTTATTTCTTTTGGGCAAGTTTACTTCTATCATTTGCACTATTTTTCCAGCCTTTGGGGGTTAAAAATGTTCACTAGGACACACAATAAATTGCAGAAAGGTCACTTTGTGGTAAATAGCTCTTAAAAACGTCTTCTGTATAGAGTAGTAGGGCGCTCATCAACCAAGAGCATTGCACCACTCATGGACCCGTAAAATAAGGAAAAATATGGGCCAGCTCACATTGCTGAGAGTATAAGCGAGTCCTTAGAGCTTGATGGAAACATATATTAACAGTGTGCTACAACAGATTGCTATCTGCAATTAAAACTGATGTGTAGTTTTCTTTTTTAGTATTTGAGAGACAAAGAGCATAAACAATCAATATACTAGTATCTGTTACCAGGCACTAACAATCTAAAAGAATCACTGATAATTCTCAAAACATGCGGTATTTGTGAAATGTTCTTAAAATGTGCATAAATATATTAATGCACATAATGATTGTAAGCTCTGGTTACATTTTTAAAACATCAAAACAAAAATTTTTATATTAAGATTTAAATTAGTGTCAATAGCAGATCAGTGAACATTCCTGCCCACTGATTACAGCATAACCATTTAAATTTCATATTTAAATAATGTACAATTAGTGCATTTAAAAAAATTTATTGACCTTAGAGAGAGGGGGAGGGAGGGGGAGAGAGAGACAGAGAGAGAAAGAAACATCAATGTGAGAGAGACACATGGATTAGTTGCCTCCCGCACCTGTCCTGACCAGGGAATGAACCTGCAACCCAGATATGTGCCCTTGACTGGGAATCAAACCTGTGACCCTTCGGTGCACAGGCTGATTCTCTAACCACTGTGCCACACCAGCCAGGACCGTTGGTTGTTTCTTGTATGTGCCCTGACCAGGGATCAAACTGGAAACCTTGGCTTATGGGGACAATGCTCTAACCAATAGAGCTACCCGGCCAGAGTAGCACATTACTTTTAATGTCTCTTAATAGTTAAATAAGTCTGTTTTTTTACCTCTGAGATGTAAGATCTCTGAGGACAAGCCCAAGATCAGTTAAGTGGTTTTGTTCATGGTATTTTGATAATGTTAATATTACCAACATTTGGTTTTTGATAATAGGGATAAGTCAACTGTTATCTCCAAGACCATGTAGTCAACTTCATTCATTTTTCTTCTTCTCTATTTTCAACCACATATTGTCTATAAGTAAACTGCTTAAAATATAAAGACACAGATTGACCAAGAGTAAAGGGATGTAGAAAGTTATACCATGCTAACATCAATCAAAACAACACTGCAGCAACTATGTTAATTTTAGGCAAGCCAGACTTCAGAACAAGGGAAATGATCAGAACATCAGAAAATTTGTAAAATGTACTAATTAGAGACTAAGCCAATTAAATAATGTGATTCTCTCATAGTATCTGCAGACTTGTAACCATAACTTTCCCCAATCATTTAGAAAAATGAGGGTTGGGGTACTATTACCCAGGTGTAAGAGCATTAGGCTTTGAGATTAGGAAGACATCAATTCCGGCCCGGGCCACAGCACTTACTGGCTGTGTGACTCAAGGGGGCTGCTGCACACCCTCTAAGCTTCATGCAACAGTGGACCTTAGGAAGCTTAGCACAGTGCCTCACACACAGAAGACGCTCAATACATGTTAAGCTACTATTCTTTTTTTTTTTAATCCTTACCCAAGGATATTTTCTCCATTGCTTTTCAGAAAGAGTGGACGGGGGAGAGAGAGACTCATCAATTGGTTGCCTCCCGCACACACCCCGACCGGTGCCGGGGATCGAACCTGCAACCGAGGCACGTGCCCTTGACCAGAAATCGAACCCAGGACCCTCAGTCCACGGGCCAAACCGGCTAGGGCTAGGCTACTATTCTTATTCTTGAGGGTGAATCTATATATTATTCTTGTTAATTCAAATACATTTAAGTTACTCTGCCACATGGCAGGTAATTTCACAGACATTAAAGCATAGAGGAATCTTTAAAAGATTCCTCCAATATTCAAACATGGTGAAAAAGAGAATCAATAACTAACCCTCATATTGCAGAATCTGAAGCTTTTCAAGGGTAGTTATCAGTGGCTGCAGCATAAATTATGATTGTTAAGCTATTCTTTTTTAAAAATACAAATTTAACCTGTCAATCCAGTGGTTGCTAACTATTGCTGGATATCAGGGTCCATACTCACGACATTCCCATTCTTACTGGTCTGTTCCTTTTCTATCCAAATGGACTTCCCAATGCTCCTACCACCATCTTCCAGACAAGTTATTTCTACCTTTGAGCACTTTTTTGGATCTCCCCAGTTCTATGAACCACTTTCTTCCTATTTTTTAATCTCCTGGGCAAGCATTAGACCCAAGGTCACCTGGATAAAGCCGCTTGCACACTTATTTGCTCAGCACATGCCAAGGCTCTTATCTCTCTCCACTTCTGCTGCAATGGATCTCTCTGCTCTTCGGATTACTACAGCATATATAATCCACACAGAATAGAGCACTCATTCCTATACTCTTAAATATTACTATTTAATTATTTCAAGGTTTATTTTTCAATCCTCTTAAATAAGATTGTAAAGTTCTTGGGGCCTCAGTATCCTCACCTGTGATATAAGGGATCTGTCTTGGTTTCCTCTTTCTCTAAAATTCTCATGATCTCTTTGGTCATCTTGCCTGTGAACCCCAAAGCACTGTGCCAAAGATGAGCACATCTCAGCTCAGTCACTGCATAAAGGGTTAAGAGAAAATATGTCATCCGTGCCACAATTCTATCAAGATCAGGCCTAAAATGAACCTTCTCCTGTATGCAGCCATGTACAGAATAATGTTCACTAAGATTTTCTTTTTACAGATTTAGGGCTAAGAAAATTTATGGGATATGTTTTCCCTTATTTTTGTGAAATTGAGAAGCAACAGAGGGCCAGGAAGCCTGGTAGGACCATTCTTGTTCGTCCAGGAAGGAGCAGCCTCTTTATTTTCAAAGGCTGTCTCAAATGCTCCAGGATATCTGCTACCCTCACTTACAAAAACTGACTCAAGGCAGAATTCCATGTTCTTCCACCTTCCATATCCTCAAAATTGATTTCCCGTGAAACTAATAAGATTTAACTTTCAGGGTCCCTTATTTGAGATAACTCCAGCAATTTTTCCACGTGGTACACTGTTGTATAATTTGCAAATGTAAACTATTTTATTCAGCATTAGATGAATTCTGTCTCTTTCCACTCTGATTTTCCCTCTTTTTACTTCCCTGTGTTAAAATGGTAGTGGAGTGACAATGGGCACTTCTGAAATCCAGGTAAAAGGATGTAAGGTTATGGTAGTTGGGAACACATTTAGCCCTTGGTTTGTCAGATGTTTCTGTGAGGTTTACCACCACTTTTATAAAGTTAAGCTATTGCTTGTCCAGTAACTGGCAAAGCTAGAATTCAAACCTAGGTTTGCCTGATTCTAATGCTGTCATATCGTATTATCTACTGCCCATTATATTCTGTGGGATCCATTAACAGTTCTTTGGTTCCTCATTTTAAATATGCAGCTCTTTGCTCAGCTACTTGGCAACATTTGGCACTTCTCCCCACCCCCAACCTGGTGCCACCGCACTTTCTTAGCCCTAACATCCAGCACGCTCCTACCTACACAAGCAACTCTATCCAAAGTGGAATTTCTTGTCTTCGCCAGATTGTGGTTTTGTTCATGCTCTTTCCTCAAACTATAATGGTCTTGACAAATCACATTATGTAAATCTTATTAGTATCTTGCTAAATTGGCATAAAGCATCGACATCAATGAAGATCATATATAACTCGTGATATGCCACTTACTGCAAGGGCATCAATGAAAAACTGGTTAATGGCTATTGTCAAATAAATCTAAGAGTTGTCCACTAAAAAAAAATCTAGAAACAAAGATCAACCCGGAAGCACCTAAACACCTCTAGCACCCAGGTTTTTTGTTTGTAAATATAAGTAAATGTTATTTTTAATTTAAAATGAAAGCACCTTGAAAAAATGACTAATTACAGAGAGAAAGCCTTCCTGATATAAAAGATGCAGCCACAAACAGAGCACTATAGATGGCAGCTCAAGATCAGAAAGTTCAAACCACCAAATCACCAGAGTGGAGCTGAACCACAACTGGTAGCTGGCTCTGAGATCTTCATGAAGTATTTCTAGCAGTCAGTCAAAGGGCATATCCATTAAAACAGAAATACCTAAAATGCAAATGATCAATGATACTGGGGGGAATTATTTTGTAGCATTTACCAAAAGAGATAAATGCTATTCCCAATGCTTCCTGGTCCTGGGACATGTCCATCCTGGACAGCACTGAACTAAAAGGATTCATTCTTTAACATGCAGCTGTTTCTGCTTTAAAAACAAAACAAAACCCGAAAGGAGCACTCATGTGTGTGGGTCTTTATATCTGTAAAACTTATCAGGCAATGAGTGGTAATACCTATCAAAATGAAAATTGGTCTATGTTGTAACTTGGAATTTCAATTCTGAGAATTAACTGAACAGAGATAATTACACAAATGCATAAACACGTGTTTATAAGGTTTTTTATTAAATCAATACTCTTAATAGCACAAAACAAAACGAAAGAACTAAACTAAATTGCATACATAGAGTATTGACTAAATACGTAAAGCATAATATATCCATAAAATGGAATCATAGGCATCCATCTGGAAGAAGAAATGATGTTATGTAGGACAGGCATTCATTGTTAGGCATGGAAAGTACATCACGAGAGAATGTGGTTAATGTAAGCCATTTACATTCTAAACATATGCGGAAATGTTTAGAAAGCTGAATAACAAATTGTTAATAGTTTTATCTCTGTAAATGAGATTAAATAACAAAAGTCACTTTGGACGTTGTGAATTGATTATTTTATAAGTGTATTTTACACCACTTTTTTTTACACTTCTATAACCAACAAAAAATAAAGATGTTTTGATAAGCAAATATGCATGTCCATCCATACAATCATGCTACAAAGATTCGAAGAGTGAGATTTACAGAATTTCCTGTGTGAATGCTCGGAGCTCCTTTTGTACCCTTACCTGCTTTGTTCTTTATCTTTTAAATGCTCCAAGGGAAAAATCCAATTTTTTTCAATTAAAAAAAATTTTTTGAAAATATAAAAAAATATAAGAAAAAGAAATTTCATTTACTTGTGATATTATTGTCCTAACAAGGAGCTTCTCTCCTTGACAAAATTATTCACCAAAAGTTATCTTAAAGAATGAATTGTGTCTGTGCATTTAGTCACAGATTACAGGGCCCTAAGAACAGAGAAATTCAAAGTTGAAGTCTTAAAGGCTACTGCTATTAGAAGAACCAACAGTAATAAGAGAAAAGTGTTTCTAAATTTAAAATGTATCACTTAAAGTATTATAAATTGGAAAAAATTTATAAACTTGCAAAATTCCTATTTAAATCCAACTTATACAAGCCCATGTCTACAGGGTCTTAAAATAGGGTCCAAATGTATTTGTGCCAGCCCAGCTTCCTACAGGTCTCTTTGGAGTCCAAGTCACTGCTATACATCATCACAGTGAATTACACCCTCACACACAGCGAAGAAACAGCACCAAAGAGCACAGGCAATGGGTCTGAGTCCTCAGGAAGGACAAGAGTCATGGGCAGGAGGAAGAAAACTGTCATGCATGTTGATTTATATTAGGGCCTTCTTTTTTTTACTCTATTAATTCTATTTTATTATCTAACTATCTTTTGTATAACCAAAAGATATCTTTGTAAGTCTTTGGCACCCTCTTTTGGACAATCTTATTATTTCAAAACTAAATTTGTTTCAATGAAGCATTTCTGTGTATGTTATAAGAAAACTGACATCAGACAAATACTATTTTTTATATTTTTGGTTTTTAGAATTAACAGAACTTACTTTTAGAGCAGTTTTAGATTTATAGAAAAACCGAGCAGATAATACCAAGTTCTCACATACTCCCCTCCTCCACACAGTTTCCTCTATTATTAGCAATTTGCATTAGTTTGGTTCATTTGTTAAAGTTAATGAAACAGTATTATTACATTATTATTGACTAAAGTCCATAAAATATGAGTCTATTTCAGACTGGCTTTTTTCACTTAGCAATATGCATTTATGAGTCTTCCGTTTAATTTTGTGGTTTCATAATTCATTTTTTGTCACTGTATAATATTCCATTATATGAATGTATGAGTTTGTTTATCCATTCCCTATTGATGAACATCTTGATTGCTTCCAGTTTTAGCAATTATGAATAAAACAGCTATAAGCATTTATGTGCAGGGGTGTGTGTGTGTGCGTGCGTGTGTGTGTGTATACATAACTTTTCAACTCATTTGGGTAAATACCAAAGATTGTGATTACCATATCATATAGTAAAACTATGTTTAGCTTTGTAAGAAGCTGTCAAACTGTCTTCCGCAATGATTGCACCATTTTGCATTCTCACCACCTTTTGGTGTGGTAAGCTTTCTGGATTTTAGCCATGCATATCTGGGATAAATCTTAGTTGGTCATGATGAATAATTTTTTATTCATTGTTGGATTCAATTTGCTAATATTTTATTGAGGACTTTTCATGTATGTTCAGAAGAGATATTGGTCTGATGTTTTCCTTTCTTATAATCTCTTTACATGGTTTGGGGGGTTGGCACACTGTTAGTCTCATAAGATGTGTTAGAAAGTGTCCCCTCTGCTTCTATTTTCTGGAAAAGGTTGCAGAAAATAGATGTCGTTTCTCCCTTACATGTTTGGTAAAAATCCACCAGTGAAATCACCTAGTCCTGTTGTCTTCACTTTTGGAAATTTGTTAAGTATTGGCTCAAAATCTTTAATAGATACAGTCTTATTCAGATTATCTATTTCTTCTTATTTGGGTTTTGGTTGTTTCTGTCCAATTGGTTCATTTTATGTAAGTTACCAAATTTGTGAGCATAGAGTTGTATATAATATTCCTTTATTATCTTTTTATTGTAGTGATCAGTTCTATCAGTTTTCTACCTCATGTATTTTGACGCTCTGTTGTTAGGAATACGCATATTGGGGACTGCAAGACTTCTTGGAGAATTAACCCTGGTTTTACTATGTAATATCTCTCTTTATCCCTGATAATTTTCCTTGTTCTGAAGTCTGCTTTGCCTAAAATTAACATAGTTACTGCAGTGTTGTTTTGATTGATGTTAGCATGGTATAACTTTCTACCTTTTACTCTTTGTCAATCTGTGTCTTTATATTTTAAGTTTACTTATAGACAATATGTGGTTGAGCCTTGCTTTTTATCCACTCTAACAGTCATTTAATTGGTATATTTAGACCATTCACATTTAAAGTGATTATTGATACAGCTCGCTTAAAATCCATCATGTTTATAACTGTTTTCTATTTGTTGAACTTTTTCCTGTTCCTTTGTTTTAGTCTTCCCTTCTTTTTCTGCCTCCCTGGTTTTAATTGGGCAGTTTATATGATTCCATTTTCTCTGCCCTCTTAATATATCAGTTACACTTCTTATGATTTTTTCCTGAGTGCTGTAGTTTGTAATATTTATTTACAACTAATTCAAACCCACTTTCAGATAACACTATTTCACTTCATGAATAGTGCAGGTATCTTGTAACAGAATATTCCCAATTTTTCCCTCCCATTGCTTATAATATTGCTGTCACTCATTTCACTTTCCATACTTATAATCGTCCAATACATTGTTGCTATTACTTGAACAAATAGTTATCTATTAGGTCAATTAAGAACAGGAAAAATAAAAGCTCCTATTTTACCTTCATCTATCCTTTTCTGATCTTCCCTCTTCATGCATATCTGAGAGAGAGGAAGAGAGAGGGAGAGAGAGAGTTGAAACATCAACAGTAAGAGAGTCATCATCGATCAGCTGCCTCCTGCACGCCCCCACTGGGGATCGTGCCTGAAACCTGGGCATGTGCCCTGACCGGGAATCGAACCTCGATCTCCTGGATCATAGGTCGAAGCTCAACAGCTGAGCCACGCCCAGCCGGGCTCTCTTTCACTTTTTAAGGGTAATTTCTCTGGCTAGAGGATTGTAGGTTGGTGGTGGGGTTTTTTTTAAACATTTCACTACAATCTCTTCTTTGCATGGTTTCTGAGGAGTCCAACATAATTCTTCAATGAGTTCCTCTATAGATAAGTCCCCCCAACCCTCCTGACTTCTTTCTCTTTGTCTTTGATTTTCTGTAGTTTGGATATGACACATGTAGGTGTAGATTTTTTGGTATTTATCCTCTTGTGTTATCCAAGCTTCTTGGTTCTGTCATTTGGCACCTGTCATTAATCTGGAAATTTTTCAGCATTATTACTTCAAATATTTCTTCTGCTCCTTTCTCGCTTTTCTTCCCTGGTATTCCGATTATGTGTATGTTACCCCATTTTGTAACTGTCCCATGGTTCTTGGATATTCTACTCCACTTTTTCATTCTTATTTCCCTTTGTATTTCAGTTTGGGAAGTTTCTGTCACTTATCTTCAAGCTCACTGATGCTTTCCTCAGTCATGTGCTCCTCAAAGGAATTCCATTCCCCATCTGTTGTTGCATGTAGTCTTTTTCAATCACATCCCTTAACATATTAATTATAGTTATTTTAAATTCCTTATCTGATCGTTCCAAAATCTGTGTCATGTATGAATCTGGTTCTGCTCCTTGCTTTCTCTATTCAGGCTCTGTTTTTGTCTTGCCTTTTGGTATGCCTTGTAATTTTTGTTGAAAGCAGGACATGATGTATTTGGTAATTGGAACTGAGGTAATTAACACGAGACTTTAGATTAACCTGCCTAGGCGTTGGGTTGTATTCAACGTTTGCTTATAGCTGTATGTGTCAGAAACTTCAGTTCCCTTGTCCTGTTTTCTTTTTTACTTCTCTTTCCCTATTGTCTTCGGATTTTCCTAAAAACTCCTTCTTAAATGGCATGTGTGTCTTGAATCTCTATCAGTTGTAATCCACTGTTGTTATACTGGAGCCCTGTGTGCGGTGGTGTTGGGGAGGGGGGACCTTTTTATAATCTTATAATAAATTTTTAGAGTTTTGAGGGCCTGAGTTCCTGGGCTGGGACTGACAAAAGCATTTCTTAGCCTTTTTTTTTCCCCCTCACTTTGTGTGTGATAAGTCTACAGGAGCCTTGAGTAACCCAACTGCCCTCCCTCAAGACAGATAAGGCTCTCTGATAAAGTAGTTATGCTTCAGGACACACCTTTGTAAAAAATGCTCTGGGTGTGTTTCAAAATGGTTACTTATACTCTCTCCTCATGAAGCACCAGGGCATTTTTCTACAGTCTTCACTGTTAAAACCTGGTTGAGTGCCTGGAGGTAAAACCCACAAAGGTGTGCCTGACTCCCTAGGACTGGGCACCCAGTCTTTAACGCTCAAGCTACTCCACACTCAACTTCTAAGCAGTTTGTTAGTTACTATTTAAGTGTTCCTACCAGTTACTGGCTCCAGCAGCTTCTGCTTCCAACAAGGTGATACTGTTTGTGAGTCTCCGTATTCAGCTGTCTCTCTAGTTTGGGGGGAGGTTGTAGTTTTCCCTGTGACCTCAATCCTCCAGTGTATCTAAGAAAAGTCATTGATTTTCCATGTGATTGATTTGCTTCTTGTAGTGAGAGTGGGATGATGACTTTTGAGCTCTTTACATCTTGTACCTGAAATCAGTCTTCATGAGTGATTTTTAACTTTGACATTCTTACCTTTTAATTTTTATATTCCTGTTACCAAGTCACAGCAATCCTAGCTCTCATTCCTTCAGGAAAAAAAGCTGGTTTATTCCTCAAGGTGACCTCTTCTACCAAAATGGACATAGCATACCAGCAGTGGTATACTTGAAAACGAGTTTTAGGCAGAAGGGTGGGTAACCAAAATCAGCAAGGTAGCTTTTGTTGATTTCCATGGTGTAAATACTCCAACGATGGCCAATTTCAAGCTGATCGCAGTTTAACAACAGGCTTGCAAGCTTTCTGAATATTTAACAATTGGACCTGATGGGTAGGATCTGTGGGCAAGTGTGACTGGAGAGACTATGTTGTTTGCTTTGCTAGTATCCTATAAATTTTTTATAAAAAAAAGTTGATTCATAGATTTCAAATTCATATGTTGAAGTCCCAACCCCCAGTATCTCTGTTTGGAAACAGGGTCTTTAAAGAAGTAATTAAGTTAAAATGAGGTCATTATGGTGGACCCTAATCCAATATGACTGATGTCCTTACAAGAACAGGAATTAGGACACAGACAGTTACAGAAAGAAAACAGAGTGAAGACACAGGGAGCAGGTGGTCATTTACAAGCCAAGGAGAGAAGCTTTGGAAGAAACCAACGCTTCCGACACCCTGATCTCAGATTTTTAGCCTCCAGACTTGTGAGAAAATGAATTTCTGTTATTTAAGCCATCCGGTCTGTGGTACTTTTCATGGCAGCCCTAGCAAAGTACCAATCAGAGAATGGTTCCTCAGGACCTTAAAAACAAGTGCTTCCCATATACCTTCATATAACTATATTTCAGCACAAACCTTTTATCTTGAAACCATTGTTTTTTCTTTGACTATACAGAAGTCATTCCTGAGGTTGTTTGACTAAGCATAATGCAGTAAAGACCAGTGAGAGTTAGACAGAAATGTGTCTGCTACCATATACATTTCACATAGCTCAAACTCTTGGCTGCTTCTTGGAGACTAGGAATCTTTATAATCCTCAAATCATACTAAGGTTAAAACCAAATCCATAAGAATAGCTGTGGTGCTGTGCATGGGTCTTATGATAGCTCATCATTTTCAAAGTCTCACAGGGACTGGCTCATATGTCCAAGACAACTAAAGGAAATCACGTATAGAAGGCTGGGGTATAAAACTTGGGGAAATTGCAAATATGAATTCATACTGAGTATTTCTGTAAGAGCTCTAATCTACAGTCAGAAGACTTCCATTCACCTCCAGGCTCAACTACCAACTAGAGGAAGAAGCCAAGCAATTCCCTTCCCTTCACAATGGATACCAGCTTTCTCATATGTGAAAGAAAAGAATCAATCTATTAGCCAATCTTTAAGGCTGTTAACAGCTCCCAACGTTTATAAATTATAAAAGGAAAAGAGGATGACATCCAATGAGGAATTCTGTGATGATCGGCTTAAAGGAAGCTTGAGCCAATCTTTCTATGACTGGACAAGGCTGCATGAAAAATAACCAAAGGCAAAGCAGTCATCTCATTGTAATATAAGACATGCCATTGAGGTGATATCAGTGAAAATGTCAGAATAAGAACCTCCAAAAATTTACCCCCTCATAAAAGCAATGGGGGAAAAAAAATTAGCAAAAATGGTCAGAGTCACCCTTGTCAGAGCTCCAGATATTAACCAAAGACATAGTAATTTAAGGAACATTTATTCAAGAAAAAAATGGCTAAAAGTCATAAAAGCAACAAGCTTTGTGATGTTTTAATTTACCCGTGTGTCCTCCATGGCCCATCTCACCAGTAGCCTTGGAAACCAACAGCGTTTGCACACTTGGTGCCAGAAAGAACAAAGAAATACAACTCACAGAATGGGAAAAGATATCTGCAAATCATATATCTTATAAGGATATAGTACCCAGAGTATATAAAGAACTGTTACATTTCATAATAAAAAGACAAATAACACAACTTTTAAGTGGGAAAGAGTTCAAAGAGACATTTGTCTAGATAGATAGATAGACAGGTGATAGATGATAGATAGATAGATGATAGATAGATAGATAGATAGATAGATAGATAGATAGATAGATAGATAGATGATAGATAGATAGATAGATAGATAGATAGATAGATAGATAGATAGGATGATAGATGATAGATAGATGATAGATAGATAGATGGTGATAGATAGATAGATGATAGATAGATAGATAGATAGATAGATAGATAGATAGATAGATAGATAGATGATAGATAGATAGATATAAAAGTAAATAAGCATGAGGAGCTCAGCATCATCCATTAGGGAAACGAACATCAAAACCACATGAGATACCACTTCACACCCACTAAAATGGCTATAAGCTTAAGAAATGAAAAGTAGCAAGTGTTGACAAGGCTGTGAAGAAACTGGAGCCCTCGCACATTGCTGGTGAGGAGAAAAAATTGCACAGCTGCTATGGGAAACAGTTCGGCTCTTCCTCAAAAAGTTAAGCACAGATACTACGGCTCAGCCATTTCACTCCTAGGTATATGCACTCCAGAAACGAAAACATATGTTCACACAAAAACTCGAACACTAGTGTTCATAGCAGCATTATTCGTAATAGCCAAAAAGTGGAAACAAAGCCAATTCTCATCAACTTAAAAATGAACAACTAGCACGTGGTATCACTATACAGTGGGCTGTGATTCACCGTGAAAGGAGATGAAGTGCTGCTACTTGCTGCAACGTGGAGGAATCTTGAAAGGTTTTGCTAAAAGAAAGTAATCAGGCACAAAAGAGCCCACGTTATATGACTCAGTTTACATGAAATGTCCAGAATAGGCACACCCCTAGAGACAGACAGTACACTAGTGGTTTCACCTTTTTGGATTGATAAATGTATTCAAAACCACTTTAAAATGACAATTTTTTGGTATACAAATTACACCTCAGCACCACCAACAACGAAAGACGTGCATTTAAGCTAAATACTGCCACTCATTCCAGAAGCTTGGCCTTTTCCATGGGCAACCAAGCCACATCAATGAGAACGAACACCGGCAACTGCGGCTCCTCTGATTTTCACACATATTCTCAGTCTTTCAAAAGTCCAACAGTGTTGCCAAGAAATCATTTTTGGCTTGAGCCTCATAATAAGCTAGTCTATTGTTGTCGTCATCCCTTGCCTGACATGTGATTTTACTTTATTTCCACAACATAGTGAATTCTGATAGATCACAGTAATTTCAGTCCGTGAGGATCTTTCAGCTGTAGGCGTGAATTAGAAAGATATTTTTATATTGCCTATTTGAGATAACAGGTCCTAGCACCATGCTTCAGGCAAAATACATCAAAAGAATGAACTGAAGGTTAAGTTTCCTCTTAGATCTCAATTTTTATAACATCACAAAAATTCTTGCCTAAAAGCAATCCAAATTATTCAACTGCAAGATATTCTATATTCACCTCATTCAGCCTGAGGGAAAGAAAAACGTCGGTAGCCGGAGATACTTCTAAGGTTGAGGCACATTCATCTTCTCATTACGCCTTCTAAGTCACCAATCCTAGAACGGGACACCAGGACCCTCAGAGAGAAATGCAAGTAAAAGCTTTTTGAAAAGCTTTCTATTATGTCGTATTTGCAAAGGTAATTCTCATGTGAAAAGAAGCAATAAGAAATTCAGGTAATGAAATTTAAATACCATGTCCAACAATTATTACCATTTTATCCTACCCAAATCAGTCAATTAAATTTAACGATCTCTCTAAATTAGTGTTAGATTGCACTTAATCCGAATTTAATGGGAAAAAAATAGACTTTGTATGTATACTTGTTTCTACGAAAAAAGTTTCTTGCTGGGATTTATGGATCTTAGAGAATGAAAGGGCTACTGAGCTCTTTGCCAGGAATGCTGTTTATTAAAAAACAGTGTTTGTACTCAGGACTCCATGGGATCTTTACCCCAAGGGGTTGTTTACTGAACTACAGCAGGGATCCTTATAAGATGATTCCAAATATACAGACATCCACTGATGGATTATCCAGGAGCAACCCTTTGACAAGCTCACATTTAATCAGGTCCCTCTTGGCCTCAGTCTGTTTCGTGCAGGGCCTGATTTTTGACACACACACAGAGCTCACTGGGGTTGTGCAACACTGTGGTCCTACTTAAAATCCTTCTTTTATTTTTTAAAAAATTTTTAAAATTTATCTTTATTGTTGAAAGTATTACAGATACCCCTCTTTTTTCCCCCCATTGATCCCCTCCAACCCACATCTGCACACACCCCACCCAGGCCTTCACCACACTAGTGTCTGTGTCCATGGGTTATGCATATATGCATGTAAATTCTCTGATTAATCTCTCCCCACCCAGTCCCCCACCCCCACCTTCCCAATGAGATTCTTCAATCTGTTCCATGCTTCTAGGTCTCTGGATCTATTTTGTTCCCCAGTCTGTTTTATTTATCAGATTCCACATATGAGTGAGATCATGTAAAACTGAATCAGGAAGAATCAGAAAACCCAAATAGGCCAACAACAGCTGATTAAAATGAACACACAACAACCCCAAATCTATGGGACACAGCAAAAGCAGTCCTAACAGGGAAGCTCACAGTACTACAGGCCTACCTCAAAAAGCAAGAAAAATTTTTAGTGAACTATCTAACCCTACAACTTAAAGAATTAGGAAGCTCGCCCGGCCGGGCGTGGCTTAGCGGTTGAGCGTCAACCTAGGATCCAGGCAATCGGGGTTCGATTCCCAGTCAGGGCACATGCTCGGGTTGTGGGCTCAATCAATGACTCTCATCACTGATGTTTCTGTCTCTCTCTCCCTCTCCCTTCCTCTCTCTGAAATCAATAAAGATATATTTAAAAATAAAAAATAAAAAAAATTAGGAAGCTCTCCTGTGAAGCAATCCAGACCAGGGCTTTTGTTTGATGGGAGTTTTTTTTATTTATTACTGTTTCGATTTCATCAGTTGTAAAATCCTTCTTTTAAAAAAAAAAACTTGATTGCCCATCTGGCCATGGCTCAGCGGTTGAGCATCGACCTAGGATCCAAGAGATCGAGGTTCGATTCCTGGTCAAGGCACATGCCCAGGTTGTGGACTCGATCCCCAGTCCAGGGTGTGCAGGAGGCAGCCGATCAATGATGATTCTCTCGTTGATGTTCCTATCTTTCTCTTTCCCTCTCTCTTTCTCTCTCTGAAATCAATAAAGATAAATTTTTTTTAAAAAACTTTATTGAGATATAATTGATATATTTTTAAAACTGCACACATTTAATGTATACATCTTGATGAGTTTGGACATATAAATGGATAAATAAATATCGTATAGCTATGATGCTATACTCATGATGCCATCACCACAACCAAGGTATTAAGGATGCCCATCACCTGCAAAAATTTTCTTATGTTCTTTTGTGGGATTTGTTTTTACTTTCTGGGAGGGGAGGGAGGTTGGGGTAAGAACACAATATGAGATCCACCCTCTTCACATATTCCACAGTGGACACCACTGTGTTATGAACTCCGGGTACTCTGCTGAATACATGCTTCACTGATGATGATGACAATGGACATAATACCAGGCACTATCACACATGTTCATTTCTTCACATAATAAGTGATTTTGTACCGATTACTCCATTTGTGCCACGCCCTGTCTTGGCACTGGTGACCAGATGATTAACAAGGAAAGCAAGGCCTCTGACCTCATGTGGTTTTACATTTTCGTGAGGGGACAGAGGAGATAAACAAAGCGTAAGAGATTAAGGCCATTTCAAATACTGGCAAGGCTATGAAGAAAACACCGTTGAGTAGTGAGATAGGAAGTGACAGCGCAGGACAATTTCCTGCAGTGCACAGAGAGAGTGGGTCACCCCATCAGGCCTCCCACGCCTGCAAAGATCAGTAGAGCTCCTAAACTGAGAACACTGTGGGAACATGAAATCTTCCAGGAACAGACGCATGAAGTTCAGGTAGGAAATCAGCGTGCCAATGAAAACATTCCACCCACACCAGGTTTAGTGAGCGCACCTTTACCCACATGGTAGCTCTATCCTATTCCAGCTTTCAAAAGGTATTCGCCTAAACACTGGACACAATTCTGATATTTCCCAATGGGAAAAAAAGTGCACTGTCAACTTTGCCTGGAAGGCAGAATTCAAGAAGTGTGAATCCTGAAATATGCCACTGAACTGCCGATCATCACCATTGAGCTTAGAAGTAAGAAAAGGGATGCAGTTGTCCAATCAACAAGGTCAAAATGCAATTTGGGAAGGAAAGATTAAATGCAAATGGTCTATATGTAAGTATCATTGCTTTAAAGAGATCTATTTTGGTACTTAATATTAGGAGACAAACCTCTGAATTTGTGTAATATCTTTGTCAATGCAATTTATAAACAGTCATTTACAAATTCATTTAATAAAGGTCTCTGCAAAAGTGAGGCCAAATGTGTGGCACTCCTTGCTACACTTGGGAAATAGCGTGTTGAGTGAAGTAGGCATATTCGTTTGAAGGACTAACGGCTTAAAGAAATAGTGGAGATTCACTCCCTGACCTTGTTACAGTATTTTGAGTAGTATCTATCTCCTTCTATATGATATTTGCACTGCTGGGGATGGACTGTTAGTGGCTTTTTTCTCAAGTGGGAAATTTCTACACATCTTTCAAACCCTGGTAGCTGGTCACCTACTCTGTGAAGCTTCCCCCCAGGCTTCCCCCAGAGTCACAAAGCACTCGTGCTGTCATTGGGGTCCACATCTGTGTCCCTCACACAAGGACAGGAGCCCGCCATTCTTCTCTGTGTGGGTCTTATATACCAGACATGTATGAATGCTAATCAGTGCTCTCGTAAATATAATAAAGTCCATTTAGAGGTGGAAAAACTACTCTAACAAAAGTATTATTTCTATTATAGGGTCCTACTTAGGAGAATATCATAAGTCACTTCAATCTATAGCATGTAGTATTTTAGGCAAAATATCTTTGTAAACTACACTAAAGTAAAAATTCCACAATACTATATATAGGAACCAAGTGGAGCTCAACAAAAACTGGTGTGCCCAGACTAACACCTTTGTTATCAGCAGAGAGAGCACTGAAAAATCTTCATTTATTTTCCTCAAAACCAAATGCTGGGACATAGTTGTATTTAAAGACTAACCAGTGGTATCAGGCATTCAGTTTGATGGATAATTACAAGAGCCACATTTCAAAAATCTTGGCAAAAACCACCAAAAGAATTACTCCTAAAATCAGCTAGACCAAGCCTGCCTGGAGCAGACCAGGTGCAATGTATACGAAGACATAATATACCGCTCTCTAGTACAAAATTTTTCAAAACACCACGTGGAATATAGTAATTTATATTTATAAAGAACAGTGTTATCTATAAGCACTGCTCTAAAGAACTAAACAAACTTGGGAAAATGTAATCAGGGTATTACTTCTTACACATAAGGCAACTAATGCCCTGGTGTCTCAAAATCCCTTACAAAGGGAAATAGCTTAATAAATTCTGGTTCAGGGGTGGGTGTGTGTGTGTGTGTGTGTGTGTGTGTGTGTGTTACTCTACTACTTTTGTTTCTTTTCTTTTCATCTGCTTCCATTCTAAGCTTGCCGTCTTCAGCTGTAAGAGCTCCCAGTTTCTTATTTTTTGCTTTCTTAATCCTTGGTGGCAGCCACATATCAATTTTAGTTTCAGGAGAAGCTTCCTCGGGTTTCACAACTGGTTTTTCCTTAGGTGGAAGGAAAGCTTTGCCTCTTTCCTCTTGTCTCTTGCTGAGCGCTTCTGCCTGTTTAGCCTTTATTGCTTCCACTTTCTGTCGCTCCTTTTGATTTGTCTTCAGAAAGTATTCACCGCTAGCCAATTTTTTTTCAAATTATGAGAGAAATTTTATTTAGAAAGTTACCGAGGTAGCAGAAGCGAGCCAGGTGGGCTGCGCAGGCTCAGGAACGACGTTATGGAAGCAAAAAAGAAGGGCCCTTGGAGCTTAGGAGAGAGAAAGGCAAAGGTAATGCCCCTGGGGCGGGAGAAGAGGGGGGAAGGGAGAGTATGCCTAGCCAAGTCTTTTTTGTGTGTGTTATTTTGAGTTTATTAAAATTTAGAAATAAATTGCATTTCTTTCAGTGTCAGACTCAGAGCATATTAAAAATGAGGCATCATTTGATACATATTTATATTTTGTTTTGGGTTTTTTTCTTTTTTTACTGAATTTATAGGCGTAACAATGGTTAAGAAAATCATATAGGTTTCATAGGTACAGTTCTATAACACATCGTCTGCATATTGTACTGTGTTCACCACCCCAAGTCAAATCTCCTTCCATCACCATTATCCCCCCTCTACCCTCTTCTACTTCCTCCCACTCCCTTTTCCTCTGGTAACCACCATACTGTTGCCGTCTATGAGGGTGTTTGGGGTTTTTTAATCCTTTCACCTTTTTCACCCAGCCCCCCAACTCACTCTTCTCTGACAGCTGTCAGTCTGTTCTCTGTATCTGTGAGTCTGTTTCTATTTTGTTTGCTAGTTTATTTTGTTCATGAGATACCACATATAAGTGAAATCACATGGTATTTGTCTTTCTCTGACTGGCTGATTTCACTTAGCATAATGCTCTACAGGCCCATCCATGCTGCCGTGAAAGGTAAGATTTCCTTCTTTTTTGTGGCCGAGTAGTATTCCATGGTGTAAATGTCCCACAGCTTTTTATCCACTCATCTACTGATGGGCACTGGGCTGCTTCCAAATCTTGACTATTGTAAATAACCCTGCAATGAATATAGGGGGTGCGTAGATTCTTTCAAATTAGTGGTTTGGGGTTCTTCAGATATATTTCTAGAAGTGGGATCTCTGGGTCATAAGGCAGCTCCATTTTTAATTTTTTGAGGAACCTCCACACTGCTTTCCACAGTGGCTGCCCCAGTCTGCATTCCCACCAGCAGTGCACGGGGGAGTGTTTCATTTGAACAGTACAAATTCTTCAGGGTGATGTTGCATGTGACGTTATTAAAATAGATTCTATAGTAAGAAATAAGGATTTGTAAAAAGAAGACAACAGCTTATTGGTCGAAAAGGATCTACACTGAGGACATTGGAACTCTTAACAAACTTACATTCAGGGAAACACGGTTTCAGCCGTTGGACCGTTTAGTGGCTTATAAGAGGTTTGAAAAATAGTCCTAGATACTATGAAGAATATTCATCCAATTTATAATATGAAAACCTTAATGATTAAATGAGAGTTGGCAAAATGTAATCATTAAGGTTTTAATGAACCTATTTTAATGATGTCACATGCAACATCATCCTGAAGAATTCATACTGTTCAAGTGAAACGCTCCTCGCTAATAGTTTTATTAGGTCTCTGGTCCTAATGACGATACAAACAGGCATGCTGCCCTCGATCAGGTCCAGGGCTGCATTACTGTGCTCTGTTCTCCAGCTTTGGCTTCTGGTTATGAAATTCGCTTTTCCCAGCTTCTGTGACTGGCCCGTTCAGTGCGGTTCACGCCATCTTCCCCAAATATATAATTTCACGTATCTCTTAAAAGAACCTAGAAATGCTTTGTTGTACCTTTTCTAAAAAGCATCTTCGCTGTCTAGCACTGCCACCTAGTGACAGGCTTCAAAATACAGTAACTCAAAATACTGTTATCTCTGCTTCAAAGATACTTACAACAGGACCTTAGCTTCAGGCCCTGATGGAGCAACAGGGAAAAAAATGTTTCCTCTCCCCAGAGGAAAAAAACCAGACAAAATATAGCACACAATGGTATGCAAGACAGTGGACAACAGGCAAGCAGGGAGGGTGGCTCTGTGAAAACAGGAAACAAACAAGGGCAGCCCTACAACTGTGCCCAGATTGCTGCCTTCAGAGAGATCCCAGGCCACAGGGCAAGGACAGGAACCCGAGGGAGCCCAGTGGACTCACTGTCGATCATGTATCAGTATTTGCTCATCATTTTTATGTTTGTTTGTTGTTGTTTTTGAATCCTCACCAGAGGATATTTTTTTCATTGCTTTTCAGAGAGACTGGAAGGGAGAGAGAGAGAGAGAAACATCAAGGTGAGAGAGACACATCAATTGGTTGTCTCCCACACGGGCCCCGACTGGGCCAGGGATTGAGCTGGCAACTGAGGTTTGTGCCCTTGGCTGGAATTGAACCCGAGGCCCTCTAGTCTGTAGACCGACACTCTAACCACTGAGCAAAGCAGCTAGGGCTGTTCATCATTTTTAACAAATGTGCCACTTTAACGCAAGATGTTAATTATAGAGGAAACTACGTGTTATAAACTGTGTGTTTATAAAAACTCTTTGTACTTTATGCTCAATTTTTTTATAACCCTAAAACTGCTCTGTGTAGTGTATGTGGGCAAGGCATGCAGAGCACTCGGGGTGCACCTGGGCCAGTTGGGGGGATCTGCGGGTGAGGCATTCCTAGCAGCTCACGGGCAGGCAGCTAAATGAAGCCTGGGAAGAAGTTGGTAAGATCTTCGTCCCTTGAATGCCCTCTGAGAGTCTTGTCTGCCTCTCTCCCAGACTCTTCCCACCCCCCAGTCACTTGGCTTATGATTCAGTCCTCTGGATGGGGCAAGAGAGAAATGAGCCTCTTTGGCAGCATCTCGCACAGCTGGTGAAGCAGGTGCTCACTCACACGCTCTCCTTTTTCCCCCATGGGAGAAATCACAGAACAAAAAAAAAATCTCTTTTGGCCCTAAACTGTGCTGCCCTGGGGAAGGAGCGAGGCGGGTAAAGTCAAGCTATTCTTATCCACTTCACTGCATCCAAACTTGTAATTCTTTTCTCTTTTGTTCCAATGGTGTGGTGGAACTTCTGCTCTGGAAACTCGGACTTCCACAAAGGCGCTCTCATCAGTGTTTTCAGAGGCTCCTGGACTGCAGCCCAGAGGGACTGGGGTCAGCTCACAGGCCACTGCAGTGTCCACAGCCAGGACCACGGTCAGCCTGCCCACTACCCGTCGCACAGTTGGGTGAGACTTCTCCTGAGTCCCTTAGCATATGGTGCTGGATCCCACAGCTCCCCCAGAGGCACTTTTGCCCATGAACGGACACCAAATTTTTATTGTTGGGGAACAAAAGCAAAGGATCTCTTAAATAGCCATGATGCTGACATTCTAGAGGCATTTGTTATTGCAATGGTGGGAAAGGATGCTGCTGGCATCCTGTAGATAGAAAATAGAGTGCTGCTGAATATTTATGTGGTCTGGGACATTCCCACAAAGAGTGATCCTGTACAAAATGCCAACAGAGCCAAGGCTGAGAAATGCTGACAAATAGTATCCAAACCGTTTTGAAAAGGAAGAAGAAAGTGGGAGGACTTAACCTACCTGACAATATAAAGTCACAGTGACCAAAACAGTACACCTGGTATAAAGATAGACAAATAAGTCAACGAAACACAAGAGTGAATGCAGAAAATAGACTCATACATGTAAACTGACTTTCTACCAAGGTACCAAGAACGTTTGATGGGTAAAGGATAATCTTTCAACAAATGGTACTGAAACAATAAAATATAGGCATGAAACACATACAAAATTTAACTCAAGTTATATCACAGACCAGCAATGTTCAACCAGTGTGCCATAAGGATTTTGAAAACATGCAGTACCCACCCGACTATTTAGTCAGGGGCACTGACTTACTTTCCCTGAGATTGCCAAATTTAAAAAAAATGACAACAGGGAACACAATAACAGTCATCCAGTGTGAATAGTCATCCAGTGCCAATCTATTTTGTCAGACTAGCAAAAAAATATAACATATTTTTGGTGTGCTTCAATGTTAGCAATTAGTTTATGTGTGCCATGAGATGGAAAGGTTGAAAATCGCTGTCAAAGGCCAATTTTAGGGGCTAAATTTATAGAAGTTCTAGGCAGAGGACATCCAAAACCAAGTAGCTGCTATTGCAACACCCTTCAAAATCGATCAGGAAAATAAAAAAGAAATTGAGAGATTTCTAGAAAATGATTTGGGTTAAAATTTTTCACCTTTGCCTGGCTGGTGTGGCTCAACGGTGGAGCATGGACCTAGGATCCAGGAGATCGTGGTTCAATTCCCACAAGGGCACATGCCCGGGTTTCGGGCTCGATCCCCAGCAGGGGGCGTGCAGGAGTCAGCCGATCAATGACTCATCATTGATGTTTCTATATCTCTCTCTCCCTCTCCCTTCCTCTCTCTGAAATCAATAAAGACATATTTTTTTAAAACAAAGTAAAATGAAAACCACATGGGGTTATACATCCTACATAATGTTCTATACCTTTAGATTATTTCCTTCCATGCGGCGTCATATCAATTGCTTCCATTTTATTCTATATGCAAGCAGTGCATTTACAGTTTTTTGTTTGTTGTTTTTAACAAGTCTTCTAATAAATCCAGGAAACCAGCAAATATTTTATTTTGACTTTCTTTTAAAATGTAATTTTGATTTTTTCTTTCCTATTGTTTTTATTGCCGTTATATAAACTGATTACAGCCCTGGCATTTTTGCCCAGTGGTTAGAGGTCGATCCCCGGACTGAAGAGACCCAGGTTTGATTCCAGCCAAGGGCATGTACCTCAGCTGCAGGCTTAGCCCCGTGCGTGCAGGAGGCAACCAATCGGTGTGTCTCTCTCACTCGGATGTCTCTCTCCCTCTCTCTCCCTTCCACTCTCTCTGAAAAGCAATGGAAAAAAATATCCTCGGGTGAGAATAAATAAATAAAGTTATTACACAACATCTCAAAGGAGACCAGTGGATTACAGTGTTTGGAATTATGGATTATTTTGTTCCTGCCTTGAATGTGAATGAGATTTAACCCTGAAGCTACAGCTGCCTCACTCTCCTAAATTCCTTGAGGAGCTGACTGGGAGGCAGCCTAAACATTGACTCTGAAAGGCAGTCCTGGGTGGGGGTGGGGGTGGGGGTGGGGGTGGGGGGCTGATTGGATTCACAGGTCAAACCCAGTCACTCTTAACCCAGGGTCTGCCCAGACAAAATTCCTAGAAACAAAAATCTTCCAAAACTGAATCAAGAAGGAACAGAAAATCTGAACAGACCGATTACAACTAATGAAATCAAGATAGTCATAAAAAAACTTCCATCAAACAAAAGTCCTGGACCAGATGGCCTCATAGGTGAATTTTACCAAACATTCAGAGAAAAACTAACACATATCCTCCCAAACTATTTCAAAAAACTCAAGAGGAGAGAAGACTCCCAAGCTCATTTTATGAGGCCAGCATTATCCTCATTCCAAATCCCGATAAAGATACAACAAAGAAATATTATAGGACAATATCCCTGATGAACATAGCTGCAAAAATCCTCAACAAAATATAAGCGAACTGAACTCAGCAATACATTAAAAAGATTGTATGCCATGCCCTGGAAGGGTGGCTCAGTTGGTTAGAGTCGTCCAGTACAGCAACTGGGTTACAGGAGGCCACCTTCTCAATGACCCTGAGGTCCTTGAGAATGAGGTCCTTGGGGTATGGGAGTAAATGTATTCTGTTGCTCAAGTTCATGAAATACAGACTATCTCCCAGTCTTGTAGAGATGAACATAAGACATGCAGTAGTGCAAGTCTCAGACCTTGGCCATAGGTGAATGAGACTACTATCAAGTCTACACACAAAATTCCAATATGTCTCTTATCCAGTTTATTTGTTTCTGAAGACAAATTAAATGGTTATTTGGGAGAAAGTAGTAGCCCAGAGAAAGTGCCCTCCTCTCATGGCCAAAGACACAGTGTAAGGTTTTGGTTGTGTTGTGACACTTTGCCTTATCATAGAACTGTAGTTTTTCTTTGATCATATTGATTTATAAATGCTTTGGAGATTGGCAGATATGTCCTCAGTTAACTCAAGTATAGATAGGGGTCTCCATCAGTTGATGTGTTTTCATCCTAGGCAATGTGCTAGAACTGTCTCTGCCTGGAGGCTTCCTGATACAGCCTACATCTAAACAGAGTGCCATGTAGGCTGGCCCTGGCCCTCTGAATCCCTGCGGTGACCCAAAGCGAGACCTGACCCCTGGACATATCACTGAGTAATGATTTATCTGAAGGGTCCCTCGATATCAAATGTGCCTCAGTAACCAGGACAAAGCCCAACATGGGTCCAAGCAAATTACTTCCCAGCGAAGATCTGAGGACTGTGTCCACTACTTTGGGCACTGCGTCCACCAATTTCTTTTTTACCCTACTTGCAATTACGTCATTCTTTGTAACTTTAGTTTTTATTCCTTTTGATGTAATAGGCAGAAGTTTATAAATTTCAAAATGATGTTGAATCCAACTTAGAAATGTCTTAAAATTGGATTTGGGGGGAAAGGCGTGCAGCAAATGAATATACATTCCACAGTAAATTGAAAACTATTTAGCATGATTTCATGGTTTGTTCTAAAAAACAAAAAAATCTTTTTTTCTGTTAATTAAATAATTGCATTAACCAAGAAGCCTCAAAAAACAAAAAACAAAAAAAAACACCCAAAACATATAGAATCTGAGTTTCAACAGATAGGAGTATTCTCTTTAATACTTTTGTACTTCCTCGGTGGACTGGGAGATGCATGACTAATTAGGAAAAAATTAGAAAAGAGGAGAAAATTTAGAATTAAGGCCTGATTATTTGGGCAAACTATTTATTTTATATTCCTTCCAACTGATAGAATATTTAGGATACTTCAGGTTCCAAAAAGACAAGTATTGTTTTTCTTAGATAAAATAACAAAAGAGCATTACCAGGATACATAAATATATAAGTGTTCTAGAAAAAAATATAAATGCATATGTATTTATTCATATTCATATATTTAGTGTATGACAGTCTAAGGAATCTGAAAAATGTGCTACACTAGGTTATTTCTCAGCAATGAACAATGAAGTGTGTGCTATGATGGATGCAAGGTTAGAGGTAAGAGGATGTGATATGACATCAAAGTTGGTAGTCAAGGAAACCCTGAAGTCTGAATGCCATTAGGAAGGTTCTGGCTACTTATGTCAAGTTTTCTAGGTTTTAGCCTCAGTAACATTTACCCAAGGTCTCGCATTGTCTCCCAGATCTTTAGCATTGCAGCCATGATGGCTTAACCAACTTGTTCATGGGGAAATGTTGCTGGTGTGTCATGATCATATGCCTATGAAACAGCTCAGGAAACGAGACCAGGATCAAATGAGAAGAAATATATTGGGTATGTACCCATTTCCATTGTATTTCATAAAGTTCATATTCTTGGGAATGTCACACTTTATTTGGAACTTCTTAATTTGAATATTAGAAATAAAATAGGAAAGATAGGAAGATCTACTTACATTTCTTCCTGCAGCACCCAAACAGCGAGAGGCCTCAGATTTTAGAACATCAGGATTCGGTGATGTCTCGATCTTTACCAAGTCTGAGAATCAAGAGGAAAATAGCATGAAGACTGTGGAAAACCGGAACGGTGCTAAAGCATCTAAAATAGAAGGGTAACTTTGGATGATACAATAATTACAATTTTAATGATAGAATAATTAACAAAAATATTAAACATCAGTTAAAGTTGAGTGTTCTCATGGTCAACATTGTAAATTCCAATTTTATTAACATTATATCACCTGAGCTCATATTATTGATATTGGGTTGAGAAATAATTATTAATAATAAAATAATTCTATTTTATCAACATAATTATTTAATGCTATTAAAATATTGATGATTAGAAATTTAATTCTGAGTAAAAAAGTATGATTACCACGGAATGGAAGAAAGTCGTCGTACGAGAAGAGTCAGAAGGAAAACTTGCATTTCGGGTTTACTTCCACCCACTGGGAAGGAACCGAGGGAGCCGCGGCGCGGCCCTGGAGCTGATGTCAACACGTGCGCCGCGGAGGTCCCTCTGCCCACGAGCGGGAGGAATTGCTGCCCAGTGGCGGCGACACGGAGGCGTCCACGGGGAGTTCCCCGGGCGGGGGCCGCGGGGGCGCGGGGCGCGGGGCGCGGGGCGCGGGGGCCTCCCCTCCGCCTCTCCCCCGAGACGCGCCGCCCTCGCCTCCTTCCCCGCCCCCAGGAGGGTTTTGGAGCAAACTGCCTTCCCCGCGGCGTCGCCGTGGGCCTGGGTTCTAGGAACCGCGCCTGGAGACCTTGGGTTAGGAAGATGAACCCCGCGCGGCGGGGACCCTCGTGCGTCTCCGGAGCCCCGAGTTCCTCCCGCAGGGGGAGGGGAGCACGTGGGCGGAGCGCCCGCCTCCAGGCCCGCGCGCGGCGCTGGGCGGCTCTGCTCGTCCCAGCCGGGGAGACGGTCAGGGCCCGCGGGGGGACCCCGCTCTGCTCGTCCCAGCCGGGGAGACGGTCAGGGCCCGCGGGGGAGACCCCGCTCTGCTCGTCCCAGCCGGGGAGACGGTCAGGGCCCGCGGGGGAGACCCCGCTCTGCTCGTCCCAGCCGGGGAGACGGTCAGGGCCCGCGGGGGGACCCCGCTCTGCTCGTCCCAGCCGGGGAGACGGTCAGGGCCCGCGGGGGAGACCCCGCTCTGCTCGTCCCAGCCGGGGAGACAGGCCCGCGGGGGGAGACAGGCCCCACGGAGTTTCCGTGGGGCAGGAACCGGGCCTCTGTAGTTGCGCGCTGGCTGTCAGCCAACCCGCAGCGCCCTTGTGGACACTGCCCGTGGCTGCCAGCGGTGTGGTCAGAACGTGGCACGCAGGTGGGTCTCGGAGGGAATAGGTTTCTTTTCTTTCTTTTTTTTTTTAATCAAACTTGGTTTTGGCCAGTTACGTCAGGCCAGTTAAGGCCGAATCACAGATGTCTTAAATTTAGGCCTCATGAATGTATTCAGCTAATTCTGTATTCTTTATTTTTCTTCTTAAATATAACACCCCTTGATTTGCAATATATATATATATAATTACCAATATTATATTAGTGATTATAGAATATATTTTCAGAATCTAGGACAATAATTTCTATGTTTATCATTAATACTTATATAGTATCATATGCAATATGTCTTGGCCAATAAATAAAGTGATATTCCTTTTATTGATGCCTTTTTTTTTTTTTTCCATTGCTTTTCAGAGAGAGTGGAAGGAAGAGAGAGAGAGAGAGAGAAAAACATCGATGTGAGAGACACACCGATTGGTTGTCTCCCACACACTCCCTGACCAGGGCCAGGGATCGAGCCTGCAACTGAGGCACCTGTGCCTGACTGGAAATGAACCCAGGACCCTTCAGTCCTCCAGCCGACACTCCAACCACTAAGCCAAACCAGCCAGGGCTTCACTTTTATTGTTGACGGTATTACAGATGCCCCGCCCCCCTTGCTGTCCTTATAGAACCACCTCCAGTACCCATATCATTTAATGTTCAACCAGAGAAACAGAATCAGGAGTGTTCTGAACTCAAGTTGCATAGGGGACTGGTGAAATTATACACATGTGGGCACATAGATACATACACACACATTTATAAAGACATTTATTATAAGGAATTGGCTTATACACTTGCAGGGCCTGGATAGGCAAGAATGAGAGTTCTAGGGCAGGCCCTTGGAAGGGCAGGCCCTTGGAAGGCCAGGCTGAAACCCTGGCAGGAAAGAAAACTGTGAACAGGTGTGATTTCCTTTCCTTGGGGATGCCGAAGCTTTGCTCCTAAGACTTTCAATGATTGCATTGATTGCATTGGCCCCACTCAGCTTATTATCATCTCTTTCACATAAATCAGATTCTATAATTCAATCAATCCACCAAATACCTTCACAGCAATACCTAGATTAGTGGATTTTCTTAATAACTGTGGGTTATAGACTAGCCCAGATGACATGTAAACCATACAATCCACGATGAAAAGAAATGTGTCAGTGAGAGCTGAGAAATACAAAGTCAGGTTATCTATATAATATTATAAAAATATTATCAAGCAAAAAAATTAAGAAGCAAGAGTTCTAAAACCTAGAAAAAAAATGTTTATATATGCATACATGTAAACTAGAGAGCACAGATTCTAAGTCATATTTGGAGAGATAATAGATATAAAATAGCCTGGTAGAATCTGTACTGCCTCTTAATCTGATCACTTCAAATTTCTTTCTAAATGTGTTAAATATTTGCCTGGTTGATGTGGCTTAGTGGTTGAACCAGGAGATCATGGTTTGACTCCTGGTCAGGGCACGTGTCCGGGTTTCGGGCTCCATCCCCAGTAGGGGGCGTGCAGGAGGCAGGAGGCAGTCGATCAACGACTCATCATTGATGTTTCTATCTCTCTCTCCCCCTCCCTTCCTCTCTCTGAAACCAATTTAAAAAATATGTTAAGTACTTAATTAAGGGATTAAATTG